>NC_141608.1:14993155-15638155 GCF_047967505.1 Dipteris shenzhenensis | reverse complement strand
AGGGTGGGCCAACATCTAAGACCCACTTTTAGGAAACCAAACTGGTTTAGGAATAATAAAGGGACCACCTCAAGCGTATGTAGACTCTCCGTCCAGATCACAACACCTTGCTGCCCTAGGAGACAGCCAAGGTCCACCCCCTAGTCTGCAGCACACCTTCAACTCTCCTTCACCTCCAAGATGAGGCCCATGGGAATGCCTTCAGGCTGCTCCTGTCTGCTCCTCTTTCTTCTGAACTGTTGGATGATATGAATGAGGCCCAATGGCCTCTTTAAATAGGCCCAAGGCCTGTTCCAAAAAACCGACCAGCAGCATCATTCTGACTGACCCAAACAGGCCGACCAGCCTGCTGCAAAACCCGCCCTTAAGGGCTCTGATAACTAGGGCCTTTGGCTGATACTTCTAGGGCTTTATTTCTCACTTGAAGGCATTGTCCCAGCCCCTTGGTCTGCCCTACATAAGGCCTGGTTGGCTGGCTAACCAGCCCAATCGGCCTCTTCATGTAGCCGAACTCCCTCTACTTGTCTGCCCCGTCCTGTTTCGCCTTTGTTTGGAGCTCCAAACAGCCTTGAACTAGCACCTAGTGCTACTCTAACCAGGTGCCCTTCGCTGCACCTGCTGCTGTCTCTCCAAGGCCCTACAAACTTTCCAAAAGAGCCGTACATGCGCTCGTGGCGGATCTGTTTTGTACTGTTCTAGGTTCCTAGAAGGCTCTTTTCTTTCTCTGATCCTTGCCCACATGGCAACCATGATGTTGCCCATGTGGCCTTCCATCAGTTCCAGGTTCACCTCCCCCATGCTCTTCTCATATGGGGGCTTATAGATGGGGAGGTGACCTTTTCAACAATAAGTAAGGCATCCAAGTAGGAGGGTGAGGCTTCTACGTCGTCATCCTCGAAATCTACCGTGACTATTGAGCCAATAGTGAATGCTGTCCATTCAGCCAATACCTTTGGGCCTCATGATCTTTTTAAGGTGTGTGGGTTCGTAAATGGACAGAGAATAGTGGTTCTCCTAGATGACATGCAATTATGACTTAGTGAGTGATAGATTGGTAAAATTACTTCATCTTAAACCAGAACCTATAAAAAACCAGAACCTATAAAAAACATGTCACTCTCATGAGCTTTTAGGGGACATAATGAAAAAGACACATCCATAGTACGGAATATCCCTTTTCGTATACAAAAGTATAGAGATCGAAGGGATTTTCTTGTAGCTCCTTTACAAGACATTGACATGATTCTAGGTAAACCATGGCGGTATGATTTCAACCCTGCTATTCATCCTCATACTCATCATTGCTGCTTTGTACATAAGGATGAAAACATAGGGATCATAGGGGATCGAGACGTGTATACGATTCCATTGATTACTCCTACCCAAGCAAAAAGACTGGTAAAAAGAGGGGTAGATTGTAATCTTGTGTATATATCTCAAAAGAAGACCAAAAGAGAAATGAGTTCCTTAGAGCTTATGAGGATAGATTTCCAAGATTGAACTTATTCTAGTCTTACAAAGGTATATATAGATTTCCAAGAGATGACTCATTTGAATTGCCTATGGAGAGAGAAGATGATCATGTCATAGACTTAGAGCCAAGAGCTTTTTCTCCATGTAGAGCTCCATATAGGATGAACATGATAGAAATAGAGGAGGTAGAAAAACAAATTGAAGATCTTTTGTAAAAAGGCCTGACTCGACCAAGCAGTTCTCCATTTGGAGCACCTGTATTATTGGTCAAGAAAAAGGATGGATCATATCGTATGTGTATAGATTACCGTACTTTGAATAAACTTACGATTAAGGACCGGTATCCGATTCCAAGAGTGGATGATTTACTGGATATATTCTTAAAGGTGCTAAAGTTTTTAGCAAAGTCGATTCGAAATCTGGTTATCATGAACTTTGGATGAAAGATGGAGATGAACTTAAGGACTCTGTTCGCACTCTCACTAGACATTATGAGTTTTTGGTCATGCCTTTTGGCCTAAATAATGCTCCAACAACTTTTAGTAGGCTGATGAGAAGGGTTTTGTGATCCTACTAGGGAAAATTTGTCATAGTCTTCTTTGACAACATTTCAGTTTTCAGCCAGACTGAGTAAGAGAATAAGGATCACCTTGCTAAGGTGGTGGAGCTCTTGCAAGAATTGATTGTTCCTAAATTCTAAGAAGAGTGAGTTCTTTAAGACAGAAATAGAGTATTTGGGACACATTGTGTCTGCTGAGGGAATTCAAGTCCACCCTAAAAAGGTCAAGGCCAATACCTTAAAATATACATGAGTTGAGATCGTGCCCTTCACCTCCGGAGTGCCGACAGAAACTCAGTACGAAGACTTTGTATAAATGGATGCTCAAGTATGTGTGGATGTGTGGATTTGTATGTGTGAGAGCATATTTTTATACTATGGTCTACACCCACTGTTGGGCGCTGATGACGTCAGTGGGGATGTCATAGTAGCTAGTCCCTGCTATGCATGATGGAGTTTATGGTTTTCAACCTTGTGAGTGACTATCATGAGATTGAAACTGCACTATGTTGTGTTTTTAGAGGATGAGTTTGGGAATGTTCCTGGATTCATCTAGGTATATGCTTCTGCCGTATTAGCGGACATGCAAATTTCACCTTGTGAAGTTTTCGTCCAAGTTGCGGCCTGCTGGTATTGTGATAATTCTTTCTATCTTAAATGGTGCGTTGCCCTATCAGCTAGATTTAGATTTAGATGCTCGTTGGGGAGAGACTAAAATGAAAATGTTTAGACTTCACAAGCAGTTCTAGCTTGAATGAAGAGATTTTGGACTACCTTTTGATTAGCCTTCTCCTTTAGTGCTAGTCTTCATCATGGCTGAGTCCTGCCCTTCACCTCCGGAGTGCCGACAGAAACTTAGTACGAAGACTTTGTATAAATGGATGCTCAAGTATGTGTGGGTGTGTGGAAGTGTGAGAGCATATATTTATACTATGGTCTACACCCACTGTTGGGCGCTGATGACGTCAGTGGGGATGTCATAGTAGCTAGTCCCTGCTATGCATGATGGAGTTATGGTTTTTAACCTTGTGAGTGACTATCATGAGATTGAAACTGCACTATGTTGTGTTTTTAGAGGATGAGTTTGGGAATGTTCTTGGATTCATCTAGGTATATGAGTTGAGATCCTTCCTAGGGATGTGTAGTTATTATTGTAGATCCATTAAGAATTTTGCACGTCTTGCTTCTCCACTAACAGATTTGTTGAAGAAGCATTCCTTGTATGAGTGGGGAGAGGTTCACCAAGTAGCTTTTGAGGAGCTTAAGAGAACATTGGTCACTGCACCAATGTTTAACACTTCTGGATATGGACAAAGAGTTCTTTGTTGTATGTATGGATGTGAGTGGTATCTCGATCGGGGCAGTGTTGATGCAAGGAGGGCATCCCATTGCTTATGAGAGTAGAAAGCTTCAAGGGGCTGAATTGAAATATATCACGTATGAAAAGTCTGAAGGAGTTATTGGCAGTCATTCATGCTTTGAAGTTATGGAAGCATTATCTATATGGTTTTGCTTTCAAGATTAAGACTGACCATCAAAGTATCAAGCACTTGTTTTCTGAACCCATTGTTTCTTCAAGACAATTCAAATGGACTGAATATATTCAATCCTTTGGGCAACCAAACATTGATTATCAGTCAGGAAAGGAGAATTTAGTAGCTGATGCTTTGAGTAGACGGCCCCAAGTTAATCACGTTTCTGTGATTAAGGAGAAATCATTATGAGCGATGATTGAAGCTTATCCTTTAGATGAAGACTTTGCTGAAATTTATGGGAAGATTCAACGGAACAAGGTTGGGGGTTTACAGGCCTATTCCATTGTGGATGGATACCTATTGTTGGGATGTGCCATATGTGTACCCAAAACATCTCGGTATCTAGTCATGAGTGAGTTACATGCGAGTCCATATTGTGGACGTAGAGGCATTAGAGGGACCATTGATAATATTGAGAGGTACTAAACTTTGTTTCAGCCCTCGTTCAACAATGTGATGTATGTCAGCGCATTAAATCTAACACAAGTAAGACTGCTGGTCTTTTGGAGCCTTTGCCTATTCCCTTTGAAAGGTGGGAACACATTACAATGGATTTTGTGTCAGGTTTCTCCAAGGTTGGTCAGTTTGAGCAGATTTTCACAGTTATAGATAGGCTGAGTAAACATGCTCATTTTATTCCCTGCAAAAAGGAGTTGTTTGCTCTTGAAACAGCAAAGGGAAATCTTTAGGTTACATGTGTTACCAAAATCTATTGTATATGATAATGATGGCCGTTTCATTAGCAACTTTTGGACAGCCCTATTAGAGAATCTCGAAACCAAACTGAAATTTACTATAGCATTCCATTCTCAAGGAGATGGAAAAAGTGAGAATGCCAATCAAACCATAACTACTTTACTTCGAGCTTATGTCCATGACCAACCTAGAAGGTTTCCAGGATTTTTACCCATGTTAGAGTTTGCTTATAATAACACTGTACATACTTTCACCAAGAAAGCCCCATTCGAAATTATGTATGGGCAATGTTTATACACTCCAACAACACATTTGGGGGAGCAAATTTTCGCTGCTGACCAGTGTGCCGAGGATATATGTCATAGGTTATTGAGCATGTAAAAGAACATATCAAGAAGGCCCAGGTTCAACAATCCAAGGCAGCCAATAAGAACAGAAAAGAGGTTCATTACAAGGAGGATGCCTGGGTTTTACTGAAGATTGATAAAAGAAGAATAAAGTCAGCGAGAGGAAGTATAAAACATGTCAAGTTAGCACTGAAGTATCATGGTCCATTTCAGATTTCAGCAGCTTTATATCCGGAAGAAGGATATAGAGCGTATGAGTTGAAATTACAAGCCCACTGGCGTTTGAGGAATATCTTTCATGTGGCCAATTTGAAGAGATACCATGGCGATGTCATGACAAGAGAAATCACCAATCCATGATTAGTAGACATTAAAACATTATTATATATCATACACCAATGGTGTAACATGTATATGTATTTATGATGGACACCTATTGATTTGTTATGGCGGTGGATCATCTCAGTAGATAGGACTAGTCGAGTTGGAACGACTGCTTTAGACGGCATCAAATTTGGTCACGTGACACTTATTCTATTAATAAAAATGTGCACACACGTGTCTAGGTCCTAGGGGCAATAGGATGGGAAGGGTGCATTAAGGTGCATTGAATGGTGGATGCATGGGTCATAGGCTAAGGGTAGGTGTAAGTGGGAAGATGGAACTTGAGTGATCTCAAGGGACATCTCACCACGTAGCATTCTCTATTCACCTTGGATTCATCCACCATCTCTCTCCCACCTTGCATGTAGGTCGAAATAGAAACAAGTATTCTCACGAGGACGCTCTTCCCCATCAGAGGGCCAATTGGCATTCAAATTCTACATGCATTGCACACATTTTCATTTCTCGAGAAGGCTGGTTCTTCACATGTGGTATCAGAGCTCCGACAATCCACGACCGAGATAGAAGAAGAGTGTGCAAGACGGAGGCATGGACAGCAAGTGCGAGCGCACGAGAAGATTGTGTGGAAGAGAGCTGCATAAGGAGGCGACGCATAGGGAAAGGCTGCACGGAAGACACAGGAAAACAAAAAGGTGGTGCGTGTGCGGAGAGGCAAGCGGAAGGAAGGGCACGGGACACACCCACACTCGGTTGGATGCAAATTGAGACCCGATGCAACAGCCTGGAAGAAGTCCGTTTACAAAGGTCGAGTTTTGGAGGCCCTTGACAGGAGCCTGTCAACCAAGGTGTGAGTCTGGGAGGAAGGTATTTCTCATCCTTGCAAATCCTGGATTCTGGAGCCCTTGAGGTAAGGGCTTTCTCTAAACTTTCTGGTCTTTGGACAGGGAACGGGGTGTCCTAATGGGGTGACTCCTTCTCCCCCGTGCGAATAGACCCTTAAAACCCTTAAACCATGAGGAAAAGAGACCCCCCTGTTCTTCCCAACGGAAAGTCGGATCGGAACAAGATTTTAAGGGGGTGATCCTCTCATCAAGTATCCCCTATAAGGGTATTTAGAGCTCCAATCCACTCAAAACAAGTAGCCCAAACAGAGTGTACCAGTTTACAGCATAAAAGCAAGGAAGAAAAGCTAAAAGAGAAGGAAGAAGAGGTCATTTGAAGTGGTTTTTCGACACAA
This sequence comes from Dipteris shenzhenensis, assembly GCF_047967505.1. Taxonomy (NCBI): domain Eukaryota; kingdom Viridiplantae; phylum Streptophyta; class Polypodiopsida; order Gleicheniales; family Dipteridaceae; genus Dipteris; species Dipteris shenzhenensis. The sequence continues at coordinate 15,631,963 of NC_141608.1, read as the reverse complement.
GTGAAGCATGAGTCGGATAAGTACCTCCAACTCTACAACACTTGACTTTTGCTGTGAAATAAACCCCTTTTCTGAAATTACAGCAAGTCATTTTCTCTCTTGTATTACCAAAAGGAAAGAATGGAAGGAGAAGGGATATTTAATAATGAACTTGTCCATTTGGAGATAGGGAGAGAACACCATCACCTCCTCGTGAAGAGAATAATTTAGATGAGAGTTACACACATATTGAGTATGATAACCTACGCATAGAATTACCTTCATCTCCTTCAAGAATCTCTTGATAGGGAGTTTTCCTTTAGAAATGAAGGAAGAAACGAGTCCATCCAAGAGCAAGGCACTGAATTTTCTCCTTTAACTCAAAATCCCATACACATGGATTATAATCCAAGGGCGAGAGGGAGAGAGGAGTCTCCCATTGATAAGTTGGTTTCTTAGCGATTGAACAGTCCATTATGTCAAAATTTGGGACTAATAGAGTGCTGAATTTTGGGGATGAAGATTTAAGTATCCCCTTAAAGAGAGCTAAATTCAAATCCTGAGAGAGAATAGAATTCTCAAAGTATGAAGGAGCAAGAGAGGCGGATAACATCCTCAATTGGATTCGTCATTTTGAGCTATATTTTGCCCATTAAGATAAGATCGATCACGAGAAACTTTCTCTTGCTACACTGCATCTACAGAAGGATGCTTTGATGTGGTGGTCCTTATCACAAATGGGAGAAGAGCCTATTCTTCAATGGTCCAAATCTATAGAGCAGCTTAAGGCCACTTTCATGCCTCCGAGGCATGAAGAAGAATTGACCTTGCGCTGGGAAAGGTTAATGCAATTTGATAACAAGAGTAACTCTGAATTTGCAGCTAGGTTTCGGAAACTTTCTTAGAGTTACCTGAGAAGAGTGAGGATGATAGAAGGAAGAAGTATTTTGCAGTCCTAACCTCAAAAGTGAGGTATGAGGATTGAAATGTCAAATCCAACCACCTTGAAAGACCTCACTAGATTGCCGAGAGAAAATTGAATCCTCGTAAACACTCTGTATCCGACAAGTCTGACCCCCAACATGGGCAGTACATCCCCGCTAGGTGAGCCAAGGAGTCCAAAAGCAACCCCTTGGTACGTGGATCTTGAAAGTGCGAGCAGAAGCATTGCCTCTCTAGTTTGGCCAATGAAGCATACCCTCTGCTCAAGTGTGCTTGCATCGCGGGTTCCACAGTGAAGATGGGTCTGGAAAAGATAACCCCAATATAAGTGTATGATGAAACTATCTCAACAAGTGACCCATCAAATGTGAATTGCTCTTGGCGCATGATGGCTCGAGATGTATTGAAGATCATGACCTTGGTTTTACCTAGGTTGACCTTCAAATCATGAGACTCACAAAAGGATTGTAGTGCGTCAAGGTGTCTCTAGAGCCCCTCTGTTGAGGAAGACAAGAGAGCCACGTCATCTGCATAGAGCAATATCCGGATCAACGTGCCCGCAAGAGAGCAACCTAGCCCCCATTGTTTGCATCACTGTTTCAAGCTCGTTAATGTAGAGGCCAAACAAGGTAGGCGATAAAGGACACCCTTGTTTGACCCTGGTAGTGCTCATGATCTCGTCTGTCCACCTGGATCCTGCCCGGACTTTGTTTGAAACTCTCTCGTAAAGTGCCGTGAGAGAGAGAGAGAGAGAGAGAGAGAGAGAGAGAGAGAGAGAGAGAGAGAGAGATGAGATGACCCAACGTCCAACACCTCTTCCTTGGCAAAAGAGTGGATAAATTATTTCCATCTTCAAATCTAGTCTCAGTATATTCTTTGAAGCTAGTTCGACGGTCCTACCATTGATAACACTCAAAGATGAGCTTGGTTCTTTCGATCCTAGTAGATGTTAAGCCCATGCATGCAAAAGCACCAACTTTTGGACCGGTAAAACTAGTATACCTTGTTTTGGAAATGGGGGGGACCCTGGTATAGTATGGTGAACACAAGTAGACTATAATGTTGCACCTTCATTTGTATTTTGTTGGCTCTTTGCTCATGTGGTGACCTTGGACACTCTGTGAGCTTTTGCAGTGATGGTGAAACATACATCTCAGCCGATGATTTGAGAATAAACCTTTGGAACTTGGAGGTTAGCGATCAAAGTTTCAATATAGTGGATATCAAGCCTGCAAACATGGAGGACTTAACTGGTATTTCATTCTCTTTGGTTCTAAATGCTTCTTTTGGGGATGCAAGTAAACTTTTGGTCTTGTAAGATCGACATATTCTTCACAATTATTCTGAATTTGATGTTGAGATTTTGTTTCTCAGAATGCACGCATGCACACATACACGCACACACAACCATACACGCACGCACGCACATGCACACTCACGCATGCATGCACTCACACGTATGTACCCCTTTCCCCCCCGAAGAAAAACAGCTACATACCCACTTACCCGCGCATTAGTGTGTGTGTGTGTGTGGATATTGTGCTTCATTTTTGGGGTAAATTTTTGACAGTAGACTTGCACTTGTTTGTCATCGTCAACTTACTTGCATTTGCACAGGTTGCATATTCTGTCCTCTTTGTTGATTTATTATTTTAATCATGCAGATGGTCATTGAAATGTTGTCTAGATATTGTTTCTCAGCATATATGAATATAAAAAGATATGCCTTTTCCTTCTTTTTAGAGTATCATACTCTGTTGATTTATTACTTCTTTCCTCATTCTTTTATACGGAAACGGTGTCTAGGTATTGTTTCTTAGAATGTATGAACATCGAGAGGTCCTCTTCAGGCAGAATGCCTTTAACTCCTCTAACAGAGTATCACTCTCTTCAGTTATCATTTTCCATAAACTAATCTCCCGTTGCTTGTATTGCCTTATGAGGGGTAGTGTGTGCATAGAAGAAATAATGCTCCTCCTTAAGAAGGAAGCTAAGGTTCATTGTGCAAGGTACATTGCCTTCTCGAGGAAGAAACTGAGTTCCATCCAGCAAAATTTGGAGAATGGTAGACAGAAACATCCCCACCTCAAATTTCATTTCTGCTTTTGTGCTGATCAGAGCCTTTGGTTTTTCTGAAAGATATTTCTGCAAATCCTAAGCTGAGGGCTATATAACAATTAATAGCACAAATGGGAAATCTACTGCAGTACTCTTAGGCTGATTATGATAATTTTTGTCATACTTGTACAATTTATAGGATTTTATAAAGTGCACCTTGCTACATTTGCAACTTGTTCCTATCCATGCATGTTATTTTTTTGAGGTTAATGTTGAATTAAGCGTATTCACTAATGTCATTTGTGGACCACCGAGTGGTGGTGTTTAAGATTTGACATTAGTTTAGCACATGTCAATTCCACTGCCACATCAGCGCTATACTGTGTGTTGCCAGATCACAGGCTGCCACATCACCTAGGCACCACGTCAGCACACAACCGCCACATGTGTGCCACGTTAGCTCTGCAACCTGGTCGCAAAGTCAGCACCACGTCAACTCTGCATCAAAATCAATTTGCCTCCACGAATTGGCGTCGCAATCCTCACGTGTCCGTCGTCACCTACACTTTACTACAACAGTCGGGCTGGACCCCCCGAAGAATTTTATTATCAAATGAAATTTTCAGAGTACAAGAGTTCAACGTACTAGCTGCTTACAAAATCCATACGTGAGTCAATTTTACAAAGAGCTCACAAGCTCATTCTTTCTTGGCAACATGCCACTTGTCCAAATCCTAGACTAAGTCTAATTACATGCCTCAAAGGGCAAATTCTGGGATCTTTGTAGCACTAGGTCACGCGAACAACTCCTAGTCACTTACTAGGCTCCATATTGCATGGGCCTTCAATCCCTCTTAGTACCTACAACCATTAGCTAAAGGGCAGAACCATGGCACCCATTAATGGTCAATGCTAAAACAACTAATTCTGCAGTTGACCGTAGCCAACCCTTCTAGCCGTAATTAAAGACTTTGATCGAGGGTCAAGGCGCCTTAATTAATGCTTGAACTCTCCTAGGTTGACTGGAGTCTACCTGCTTTGGCCGAAACCAAGTCTTGTTGACCGAAGTCAACACTTTCTGACTGTAGTCAGAGGTTCTTTGGTAAACCGCAGTTAACCCTCTTGGCATAAACCAAGTCTTCCTAGCCATGGTTAAGTATACTTAACCAAGGTTAAGTATCTTTGACCGAAGTCAATACTTTGACCAATAAAAGATAACTTTTTGAACATTATTCAATAAATGAAAGACTCTTTAATTATGATCAAATAAATGGCCACATGTTGGAATATTTACAACTGGTTGACAACTGCAGCAACAGTAGAACACTGTTCCACAAGCCAATACTTGGCTAGGTAAGTGCAGCCTGAATATATCAGTTTTGAACAAAGTGGACTGTTTGAACAGTACCAATGGTGAATCAAATCTGCACCAAACAAGCCAATGCCTGGTGGCTCAAACAGTAGGGTGGTAAATGCACCTCGAAAACTGTCCTAAACTTGAATGAATTTTGCCAAAACCAAGGCATTATCACCCCCTCAGACAAAACTTGGCAACTCGAGCAAGGCACTTGCCTATAGGACATGGCACATCGAAAAATGCACAGAAAAGGGTGTATACATGATAGGGTTGGACGCACATGCATAAAAAAGAAGGGCACCCATATGAGCTGCAAGATAAACGCTCCAGAACAAAGTTAGAGTGCTAACTGATTAAAAACCAGCAAAATCCACAAAAATCAGGTTGCCTTGATGTCACTCAGCTGCCGCATGTGAAAACTGGTCTAAAACAGCTCCAAACCAGCTCCAAACTGACTAGAAACTGGTCGCCCAGCTGTGTAGGTTGAAAACAATCGAACAACCAATCGCACAGCTCAAAACTACCTCGAAATCAGTAAACCAGCAGCCAGCTTTGGTCAAATCAGAGGCGGCCTGGTCCAGTGAGCTCCAAACAACAGGCGGCCAGTGGAAAACAGCTGACACCAACAAAAAACAGGTTGAAGCTGATCTGCGGCAGCTTGAAGTTTGCTTCAGAAGAAGCATTTTTGCTGTAGGAGGTGTCGCTCAGCCTTGCAGTGCTCCAGAAATCAGTCACCTAGCTCCAGAACACCTCTAGAAGGTGGCAGCTGATGAAAAACGAGCTGGACAGAAGAGCAGCAGAGAGCTTCTTTTGGAGCAACCCAGAAGGTGATAGCCAAAAAGAGATCCTTGAATACAGTTTTTGTTCTACCTTTGGATGATACATCTAGGAAGAATAAGTAGCCTTGTTATGAGGACAGCAAGAAGAGAAAAAGGAGGTAGTCAAGAAGGGAGTTCTCATTCCAGGAAGGAGAAGGCCAGACATAATCATAGCTCTTCAAGTTCTTCTTCTTCTTCTTCTAGCTCTACTTCTTCATCCTCATCATTGTCTTCTCCTTCTAGGTCATCGAAGCCTAAGCACAAGAAGAAGAAGAAGTCATTTAAGAAAGCAAAGAACAAGGAGTTCCAAGAAGGTGGGAAGTCTGTCAGGTTTGCTACTTTTAATGGCCAGTATGGTCAAACGGAAAAAGCCATGCAGTTCATTAGGCAGTTTGATTTGACTTTTGGCATGGGGATTTTTTCAAAGTCCTCCTAGCTGCGCATGGTTAGTTTACACCTGATAGTGATAGCTAGTGCATGGTGGAGCGCACAAACCACAACTGGTACTGCTCCAAAGAAGTGGGATGGCTTTAAGAAAGCCGTCTACAAACAGCTGATGCCTAAGCAGTTCAGAGACCATGTCCTTGTTGCCTGGGACAGTTTGCATATGGATGTGCAAGAGACACAGTATAGGCCTATAACCAGAAGCTTTGGGATGCATACTTGCATATTACTTTCTTCAAGAAGGTCTTGGATGGAGGCTTGGAGAGGGAAGGAGGTGGAAAGACAAGAGGCAGCTTTAGGGGGAAGAAGGAGACCGAAGGTCAATGGAATGGAGGAGATGGAAGTTCAACTTTGGGGAGATGGAAGATTAATGGAATGAAAGGAAGAGATGAAAGGTCTCAGAGCCATGGGTTAAGACGCCAAAATTTCAAAAGCCAATCCAAGTATGCAAGGTGAATTGATTAGTAATTTAAGAATCGTTCATTCTATTGGCTAGCTGAGGGAAGATCCACCTTTAGATAGGGAGTGGTTGAGGCTGGTCATGCATCTTTGCTCGTGCAAAGTACAGCTCGTAATAATACAGTTCACAGCTCCACAGGGAAAGCCCCCTTTGAGGTCATCTATGGGAAGGTGATTATGCCACTTATCCTGAGGACCAAAGATGAGATTTTTGCAACTGATTAGTTTGTCAGAGACCTCCAGACAGATTTCAGCCAGGTTTGGATAGCAATAGAAAAGCAATAGAAAGGTCTCAAGAAAAGCATAAGAGCTGCAGATAAGCTTAGGATATAGTTAGATCTCAAGCGAGGAGATTGGGTGCTTTTGAAGTTCGAATAAGCTAGGCTCTGCAAGCTTAAGGGCAAAGAAAAAGTGTATGCAAAGTAATCTCCTAGGTATTATGGCCCTTTCAGGGTTACAGATGAGACTAATGAGGTTGCATATAAATTGGCACTGCCAGAGCATTGGAGGATTCACAATGCCTTTCATGTGAGTCTTCTAAAGAAATATTAGGGATCGGAGTCTACAAAGCCAGTAATAGAGGATCCACCGGAAGTGGATGAGCTGGAGGAGGTCCTTCAGCTAAAGCAGATTGTGTACCATACTGTACCCAAAGATGCCCCATTAAATTGGCTCTAATTTTTGACTCTGAGTGATGTCTAGGAAATTCACAAGGAATGTTAGCTGTGAGACAGCTCTGGTAAAGATTTGTTTATGGAAAATATTCGGTGGACTAATAAGACATTGCCCTTGTCTTCTACTTTCACTAGTTGAGAAAGGATATCTTAGGGTGCACAGCTGTCAAATCCCACTATAACTCCCCAAAGGTGGTACTTCCAAGAGCACAATATGCCTTCATGATACCAGACCGCGGTAAGGGTGATACCCTAGGACATGCAATCCACTTTTGAGGAGGAGGGAAGCTCAAAACATTGAGATTTGCAGCAGATCCATGATGTGTACTAACAAGAGGTCAGAGGATATATTGTGGACAAGGAAGAGCAATCATAACAAGAGGACAGAGAATGGACAAGGAAGCGCAACATAACAAGAGGACAAAGGACATATTGTGGACAAGGAGGAGCAATCATAACAAGAGGACAAAGCATGGACAAGGAAGAGCAATCATAACCTTCCACTCTTCTCGACCCATGTCTAACTTCTCGAAGGAGGTGATGGGGTCAAACTCTAAACCTCACTGATGGAAGACCTAGTGGAAGTACGGTCGGCAATTGTGTCTGTTATCCCCGCAAGTCAAAGTATCAACCATAAATGCCCAGAGGGCGACGGAAGGAGTAGGATCCAAAAGAGGATGGTGAAGATGAACCATGCTGAACTTTGTGTGCAGCCTACTCGGCCCTCACTTGTGAGCGAAGGCCACAGGTAGTGGTGGAAATCAATGGCCACAAACCATAGCATTCTTGAAACAAATGCTCAAAGCACGGTAGAAAGAGCAAGACTCAAACCATTACATTCCTGAAATAAATGCCCAGAGGGCGACGGAAGGAGCAAGTTCCAAAAGAGGATGGTGAAGATGGGCCCATGCTGAACTAATGTGCAGCCTACTCTTCCCTCACTTGTGAGCGAAGCCCACAGGTAGCGGTGGAAAAAATAGTCTAAGCCTCAAGAATGTTTTCTTGGATTGTGGAGGAGCAGTAGATAGATGAGAAACATATGTAGTAAAATTAGCTGAAACATGTTAAAAATAGAATTAGCAACAAAGTCCTTGACCTTGTAGACCTTAAGTCAATGAATATGCTAAAGGCCAGTCAAATTGAATTGTGCTTATAATTCAAAAATTACTGTCAGCTCTCATAGCCTTTTAAGGCTAAAAATTCCTTGAAATGACATGTGGCATATTGACACACAAACATGAGTGCTATACGACACGTAGCATGGGACAGCCGCATGGCAAGATTGACACATCTAACATTGCGACATGTGGACTCCACCATCCAACATATTGTGATGGCTAGGACAGCTCTCATATACTACTCATACCATTCTTCTAATGCAATGTCCGACGATTTAGCTGAGCAAAAATTGTACACATGAGAAAGACTGGCTCTCTCACATAGGACTGATTGAAAAACTCAGAAGATATTCTTAGGCCAGCTGCAAAACAGAGCAGAGACTGGCTGGAAACTGAGGACATGTATGGCTGCTAACTGAACACCAACACAGCTGCAAACTGAGCACAAGTACGGCCAAGCGCATGTATGGCTGGACACTGAGCAGATATTGGCCTACAAACTCAGCACAAACGATGGGCTGCAAGGTGAGCAGATGTTGGTCTGCAACAAAGCCGAGTCAGCTGCTAACTGAGCAGACGTTGGGCTTCATACTGAGTTGAGAGTTGCTGCCGAGAGTGGTTCCTGCTCCAAGAGAGGATGAAAGAGGGGGAAGCTCCAAGTGGTGGTTGCAAGGACAGCAGAAGCTCCAAGGAAGAGCATTGAAGGAAGCTCAATCCAAGGGGACTCCAAGGCAGGAGGGTAGGAGGTCAGCTCCATGAAAAAAGGGAGACAGAGTGCAAGGAATACAGAGTCCTCCTTTTATAGCCCTACAGGGTGACTCATTCCCCCTTCACAAGTGGGGCAAGTTTTTCCCTTATCAGATCTGTAACAGCTGGGCTGGCCTCATTTAGAAGGTGAACTTCGTTTTGGTGGGCTATGGCTTTGGGAAACTTTCCCTTCCCTGATATGGATTTTACTGTTACTAATGTCTTGAACCAGTGATTATCTGTCAGACATCTTCCCTCAGGATTGGAAAACCGCTGAAAGTTTGTCTAAAGTCGCTTACAAACTCCCTGCTTTCCTTTGTTTGTTTGCTTGTTCTATAAAAAATTTTAATGTTAATATATTCTAGTCTTATGACGGTATATCTCATTGTGCACAAAAGATTTTGTTTTCTATAAATTTTTTGGGAAGTGAACAAAAAGTAAATGCTTCCAATCTCATTGTCGATATTGTTGCCTAGGTTTTCACTCTCGGAGGGGCTCTATTGTAGCCTGCAAGTTGCACACTGAGCTGTGTACATATGCTAATTTACTAAAGCTGTGATAGTCCCAAATTGTCTTTTGCAAATGAAGGTCTAAATTGCCTTATTTAAAATGTTAACTTGTGTGCAAAGTTGAAATTGTCACTTGGGTTACTGCTGATGTGACCATTGTATCACTCCTTTGATCTCTAGTCTGTATTCATATGTTGCCTTGCTTTATTTGATTGCTCTGATGCAGAGGTGATTACATCAGCGGAGTTTCATCCTACACATTGCAATACTCTAGCTTACAGTAGCTCTAAAGGCACTGTACGTCTTGTAGACATGCGGCAGTCTGCTTTGTGTGATAGGCATGCAAAGCTGTAAGGATCCTGCTTGTTTTTATTCGATTGTGGAAAGCTTTGATTCAAACTGATGGCCTTTTATGTAGAGTATCGTCGAGCGATTAGGGTTGACATGTTGGTTGTTACATTGACTTCTGCAGTTTTGAAGAACAGGAAGCACCTGGCTCAAGGTCCTTCTTTACGGAGATTATTGCTTCTATTTCCGATCTTAAGTTTGCTAGAGGTGGTCGCTACATCCTTTGCAGGGACTACATGACCCTCAAGGTCGCATTTTACTCCCTCTACAATGCTAACTCTTTAATGATTAGAGTGTGTGCATTGGCGCATGTATACTCGTGTATGGCCTGTGCATGTGCATACTGTGTCGCATAGGGCAAACGGACATCCTTCTTGTTTGGAAAAAGACACAGAGGGTGAAATTGCAAACAAGAATTAACCAAAAGGCCCTTAAAGTTGGATGTAGAGGAGGCTACAGCTTTGTGCTGTTTTAGCAGAGACCTGTGACAGTTAGGTCTTTCTTCTGGACTAAAATGGATACTGATTCTGTTTTGATTGTCGAGCAGTGTGTTGTCATTTCAAGGTTTTCGCTGAAATGATCTATGTTATATACTGGGCATATAATGGGTTGATTCTAGCTAGCTGGAGGGATAAGTTTCCTTACCAATCTAGAGCAAGGGAGGAGGAGGGGTAACACATTGAACTATCTTTCTTAGCAAGAGATTGCGCAGCTGTAAAGGGCAGCTTTGTATTGAATTTTTTACTTAACAACTTCGAACTTGCAAGCTTATGATGGTGTCATAGACTTGCAAGATTTGGTATTTTAAAATATGATTTTGTGCTATATTGCAGCTTTGGGATATAAACATGGAATCTGCACCTGTGGCAACGTTTAAAGTGCACGAGTATCTGCGCCCAAAGGTGTGGCATACTTGGCATACTTGACTCTGAAATTATTGGTTGTTTTCTCTCCTGTGGTATTTGTCAATCCATAATGCCTCCTTGGACTTTGTTAGTTTGGTAGTGGTGGTATGTATATTTGTATGTTGTATGTGTTGTAAATATGAATACACATTTTTGCATACACAGATCATGTTAGAGAAGTTGTACGATTCTGTGTCTGCAGGGAGGAGAAAATGAACTAATTTTTGTATACTCCGAGGAGAGATTAACATGAACATGATATCATTATAGTCAAAGAGGAATGATTAGAGCGAGAAGTTTTGTGAAATTAGAGATGAAGAGATCTATTTAATGTGCTCAATACAACAGGGATAATTTTCAGATAAGACGAGAGCACATATGCTACCTACGTAATCATGTAGAAGTCCCTAAAGACTGAAACACAAGATACTGAAAATTTCAAGGTCCTGGCTCTCCAAAATATAACACACGGAAAGAATACAAAGTGCAGCCAGAGGTGGCTGCAAACTATAGCAGTATGGCATTTATGCTAGGGTTTTATTGTAGTCTCATGTGCTGTATTTCACTGATTGATGCTATCAGGTCTATACTGGGGTGCCCACCTTGAGTAAGAACCCATTGATCTTTCAACCACCATAGTGAGGAAGACACGATCATGATAATTAAGCCTCCAAAGGTTCAGGTTGTGAACCTCACCTCCCAGCCAACAGGTTTATAGCTTGAACCACCCTTGAGCATGAGGTCTAGGCCATGGTAGATACTAGTCAACATAATAGTCAAACCATGCATCCCATGTTGGGGTAAAGGCACATGGCCACCCTTTTAAAGTTATGACACCTATGACTGTCTTAAGACAGTCATAGGGTGAAAACCTAATCCTAATAAAACCTATGAGTTTGTGGTGTGGCTCAACACAATACACACCCACACTTCTTGTGTCTCCCCCTCTCTCTCTCTCTGTCTTCATCGTTCCACTCCCCCTCTCTTTCCCTCACAACTGGTATCAGAGCCTCTTCCTCTCCCTCTCCACTCAGGTCTACCCCCCCCTCTCCCCTCGTGCCTCGGGCGCGCAGCAGCGAGCAGCGGCGGCAGGAGCAGGTCGCGCGAGCAGGGCGGCAGCGCGTGCGAGCGGGTGCAGCAGCCGCGCGCAGGTCGCGCGCGAGCAGCCGCAACAGCAGCAGCTAGCTGCTACCCGCTACCAGGCGGGCGCAGCCAGTGCGCAGCACCGGCGCGCACCCAGGCTGCACACGGGCAGCCGTACCGGAGCGACCCGTACAGCCAGCCGTACCGGCTGTACGGTCTTGTGACAGCAGCAGCCAATGCCGTACAGGCAGCCGTACCGTACGGACGTTGCGACAGGAGGTACATGTCGGATTTTTTTTGGGATTTGTGCCCTCGCAGGTACAGGGTACAGCAGGTACCCTGCGCAGGTACAGCAGGTACAGCAGGCACAGATTTTTTTTTTGGGGGAAGAAGAAAAAGAGAGCACTCTGCTCTTCATTCCCGGAATTTGTTCAGTTCTCAAAACTGTGTGTTTGAGGTACAGCAAGTACCCTCGTGTCCCTCGTGCTTGAGGTGACTAGTGCCACAGTGTGTGGTGGTTGCACAGTTATTTTGTTTCGGGAAGGTCAAATGTCTTGATTTTGCAGAGGGCTTTTATGCTTTTGCTGAGTGCAAATCTCAGCTTTCGGGTGACAATTTCAAAGGGCTTTTGCCTGGAAGTGCATGCAGTGTATGCCTTGAGGCAGTGTGGAGCCAGGGTGCCCACATTGGTCTTGTTTTCCGTAGTATATCAGTGACATTTCTTTGCAGGTCACATTTTGTGTACAGCACTTAGAAAATCTCAGTTGAGCCACGCTTGGCCAGGGCGCATCGAGTTTACTCGGTCCCTAACTGTCCATCGTTGACAGTGCTCAAAAGATTTTCTCTTCAGTGCTTGTACGTTGGGATCTGTGTTGTTACTGTGTACACAGGGCCGTTTATGCATTACATTGTCAGGTGAAAGTGCCAGGAGAGCGCTGTATTTTGTATGCTACCTGAGTGTTGAGGGTGTTTTTTCACTTGGTACAGGTGTCAAATCAAGGGGCTTTTGCCCAGATTTTGCTTGTGAGCACTTGAGTTACTGTTTGAGAACTTCAGATGCCTTTTATCCCCTTGGCAGAAGGGTGATTGTTTGGGATTTGTCCCATACTTTGTTGCAGGTTTGTGACAGGCTGAGGTGTTTGGAGCCTTTTTCAGTGGACAAAACAGTGTATGACAAGTGGTTTATGCATATAAAATCAGTGCAATACCTCATCTGAGGTGGGAGAAGTGTCCAGGACAGCAGTGAGTGTTTTGTGCTTTGTCAGATGATGATGCACTGATAAAGCACTTGTGGAACAGCTGCAGCATTCTGAAGTTACTGTTTTATGCCTATTTGAGCACGGTACAGTGTGTTAGAAGGTACAGTGACTGGAGGGGAAATTTTCTGTTTTGCTGCAGATTTTTTGACAGTAAATAACAGCACTATTGTGAGTGCCCCTGGCTCTTGATAGAGCAGGTTTTCTGAGAAATCAGAATTTTATTTAGTCATTTTTGACTTACAGGGAGTCTGGTACTTTCCTTATCTGATATGGCATCAGGGGGAAGTGAATCTTCAATTCTGAACCTAAAGAAATTGGAAGGGGCACACAATTATGCATTATGGGCAGAACAGTGTTTGAATGTACTTCTGCTAAAGAAGATTTCTAAGCCCATAAGGGTGAAGGGTGTCAAGCCATCTGGGATGGCAGATGATGAGTGGGAGGAGCTTGATTTGTCCGCTAGGGCTGCTATCATGCTTACTCTCACTGATTCTCTTGTGTTCAATGTTCAGGCTGAAAAGACCTCTTATGGCCTATGGCAGAGGCTAGAAGAGTTGTATGCCCAAAAGAGTTCAGCCAGTAAGGCTTATTGGTCGAAAAAGCTTGTCGACCTTCGCATGAAGGAAGATACAGCTATGACCTCACACTTGAGTGAGTTCAATGCCATCTTTACACAGCTTATTGCACAGGGATTGAACCTTGATGAGGAGTTCAAGGCTACCTTCTTGTTGTGTACCCTCCCTGAGAGTTGGGACACTTTCAAGACCACCCTGTCTAATTCAAATGTCACTCTTATGTATGCTGATGTGGAGAGCTCTCTCCTTATGGAGGAGATGAGCAGGAAGAATAATATGGGCAGCAAGTCTTCCAATGCTTTGCAGGTACAGGAAAGAGGTAGGACTCATCAGAAGGGGAGATCTGCTGGCAAGTCCAAATCCCGCAGTCAGTCCCGTGGCAAAAAGGATATTGAATGCTTTTACTGTGGCAAGAAGGGACATGTGAAGTCTAAGTGCTTCAAGTTTATACGGGATCAGAAAGCCAAGAAGGCTGAGACAAAGGATGCAGGCAGTGGAAGCAAAGGCAAGGGCAAGGCCAAGGTAGATGACTTGGATGCAGTGAATGTTGCAGCAGAGGACAATGACAGTGACAGACATGATGTATTATGTTCTTCTGCTGTAATTGCACATACATTGGTTATTGATGGCCATGACATGCACACCTGGCTCTTGGATTCAGGTGCTTCTTTTCATGTTGCTCCTCATAGGGAGTGGTTTACTTCCTATACAGGTACTCATGGAGTTGTTCACCTTGGGAACAACTATGCATGTCAGATTGCAAGGATTGGCAGTATACAGATAGTATTCCCTGATGGACGCATATTTATGCTTGATGGTGTTCGCCATGTGCCGCAAATCAAGAAAAATCTGATTAGCACTGGCTTGTTGGATGACAGTGGTTACCACACCACATTTGGGGATTCCAAATGGGTGATTACTGATGGCCAGGTTGTAGTGGCTGAGGGTTTTAAGAGTGATACCTTGTAGCCTCTTTATGTTTCCAGTGTAGGTAATCATGTTGTTGCCATAACCGAGCTGCCGAAGGTTTCATTGTGGCATAGCCGGTTGGGACACATGTCTGTTAAAGGAATGCAAGAACTGTCACGTTTGGGTTATGTGCCGTCTCTTTCATTTTCAGATTTGCCTACTTGTGATCATTGCATATTTGGCAAGCATTCTATGACTCCTCATAAGAGGAGAACTCCCCAAAATAGAGCACCGCTTGATCTAGTGCACACTGATTTGTGTGAGATGCCACAGCTATCACTAGGGGGTGCAAAGTATTTCATTACTTTTATTGATGATGCCACACGCCAAGTGTGGGTCTATTTCTTGAAGCATAAGAGCGATGCCTTAGATGCTTTCAAGAAGTTTGTCGCTCAGGTTGAGAATCGGACAGGACGCAGGCTGAAATGCCTCAGATCCGATAATGGGGGTGAGTATGTGTCACATGCTTTTGTACAGTTTTGCGAAGCTAAGGGCATTAAACAGGAACTCACAGCCCCTCATAATGCATCTCAAAATGGTGTGAGTGAGCGGATGAATCGAACTATTCAGGAGAAGGTTCGATGTATGTTGTCTTATGCTGCATTGCCCCATGGCTTTTGGGCAGAAGCCGTGCAAACAGCAGTTCACCTAATTAACAGGTGGCCGAACAAGGCTTTGGAGCTGAAAGTGCCAGAGGAGGTGTGGTCTAGCAAGCCACCTTCATATAAGCACTTACGTGTGTTTGGCTGCGAGTGCTTTGCTCATGTACGCAAAGAACTGCGCACCAAACTGGAGCCAAAGTCTTTCAGATGCATCTTCATGGGTTACGGTGACGAAGGTGAAATGGGGTACAGGTTATGGGATCCCGTCAAACGGAAGATTATACGCAGCAATGATGTCATCTTTAAAGAGGATAGTGTACACTTTAAAGAGGATAGTGTACACAAAGAACCCGTGCAACCTGTGGAATACAGGAGGGTTGTTTATGATGATGTCGGACAGCAAAGAATGCCCATTAATATGCAGCAGCATGCTGCTGTAAATAACCCTGTTCAAGAGGGTATACAGGCTGAAAATCAGCCAGACAATTTTGCCAATGATGCACCACTGGATATGCCAGCAAATGGGGCTGTAGAACAGCCAAATATGGTGGTACAGCCACCCGTCATGCATGACGAACAGGCTAGACAGCAGCCAAATCCGGAACATTTTGTTAGGAGAAGCACCCGTGTACAACGGCCTCCTGACAGGTTTGTTCCAGGAGCCAATAATGTGGCTGATTTTATCATGCTGACAGATTGTGGTGAGCCTTCCAGCTTCAAGGAAGCTATGGAAAGAACTTAGAAAAGGAAGTGGGAGAAAGCCATGCAGTCAGAAATGGACTCCCTACTTCAAAATGATGCATGGGACTTGGTGCAGCTACCTGCAGGCAGAAAAGTTTTGCCATGCAAGTGGGTTTACAAAGTCAAAGTGGATTCAAATGCTTTACTGAGGTATAAGGCCAGATTGGTTGCCAAGGGATTTAAGCATGAGAAGGGCATTGACTTTGATGAGATCTTTTCCCCTGTAGTCAAGATGACTACTTTGAGAGCAGTGTTAGCTCTTGTTGCTCATGAGGACATGGATTTATGTCAGATGGATGTGAAGACTGCTTTTCCTCACGGAGATCTCCATGATGAGATCTACATGAGTCAGCCAGAGGGATATGCTGTTAAAGGGAAAGAGCAGCTCGTGTGTAAGCTCAAGAGGAGCTTGTATGGACTCAAGCAGGCGCCAAGAGAATGGTACAAGAAGTTTGATGCCTTCATGCAGTCCCAAGGGTATCATAGGTGTGAGACCGATCACTGCTTGTACACCAAACGGGCAAAGGATGGCAGTTTGATGCGACTCATTCTATATGTGGATGACATGCTGATTGCCAGCAAATCTCAGCAGGAGATTAGTGCTTTGAAGAAGCAACTGCATAAGTCTTTTGACATGAAAGACTTGGGTGATGCAAATCATATTCTTGGTATGCGGATTATTCGTGACAGGTCCAAGGGACTTTTGTTTCTGTCACAGAAGGAGTACATTGACAAAGTATTGCAGAGGTTTAAAATGGAGGGGGGGAAGTCTATTAGTACCGCGTTGCCTTCTCATTTAAAACTCAGCAGTAAGGACAGCCCCAGATCAGATGATGATAAGGCTGAAATGGCCAAGGTTCCATATGCATCTGCAGTTGGTTCTTTGATGTATGCCATGGTTGCCACTCGTCCGGATATTGCTTTTGCGGTGGGAGTCATCAGCAGGTATATGGCAAATCTAGGCAAGCGGCACTGGGAAGCAGTGAAAGGCGCCTTGAGGTATCTCAAGGGTACCAAAGATTTGTGCATATGCTATGGTAGGCAGGATGCATTGGTGCATGGTTTTACAGATTCAGACTATGCAGGGAATGCAGATAACCGGAAGTCTACTACCGGTTATATTTTCACATTTGCAGGAGGTGCTATATCATGGGTGTCTCGGTTGCAAAATGCGTTGCACTGTCAACCACTGAAGCTGAATATGTTGCAGCCACTGAGGCTTGCAAGGAAGCTATATGGCTTACTCGGCTGGTGGGAGATTTGGGCATTACAGGAGATATGCCAGTTTTGCATTGTGATAGTCAGAGTGCTATCATGTTGGCAAAGAATCTGGTCTTTCATCAGAAGACGAAGCACATAGATGTGAAATACCATTTCATCAGGGAGGTACTGGAAGACAAGCGACTTGAGCTTGTGAAGGTGCATACTGATGATAATCCTGCAGATTTGCTCACTAAGAGCTTGCCTACAGAGCGGTTTGCACATTGCCGCCACATCATGGGATTAGGATGAGACCATTCTTATTTTATGGTCTGGTATACAGTAACTGTATATTGCTGTAATTTTTATTCTTTTCTCCCCTTTAGGCACATTGGCCTTTAGGTGGGAGGTTGTTGGGGTAAAGGCACATGGCCACCCTTTTAAAGTTATGACACCTATGACTGTCTTAAGACAGTCATAGGGTGAAAACCTAATCCTAATAAAACCTATGAGTTTGTGGTGTGGCTCAACACAATACACACCCACACTTCTTGTGTCTCCCCCTCTCTCTCTCTCTGTCTTCATCGTTCCACTCCCCCTCTCTTTCCCTCACATCCCATGCCACATGCCACTTAACCAAGCTACGGCTCTTAGCCAACTGGTACAACTGCTTTGGAACTAGCTGTCCCAAGTGTTGAAATATGTGTTCTACCCCATATATATAAGCGTGGCTTGCTATGTTTAGCATCTGCCTCCATTATAGGAGTACTTTACCTGCTTTTTCATTATAGGACTTCTTTCCGTGGAGTAGCCTTTTTTTCTCGAACACCTCGTTCCATGGGATCAACATGATTGAATGCACATGTTTCTGTTTTTTATCACTAGAGGGCGGGCGACCTTATGCACAGATTTATGCTTGTTCAACGTCTCTCAATGGACAGGGATGTGCAAGATTGTTTAAATCCACATGTTTCCTTTCATGTATACAATGAACACATGCCACAAGTTATGCTCCTCAATTAATGTCTATCAATGGATGTGATGAGATGTTTAAATCCACACATTTCCTGCCCTGTACATTAGAAGGAAAGCATGTTATGAGGGTGTAAACGTGTATGCAAAGAAATCGTGCTTATTCCAAGAGGACATTTGCATTTACTACATCACATATGCCCATAATGCACAAGCATAAGGGTTCGAGGACCCTTGGTACCAACAAACTTGGATAGTGGCACAAGGAAAAACCTATTGAAACTTGTGCTCTCTTTCCTTGTGAAGCCACTGTTACTTTGGATGGTAAGGACACCAATCATGTGTGTTGTGACAAGCCAAATTTAGCTCGTGTATTTATCAATTGTTGAACAAGTTTACATACACCATGAGCTCATTTACTCTATGGTTTACACACCATGAGACTACACCATCCTATTACTGTGGTGGACCCTTTTCGAGAGGATAAACAGAGACTTTATACAGTGTACAACAAGTCACATCCAAGTGATAGGATCTTTGGAGCAAGTGCGTGGGGTGGAGTCCAACATATGGAGTTATCTACAACTTATAGGGTGGTTCAAGCCAATAATGCTTGGCATCTTTCTTACCAAATCACCCTATACCTATATCACCATGCCTCGAAAGAACAAGATGCTCCGCACATCCCGTACCCATCCATGGGGTTTATATACCCTAAGGTCCTAATTATTTCAAAGTACACCTTCGAAGTGAGCCTTTTTGTGCTAGGCAATAATGCTTGCTTTATAAAAAGAGATTACATAGTTTAACCAGTGAGATGGACATAATCTCTGAAACCATCGATCTTTCAGTGACTTCTAGATTACCCGATCACTCGTATGCACACTAGATAGTACACATTTAGTCCTAAGCAATAGAGGGGTAAAAGAGCAACAATTTTAAGAGAAGTGAACCCTCATCCACATAACTCAGCCTCAACTAAAGGTTTTTCCTAACCTTACTTATAATGTGGTTTACCCCTCAACGGATACAAATATAGGGTTAGACTTGTCGCAAAACCAAGTCCTAGATTTAGCCAGCCCCAACCTTAGATCATCCAATTGTGGTTAAAGCCGTGATTATGTCCAATTGGGCCATAACATTACTCCACTCTCAAAATAGATTTGTCCCCTCATAAATTAAGGGTAGCTTATTGGAGATTCCGTAACCATACATGGCTCACTAGTTCTTTTTACAAGCCAACTTACCTGAATTGCAACATGAGAACGGGTGTTTCGGAGCTGGCTGATGGGTACCCTTGTGCATATGTGAAGGAGCTGTGCTTGATTATGTGTCACACTACTCCACGTGCACTAGTGTACTCCTAACTTCTAATCCCCGCTTCAAAATAATGGGGGTTTTTGATTACCTTCCCGACCTACGTTTTCTTTCAGTATGAGCTGCTGTGCCAAAAAATTGAAAAAGCCAAAAAGGGATGAGAGGACATACTTTCTAATATCTATATGGGTCAACATTGGATAATATAACAAAATGCAAATATGAGTGGCTAGCTAAGAAAAATATATTTTTACCCATATCCATTCCTCTGCCTTTTTATAATGATTTGAGAGTAAATGCATTGACAATTGACTCTCATACTCAAGCTGTATGTACACTTCTAGATGAACAAACCCCTTGTGATTGTGTTGTAGTCTATGACATCCGCTAGGCCCTTTTTTTTGTTAATGCCTGTTTGATAAAATATAATGTGTGCCTGCATTGCAAGCTTGTGAGTCTACAAGCCGTTACAAATCCACAGATGCAGTGGACCTATTTGTCCTTCAAATACCTTCATGTCTTTAAAGGTAGCCCCACATGCCCGCTTTAGGTGTATACTAAAAATTTATCTCATGTATTTTTTTAAAGGGCCTGCATCCATGTAAACTGCACTCCCTTTAATGAGGCCCTTTTCCTCAGGGCCACCCTCCCTTGAAGTAAACCTGAGCTTCTATGATGAACTGTGCATGTGATTAAGCTCATTTTGGGTGGTATTGATGAAAGTAAAGATGCTTTGACACATCCATGCATGATGCTACGCATGAGAAAGTTCACCCTTCAAAGATCTGTTAGTTAACAGATTGAGACCTCATGTAGAAGCTATCTGTTTAAGACCGTAGTTTAGGTAGTCAGCCCAGCTTCATCTATATACAAAGCTAGCATTGTAGTCTATTATTATTGGAGACCATGGAGAGTCTTTGATTTCAGATGGGCACATACAGGAATCCTTTCAAGCTCTCTGGACTTTCTATTTTAATGTCATTATCATGAGTTTACTTCACAAATGCTACTTTTCATGAGGGATCTCTAGACTCATCATTTCATGTACTAAAATGGTCAGCTTTTATGAAGGGTGCTCCACGGTATGCGGCACTTTTCTTTTCCAAGAAACCCAAGTGAAAAGGGTTGCCATCTGTGAAGTTTCTTTTCTTACGTGCAGACACTACAACAAATGAAGGCTGCAGTTTCAGTGTTCTAAAGAAATCGAGACCTTTGATTGTGCTTATTTTTTGTTTCTATTGTGGTTTTTTTTCCGCCTCGTACTTGTCGCCTCTTATCTCATGTTAGAGAGATGGTATCAGGTAGTTTCCTCATACTCGTTGTGTCTTATCTTATGTTAGAGAGATGGTATCAGGTAGTTTCACAGAACTTATTTGAAGGGTGCTTGTGGCTAGAAGGTGGCCATCTATATGAGCTATGCAGTTGCCTTATGAAGGGATAGCTTGGATTCTTAGCTTTACATCTTTTGGACTAAAGGAGCTGTTGTTCCCCTATCATCAGGGACAGCGTCAGGATGACACAGAATTCTCATCTTCAGGGGATGATTTTCCTGTAAAACGCTGAAATATCTAGGCCGTGAGTTGGCAGTGTGTACACGTCCCAATGTAGTGTTTAGTTTAAAAGGTTCATGTCAAAGGTTCCACATAAATCCTATAGCATACAACTCCAGGCAGTAACTAGAATCTTAGAAATGATTTGATAACTTAAAAATGTTTGCAAATTGAGTGTATGCGGTAGTCCGAGTCTATTGCTGGCGGGAGAAACTAACCCAAGAAGACATCGTGCTTCTGTTTTGGATTTACCCCTTTGTCTGTTTGGGAAGTTGCTTGCCTGCCTTGTATCCTAAGAATAATTTATCTATCCAGACTCTGTTTGACTGAGCCCCTACATACATTGTTGATTGTCTGCATCATTGTTCAATTTAACAAAACCTCTTGCTAAATTTTTGTTTGATTTATTCAACATTGTTGCAGTTATGCGACCTTTATGAAAATGACTCAATATTTGATAAGTTTGAGTGCTGCTTGAGTGGAGATGGCTGCAGAGTAGCAACAGGTTCTTACAGGTTCGATTGTGAAACCTCCCCTTTGGTCTCCTCGTTACCTTCGCCTTCTCTCTCTCTCTCTCTCTCTCTCTTTTAATGGTGGGTTTCGGGTTTTTATGTTTTGTTGGGGGGTTGGTGGGAGATATATCTAGATGAAATGTGAGTTTTGGGTTTTTATGTTTTGTTGGGGGGTGTGTGGGGGATACATCAACTATTTCATAGTGTTGTCTGTATGGAGATCAAAGATCCATTGTAGATCCTCATGTCTTGTGTCGTTCTAGTATCTGTGTGCGCTGCCATATTACAGATCATATACTTGGCCAGCATATGACCCTTGGGCAAAGGATCCCTAAAGCTTTTGCTGAAGGGTTGTCCTGTAGTACAGCATCCCTTGAGCTGTTAGTTGGATTTTGAAACCATGATAAACCTCAACCATGTAGTACATGTTTGACGCATTACTCTGGTGGTGATAACAGCAATCTGTTCCGAGTATTTGGAGTTGTAGCGGGTAGTGAGGAGGCCACAACATTGGAAGCTAGCAAAATTCCTAACAGGTAACACCATTGTCATGGTTTATTTTATATGGTCTGTCTTTTCTCTGCTGTCTGTGAAAAGTAGCGGCTGGAAATGGCAGAAAAACATTTGAAACACGCTTTTCCAGGTAGAACACTTTTGATGTAAGCTTATGCCATGCCCCCATTATAATACCTTTATGGTTTATGTCAGAAGGCGCCTTGTACAGACTGCACCAACAAAGTCTGGGAGAAGTCTGGCGAGCTTTACCCGCCGCGGTAACAGAAGAGGTCCATTATATGTCCACTGCTGTTTCAAAATAAACTTCATGAACAGCTGTGCTGGGCATTGATGCAAATTCTAGGTCTCAAGCTTTGTAGCATAGATTGTCTCTCTATTTCCGAAGATTTAACTTATGGAACACATGTTTGCCTTGTCATGTCACTCAGGAAATGAAGGTCCAGGGACTGAATTGAATGGAGCATACACGTTCTCATCGAAGTTACTGCACCTAGCTTGGCATCCGACAGCAAATTTGATAGCTTGTGCTGCATCCAATAGTTTGTATATGTACTATGCATAGGATATTCCTCTCCAATCGAATGGCT
This sequence comes from Dipteris shenzhenensis, assembly GCF_047967505.1. Classification (NCBI taxonomy): domain Eukaryota; kingdom Viridiplantae; phylum Streptophyta; class Polypodiopsida; order Gleicheniales; family Dipteridaceae; genus Dipteris; species Dipteris shenzhenensis. Next base: position 15,609,722 of record NC_141608.1, on the reverse strand, counting down.
ATATCTTTCTTCTCCACAGTCTGTGGGTGGCTCTTGGAAGCTTACAGTACAAGTGGTGTGGCTGGACTCATAGTCTAGATTGCACTATCAGCATCAAACCAGTGGGGTACAGCCCTTCCCATGATGGTTGTAAAGGGTCTTTTCTGAGGGGGTACTTTGGCCTCCTCACCTTCAATGTTGGAGAAACGGCAGACCAGGGGTGGAAGTTGGGTTAAGTGTTGATTCTTTTAAGCATGAAGAAGCTTAATTTGTCTTAGCATTGACAAATTGACTTGTGAGGAAAGGCTCTTTCCTTTATATGCAGCTGCATGCTAGCACAATCCATGCATGTGTGCTGGCGTATATGTTTGCACATGGCCATGAATGCGAGCACTTGCACACTGGTAAGTGCACGGCGACACAAGTGTGCATTCTCTGCACCTGCTTTGGCCGATCCATTTGTGCACACTTGGCATGCCTCCACCTTACTTGTTCTTGAAATTTTAGCTTGTGTAACACAGTGCTCATGTGAAACTGGGACTTGTAAGAGGGGGAATTGTTTCATGGGTTTTTCTTTTTGTGACAGTTCACAAGGAACAGCATTGCAAACCTGGTTGGGAGTTGTAAGTGGGGAATTGTTTCATGGGTTTTGATTTTTGTGGCAGCTGACAAGGGATAGTAGCATTGCAAACCTGGTTGATGAGGTAATCATTAGATTGGAAAAGCTGTATGCAGTTTTTGGTTCCTAGCTCCCGTCGCCTTCATGGTTTTCTTCAACTAAGGAGTCTGCCATTGAGGTCCTATTTAAAATTTTATGTTATGATCGGTTTGAGTCATTGAACCGGCGAACATTTGGAATGATGCTTGTTTTTTCCTGGGGTGGTTTTCTCAGCACGTGCTCAGACATGTTCTTTGTTAGCACCATCGTCTCTGTTTATTAGCATGCATCCTAAGAGGTAGTGGATTGAAACTCTTTTGTGTACTTAATGTGTAATTGTAAAAAAAATTAATTAACGTGTTTCAAATTGCCATTTATGGAGGTCATCCTATAACGATTTCCTTTTAATAACCGAATGATCGTTTACTCTCTTTTGAATCCAAGGAGGCAGTGCCTTTGCATATAACCTATTGAAGTGCACTCCACGTAGGCATGCATCTCTTGGCGGAGAGTATGGTTATCACATGCACTTTTTCATTTTTTTGGAAAAACATATGCATTATATTCTTTTCAGAAGACAATATATTGTCCTTAAATATACTCCCATGTAGCCACAAAGGTCTTCGAAGTAAACGAAGACTGAGGATGAAGAATTCCCATGGAAAAATACAGGATTGGAAATAGCCAAATTGCTTCCTAAGAAAGGAATATGGGAAATAATAGATTTCTGTAAGTTGGTTGGATTCACCATCAAGTTGTTATCTGTGTTTTTTAAAAGCTTGTAATAATTGAAGTAGCAAATGAAAATGAGTTGATTTATTTTTCGTTTTAAAAGTAGATGTAATTGTACCAAAAGAAATTATTCTATTTGTTATGCTAGTACCCTAAAGATAGGCTTTGTGCAACTACTTGTTTCACATCTTCTTGGCAATTGAGTAGCATATGTTAAGAACTCTATTTTGAGTGTACCATTCAGATTGAGGTATGTGCTTTGTATTAGTAGCATTATATAATGGTCGAAGCTGTATGAAGTGCTTTTGTTCTTACCGCCCCCCCCAGTCATCACTATAATCAGGCTCATGCATGGAGAAGAGAAACAAATGACGCAGCATTGTATAATGGTCGAAGCTGTATGAAGTGCTTTTGTTAGTAATATAGTATCCTTCATTCTTAACCCCCCCCCCCTCCCCCCCCCCCCCCCCCCCCAAGTCATCACTATAATCAGGATCATGCATGGAGAAGAGAAACAAATGACACGGGAGTTTCTTGTAAAAAAATGGGCAGCATAAGAGCTTTAATAAACAAGGCTAGAATGATAAGAGTTTAAATTGAAAGGAATGGAAAGTTATTCGAAATTTGTGGAGTTTTAGCACCTTTTGACACAATTACGTGCATTGTGAAAAGAAACTCGGATAGACAATTCACTACATAAGGAGCTTTGAAAGAGTTGCAATGATGATGGACAAGGATAGACTAGTAGAATTTTGTTTTAAAGGAATGTTGAAGTATGAAAACAAGTAATTAGAAGTAATTGGATAATAAACAATGTTAATTTGATAGACTTTTGGTTTAAAGGAGGACAGGTTGATATACTTTTGCTTTAAAGGAGGACAGCTATAAAAACATCTTGGAGTTTTAGCACAAAATTTGGGCTCCCTTTTCGTTTGCAGTGAAATTAATATACATTCAAAACATTAGATGCCACACTAATAGTTCTAATCGGCACTAGTCCCGTTCAAAATCATGGTACTTCATTTGCACTATGACATTGTACCCTTCTTTTCCTTTGTTCTTAGCAATAACTTAAGGTTACTATACTAATGTTAAGGATCGTGGTAGCAATAACTTAATGTTTCTATACTAACGTTAAGGATAGTTACCGCTTGAAATTAAATATGGCTTGAAATGCTATTCACTAAGCCAAGACGAGGTCTAGGCATGATTGAAGGTATGCCATTTGGGGATCTAATTTGTGGAGGAATGTTCCTTTCTAAAAGGTGGAACATTCTAAAAGGTATCTCTAAGAATTAGGTTCACTTGGAATAGCTCAAGGAATTGTTATTGATCATTAAAATCCATTTGTAAGAGTTTAATTGCTAGCAACAACAATGGGCTCTTCAAACGAAGAGGTGGTAGAATGTCGTGTTGGTGGTTTATCTCAAGCACTTTACAATGGTCTGTTATTATACATTTAAAATTGGGGCCTTTTTTAGGACGGTGCTTCGAATATTAAGCCTTGAATTTCCTTGAATCTGAGAGGTGGCCCTCATAGCACTAAGATGATCCACGAGGACATTGTCTCGATAACTCCTTGGGGAGTCAACATATTCATATCCTATAGGATTCTATCCATTTGATTATTATGGTTACCTTCAGTAGATAATGGATTTAGTATGCAACTCCTTAGGATTTTCTTAGACATGCCTTCAAATGCTCTAAGCCATTAGCTTTTAAGACTTGATATTGATGATCATAAAGTTTCTAGCCTCCACATTACTTCTACATGGTCAAGAGGTGTCCTATTTGTTTGCAATGGGAAATTATCATTGGATTTGTTCAAAAGCAAGACTTGAGGTCAAAGTGAGCACTTAAGTTAGATTGATGAATAAATTAAATAAATGAAGTTGTTCATATTTGGGTTGGAAAGCTAGGTTTGTTTTCTCTTCCTTAGTGAGTAGTATCGAACAGATAAGAGAGTATATGACGAAAGATTAAGTTATTAAAAAAACCCTTTAAAGTTTCGGATTGAAAATCTCATTTTTGCTTCCTTAGGGCTTGCTCATGTCACCTTGGTGCCAGGGAGAGTGTCGTGGTCGGGCGGGGGATAGCGCGGTGAATCGCATCCTTGCATGTTAGACGTGCAAGCCTAGAAGACACAGTCCCGATTGCATTGTCTGAAGCCTCTGAAACCAGTTGAGCGTCGATTTTGCATGCCGAAGTCTACATGGGAGAGGGTGGAGAGGCTTGGAGTTTCATTAATAAAGGAGCCTCTGTTTCAGTTTAGATAGTCCAGCAGTGGAATGCTGAGTTGGAATTTGAAAAATCCATAAAGCTAGGCCAATAGTCCAATGCCAGATAAAATGGTGTCTCTATAGAGCATTTAGGAGGCATGGGGCTACTATTTGTCCCAGCTAGTATAGCTTTGTGGTTGAATCGAGCCATGGAAGTATGCCTTAGTTCTTTCACAATAATTCATACTTCTTAATGCATTGGAGTGTGCTTGGCTACCGTTGGCCTTCTCTTTTTCTATATTTACTAGCCAATTGGTAAAGGTGGCGATTGATATCCTTACAAGTCTTTGGTCATTTTGGGATGCCTATCTATAAGGCTTGTTGGCTTTTGCCATTTTCTAGGGGATATCATTCATTCATATTATCATAGCTTTAATATTCCTCCAAAAGATGCGTCCTTATATTTAGTACAATTGAAATGCATTTTTTGGAATGCCAATCCTAGTTTTGTGAGAAATTTTCGCTTTGAAATTGCTCTAAGCTTGACGTTGGCCAATTTCCTGTGTCCTCTCCTAAATATTTATTTCCATGCAAGTTGGTTTTTACAAATGCAAAAATCCTAGACTCCTCACCTCGTTCGAAGTAATTTTGAGAAAACACAAGCTTTGGCGAAAGCAAGGTGGCATGTAGAGTTGTTTGCAGCCCCTTTGGAGTCTTTGCCATTTTACAAGTATTTGGACCTTTTACAAAGAGGATGAACAATGAGCTAAGCAACCATAGGATTACACGGAGTGGTGCAATATTGTGTCCTTTGGCACTCACCACCGTGTCGTGTTAGTTGGAGTATAGAGTTGGTATGGATAGTGGAGTTGAAATGATAGATACTTCAGTTTTTACTTTTGACCAAGGGTCGGCTTGAGTTTCAAACCTAGATAATTCATCATGCTAGTTTACGAAGCAGTCAACCATCAAATGACCATTTCTTTTGGATTCTTCTATACAAATGTGGGAGCTAGTTTCTTTTTCTTTGTCGTCCTCTTTAGATTTTTTGTTCCCATTGTTGAACAATTTCTTTCAATTTTGTCGGTACTTGGATTCATATTTCTAATATCGGCATCCTCCATATACTCGCGCTAGTCTTGGCTATTTGTGAGGTGGATTCAAGCTCATGATCGATGTTTGTTCCCTTGGGTGTGCCAAAGGTGTTGATAGTACAACCAAGACGATCCAAAGTATCCACCATGGTTTGAACCTCTCCCTAACCCCAATTCCAAGTCAAGTCAAGATTCCAGAAAGGTCAATGAATGTTAACAGGGAACCATGAAACAGTGATTTGGATGGGCACATTCTAATTAAAATTGGCAGGTTTTGCCTATTGAAACTGTATGAAGTATTCATGACATTTGATTGTGTAAGGTTGTGTATGCCTGTGATATATGTAAAACGAAGTGAAGATGTTATTCTTTTGTATACGTTGACTATATTTTACTATTGAAATCTTAGTTTTTGAGTGGAGTTTCTATGTAATTCATCTCTATAACATTTGAATTAATGGTTGAAGATCATTCCTTTAAGTTAGAAGAATGAAAATCAATGAATGTATGTGCATCACCAATAGATGGTGGGGTTTTTAGTCTTCGGAATGATGTGAAGTGCCGTGGTAGCATTGCTAGTATTTGTAGAGGTGATAGCCCATTTTTTTGATTGGTAAATTTAGATTTCAAATTTGTAGACTAGTAATGTAGCCTTACATACAAGAAGCTAAATTTAAGTAGAGTCATTTGGAGAAATAGGTCGCATTTCACCATACAAAGGCATAAATTGAACCTCACTCTAGAATTTACATCTTTTGATGCAAATTAAAGTTTAATATGGAGTAAAATTTTCTAATGAAAAAGTACTCCATTATGTAGAAATAGCCTTAAGGTCTCCATCATCATACTTTAGATCCGAAAATACAACACAACAAAAATTTTGACTTTGTATTAAACACTAGTTCACATATTCATACACGTAGCACAAAACAAAAATGCACGGTCAAAAGTGCCATAGTAACACAATCAGGAGCCTCATCATCAGTGAAGAAACAATTAGGTCTTTTTCTACTACACATGTAGGATGTGTGACATCTCTTTTGCCTTAGCCTTTACACTAGTTTGGTAGCATAACAGGACATAAAAGTGTCCTTTTGAGGTTTTGGCAAAAAAATCACAACTTGTTGTAGATGCGTTTTTTGGTGCTTTCGTCTCTTGAGCTTAAGGTAGACTCATAGGACTACTTTCTAAAAATATAAGGATCACAAAAAACTATTACATGTGATTACAAAATGCTCACAAATGCATGGTAACACATCATTTCACAAAGAGAGTACTCATATTTGAAACTTTATCTAGCATGCTCGAAGATAAAAATGATTTCAATGAGCTAGCATTTTTCACAAAGTGTTTATAAGTATATGAAACACCTGAGAGTGATAAAACTTTGTTTAAAAAATCATTTCTGCAAGATTGATTTAGCAATTAACAAGAGAGGTTAGCTTGGCGGTTTCCATTGCCTAGCATGCTCGAAGAAAAAAATGATTTCAATGAGCTAGCATTTTTCACAAAGTGTTTATAAGTATATGAAACACCTGAGAGTGATAAAACTTTGTTTAAAAAATCATTTCTACAAGATTGATTTAGCAATTAACAAGAGAGGTTAGCCTGGTGGTTTCCATTGTAAGTGGCATTTCATAAATAAGCATCTTTATATACTACACATAATAGCCACAAAGTGTCATATCTGCAATAAAGGCTAAAACTAAAAGAGATTAAGTGATCCTAATCTCAACAACCAAAACAGGTTCTACATTAAATCTCACTTTTCTATTTTTGAATTATCTCGTGTATAAGTATTTTGCATATAAATTATTAAAATTAAGGCACTCTATAAGTATGATTTAAATGTTTTAAGGTTCTTATGATATCCTTTAACCCTTGTATCTTGAATTTAGCATGAATTACAGCATAATGGACAATCAAAATACGGTTTGAATTTGGTGTTCTACACTATATTAGGACCCCTAAAAACTCATGCTACCCCATAATATCGTATTGAAGACATATACAAAGTATGGTTGAGTTTGAAACTTGTTAGACATGTCAAAGAATTTGGAAAAGATCAAATTTTGCCTCGTTGTCAGCATTCACTAAAAATACATTTGAGACCATAGTTCATTATAAGTATGATTATCTAGCTCCAAAGCAATCTAAACATATGTGTTATATCTACCCTTATACTCTAGGACTTACAAACTCTAAAAAATGTCATTCTAATTAAAAAGTATGGCCATTTTAACAAAAACCTAAGAAAACAGCTTGAAATTTCGGTGCCAGGTTGACCTTAAAACTTTAGGTAGAGCTCAAAGTAATAGAAGCAAGTTCCAATCCATAATAATTCCAAGTTTTTTTAAGCATACAAGCCTCATATACACTATTATGTCAAATAATAAAAACCCCAAAAAACCTTATCGATGCTTTTAAATAATTCTAGGAAGTGGCTAAGTTAACAAGACAAAAGTGTCCAAGGATATTTTTATGTCCTTCTACCAAACTAGTGCTAAGGCCTTTAAAGAGATCCCAAATATATGTCCGTTTGGACAACTTATGTACAATGAAATAGTAAATACACATTATGAAAAAAGGGAGCTCATTTTGGGACCCTGGGAGAAATCCTTCATTTTTTGTTTCCTCCAAAACACTAAAAGACGACATAATCCCACTAACATACAGTGCAGAATTTGGTATACTGTATTTTTTAAATCACCTGCCAACCTGTCAAATCGCGTTCTTTTGCACAATTGGTTTTCTGGGCCTTTTTGGCCTTTTTCGAGCCTCTGGGTGCCCATTTTCGACATTTCAAAAGTCCTTCTGGGGGTTTTGGCCCACTCCAGACGTGTCGGTGACGTCAAAAATACCAAATTCTGCAAAGTATGCCAAATATAATAAAGTAGCTCAATTATCCTCCTTGAATGCAAACTCGACGGTATTTTTTTCCCCCCTTTTTCTAAAATTTTCAACATTATGTTGGCCCTCCTTTGATTGGTGGAGGGCTATTTTCCTTTTGGGCTAAAAGGCCCCAAAATGAGCTCTGATTTTTCCTAATGCCACTTCTAGATCTTAGTCAAGTCAATATAGTAACATTTTATGGTGTTCGTTCAATTATTGAAGAAAACACTACAAAAAAAGAAATCTTTTTCTACTTGTGATTTTAGGGTTTAAGCAAGGTAGGTTGTGTCAAAAAATTTTGGCCAAGCATTTGAAGAGTACTTTTGTTTTGAATAGTATACCTTCGCTTGAATATTGAAAGAAAACTACCGTCCTCATACAATGAATGCTCTACATTAACCAACTTTCTAATTATAGACTATCTGGGCTGGCCCCACCAACCGTGCTCTCTCTCTCTCTCTCTCTCTCTCTCTCTCTGCACAACACCAATCAGGGAAGTTCCACATGCTCTCTCTCTCTCTCTCTCTCTCTCTCTCTCTACATAGCCTCTTTGTGCAGTAGGCAAAGGTAAATGTATATATCTTACCGATGAACCTTCTCAAAGTATTCATGAAATAATTTTTCCATAGGAGGTACTATTGAGATTCGTACATCAGCAAGATGATTAGAGGGGTTTAAAATCCACCTTCACATGATTGGTGGAAGTGGATATTGGATAGGGTTTGGATGGAGACTTGGTTCTATTTAGTGGGTGGGCATGCTCTTGTATTGCGTGGATCATCCTAGCCCTCCATGTTTGAGGGTAATAGTCAATACAAGCTTATGGGTTGACTCTATCTCTCATGTGGTCCTCCATCTCTCTCCTTTCCCCCTTGTGAGGACTTCCTCTCCATTATGTACTCCACTCTTGACATGGTATCAGAGCTATCTCTCTTCTCTCATTCCATTGATCTTTCCATATCATTAACCCTCGCTTGCTTCTACTGAGATTAGTACATCAGCAAGATGATTAGAGGGGTTTAAAATTCACCTTCACATGATTGGTGGAAGTGGATATTGGATAGGGTTTGGATGGAGACTTGGTTTTATTTAGTGGGTGGGCATGCTCTTGTATTGTGTGGATCATCCTAGCCCTCCATGTTTGAGGGTAATAGTCAATACAAGCTTATGGGTTGACTCTATCTCTCATGTGGTCCTCTATCTCTCTCCTTTCCCCCTTGTGAGGACTTCCTCTCCATTATGTACTCCACTCTTGACATGGTATCAGAGCTATTTCTCTTCTCTCATTCCATTGATATTTCCATATCATTAACTCTCGCTTGCTTCTAATTGACCATCTTGCTTCAAGTCATGGAACCAAAGGTCTGAAGGACCTCGTTCAAAGGATGTTTCTATATATGAGTATATGCTAACCTTGGCATATTTGAAAGTGTTTGGCTATGTTTGTTATGTGCATGTGCCCAATGAATTAAGAAAGAAGATGGGGCCAAGAGCTATTAGATGTGTCTTTCTTGGATACCTCACTAGAAGAAAAGGGTATAAATGTTATGATCCCACTACAAGACAAGTGTACGAAAATGACTACCATAAGGATGGTTATTGCATTGGCTAGCATGTTTGGCTGGAATTTATTGGAAGATGGATGTTAAAAATGCCTTTCTAAATAATTCCTTGTGGCAAGAGGAGGTATATATGCTATAGCCAGAGGGGCACGTACACCCTAATTTTCCAATGCATGTGTGCGCGACTAAGAAAGCTCCATATGGGCTTAATCAAGCACCAAGGTTATGGTCTGAAAAGATAAGCAAAAACCTTGTTGAGATCAAATTTAAGACTATCCAAAGCCAAATACTCCTTGTATGTGCAACAAGAGGAGGCCAAAATGGTGATTATAATCATATATGTTGATGACTTGATCATCATGGGCAACTATGATGCAAGAATTAGTGCCATAAAGGAGAAATTGGCAAGGAAATTTGACATGAAAGCCATAGGAGAGCTTAGGTACTTTCTTAGCATTGAGGTCGTTCTCCTCATGGTATTTGGATGCTTCAAAGTCAATATACCTTGGGTATGTTAGAAAAATATGGTATGGCAGCATGCAAACCAGCTAAAAGTCATCTTGAGACAAATGAAATGATGATTGATGATGGCCACTACTTGTAGAATGTCACTAGGTTCAAGAATATGGTTGGAAGCCTAATATATGGAAAGACTTGAGCTATGCATTAGGTGTGATTGTCCAATTCATGCAAAGGCCCTGAAAAAGTCATCTTGATACATGAGGAGGATGCTTAGATATGTGAAAGCCACAATCAATGTTGGCTTGTTTTATGCCAAGGAAGGAGGATCATGTCTGCATGGGTATCCAAATGTAGATTGGGATAGCAGTATTGATGATAGGAGATCAACTAGTGGGTATGCATTCTCTCTTGGAAGTTGTGTGACTAGTAGGAGCAACAAAAGGCAACCCACAGTTGCATTGTCTAGCATAGAAGCTATGCATAGTAGCATGTGAAGAAACTTGGTTGAGTCTACTTCTTAATAAGTTGGGTGTATAATTAATAGTCCAATTCTAATATGCTATGACAACATAAGCACTATAATGCTAGTCAAGAATCCCATTTACCATGCAAGAACTAAACACATAGAGGTCCACTATCACTATATCAGAGAGAATGTGGTAAGAGGAGAGATTGACATGAGGTATACTATCACTATATGAGAGAGAACGTGGTAAGTGGAGAGATTGACATGAGATATGTTAACACAGATGCACAGGTTGTAGATATCTTTACAAAGTCATTGGGTAGAGATAAGTTTTGTCCTTTTAGAGAGGTTTTAAGCCTATGTGATGTACAAGCTCATGGTGAGCTTGAGGGGGGAGATTTTTAATGTGCAGAGTGTGTGTGTGTATGGTTGTAGAGTGCAGATAGCCATGATGAGGTGGCTTATTTAAAGCATGTGTGTAAAGGGTCTTAAGGACCTTCTTGTTCATGAGGTGTAAAAAGAGTGTAAGGTGAATATAAGTGTATCTGGTATCCATACTGAAGAAGAAGGATTCATGATCATTGGGTAGTGTGTGAATCTCTATCTTCCCCTTTTCATGTTCAAGGCCTACCAGCTAGGCTTTAGTTGCATGCTACAAGACTGAGAGCAAGGGTGGCATTGGAGATTACGGGTAGGTGGGAGGGGGTGTGGGAGTGGAGAAATCTTAAAACAACGAAATAAAAATGAGACCCAATTCCTTTATATAGGTGTTTTCATCAATGGTGCCCAGACTTGTAGTCCTTCTAGGAGTTGCTGCCCTAATGCATCATTATAGGCGATTCGAGAATCCAAAGCACACAACAAGAGGATACAGCCTCGCCCCCGATACTCCAGTCCCAAGGACCGATGCAAATGCCAATCTACAGCCACGATGGGGACTCTCCTTCTTGAAGCTAGAGAAATTTTGGCGCCAGTGCCCACGTTTATCGACACATCCACCCACTGTATATGCCAATGGAGCAATGATGGACTTGGCCCATATTCAGAGAACTCCAACAGAAAGATCCAAATGTGTTGTACAACTTTCCCAAGTACAACTTTCCCAAAGACATGACTCAAGAGGGATTTTGCTTCCGCCTCCATTCATTCAACGACATTGTAATCAAGTTCTTTTGTCTTGTGTTAATATCCATAGAGTACAGTCATCAAATGCAGGGTAATCAGTGATTAGAGGTGATTAGGATGCATGATTTGCTTCAACGGACAAGCTCAGGGAGTTTGACCCCCAAGTACCCAAAGACTAATGATTAGAGGTAATGTGTACATGGAAGGAGTATAGCTCAAAGTTAGGGAGTTTGATTCCCAAATACCAAAAGTCCAAGGATTCTAGGCACAGGTTGTATGTTCTAGCTAACACCCAAGACCAAAGATTGCATGCAACGTGCACATTTCAGGTCTACGTCCACGAAAATAGCCACGCTAATGAAAATAGCCATGAAAGGAGTACAACTCAAAATCAGGGAGTTTGATCCTCAAATATCCCAAGGCAAAAGCGTCTAGGCAACGTGCAGATTTGCCATTGAGTGTCTCACAAAAGCTAAGCCTTGCCACTCCAGGTTTTGAGCCGCGTTCATGGGGTTTAGGTCCCAAATGGCTTAAGGTGTGAGGGCGCTCAAGGAGTTTGAGCCCAAATGACCTAAGCCTAGGAGGTGTGAGGCTAACACAAGCGCTATTTGGGAACTGGTTAGGCCACCTCCTAATTCTAGGTTTGTCCCAAGAGCTTTAATATGGTTAACACAAGTGCTATTTCCGCCAATAGGGAGAGATGGAAAGAATAGTAAGATGCCTTGGCACCCTATGGGCCCAAGAGCCTTTGGTTGTAAAGAGAAGGAGAGTGCTAAAAAGGAAAAGGGTTGGCCCTCCCTTCAAAAGGTGACTTGTATAAAAGGCCAAAGTGTTAGACTTTGGCTTTATTGTTGTTTGCACAAGTTTGAATACAAGCTCCCTCTTCTCTTCCAAGAGAGTGTTTTGGGTGTTCCCTTGTTTCCATTGTTGTGCCCTTGTGTTTGCCACTCCATCCCCCTTCACCCTCCTCTTCCCTTCTCCTTCTCCCTCCCTTCTCCCCTCTCCTCTCCCCTCTTCCCCTTCCCTCTTTCTCGCATGGAAACACATTGCAACAATCCTTAGGCCACTTGAGTGACACTTGCGGATGACTCGTGCCTTGCATTGCTCTCACAAGGAGTAGCTTGGAGTGGAGGCTCCACGGCATCTCTTCAACATCACCACGACACATGAGTCACCGCCGAGACCCACACATCTTGCCATTTAGGGAGATTACCACCTATTTTTCTATATCAAGGGAGTTTCAATCTTTTACTCAAGGATCTATTTGATAGTAGTTTGACCTCAATAAGGAATACTGAGCAAAGATTTCCTCCAATTTTTCCTTCCATATTTGTTTTGCCTATGTCTAGGTCTGGTAAAAGCTTGCAATTTCATGCTTTCTAGATGATAACGGAGACAATGTCAAAGTTTTTATGTTCTTATGTAAGTAATGAGTTGTACTACTTGTCATTCTAGTTTTGAGCTAAATTTCTTACCCATTGTATAATTTAAAATATGGAAAAGTTGAGGAAAGAGACGCGCTATTTTTATCACGACTCTCATAGCTTCAAAGTTACCCAAGCCTCAATACTAAAGGAGTAAAATACATCACAATCCCAAGAAACCAAGATGTATAAAACACACCCTAAACTCTAGTCTCTTTCAAACAATTGCCAAAGCCCCAATACTGACAAAGTAAAAGAGCTCACATTTGCAACAAAAAAGAGATGCTCTACACACCTTCTTTTTCTTAGAGTTGGGCAAGGCCCAATTCACAAGTGACATAAGAGCTTAAAACTTATGCATAACTCTAGCATAAGGGATCACCATATCAGAAAGATGATGTGCTATTATATTGGCATTGCCATCAATTGAAATTGGTTATACATAAGAGAAAATGAATTTATTTTGCCGATATAGGGGTGAATATGGTGGCATACATATACCACTGGAAAAAAGTTATACCAGTGATATATTATGCTTACCACCATCGTAGACCCGCATTTACCATCCAATGGCTACCATGTCATCATGAATATCAATGTGAATATAGGTTTTTGGAAACGTGATTACTATGTGTGATCACATGATCACGTCTACACATGATCACAACATGCAAAACTCTAGGTATCTTTGAAAGCATTGGCTTTAACTTCTCAAACATTGTGGTTAGGTGAGGTCCAACCACATTGATTGTAGCATATTATAACATGGTCATGAGGTGTTGCTATGTGATCTATGTGCCTTGGTATTCCCACTTACATCATGGTTCTAAAGTAGTGATCATCTCCAATATATAATGATGTAGCAAAGTTGTACATAAAGGGTTAAATTATAATCATGTCTATATGAATATGTTAGTTGGAACTTTGGTAGATATTTCTAATGAAAATATCCCCTTTATGAGAGTTTGCATAGAAGGAATACTCCGATCAAGATAGATCTTATATCCATAATCTTGCATCCCCAATGTGGATAGAATGGGAAAACAACTCTATTAGGCTTGATGCAACTCCAACTAGGTGTACTACACCTAGTTATCCCTACCCCACTGGCATGAGGGGTCAACCCTCCAAGAGCCTAAGATAAGTCCATAAGAATGTCATATGCTCTAAGATTATGGGCTTGGTGAACGGGTATTGTAAGGGATGTGTTGAGATATGGTGCCATGAGCACATAGATTAAAGGCTAAGGTATGGTATAGGAAAGAATTAAAGTAGCCACCCTAGGATGTGGACTACATGATGTAGAGATGTGGATGAGAGGATCCCATAGATGTTGACTATTCAAAGGGCACTCTCTATATAAGAGGCCTATCATGTATTATTGAGTAGAGCGAAATGCACACTTACTCAAGATTCTGTCTATGAGTCCAAGCTAATCTATCTTGGAACCTAATTGAGTTGAGGTACATATCATGAGCACTCTCTTCATCATGTTTGCACTTAGGCTACATCCTCCTTAGATTAGTGTTTAAGTAGGATGTTGTCTCATGACTAGGAGAGCTTGATCCCTCACTTTAACATGGTATCAGACCTTAGGCCTAGTCTCCTAGTAGATTTGTTGTAGGCACGCCTTAGGAGCTCATGTTTTCTCCTAGATTAGTTTTAGAGAGATTTTTGCAATATTACCTTACAAGTCTAGGAGTTCAAGTTTGAGAGAGAGATCCTTCCCCTCTTCCTTATGCTCAGCTGTTTGAGCCAGTAACAAACCCTTACCACCTTTTCAAAAACTTTGAGCGTGTATTTTTAGCTTAGATTGTGGGGTCTATCTTTGCAAAGGGCCAGCTCCTTACTTTATGAGATAGCAAACTCTTTGTGTGTCTACAGCTTGAACTAATATTCCTTCAAAATGCCGATTAGATGCGTCAAAAGCTAATTCCAATTACCCATGGAGCGCATTCTTTGATAGCCTTCCACAAACACCATCAACAAGCAACCTAACGAAGTCTTCACGGGCTTTCTACCTAAGCAAAAGGTCTGCACAGGCTGCAGCATTTTCCAATAGCGGCTCAAATGACATCCACAATCAATAATAACGAACAGCTCGCTCCGAATGACCATCTTCAGAGCTCCCTCGCTTCAGGAAAGACGGCTTTAGCACAGGACAAGCTCCATTCTCCAAACAAAACAACGTGATGGAAAAAGCTCATCCAGCGGCCTCTATCAGCAACACAAGCAGCTCCAATACCTGCTAGTCGACCCCATAGTAAGCGTCCTCCTTCAGTGAGCCCTGGAGTAAACACTGTTCTCGTGAAGCAAGCTAGGCAAGGCCAGCACCAACAAGCAACCGTCAATGACCCCGTCCAATGGCACACCCAATGGAACACCCTCAGTAGGGCCTCCATGCAACGGGCATGTAGTAGCAAGTTGGCTAGCACAATCTCAGCAAGCACCTTGCCTTTGACACGGTAGTCCCGAACGTTAGCCCTTCAAGCTCGTCTCCTCCACGCCTCCAACCGAGCTCCTTCCACTGAGTCACGAGCGTCAACTCCAAAGCGCATCTCCACCGGCCATTGCCAGTACAGCTTCCATGCCACCAACACCACAGCCTACAGCCTCTAGGCTCCAGCAATGTCTACAGAGCCACAAACAAAGTTCTCTACACCAGTAGATTGAAGCGCAGCTCGTCTTCTCTCCAGCACGACTAATCCTCTACCATCGGTCACGACAGTGGCAGAAACCTTCTCATGCATCCTCAACAAAGCCCACTCGCCTTCATCTATCGCCTTTGCAAGAATCCGCAGCGACGCCCACATCTCCTACACCATGTCTCCTACACCATCAGACACATGGCACATCTCCTCGTGGTTAAGTTTTGCACAATTAAACACGTGGCAAATATGAAACTTAACCATGGTTAAGCATAGTTCAATTAGTGGGGTTAGGTTCAGTTACTTGAACCATAGTTAAGTTTGATAACCTTGGGTTAACTCATTTGGCTCAGAAGAGTGACACATGGCAGAGTGACACATAAGCATGCACAGTCAGCAGTGCCACCCAAGCACAGTAACCTCTTGCTAAGCACAGTGTGAGTGTAGCATGTGAACAGCCAAGCCACATCATCAAAGACCTCTCTTCTTCACAAAACTTCGACAAGTTGTAACTTCCAATTTAGGAAGAATTTGGACATACTTCTTAAAAGGAAAAGTGATCGTCTTTTCAAGCTCTATGCGGTTTTCAAATCAAAATCATTGTTAGCAATTAGACACTACCAATATTGAAAGAAATCAATTGGTAAGACCTTTGTAACAAATGCTAAAGCAACGCATGTATGCACAATGCATGCCAAAAGAACAAGTGCATGAGAGCACAGAACATGGCATCTACACATAAAGTATTAAGGCACATGGAAGAACAAAGCATCACACATCAAGCTACATTAAGCAAAGAAGTGAACGCCATCAATATCAAGCATTGAGAAGCAAAAGCCTTGCCACCTTTAGCTGACACGTTTGTAAATCAAACTTGACCACCTAAGAGTAGCTATGAAAGCACCCAAGGGAGGTATTGACATGTAAAAACCACACTTGATCACCTTAAGTAGCAACGTATGCATAAGGGGAGGTGACAGAATGTAAACTCACATCTGACCACCTTGCGGTAGCCAATGGATCATGGCACCAAGGGGAGGTGTTGAGATATGGTGCCATGAGCACATAGATTAAAGGCTAAGGTATGGTATAGGAAAGAATTAAAGTAGCCACCCTAGGATGTGGACTACATGATCTAGAGATGTGGATGAGAGGATCCCACAGATGTTGACTATTCAAAGGGCACTCTCTATATAAGAGGCCTATCATGTATTGTTGAGTAGAGAGAAATGCACACTCACTCAAGATTCTGGCTATGAGTCCAACCTAATCTATCTTGAAACCCAATTGACTTGAGGTACATGTCATGAGGACTCTCTTCATCATGTTTGCACTTAGGCTACATTCTCCTGAGATTAGTGTTTTAGTAGGATGTTGTCTCATGACTAGGAGAGCTTGATCCCTCACTTTAACGGGATGTCTTGGCAATAGAGAAAACGTTCTCCATCTTTGTATGGATCTCTTTCACCTTTAAAGTTTGAAAAATGATCAAGATAACATGGTGATACAATGTAATTGGGGTTTTTTTGTACTAGGGATATGGAAAGGGATACCTAAGAGTGGCAAGATTAACTTAAAAGTACATACATTTTGGTTCATATGAATAGCTTTGTTTTATTTTAACTATTTGGATTCTAGCTGAGCTACCATCCAAGATCTTATGCAACAAGGTCAGGAGTTAACATGTCAATGGGTCTATTTGAATCTAAATATGTCCAAAGGAAGAAAGAATGGCATGAGGAGGGGTCCCTCAGAAGTACAATTTAGAGAGAGAAATTCAACTTTTTGATATCTCAATTCAATTCAGTGTATTGCAAGGTTTCTTTGTTCAAGTCATTGTAGTTGGGTCAACTTGGCATGTTTGAGTGAAACAATAATAGGGTCATTAAAAGGCAAATTTTAGTGACTTGCCCACTAGTTCACATAGCTTGGCAAATAATAAACCACATCAAGCCACCGATCTTCTTTAGTATTTTATTGTCATGTATCCTTTTGAATCTTGAGGTCCATTGAAATTTTCCTCAAACCCAATTTTGACTTTCTTAGGGCCAAATTAAAAAAAATAGGAGATTTAGGTGACTATTCCTTAGCTTGCCCAATTGAACTATATTAGGATGTTTAATTGATATCCTCCTTTCCATTTCACACTACCAATCAACAAAATGCATAAATGAATAATGATGATGGAATAGGGAGATTCACTTAGTCTATTCATGCAGTGCCACGTACCTGTATCAACTCTCAATAAATACTATCTTATACAACAAACACAAGATTATTTATCCTTTTAAAATGCCATTTAATTGTATTTATGTTATATGGACGACAAGCCCAAAAACAGAACAATTTGGAGCTTTCACAATTCTTTAGATATGATACTTGTTTACAAAGACTAAACAAAGGCCTAAGCAAAGAGGAGGAGCACCTATTCCTTAGTCAATAGACATTGTTGTGATATACTTCCCTTCTAATGGATGCATACACCCCTAAGTGATGTTGTGGCTCCATCATGGAGCTATATTAATGCTGACTTGATTCGTTACTCAATTAGAGAAGTGCATAGTTATATGGATGATGGATGGACACTCGTGTTTTGTTTCTTTCTTTGCATTGATGACATGGAGAGGACTTCTAGATTGATTGAATTTGAAGGAAGCTAGCATTTGATCAATTTCAATTTCTTTATATAGAAACCAATGCCAAGAAAATAAATTATCCATATGGTCTTCTTTTTTACCCTTTTTGAGATGAATAGAAAAATGGGATATACCTTAAAGAAGGTAGGAGGAAGTTTAATTATGCATGTGAATGAGGCTTGGATTTTGGAAAGTCTCTTAGATTGTCATTTCCTATATTGTTACTAATGGGTTCTTCAAAGTACTACATGCATCCAAGAAAAAAAGAAACATGGCATGGAAGCATGGAAAGACTAGCCTTTTTCTTTTTTGAGTTTCTTTTCCCCCAAAGGATTGTGTGCTAGGGTTGTGTTGTGGAACGACACTATTGCATGCTTTCCATCTACAGATCCTAGTTGTCTCATAATTGATGCTAATGTTTAGGACATTGCTAATTGTGCTCCATCGTATGATTGCATCTATGAAGATCCTTTGAGTGCGAGAACTTTTGGCTATTAAGGACATAGAAGCCACTGATAATTAGGCCATTGACATTGATTGTTGGGTAAGTGCATTTTTTAGGAAGACAGTGTCGTTATGAATACTCATGGAAGAAATTGTGAAAAAGATTATTGCAAAAGAGATGTCACACGTCTTAGATGTGGCAACTAAAAGTAGTAGAGAAAGACCACAATGTTCATTGATGATGAGGCTCGTGATTGAAGAGATGAATTCATTTGTGTCTTACTGGAGCACTTTTGACTGTGTGTTTTTTGTTTTGTGCTACATGTGTATAAATATGTGGAATTGTGAAGGAAAATCATTATTTCAGAGCATAATCAACTAAAATGCATGTTTTGTATGGTCCTCATTAATAACGGTGAATTTTACATCATTCATCACAATTAATGTTTGGAAAACCCTCATAAGAGTAGGTAGTCCCAAGAGAGACACCAAATTTTAATTATGTTCACCTAGCTATAAATATCTCTTGTAAGTTGTCATATCCTTAAAACGATTTCACTAATTCGAGTCTAGTTATTGCTAAATGGACTCAATCTTGAGCTTCTTAGTCAGCTTCATTATGTGCTCACTATTGGATTGGACTTGATATCGTTACTCATTGAAAGACTTTGTTATTTAAAGAACAAAGAAGCGATGGATGTGGGATACTGATTTTAGTTCTTTTGATGTCATGTTCAATATATTTCTTCAATGCAATATGGCCACATGGGTGTCACTTTCTCATATAGAAGGCCTATGTAAGACATAATACATCTGATCATAGGGTCATGACAAATGTCTCCCAAGAGAGTAGAGGTCATGCAAGGGATACCCAAATTAAAAGAAAATGAGTTGGATTACGTTAGAATAATACAAGTTACCATGAAAGTGAACTTTTGAGAATGCCCATACAAGCTAAGGTATTTAACGATATTAAAGATGACTCACTCCTAACCACAACAACTACATGAAAACTATACAATGGATGCACTATTGGAGATGCAGAAACAAATGTTCTATACATAATACAAGAGGTTTTAAAACATCACCAAACATGTGAAGGATGATCAAGGAAAGGTGTGAAAAAGGAATACAATAAGTGCACTTATGATAAGTACCCAACAACAACAACTATGTGTACAACTATTTTATATACGGCAATTATATGTGCACAACAACCATGTGTACGACAACGATGTGTGCATCAACTTGTATACAACTAGCACAAAAGCAATAATGATTTCTTTGTTGGTCGTACATCCATGACTGAGGAGTGACTGAGAGGGTGAAAAAAGAATTCTATAACAACAAAAATGTTCTATACAGGAGGTTTTATACATCACCAACCAAGTGAAGGATAATCAAGAAAAGCTAGTGAAATAAGAACACAATGTGTGATAAGTTATTAAGATCTCAATTATAACAATATGTAGAACTACTTTGTATTCAATAAGTCTGTGTACAACAACTATGTGTAAAATAATTATATGTACAATAACTATGTCTACATCAAGCCAACACAAAAGCGATGGGTGATTTCCTTTAACGATTCAAGTGGGTGCGAAACTAAGAAACCCAAGGATGTCTAACTTGAATGCATGCTTATGGTTGAAGTGGGTGCAAAACTAAGAAACCCAAGGATGTCTAACTTGAATACATGCTTTCAAGGGGTATTAAACAAGGTGAACGCTCATAATCATTCATAAGGCCTGCCTTTGATGCGGAGCATGGAAAAGAGGATGGAGAGTTGAGAGAGAGAAAGAGAGAGAGAGAGAGAGGGAGGGAGGGGGCATGAGAGAGAGAGAGAGTAAAGGAGGATTTTTACGAGAAAGAGAGAGAGAGAGTGGGGATTATGTCGAAGTTAAACTCTAGTTGCATGTGGAGTATGTCCAAATATGGGAGAAAGAAATAAAAATCGTAATTTTTCTCGAAGATGAGTTTCATTACTAAGGCTTCCCTTACCTATACTTTCTTTATGAACAAAATGACTCTCCAAAATCGGTGAATGCATTTGTGTAAACGTAAACTAAAAACCTGTTGAGGTCGTAATTTAATTCTTGAAGATGAGTTTCATTACTAAGGCTACCCTTACCTATACTTTCTTCATGAACAAAATGACTCTCCAAAATCGGTGAATGCATTTGTGTAAACGTAAATTAAAAATCTGTTGAGGTGGTAACTTACATATTTAGAGATGAACACCCCAAGCGACGTTATTGGTAGTTATTCATTGATCAATCTTTTGGAGTTACGTCACGTACGCTTTCTCTGGGATGTTCTACACAACCTCTATTCCTACAACTTGTAACGGCGGACGTTGAGAGAAACCAGTAGCTCGAGTCTCAAGGATTGCTTGCCTTAATGAGTATACTATATCTGCTGTTTGCGACTGCGTTATTTAGTCGATCAGTGTACAGGTGGTATCACTCGAATGTAGTAGATGCTCCCATAGCCTTGAATTCGCACGTTCTCTGCGTGTTCCGCTTACTGCAGCCATTCTCCAAAGTGCATTGTTGATTTCACATTTGTAGCAAGCGCGGTTCTAGTTTTTGAAACGAACCTACGTCGGATGTTGCTGGACTAGTGCAGACTCAAACGTCAAAATTACTGTATTGAATTCTCGCCTCTTTTCTGTGCAGGTACCTCGACCTTCTCCTTCGTCAAAAATGCTTCTTTCTCCTCCCCGAGTTCGGAATACAATTACGTAGTCGTGGGCGGTGGCACAGCTGGATGCCCTTTGGCTGCCACGCTATCACAACGTTTCAAGGTGCTGCTTTTAGAACGTGGGGGCTTCTCCGACCCCATTCTTAGCAAGCAAGGCAATTTTTCTTGCAGATTGCTGACAACAACTCCAGCAGCTCCCCGGTTCAAGCTTTTGCATCGGAGGAAGGAGTGGCCAATCATCGAGCAAGAGTACTGGGGGGTGGAAGCAGTGTAAACGTTGGGTTCTACACGCGGGCGAGCGCAGCATATATTGAGAAAGTCGGGTGGGAGAAGCGCCTTGTCAAGGAATCTTACGAGTGGGTGGAGAAGGCGGTCGTCAGCTTTCCCTCGGAGCTTCCTAAGTGGCAAGCCACTGAGCGCGAGGGACTTCTGCAGGCGGGAGTGCTGCCAGATAACGGAGTCACGTTGGATGACAAGTATGGAACCATGACCAGTGGCAGCATTTTCGATAGCAATGGCAATCGGCGGTCGGCTCAGGAATTGCTAGCTTATGCGAATTAGCCTGAAAACATCGATGTTCTTCTGTTTGCCGAAGTGGCAAGATCTTGTTCCAACGAGGTACGCAGATGTTCATAGTCCGCATTACCCCCGTTTAGCATCTCGATGTAGGTGTCGAATGACGTTTTTCCTACCACTTTGACGAGTGACTGGAAGCGGTTCGCGGAAAGGCAGCAAGGTAGGCAACATGCGGAACGTCTAATACTGGATCAATGTTGAGAGAACGAAGATACTTCCTTGGACCGATCCCGCTCAGAAGAAGCAGCTGGGGACTCCCCAGTGCACCTGCAGAGACTATCACTTCACCACCTCGAGATAAATATGCCCGATGCACACCTCCCTGTTCATCAACATACTCTACTCCGGAAGTTTCCGGAGCCCCTTTGCCTACAAAAAGAAGGACAAAGATAAAGATGGGTCACGGAAATGGTCGATCTTGACAGAACCAAATCAGCTAGTAAATTTAAGTTTCAAGGGAGCCTTGGTAGGGATCTGGAGCGTATTGGAACCAAGAAAAAAGGCCAATCCAAATGCCGTGGGCTCGTTATATGAGCATTTTCTGAGCTTACAGTCAGCCTGGAGTTAAGAGTGAGGGTGGGGTTTTTGTTGGTGAAGGTGAGCGGGGCCTGCGTCGAAGGGGAGCCTATGGCCGAAAAG
Organism: Dipteris shenzhenensis; assembly: GCF_047967505.1. NCBI lineage: Eukaryota > Viridiplantae > Streptophyta > Polypodiopsida > Gleicheniales > Dipteridaceae > Dipteris > Dipteris shenzhenensis. Next base: position 15,587,463 of record NC_141608.1, on the reverse strand, counting down.
CAAGGACGTGAGAGACAATCCGGCAGTGAGCTTCAACTATTTCAAGAAGAAAGAAGACATGGAGAAGTGGGTTAAGGGGATCAAGGTGGTGGGAGAGGTCGTGAGGTCTAAGGCCATTAGGAATGTTTCCTATCTTCCTTGGGAGGAAAAGGTTCCCAAGGGGATTTGCTCTCTTTTGAGTGTTGTGGGCAATCTCGTCCCACCCAATATCTCAGATCCAAGTGCCATGTCTCTATTCTGTAAGGACAAGCTCGCCACCATCTGGCACTACCACGGCGGTTGCCAACTCGGGAAGGTCATTGAATGGCCCACTTATTGTGTCACCGGTGTTGCCAAGCTCAAAGTCGTGGACGGCGGTTCCACTTTCCTCACCTCCCCTGGAGCCAATCTGTAGGCCACTGTCATGACGCTTGGGAGGTACTCCGTGTCCATTTCATTCTTTTACTTATAAATTCCATGCACACACTTACTTCGTGAGTTCTATAGACTAAAGGGCACACACACCTAGAAAAACGTCAATGACTAAAGATCAAGTTGACATTAATGAATATGTCTATGTGGATACTGCTTAATGTCAACTTGGGTCCAGTCAGCCATGACCAAAAGTCAAAGATTGTTTGTTTTGGCTATCACGGAGCCACCCTCGGCCCTTGCATGGGCATATAATGAGTGTTTCCTTGCAATTTGCATGATTGGATTGTTCTTGAATATAATGTTCAACTTCCTGCAGGTCTATGGGGTTACACATTCTACAAGAGCGAACAACCTAATGGAGAATCCAAGAAGCAATTTTGAATTCATATTGGTCCACAAGTGAAAATGTATAGGGTTGTGTGTAGGAGTCCCTAATTGCCAATGATTCATAAGTAGAACAGACAATGGGAGAAGGAAATGCCATGAACTCTAGAAAAATTGATTTTTCTTTTTTGCTATGCCATATTCAACCAAAAAGGACTATAGATTGGATAGAATTTAGTTTGCATTTGGTAGTTAAATTAACTAGTTTACATATTTATTAATTCCTAATTTGGACACCCCTTACATGATTAATCTAGAAATAAATGCTACTCACCTTAGAATAAAAGTACATTTCATGTATGATGCAAAACGCTACCATGAGATATGAATCATTTACCATTCATATAAAGATTAAATAACAAGCTCACCATGCCCCTATGTTATCATCCATCCATTCTTTCCATGTTTAGGTACTTCGGATTTCCTATTGGCTCCCTATTGGATCTAGCTATTTTTTGAATAATTAAAACCATGTGAGAACAATGTTCTATTTTCCATAAAGGCTTTTGAATTTGACTTTCATCATCCTTGCTTTGAAGAATGGTTTGGGATATCTTAAACCTTTAAATGATTTATGCTATAGATGTTGACCAAATCCACATAAGAGTCCTAAATATTGAAATTGTTCAGAATAAAGTTGTTCTAGCTTCTTGAACAATAGTTTGTAAACTTCAAAACTTAATGCTTTAACTATTCATAGGTCTTGGCTAGTTTCCAATGCATATTCTGACATAAAATACATGGGATTTTTTTTCCTATTGAGCAAAGTGTTTGTATGTGTATTGGTATATCTATTAAAAAAACAATGTTGGCTTAGGGTGTGCACTACCAAGAAACCCTATGTGTAATGTGTGTTTAAAGGGTATTTTTGAAACCCCTTACCTCTGAATTTTCCATGAATAAAAGGGCCCCTTTTCCTTTATACACTTACAGCTATTTTTTCAAAACTTATTCAAAAAACCCCTTCTATAAATGTATTTTTGTAAATTTGCCTTAGTATTTTGAATTAAAAAACCCATTTATTTGTACTCACGTGATATATTCACATATTGTTAGGTGAACAACCCAAGATTGTTGGTATGGCAAGAATGAAAAGGTCAAACATGATTGAGAACAAGGAGGATCAAAGGCTTATAGGACACCTCACCACTGCACTCCAATTGATGGGGTACTCCCTCTTAGTCCAAATTCTAAAAGAGAGCCTAATTTGGTCCATGGGTATATGTATAGATATACTCCTCATTCATAGGCAATTGGCCAAGCTTGTGTACCCAAGCTAAAAACATTAGATGAAGTGCTATGAGAAAACCCATATATTGAAACCAGGGATTTCATTCACATTTTCATGTTTGTGTTAATGAGCCATTAATGTCCATCCATGATAGCATGAAGTTAATGTATTCACATTGGTCACTGAAGAGATCATCGAGAAATCGGGATATTATTAATGGTAGTAGTGTCACTTAATTTGGTGATAATATTACCACCAATAATATGCAAAATACCACAATATTACCTTTGGTAATATTAATATTGATAATATGCATATTAGTAGCTTGTATGGTTTGCTAGGTCTTTTTCAGCTTTATGCACAGTTGCTCCACAGTTGGCAGCTATATTTTGGGAAAAGGGGTAAGAAGGGCACTTCATTTGATGAGACTGTAGTTGGTGCCCTAAAAAACCATTTGGTAAGTTGGGACACAAAGGCGAACCATGATATGAGTTGTGCTAGACCTAGAGAGGGGGGGTAAGTGAGCATTCATTGTAATCGTGGGTGTGGTCTGCCACTCACATGCCTTTGTTTTGGGTTAAATATTGTAGAACACGAATGTCAGTGCTAATGAATGCGACTGATTGTTATGATGATGGGAGTGCTCTATACTCAGATTCCTTGTGTTTTGGGGAACTTATGGACCTTGATGCTTGAACATATATGCTTGAGCCACAAAGTGTTTGCCACTTGGAAGTTGAAGCCCATGCAAGCTACCCTCAGTTGCCTAATTAGTTTGTCCATGTATAACAATAATGGATGGGTAGCAATGGCATAAAGTAAAGCATTGAGAGGGCATCCTTGCCTCACTGATGTACCCAACTGTTGTCATAATTCAAGCCTTGGAGGGGGGGGGGGGGGTTGTGGGTGGAGAGAACAAGGGCACTCATAGCAAACTAAATTTCCTTAAGCCCCCATGTAGCCATCCAAGCCAGATTCAACCATAAGGGAATCTGCCACTATTGCAGGCATAGCTGAAACAGTACTCTAGCTATGGTGACACAAACCATCGTCTGTCGACCAATCCTACTGACTAATTGGGTCAGACATTCCACCTGCAATACCTTCCAACATCCCTAGAAATCTTCATCCATCCATGACTTTCTCACCATCCTCTTCTTGATTACAGGAATTTAAAATGTAAGTTAAAAAAAAAAATAAAACATACTTTTTGATTGAAAGACACGTCTGAAATCATGTTCTAAATGCAAAAAACACATTTTTTTCAATCGTTCAAAGGTAACCTGTTGACCAGCTAACCAAGCGGTATACACAAGGTATATCTCTAACCAAACTGTGCCATAAACACAAATACCATGCGGTACATCTATGAACTTACCATGTGGTATATAAAAATACGATGCGGAACTAGAAACGCCGCATGGTATATTAATATACCACGTGGTAAAATTTTGGGTACCACGGGTTGCAACCAAGGCCATTGAGATTTTAGGGCACCACATTGAACTCAACCAGGGCCATTGAGATATCATATGGTAACTCACGGTACCATGCGATATGCTACAATAGGTTATAAAAAGGCAATCTTCCCACATTCTTCGCAAAAATACACTCATGTTGTCATTTTTGGAGTTGTAGGTTTTCCATCTTCTTGCTCTTTTGGTGAGTTTTCAACTTTTGTTGCTCTTTTGATGTGTGTCCATTGGGCTAGGTGATGGCCCACTTTGAGTGGTCAAAATCACCTCACCCTCAGTGGCTATAGGGTGCTAGAGAGAGAGAGAGAGAGAGAGAGAGAGAGAGATGCATGTTTGTGTGTTTTTAACCGGAAATGTAATCGAGACCAGAGGCTATAGACTAAGTATGGCGACGCTCAAAGGCCATAGAGAAGAGGAGAGCATGAGGGCGAAGGGATGACATAGGGGTGAAAAAGGAATTAGAAGGGGAGGGAAGGAAAAGGGAGACTATGACACAAGGGGAAAGGGAGAGGGGGAAGAGAAGCATGAACATGATAGGAGGAGGAATGTTGAGATGTAGACATCAAGGGAAGTGATCCATGCTTTATTGGAAAGAAGGGATGAGAGGGAAATATCAAAATACTAGCTAGGTGGCTTTACAAGAATGAGCGTGTCTCATCAAGGAATAGCCCCTTCCTTTTATAGCCAAAAGAGGGGGTCTCTCCACATTAATGTCTCCTCCCACATGCATGGTGTGTGTGGAAAAGTCTCCCATGTGGGCTAGGTGGGTACGCACTCTCAATTGTGTGCGACAACCCTTTGCCTCAATTTTCCACATAAATCAAGCCCCATATCTCAAGTCTATGATACTCCCTTGGTCTCTTTCCAATTTTATAATATGTTCAAACCTCTAGGAGGACAAGTGGAGGGTTGGCACAAGGAATCTTGCCACCTCATCCTACTTTCCCCATTATTTAACTAGCTCTCTTTGTCCTTCTATACCTCCCCCACATGGGCCTATCCCATATGGAGGGAATAACTCAATATAATAGCCATCTCCACCCATTTTATATTGCTTCTCCCATGGACTTTGAGCCATATCTCACTTAATGCATCCTAGGTGGAGGGGTGGCACATGGAGGAGCCATGCCACCTTGCATTTTATAATATTACTATCATGGATTATGTACAACACACCTTATGGGTCCTCTTACATGGAAGGGTGGCACATGGTCATGCCCTGCCACCTCAACCTTGGGCCCTATGCACACCATATTTGATTATACTATTGCCACATATACAAACACACATACATATTAATGCCTTTTTCCTTAGACAATTTTATCCATAACAGTTCCCCCCCCCCAGGCAGGGAATGCACCACATTTCCATGCCTGGGACCATCACGCACAAAGAAAGGCTTGAGGTAGCGCTTGTTGATCACCTTCTTGCCATATGGTTCATGCAGCTCCTGAACTTGTACAGACCCATTGCTACGTTCTTTGATGACTTTGTATGGACCAGCCCACAGTGGCAGAAACTTCTTATCCATTTGGTGGTCCAATCTGTTATCAAAGCATAGCACAACATCCCCCTTAGCAAAGTGTCTTTCCCATCCCTTGCGAATCTTAGCATCCAATAGGGCCTTTTGTCGATTCTTTTGGATCTCTGTTTGATGTAGTGCAAGACGTCGGGTCTCATCTAACTTCTCAAGTTGTACCAATCTGGCCTCTACATGTTCATCTTCTGTCATCCTCTGTTCCTGCGCCAATCTCAAGGCCGGAATCTCTATCTCTAGTGGTAAAACTGCCTCAGTACCATACACCAACTCAAAAGGGGTGTGACTTAGAGAAGTTTTATGAGTGATGTTGTAAGCCCACACGGCTTCAGTGACCTTCTGATCCCATTGGCTCCTATTCCCTGCGGCCATTTTTCCCATGGTTTTACAAAGGAGGCCATTGGTCCGCTCTGTTTGACCCATGGATGCTGGGTAATAGATGCTAGAAGTGTGATGATCAATGCCCATGCGATCCATGAGTAACTCCACTGCTTCATTTAAGAATGGACTCCCATGGTCAGAGACTATCTCCATGGGTGTCCCAAACCTTGTGCAGATACGTTCAAAGATGAAATTTGAAACTGCCTTGCCATTTGCAGCAGAGAGGGCGATAGCTTCAGCCCACTTAGTGACATACTGAGTGGCTACCAAAAGATACTTCTTTTTGCGGGCAGTCATGGGCAAGGGTCCGACAAAATCTATGCCCCACTTCTGAAACGGATGGATGGACATCACTGGGTGATGTTGCCCAGGACGCAAATCCTCCCTACCGAAGAATTGACATGGTTCACAGGTTTTGCAATACAAAGTGACATCCTTGAACAAGGTCGGCCAATAGTATCCAGCATGTAAAATCTTCTTAGCTGTATAGTCACTGGCATAGTGGCCTCCACAAAATCCATCATGATAATGCTTCAATACCTTAGGCACTTCATCTGCATCAATGGCCCATCTGAGCACCCCATCCATGCCTTGACGGTACAACACCCCATCAAGGAGGGTATAGCGCCTACTATCTCTGCGGATCTTCTTTCTCTCATAGCTAGTACTTTCTGAAGGAAAGGAGAAAGCGGTCAAAAACTTATAGATACCACCATACCAAGGATCCCCAACTTCTATGGCTGCTACAAGGGTTACATCAAGGCACTCCTCTAAATCAATCAAGGCATTCTTCAAGTTGGAACAACCCCCTTTTACAATTTTGAAAGAAAAATCATATTCTTGTAGAACTGCCAACCATTTGGCCAACCGGCCCATGGGATTTGGTGATTGAAGAACCTGCTTTGCAAGACCAGTGTCAGTGAGTATAAAGAAGGACCTTCCAGCCACATAATGCTTAAATTTCTCAATGCAAAACACCAAAGACAAGGCATGCTTGTCGGCCTCTGAATAGCGTCGCTCGGTGTCGAGCAATTGTCGAGAAGCAAATCGAACGGGGTACATGAATCGATCCTCCCCTTGCTGGAGAAGAATACCTGCTAGAGTGTGCTCACCAAACCCAGGATTGATATAGAAGGTCTTTGACCAGTCTGGACTGCGTAGAATGGGTTCTGAAGCCAGAGCATTCTTGATTTGTGCAAACCCATGATCACAATCCTCATTCCAAGAGAAATCAACCCCATCTTTTAATAGCATAGTCATGGGCCGTGTCAAAGCAGCATACTGATCAATGAAGCGGCGATAGTATCCTGCTAGATTGACAAATGAGCGTACCTGACGTTTGGTTGTAGGTGGGGAGAGCTTGAGGATGGCTTCTACCTTCTCGGGGTCAGGCTTGATGCCCTCGGATGAGACAACATGTCCCAATAACCTCCCTTGAGTGGCTCCAATGGTGCATTTCTCAGGGTTGAGACTGCCATTTGCATCATTGACCCTTTGGAAGGCCAATCTAACCTTCATGACGTGCTCCTTACGTGATGAGAATATACAGAAATCATCTAAAAACACCTCCAAGAAATCCCCCAAATAAGGAGCAAACACCATCTGCATAAATCTTTGAAAGGTGGCAGGAGCATTGGTGAGGCCAAATGGCATTACTTTGAATGCAAATGTCCCCCAGGGTGTGGCAAATGTGGTTTTAAGCACATCTTCCTCGGCAATTCTGATTTGATAAAACCCAGAGTAACCATCACAGAAAGTATACATCTCATGACCACTTACCTTCTCAAGAATGAGGTCTTGAAAGGGTAGAGGATGATGATCCCTCTTGGTGGCAGCATTGAGCTTCTTATAGTCGATGCAGACCCGCCACTTGTTGTTTTTCTTTGGGATGACTACCACTGGTGAAACCCATTCAGTATTGTGAACTCGAACAATAAACCCAGCCTCTACAAGCTTCTGCAACTCTGAGCGCAAAGCGTCGGTCTACAGGGGCCCTAATCTCCGATACTTCTGAGCCACAGGCTTTGCATCAGGCTTCAGCTCTATCTTGTGCTCTATGGCAGTCACATGGCGAAGGTGGTGGTAGCTAGTTGCAAAGAGGTCAGGGAAATCTTTGAACATTTCAAGAAACTCATCTTTCTCACCTGGAGTGAGGTCTGGAGAAAGCATTGATTCGAGCTGTTGAGGACTAGCTGTTATCTTTTCTGCAGGTGACAGGGTCGGAGACACCCCCATCATGTAAACTTCCTCCTCTGAGAATTCGTCCCCCCCGTCTGATTCTTCCATGGACTCAGACACTGAAGATGAGATAGTATCACTGTCCTGCTCCTCTTCTTCTTCCGGTTCCATGGCACCAGGTTGCACAGGGATTTTCTCCTTGGAAGCACCAAAAGACATGTGTCCTGTCTTCCAATAGCTGACTGCATCACTTTTTCTCAACCATGGTCTCCCGAGTATGGCTGGGTAACTTCTGCCTGTATCTTCAATGTCCACTACATAGAAATTGACAGTGGTGGTCAACCCGTTGACAGTGATGGGCAAATCCTCAATGACTCCCATGGTGGCAAGTCGTCGACCATCTGCTACCTTGATGCGAGTGGAGGAACGCCTTGTACATTTCAAATTTAATTTCTTCATGATGCGGGGCACCATGATATTACATGCAGCTCCCCCATCAACACACACATTTTTGACACGGCAATTATCTATGATGACATCTACTGTGTGTGGGTGCCGATCAATTTCTTCAGAGATAGAAGATACCTCTCGTACCTTTCCCTTCTTCTTGCTCTTCCTTGTTGAGAGACCTTGCTGCAGCTCACGTCTCACCTTAGGGCTTAATGCTATTAGTTGAGGGAGTGTGATGCTCAAAGACCGATGAGCAAGGTCCTGAACGACCGAATAGTCCTCTTGCCCTGAGCCGATGGGAAAATCCGAGGGTGACCACTTACTCCTGCGAGATCTTTTAGTCTTCTCTGTTGGTGGGTCTGCCATCTCAGCATCTGAGGGCTCTGAGAAGGACACCTTCTTCCTGGGGCGGCCCGGTCCACGGTTTGGAGAGGGGTCCGAGGTAGCACGAGTTCTTTTCCCGAGATCAAGGATCTCCACATCAGAATCCTCAGTGCCCGACTCACTTAGAAGATTCACCCTTGGAATATTGGGGCATTCTGTGCGATAATGACCCTTCTGGTGGCACTCGTAGCATACAACATTAGCACGATCGCTTGGAGGGCGGTTGGCTTGATTTCTGATGCCCACCATCTCAAGCCGAAGATCATTCAGGGCCTTAGCTAGGTCATTGACTCCAGGTTCTGTTGCAGGGGGGGCCTCTTTAGTTGGAGGGGCCACGGGAGTAGAGAGGAGGGGAGCTCGTGGGCGAGGCTGGGGAAATCTTCGAGGCGGAGGATGAGGATATCCACCTTGTTGAGGGTAAGCATCTAAGGGAGGACCATACATCTGAGGTGGAGGCGGTGGATACATCCCTGAGGGGTGGGGGTATGCCCCTGAGTTAGACCCCCCAGGTTGTTGTTGCAGGAATGGAGGGGGATGCGGAGGGACAATCGTCTTCTTTGAAGCGGGGTCAGACTGAACTTTGTCAAACTTTTGAGCAATCTCATGTGCTAGCACCATAGTTTCTGGATTCTCCCATTTAAGCTTGAGGCGGAATTCATCACTCGCTCCTGCTACAAGGTAGCCCAGCACATGCTGAGTCATTCCAGCTCGAAACCTAGCATTGTCATCCTGTGTGGCAATCAAACGGTCCAGGAGCACGGCCGCTCGATCCACATATCGATGCGCCGTCTCACCTTCTGACTGCTTCAAATTTGCCACCTGCAGGTACACATTCTCCGGCTCCTCTTCTTTGCCGAAATACTCAATCATTGCTGCTGTCAACCTTGGCCAGCTTTGGCGAACATCTTCGGCTTGCTTCTCAGACCACACTTGAGCCAAACCTTCTAGAAATGTGGGAAGAACCAATAGCCATCTGTCTTCAGTAAGAAAGTTGAGAGAAACACAACGGCGCTTGAAAGCCACAAGATACTCATTTGGATTTTCTTCTACCCGTCCACAAAACACGGGAATGTCAGCCATGCTTGGAAGATGGAAAAGAGGGGCTTATCTATGGACGAACAATAGTAAGAGGAAGCTTGAACTGAAAATCGGGCAAAGATACATCCAAAAAGCACACATAGGCAGGGTAAGGTGTGACTGGTGTAGTGTGAAATATTACACGAGAAGAATCTTCAGCATAGAATAGCACATAGACAATCTTAAAAGGACCAATCCTCATGATATCACTTTGATCATTACACGCGAGGGTTAGAGGTGCGGCACCGCATGAGGTTGTTCATCAAGGCAAACAAGAATGCCATGACAAATGTCAACAGTTGGAGAGCTTGCACATCACCTTCAGCTTCTTCCAGTTCTTGTAGTCGCCATTCTATTTCTTCAAGGGGTGTGCGGTCTGGCATCCTTCTTTTGAGCAATGTCCTTGAGAACCCTCCTGATGGTCTGCCGAAGTCGGTGAACTCGTATCAAGTAGGCCCAACACTTAGTTTCATGATGACCACAACCTTTGCATTCCTTACAAACAATCACCCTCCTTCGTGGCTTGCGGCTTTGTTGGGGTGGCGCTTCCACTCGCGTCATGCGTGATGGAAATACAAGCTTCACGTGCCAAGAAATCAGCAACAAGATTTCGAGCTCGAGGGATATGCTGAATTTTTACCTCTTCAAACTGGTTGCAAAGTTCCAAGGCCTGTTGATGTCGTGGAACCAAGCCTTTGCTCTGCACCTTCCACCTTCCACTAACTTGTTCACACACTAGTTGAGAATCTCCTTGCACCTCCAATTGCTTGGCCTGATGTTCTTGTGCCTTTTGTAGCCCAAAAATGAGCGCCGAGTACTCAGCTTGATTGCAAGTACTTGCGGGCGAAGACTTGCTGTAACAAAACTCCTCACCACCCGGTGAAGTGAGCTTCACACCCACGCCAGCCGCCTTGGTCGAAGGTTTGTAAGCTCCATCAAATTGAAGAATCCAAGATGTCATCACACCAAGACGAGAATTCGGACATCCCAAGTTTCTCGGTAATCCAAAATAGGTAGGAGGAGAGGGTGGGGAGAATTCAACACTTGAGCCAAACGTTCAGCACCAAATAAACTTGCAATTCTTTGTTGATAGTTTATCTTAAGCCCAAAAAGAATTACAATTTGAAGCTCGAAATGAGGCACAAAAGGCTGATTAGGTACAAATGGATTCCTTGGTCGAAACATTACCAACCATAGCCAAGGCCTAGAAACCTTTGTAATGAGATTGTGAATAAACCATTTAGGACGAGCTTTTCCACAGGAATCAACAAGCAGATGCGCCAAATCTCCCCCCAAGCTTGGGGAGCATCCCACCCTTCGAAGAAGGAAACCGTTTTGATTACCTCTGAAGCAGCAAGTAGTTCGATCACCGCACAATGAGTAGAAGTAAAGTCAAAATCCTCCCAGCGTATCAGTAGTTCGTCACCTTGAATTATCCACGGTGTGTCATTCCACCCGTCATCACCATCAATAATGCACTGGCCGTTGAAGGTCGACATGAAGATCAAGGAAGACATCTCGTGCATTGGTAGCCGTAAGGTGCGGAGGAACAGGCACCAATTCCTTAAACGCGTCGAGAAGTGACATAAATGTCCACCCTTCTCGTGAGGCGTGCGTCCGTGAAGTGGGCTTGGAGAAGTTCTGAATTGGCGATCAGAGCAGTCCAGAAAACAGTCTACGACCAGAGAACTGTCGCGCAGAAAATAGTCCGCGACCAGAAGTCGCGGCAGTCCAGAGAACTGAAGTGTAGAAAACTGTCCGCAACAGTCCAGAGAACTGTCGCGCAGGAGACGCACGAATCGAATGCACGCGCAGTAGCTTAGAAAGAGCACAGATGGTATAGTTTTGTTGATGTAACCCGTACGAATAGAAGATTCACCACCAGCCATGGAGATTCGTATCCCAGCAGCCACACCAAAACTTTTAACCGGAAATGTAATCGAGACCAGAGGCTATAGACTAAGTATGGCGACGCTCAAAGGCCATAGAGAAGAGGAGAGCATGAGGGCGAAGGGATGACATAGGGGTGAAAAAGGAATTAGAAGGGGAGGGAAGGAAAAGGGAGACTATGACACAAGGGGAAAGGGAGAGGGGGAAGAGAAGCATGAACATGATAGGAGGAGGAATGTTGAGATGTAGACATCAAGGGAAGTGATCCATGCTTTATTGGAAAGAAGGGATGAGAGGGAAATATCAAAATACTAGCTAGGTGGCTTTACAAGAATGAGCGTGTCTCATCAAGGAATAGCCCCTTCCTTTTATAGCCAAAAGAGGGGGTCTCTCCACATTAATGTCTCCTCCCACATGCATGGTGTGTGTGGAAAAGTCTCCCATGTGGGCTAGGTGGGTACGCACTCTCAATTGTGTGCGACAACCCTTTGCCTCAATTTTCCACATAAATCAAGCCCCATATCTCAAGTCTATGATACTCCCTTGGTCTCTTTCCAATTTTATAATATGTTCAAACCTCTAGGAGGACAAGTGGAGGGTTGGCACAAGGAATCTTGCCACCTCATCCTACTTTCCCCATTATTTAACTAGCTCTCTTTGTCCTTCTATACCTCCCCCACATGGGCCTATCCCATATGGAGGGAATAACTCAATATAATAGCCATCTCCACCCATTTTATATTGCTTCTCCCATGGACTTTGAGCCATATCTCACTTAATGCATCCTAGGTGGAGGGGTGGCACATGGAGGAGCCATGCCACCTTGCATTTTATAATATTACTATCATGGATTATGTACAACACACCTTATGGGTCCTCTTACATGGAAGGGTGGCACATGGTCATGCCCTGCCACCTCAACCTTGGGCCCTATGCACACCATATTTGATTATACTATTGCCACATATACAAACACACATACATATTAATGCCTTTTTCCTTAGACAATTTTATCCATAACAGTGTCAGTCAGACCAAGAGATGGCCCAATTCAAACTGTCAAAATTGCCTCGCCTTGACTGACATGTTCTCTTGTGATAATAAAGATGAAAGCTGGGTGATATCTCACATTTACTAGTCTGTTTCCCCCACTTTGATCTAGTGATATACCATATTTATGTATGTAATGTTTCTTTACATAGGTGTAAATAGAGTCGGATTTTATCAGGATGATGGCCCACTTTTGCTGGTTGGTTCATCCCTATAATATCCTTTCCCAAATAGATGTGTGATTGGCAATGTTAATCTAGATCATCCTGGTTATGTGATTTTGTTACATGTTTCTTGTTCTAGCCTCTACCATGTGATAGGTTGATATTAGATAGAAACTTTACAAAGAAATCTAATATGTTTAAACAAATACTTTGCATTACTTCACACTATGATAGTGCATCGTGTAGTGGGCTACGTATTACTTGACATAATCATCCACTGTTTTATTTGCATCGTGAAGAGTCAATTGTCTTACATATTGTTTGTGTGGCTTAACTGACATTAGCATTACAGGTGTAATTCTTGTGTTTCTTTATGTTAAATAAGTTTTAGCGCTTACAAAATGATTGTTGCATGCCTTAGATCACTACACACCCATACTTCATGCAACACAAGAGAATGAGATAGCCTAGTTGAAGGCTAAGGTTCAAATGCTTTATGTCAGTTAGCAATTCAACACCTTGTAGAATCAACCAATGAAGGTATTCAGGCCATTGCGACGTCAAAATATTTACGAGATCAAATGCAAACCTGAGTATTTGGCCATCTCTACATGAACTAGCAAGGACATGACCTAATGTTAAGGTCAGATGTTGATAGTACAACAAATTTTCCCTTGAGTACTGGGAGATTCAATGGGACATATTTGTGAAGGCTAACAGTGTACCTTGCTTGTCAATGGAGAGGAGAAGCTTGCCTGGGTGGTGATCCACCCATTTCTTTCAATGACACTGCACCATATCAAAGACATAGGATGTGACAAAGCAATATTCCCCAAGCTATTGGAGCTGGTCCATCTGATTAGTGAGTGATTCTTCAGGGCTTAGTCATTCCATAGCCATGATACATAAACTAGGCACCAAGGTGGGAATGATTGGCTCCACCCCATAGACCATCTTGAAGGGTGTGAGGCTAGTATTGACCTTGTAGGCTATTCGGTACAACCATAACATATAATACAACATTTGGTACCAATCATTGCAATTTTAATTGAGAATAATTTTCAAGACCATAATCATGGTCTTGTTATTGGATTTGGCCTACCCATTCTCTTGGGCATAGTATATTGTGGACATTTTGCCTAGGGGGTCCACTATGTAAGAACCCCATATAGCACGAGCGATTAAGGGGTATTGAAAATGCCCCCTACCTATGGATTTTTATAACCTATATCCACTCCTTTTGTAAATTGAGATGATTAAAGTATCCCTTATGCAGATTGGTAAAATTCCTTTGTCTATGCAGGATGGAAAAAAGAAATACATGTCTGATGTATTTCATGTCCTAAATATCACCAAGAACCTGGTTTCTGTTGGTCAAATGGTTGAGCAGGGCTTGCAGGTCAGATTTAATCCTCATGGATGCTTTGTTGAGGATATGAAAAATAAAGAGCGCTTAGTAGCAAAAGGGAAGAAGAAGGGCAGGATGTTTATGTTGGATGTAGACATGCCTGAATTGAGTGCAACAATGTTTGCACATGGGACCGGTGTAGTTGCAGATATTGATATCTGGCATAAACGCATTGGTCATGTCAATGTACAACGATTTAAATTAATGCAGGGCCAAAATATTGTTGCAAGATTGCCTAAGTTCAAGTTGCAGAAATGCATAAGGTATGTGAAGCCTATCAATTTGGAAAATAGGCAAGGAAACCATTTCCTAGACATGTTCAAGAGAGTAAGAGGCCATTGGAATTGATCCACTCTGATGTGTGGACTACTAAAGCTGCATCTATTGGAGGCTGTCATTATTTTGTCACTTTTATTGATGACTACAATAGAAAAGTTTTCGTGTATTTTATGGAAAAGAAAAGTGAAGTGTTTGGGCATTTCAAAGCTTTTAAAGCTATGGTTGAAAAAGAAACAGGCTTGCAAATAAAATGCCTAAGGTCAGATGGAGGGGGAGAGTACCTCTCAAATGAGTTTGCAAGTTTCTTGCAGGAGCATGGCATAAAGTAGCAATATTCATGCAGTCATACCCCACAACAAAATAGAATTGCAGAAAGGAAAAACAGGCATATTGGAGAGGTATCTCGTGCCATGCTTAACGAAAAAGACCTGCCAGATTATTGTTGGGCTGAAGCAGTTGCTACAATAGTCTACATAGTGTTCAGGACTCCCACTGCAGCAATACATGGCATGATGCCAGAGGAGAGGTATACTGGTAGGAAACCAGATTTTTCTCATTTGAAAGTTTTTGGTTGCATTGCCTATGTTCATGTGCCAGATGAGTTGAGATCCAAGTTGGAACCAAAAGCTGAGAAGTGCATCTTTATTGGTTATTCTTTGCAGCAGAAGGGTATAGATGCTATAACCCTTCTACTCGTAAGTTTACAGTGAGCAGAGATATTGTTTTTGATGAGATGAGCAGCTGGTATCAACCAGTAAATGTGATTGATGATGTAGATTCACAGTAGCAATCACAAAATATTAGTGGACCTGTAGTGTCCTCTAGTAGTGGTTCACATACTTCGCCATGGACAGGCAGATTGAGATCAGGAGGATCTCCTCAAAGCAATGAAGATAGTGGTATGCAAGAATCACAAAAAAGAAAAGAGAAATTAGATCAGCCCATGGTTGATGTGAATGCATGTCACTCTTATGTGGATGGTAAATCCAGTGGCTCAGAACAGAGTTTTGATGATGCGTTCGGTATTCCTTCTGTTGTTACACCTAGAGTAAGGAAGACAAGGGATGTTTTGGGAGCACCCGGTAGTGAGCCTATTTTGCACTATTTTGCATAGGTCTACCAGAGCTAGGTATCCTGTGGATAGGCTAAAATATGATGGATTTATAGCCATTCAATATGCCTATATGGTCAAAGTGATACATGAACCAGAACCCACTTCTTTTGAGCAAGCCATGGGAAAAGAAAAATGGGAGAAAGCCATGGATGCCTTGGAAGAAAATGCTACATGGGAATTGGTGCCTTTGCCTAAAGACAAGAATGCAATTGGCTGCAAGTGGGTTTATAAGGTGAAGCACAATGCAGATGGTTCTGTGAATAGATACAAGGCAAGATTAGTTGTCAAGGGGTATGCACACACATATGGCATTGATTATGAAGAAACATTCACTCCAGTTGCAAGGATGGCAACCATAAGAGCAGTCATTGCTATGGTTGCATCAAAGGGATGGTCTTTACATCAGATGGATGTAAAGAATGCCTTCTTGCATGGTGATTTGCAAGAAGAGGTCTATATGGAGCAGCCACCAGGTTATGTCCATGTTGTTCATCCTGAGTTTGTTTGCAGGTTGAAGAAAGCCTTGTATGGCTTGAAGCAAGTACCCAGAGCATGGTTTGACAAGATAGGACAGTATATTGTCATTATTGGCTTTCAAATTTACAAGGCAGATTTCTCACTTTATGTGAGAAAAACAGAGAAAGGTATTATGCTGCTTGTCATTTATGTTGATGATTTGATCATCACAGGTGATAGTGATGAAGATATCCTTCATGTGAAAATGTTATTAAAGTAGAAGTTTGAGATGAAGGATTTGGGAGAGCTGCGTTACTTCTTGGGCATTGAGGTGATTAGATCCACAAGTGGGATATGGCTCTTGCAGAGGCAGTATGGATTGAACACGCTGTCCAAATATGGAGTGATAGGCTATAAGTCTATTTCAGTTCCTTTGGAGCAGAATGTGAAGTTGAGTGCAGATGCAGGTGAGCTTCTGGAAGACCCTACTATGTACAGACACATAATAGGAAGTTTGATTTATATGACTATTACCAGGCTAGATTTGAGCTATGCCGTTGGGTTGGTAAGTCAGTTTGTGCAGGCTCCAAGGAAACTGCATTTGGATGCAGCTAGATGCATACTGAGGTATGTGAAGTCCACATTGTAGTATGGACTATTTTATGAGACTGGGGTTCAGATACAGTTGCATGGATACACTGATGCTAATTGGGCTGGTAGTATTTCTGATAGATGATCTACCAGTGGATATGTGTCATACCCCCTCACCTTTTCTCACCACCCATCATTATGGCTATTTGTCAGCCCCCCTTGCCTTTGCTCCATCTCCCCCTCCCCTCTTCAACTTCTTGCTTCCCCTCTCCTCATGGATGCTCCCTCAACCCCTCATATTTGCTTATCGCCAGTCCTTGTGCAACTCCTCTTTCAACCATACCTTCCCTAATAATTATAGGCTAGCCCCTTCCCCTTCTGTCCATTGTCTCTTATGGATGCTATCCTAAAAGGCTTGGAATAGCTTCAAGAGTACTCTTTGGAGAGTTTCCCCTTCCTCGTGGAAAGAGATTGATAGGAAGCTTGTCAATTGGGAGTGCTGCAGTCACTTGGAGCAGCAAGAAACAGCCTACAGCTGCCTTGTCGAGCACAGAGGCTGAGTACAGGGGTGCAGCAATGGCTGCATGTGAGGCAGCTTGGTTGCATAAGCTACTTTATGATATGCATCAGGGCCAATTATCATTTATTGTGACAACATGAGTAGTATACACTTGGCAAATAACCCACTCTATCATGCTTGAACAAAGCACATTGAGGTGCATTATCACTATGTGCGGGAGAAGGTTCTAGTAGGTTTTATTGATCTAGTTTATGTTAGCACAGAGGATCAGGTAGTTGACATATTCATGAAGGCATTGGGTGCAGAGAAGCTGCACAAGTTCAGAGATCTTCTTGGTGTGCAGGAATTGGGATTGAGCTCGAGGGGGAGTGTTAAGATATCAAGCTCCACTCATGATATGCCAGGGTGACAGTTGTGCATTTATGTCACCGACTTGTTAGCTGCAGATGTGGTTGGTACACCGCCCATGAATAATAGCTAGATGATATATATATCTATGTACTCTAGTTAGTGGCTCAGTTAGTATGCCATCTTAGTTAGCTGAGTTTGGTTTGAGACCCACATATAGGGTTCACCTATTCTTTTATACTTAGAGTTCTTTTGGCTTTCATAACTAAGGAGAGGAAAACTGTTTTCAGCCTCCACCTTTGTGTGTATTCCCCCATTGTGCATGTGAGAAAGCTGCAAGTGAGACTCCTTCCTTCTCTCCCACTCTCTTCACATTTACTACACTCGTAGTAATCATGCATGCAAGCTCGATGGTGGTAGTTGGCAGGTGAGTAACTGTGGGCCACTACGGTGTGGCTGGTAATTAACTACTAGCCCAGTGGCCATAGACGTGGCTGATGAGAGCCACCACCACCAAGCAATAATTTCCACAAAAGTAAGTCATGAAGCCTAATCACCTCTAATCACTCATTACCATGCACTCTAGTACTCTACTCAGCATGCAAGCCTGGTGACTAGTAATTTACCACACTCGTAGTAATCATGCATGAAATCCTGGTGGTGTCAATTGGAAGGTGAGTAACTATAGGCCATTGCGGTGGCTGGTAATTAACCTCCAGCCCGATGGACACCATGGATGTGGGTGATGAGAGCCGCCACCATTGCGCAATAATGACCACAAAAGTAAATCATGAGCCTAATCACCTCTAATCACTCATTATTACCATGCACTGTAGTATTCTACTGAGCATGCAATCCCGGTGACTGGTAGTTTACTACACTCGTAGTAATCATGCATGCAAGCCTAGTGGTGGTAACTAGAAGGTGAGTAATTATGGGCCACTGCAGTGGATGGTAATAACTACTAGCCTGGTGGAATGTTAGGTGCCACCACAAACATGGCTGGTAATCTTAGAGCCACCACCTCTAATCACTCATTACCATGCAAGGTAGTATTGCCACCTTGAATCAACCAAAATTCGGGCCAACCACTGCGACAGCTCTCACCTTAACAGTGTAGTCATGCTACAAATTTAAGCCTCTACTATTCCATTCCCTTAACTATTCATCTTCTATCCCTCTTGACCGCTTCTTTCTCCCTTGCACTTGGACTTGCACTTGGACTGCAAACTCAAGCCTCCACTATTCCATTTCCTTCACTGTTTCATCTTCTATCCCTCTCGACCATTTCTATCTCCCTTGCACTCTTCCTGCAACTTCTATCCCCTCTCGTAATGGACCCTGCATGGTCTGAGATCTCCTCACACAATCTTTCCTCCCCCTTTGCAGCATAGTGCAAGAGCCTCTCCTCCCCTGATCTTGAAATTGTGACATCTAGGAGCTCCTCACTTGCTCTTCAAAATCCCAATTTGGATGCTCTCAGCAACTTCACGAGGTTGATATAGGAGGTGAATGTGAAGGAGGGACCTATCGTCTATCAAGGTCAGAAGATTACCATAACTGAAAGCATGATTGAAAATGTGCTAGGCATTCCTAGAGGCAATTTGCAAGAACACTTCTTCGAGAAGCAGTGGAAGAGACATGATATTCTAGATGTACACCCCAACACTTAGATTAGTAAAGATGGTGGACTCAAGCTTTCTAGCTGGCCAATAGACCCTCAAGATGTGTTGAAGAAGACAATGCAGTTCTTCTTGATACAAGAGGAACTGTGAAGTTCTAGCAGGTTCAAGCAATAGTAGAGCAACTAAAAAGACATGATGTATCTTTCTCAAGGGTGATCTCAAAGAGCATAATAACCAACATGAAGAATTGCATGGATGGCAAATCACAGTTGTTATCTTAGTCCACTAGAGTTGCAATGCACATGATGACATCTACCCTCAAAAGGATTTTTGAGCAATACAATAAGAAGATGTCTTAGAAGGTGACTTTTCTACAAGAGAAGCCACAGATGCAGCAAAAGCAGTGCAACATGAGAAGTTCTCAGGGAGGGTGCATAAGCCAAGGTATAGGAGGCACAAGCAAGGGCCTTGTAGGCACAAGAGCAAGCTGAGGCCGCTGTAAAAATGGTCGACATGGAAAGGCATAAAAGAGAAGAAGCAAAGAAGCGCATCAAGGAGCTCCATGATAGGCTTGAAGAAGCTAGAAGTGATGGGGACATTGTGGACAGGGAGCTAGCAATGATGCAAAAGAAGCTGAAAAGGGAGAATGTAGAAACCAGAGCGGTGATGTAGCAACTGCGACAAGAGAGCGTCAAGGTTAGGAAGGATGGGGCAGAAAGCAGCCGGGGTGGAGAAGACAATGAGGCAACTCTCCACAGGCCAGCAAGTTGCGGTAGCCATGGTGGGGGTTGTTTGTTCAAAACACTGTTGGAAGTTCAATGAGTAAGTTACAAGACCTGCAACAAGATTACGATAGGGTTGTGCATGAGCTTGCCGTGGCTTTCGACAGTTTGGAAAAGTAGTTCATCATCATGAGAGATTTCCAAACTGGAGTGGTCTTGGAAACTGCCCATGTTGATGTTTTTGAGAAATTTAAGTAGCTTCAATAGATGTTGAGGGATTCAGATGAAGTTGTTGCACATAGTGCGAAAAGAGTGGAGGAGATGAAGAAGAACATCCGTAGCCTTAGGATGAGGGAGGAAGAAATTAAGAAGCAACTTCATCATGTACAAAGCAAGGCTGTGGTATTGATGACCGCAACAGTTAAATCAGATGCTTTTCCTACTATATGCAATAGGGTCCGAAATGCATGGTCTGCCATACCCCCATCATAGATGATTGTATGATTTGATGGCTTGCGTGCTACCACCCTATGCACACTTTTTGCATTGGGGTGTTTGTGCATGCAAGATCGCTATGTAGAGAATCACATTTGCCATTGCCTAGGTCATGGACATATCAAATGTGCTTGCCTGCTACAACTATCTATGACGACGAGAAAATAGATGTTGTAGCTCAATTTTCCATTTGGGCAAAAAATGAAAAAGACAAGGAGCTCAAATGGAAGAAGGCCAAGCCTGAAGCCTGATTGTGAGGAAAAGGAGCCTGAAGGAAGGAACCAACCCCCTTCAAGAAAGGAGCAAGAAGGGCCAAGCCTATAACCAGGATGTTCAAATCAAGGAAACAGGAAGCGACATGAAGGGAGGGGCCGGGCCCTTGAAGGAAGGAACCAACCCCCTTTGGGAAAAATAAAAAATTGTAAGAAGGAAAAAACTTTCTTGCCTGGAATTTCGGAAGCTCCATGATCTTGTTCTCCTTCTATTGGAAGCTCCACAATCTTCTTCTTATTCGATTTCACGTTCAATTTCACCTCTTTCACCTCCAACAAGACCACTAGATATTCTAAGAAGTCATTATGAAGGGGGAGTCTTGTAAATATATAGTGAGAGTTTAACTAAACTTAAACTAATTATTTCATTTGAACCTTAAAAAAATAAACACTCTTTCTATACTCTCTCCTTCACTACTACACATACATATGGTGAGTAGTGGTATAGTCCAGAGGGTCAACAATGACGCTGGTGCATATCACGGTTGCTCTCGACTAGTGTAAACACTCTTAACCCTGACACATCATGGCCATTGTCTTGACTTCTCGAGATCAGCATGAGAGTGTGTCAACATGGTCAAGAGCCATGTGAATGCATCATAGCCATTGTCTCGCCTTCTCAGGATCAACACAAGAGCTCGAGGACTAGCATCAAAAGGGTCAAGAACAAGGCATGGGTGCAACCATTCATTTCATAGTAGTCATGCCACTGTAAGTGTCACATACCCCTCTCTAAATAAAGCATTTTCTTTCCTATAGTCTCTATAAACATACACACTCCTTTAATACTCTCATCTTTCACTCCAACACATATATATGGTCATGGTGGAGCAAGGAGATCGAGGGGCAGGATCGACCCCAGAGATTAAGAGATCGGTGCTAACATACCCAAGAGTGATGCAAAGCTAGAGTTTTATAAATTTATATCTTCATGAAATTTAAACTTAAAGAAAGTAATTTAATAAAAAGTTATAATTAATAAGTACATTACATTATTGAAAACTCCCCATTTCTTTTCTATTTTTCTTGTTCCTTGACCTTTCTATTTTCTTCTTTCCTTGTACTTTTCTTTATATCATCATGTATTATCCTAAAACCTATACCATTGTATTCAGATTATAAATCTCATTTGCTAAATATAAAACCTTTATTGGAAACCCATATTTAAAAATAAGAGCCTTATAGATTTCTATTATCATATGCAATTTAAACTGAAAGAAAGCAATTTAATAAAAATTTATAATTAATAAGTAGATTATTTAAAAGAGAATAATTTTCTTTGTATTTGTTCCTACAGATTGCTTGCAAAGGAAGCTCACAAAGGATATGGCTACAAATTTCAGGTACAAGAGTTTTTCCAAAATTCCTATCCAGTAGGTGTGCAGGTGATATGTGGATGTATACACATACATATCCGAATAGTATTTTACTTTATTTTTATATAGAAACTTGCTTGTAGATACCAAGGGTCACCACCTATCATGTGCATCCCTTTAGATCAACATATAACACTTATTTCATAAAATTTGGACTTGTCAATGTACAAATTCATTTTTACATATACTTTTGGACTAGTTTTCAAATAAAATTTAAGAAAAACACAATCTTCAAAGCACATATAAAAACATAAAAACAAGCATTTATATATATATTTTTAAAGGAGATGAAACTAAAATTGTAAAATTTAACGCAGCCTAGATAAGTTACATGAAAAAATAAGATTCAGCAGCTATAAACTCTCTTAATATTTAATAGTGTTAATAAACACCTTCAAAAGTTACAATATTAAAGAAACTCTCACCATATTTATAAAGGTGTTGACAAACACCAAAAGTTATAATAAGCCTGAGATAAGTTACACAAAAAAATAAGATTTAGTAATTGTAAACTCTCTTAATATTTATAATAGTGTTTAGGAAACACTTTCAAAAGTTACAAGTGGAAGTGGCAAACTCTCACAATATTTATAAAGGTGTTGAAAAACACCAAAAGTTACAATAAGCCTCTCACTAGAAGGCAAATCTATTTTCAAGACTCTAGCCTAAATTCAACCCATTCAAGAGCTGTGAGCTCATCTCATCCTCATCGATGTAGTTAAAATTATCGAAGAGAAGTAAGGATTGATGAATTTTCTCCTGCATAACACTTTGTTTATTCCGAATGGCTTGCACTTCCTGGGGTGGAAATCTTCCATAACGAGCCACACGCAAAGATATCTCACTTTGAAAGTCTATCAGCTCTCTCCTATATGACTACAATTTATCTATTTCACTAGTAGCCATACTTATTTTTCTTTTCTCTTCCTTCTTTAAGCCCTTCTGACAACCAAAGTCATCCTTCTCGTACTGGGTTAATGGATCTGGATTTTGCTTTCTCTCCTCTCTCTTTCCCTGGTTCTCGGCAATCCATACTTTGATGCTGCTAATGGCTTGCTCGATGGAATTGATTACCTTAAAAAGAGGAGGAAGGTAATGAGAGCGAGGAAGGTAGCTAGAGGAGGTAAGGCAAGATGAAAGGAATATGCTTGAGGAGAGGAGGTAAGGCTGCAGGCAAGATGGAAGGAGCAAGCTTGAGGAGAGGAGTAAGGTAAGAAGAGTAAAGTGGAAGAAGTGTTTGCTGTGGGTGAAATATAGAAGACGAACGACTACTAAGGGATTTATAGAACTGCAGACTCATAATGTGAGATGAAAGATTTAGAATAAAGAATTGGTAGAGGCTGAGATGACTAGATTATCTGAAGTAACAAATGCAAGACCGTAATGCGAGACATGTGAGACATGTAAGACAGTGAGTACATTGAAATCTATAAAATAAAATGATGGGATGCAAGACCGTAATGCGAGACATGTGAGACATGTAAGACAGTGATTAGTACATTGAAATCTATAAAGTAGAATGATGGAACACAAGAATGATATAATTATTAGAATCTCATCATGAGATATTTTTTAAATATAATAAGTTAGACTTGCTGATGCAAGATCGTTCAGAAGATAGCAGAGAGCGAAAGACTTATACAATGTATTATAAAAGCACGACAAGGTCTCTTGGACTTCTTAAGCAACCTACGTTATCGAAGCACTCGGTATGGCCGATTTGATCGGGATCATGGATGATTTTTTCAAGTTAGTTTCGTTAAGAAACTAAAATGTTATATTGGCTTTGAAAGTTTGTATGTCCTAATAAAAATAAACGTTTGAAACATTCGTCAAGATTTGAAACTTTTTTGCAAAAAAAATTAAAGTTTCGCCAGGATTTACATTTTTTCCTTCAAAATTCAAAATTCAAAATATAAAAAAGTACTACATTCTACCAATATTGTGAAACTAAAAAAATGAGCTTGAAAACTTTCGCCAAGATTTCATATTAATATATAGGCATAGCTTCGATAAAAACATCCTTGATCGGGATGCTGAAAGAACAATAAAGGCCTCCCAAAGAGATTATAAAGAAACAATTTGTGACTGTTTGAATTTCTTCCTTCATTGTAATTATGTTGACGATACGGAAGTGGAGTCCATGGAAGAATGGATTGTTGAGAAGATAAGAGATACTAATGATGAGATCTTCTAGTGTGATCTCGGCCTATGTGGCCTATCCATCATGATTTCTTGAATTTCTTCCTTCATTGTAATTATGTTGAGGATATGGACGTGGAGTCTGTGGAAGATTGGATTGTTGAGAAGATAAGAGATACTAATTATGAGATCTTCTAGTGTGATCTTGGCTTCTATGGCTTGTAATAGTTTTGTATTCTCTATAGCAAGTTTGGTAGGGCTGAGCAGATCATATTAGAATTACTAATACAATTTATTTTTTTAGAATTGCTAATACAATAATAATACAAATTGAATAAATATCATAAGTAAATATCCTAATGTATTGTAACATTTAACATAAGTTTAAAAAACACTATCATTAGTCAACACAAACAAGATAAAAATATTCAAGGACTCATGTTTCTTTCTACATGCTCTACAACTAAATAGAGTCTGATGAGTCCTCTTGAGGCTGTGATGCTCTAAGAGTACATTGAGTCTCTACTTCTTGTGTGGATGGTGTACATTGAGATTCTACTCTGGTGCAATCGGGATAGACTCAATCTCTTCCTCCTTTGCAAGATGTGATGTTGTAGATGCACATTGATTCCCTACTTCTTGTGTAGGAAGAATGCATTGAGTCTCTAATTCAAGCGGAGACTATAATGCTTCTACTTGAGGCTGTGATGCAGAAGGAGACTGAATTGTGTCTTGTTTTCCTTTGGATCCCTCAGGCTCTTCATTGAGTTCATCATGTTGTTTCCCAATGGTAGCAGTTAGGTAATGAACAGTCTTAGCCATAAAATCTTGTAGCTCGAGCTTTGTATATGCTTCTATTGAGACATGTTCAAAAATTTCATTGAGGAATAACAACATGTTGTAGGCAATTCTCCACCCACTACAAAACTTATCTTTCTGCTCCACTGCGAGGCGTGTCTGGAAATTTGGTTGGTCTTGATGCTCCTTGATTTTCATAATCGCAGATACTAACTTATTTGCACATCTGTCCATCATGACATATGACAAAGTGAATTTGTGTAGTAAATAGTAAGATGCATGTTCATAATGATGTGATAAAAGAACACTTACTTGAACACCCCGTGAAAGCCTATAAATGAATTGACAAACCAACAATGGTTGTCATCAAGATCCCATATTATCAGGCTCCAATGTGAGCTACATCACCCATAAAGAGCGATGAGATTTATCACAATATTAAGTATTAATTGAACCAACATTACAAATAAAAGAGTAAACGAAAGATTGAGACGATACTTACTTCTCATAATATGGCATAAAGATGACTAGCATGCCATCCAAGTCTAAAGGTTGTAGCATTGAACAAACATCATATACAGTCCTCTTGGTATCACTAAGTACAACTGAAAGGAGAGAATCGAGCATACACACGCGATTCTGTACTAATCTATGAAAGTGAGATATAACCGTACTGCAGCAATAAATAAACAAATGTTAGAAGCAGATTGAACCAAATGATTGAAGTATCAAGCCAAGAGATGTTCATATCAAACCTGAGGATGGCCATCATGACTTTGTCATTAGCCTCTTTCAAAGGGTCGAAGAGGATTGTATCTTTCTCGCTACCAAATGTCAAAACATGAGGTCGCTTGCTAATGATAATCCTAACCTCAAAAGAGCTCCCCATTTCATCCAATACAGCGGTTACATTAGGACAACTTATGGGCATAGCAACCAATGTTTCCTCTGGATGCTCCACCATGTTATCAATAAATGCCTTAATGATAGATGACATAAATGCATATAGATGCAAGTCTGTATATGTCGACAATGAGGTTTCACCGCCGCTCAAATTAAAAATTTGAGCAAGGAGCAAAAAGCAGTTATATCCGACTCTCCACCCACAACTGTGGTCATCATTCTACTTTGCTGCGAGGCATGTTACATACTCTATTTGATCTTCTAAGTCACCTTCCATTTGCATAAGTGCATCTATAGCACCTACCAACTTTCAAGCCGATCTACACATCAAAATAGATAACATAAATGAATGTGCGCATTGCATAGGATGCATCTCATTGACGTAATTGTGACACAAGTAGGTTATACTTACTCTAACACACTGCCATGGATAGATGCTATTGAATTGACAAAGAAACACTGCTTGGCTAAGATGTCCACAGTCACCAAGCTCCAATGCGAGCTGCATTATCAATTAAGAATAATTATTATTTGATATAATCCTCCACAATGTAAGAGATAAGCTAAGTAGGGGTTGATACTCACTCCTCATGATATGCAGTAAAGATAACTCACACCGCAGTCAAATCAACAGGTTGCAACCACTTAAAAACATCATCTATGGTCTTCTGCTTATTGCTAAGTACATTAGAAACAAGAGGATCAACCATATATGCACATCTCTATATATATAGGGGAAGCTGTTCTAAAACCATACTGTAATAAAAAGAAAAGAATATTAGTTCATTTGATCCAATGGAAATACAAAAGCATAAAGTCAAGAAAAAGTTTATGTCAAACCTGAGGATGGCTATTATGACCTTGTCATTAACCTCTTTAGACTTGAAGTTTAAAAGGATTGAAATGTCCTCTTCATCAAATAGAAAAGTAAGAGGTTGTTCTCAAACTTGAAACATAACTTGAAATGACTTCTCCATTTGCTGCAAGGTATGATTATTGTCTAGAGTCATCCGATGGATAGCCAGAGCAGCTTTGCTTTCTTGAGATGAGCCTCCTATATTCTCTACTCCAGCTATGTTCTCCTCATCCTCCTCCTTTTCCTCCTCCTATAAAAGGATAAAATAATTTTGAGATTCAAAATTTGAAATTAGTTATAATTTTAAAAAGGCTTTTAAATGAATAAAGAAAATTAAAGATAAGTTTTCATACCTCTAGATATCTTCGTGGTCTTTTTATGTAACCTTCTGAGGCAAGGTCAGTGTCATATCCATCTCCTTCAGCTTCCTTACTATCGCTGGTGTCCTCACTATCATATCCACAGCTTTCAGCATTTTCATCATCTTTCTTGCTCTCATCATACATGGCCATCTCTATGTCAGCATCCTCTTCATGTGAGATTGGACCTTTCTTATCATACTTTATTGTGAGAGAAGCCACGGCAAGGTATTCCAAGAAAGTAGGCCTCTCAATAATATTTACATGGTGTCCTTTTCTGATAAAAGCGTCAAACAAATGTCCCATTCGACACAATGTGACTTCCCATCCGGACGGCATCAAAAATTCCATCATACTAATTAAAAGATCAGCATTTTTTGCTGGCCTTTCATAGTGATTTGTGTTGTGATGGAGGGGACTTGGAGCTTCATGCTCTTCCAGCAGTAGTTGCAATCTCTTTGTATTCCCTCCTATGTTGTTCTGTAAGGAGTGATCATTGTAAGGGCTCTTCATGCACAAGAAAAAGGTTTCAAGACTCTGTATCTTGAGACCGCATTCTCTCTTGTCCCTCTTTCTTGAGTATATACCATTGTAAATCTTAAGCTCATTGCCATATTGTTTTTCTAGGGTAGCAGACATTTTTTCCTTGTCATCTTTATCAGCAAATATGACTATGTTACATAGTCCCACTCTACCAATGGTGGTATGTAATATTCTGTCAAGGAGTTGACGAATGTCATCCGGTGATATTTCATAGACAAAGAAAAGCTGAGGCCTCTCCCAAGCAGTGTCGTCGGACAAAAAATCATTCAAAGAAACTCCCTTGCACTCAACACTCTTTCGAGACTTTGAAATGATTTCATGTATGAAAAAAAAGCCCTTGTTCAAAGTTTTTTCTTTTCTGAGAGTGTGCTTATTGATGACTTTTTGTGCATATGCATACACATTTTCCGGAATGTCACTTGCCATAGAAGGAGTAATTTCAGATCCATCATCTTCTACCTTCACCCATTTATGCACCCCTCAATAAAGAGATGGAGCCTACATCTAGGCTAATTGGATGTAATGAAGTTGATTCACATACAGGTAAGGGGCGTCCTTGCAAAAGTGCAAGAAATAGCAAGAACGAGTTATTGGTGTTGTAAGTCATCATTACGTAAGAGATGAGATTGCCTCTGATTTTCCTACAAAGGGAGTTTGCTCAAGTTCATTGCATTTAAAAGAATATATTGAGGCTATTTGTTGTCCAGCTTTTCTCATTCAGGAAGGAAGCTAAATTGTTGAGCTATTTTGAGTATGCTGCTAGTGTTGTAGGTTAAAGCAAATTATCTTGGAAGAAATATTTAAAGATTACAATAGAAATGGTATACTGCTACAATAAAATTGTTTTTTTTGACTTATCCCAAGGATTAAAAAAAAAAATCTTGGAGAGTAATTTAGATCGGCTATCACTATACTTCCCTCCCTTTAGGTCAAATGTTTAGTATGCTTTTACAAATGGGATTATACATTGGAGGCTTACATAGGGACATACATTACCTTGTCTGGACACAGGCATTTTCTATTCGCATACATATGCAAGCTTGCTATCCTTGTTCTTTTGATGACATAGGACATGGACTAAAATATTCCCTCCATTCAAATCACCTCTTCCTAGATCCTTCCTATTAGTTATCATCCCCAAAACTCTCTCTCTCTGTATATCATGAGCCCTCTACTATTCTCACCTACACAATTGCCCCCCCTACATCCTTTTGGCTGATTATTAGCCCTAGAACCCCCTCTGTTCATCTTGCATGATCCCTCTCCTAATCTCACTATAGAGTTTCCTCCCCCTACATCCTTCTTGGTGGTTATTAGCCTTCCCCAAACACCATCTATTCACCTCGCTTGAGCTTCTGCACATCCCCTATTTATGGTTGCTACAAAGCCCCCTACTTCTGGCTTCTACACACCCCCCTCCCCCTTCAAAATCTCACCCTCACAACCCCAGGCTACTTCTAGTTGCTACATAGCACTCTCCCCCTCTTCTTATCCCTCCTACATAGCCTCTTGCTTTTGGCTTCTTCAAAGTGTGAAAATTTCATTGAAACATGAGCAGCCCATTGAACATGCCTAGGTCATTGTTTGCTTGGGTGTAGCCATTTTTGGTGAGGTTTGGGGACTTTTCCGTATATAAGTATCTTGCATGACCCATAACTTATGCTTTTCTCAATGGAATTCGGCAAACTTTGTCTTCAAGTTGTAGTACACATTCCAAACTTGAACATGTGACCAAAAACTTATGGAATAATGAGATTGTTAAAACATTATAAGTGCTATGTTGCATGTGAAGCATGCATCCTGAAGACTATAAGATATAGCAATTTATTCAAAAAAGTCAAAATTTTGTTCTGTACGTACATGAAACCAAGTAATCATTCAAAACTACACGATGTAACTTCTCCTCAATCCAAGTATAGACCTAAATGAGAACATTAGGCATGCATTAATGGACCTCCAATGTTGTGCTAAAGTGATGCACACCCATTTGAGAGCATGCTCCATAACTTTTTTTTGATTTGTTGAAAACCAAAATGGATTGAAAATTCGGAATCCAAAGTAGTGGGACTATTGCATGGTGTTCTCAAGACATTGATAGTTGTTGGTATTGGTATCTAGATTCACTTAAAATGGAAGAAGTTGAAAATGTGCAATTTATGCATGTGGAAAGATCTTTTAATAAATCCAACACTATTTACAATTTTGAATTGTTTCTTTTTCCATGCACTTGCTTGCTATATGGCTCATAAGCATTGCAAAGGTCATTGCATTTCATAACACATAGCATCAAACTCGATAGCGTACCCTCTGGCCTCTAGTGTGGTGGTTGGTTGCACTAGGATATTTAAAACCACCAGCGTGGTGGTTTACTTCCATTATTACAAGATGAATGGATTTATGGATGTATGGATTCATTATGGGATTTAATAAAACCAGCATTGTGTTTGTTTGGGATATACTAAAAGCAAGCATGGGACTTATCGTTTGGGATTTACAAAACAATTTCATAAAACCAACACGGTGGTTGTTTGGGATATACTAAAAACAAGTTATGGGATTTAATAAAACCAGCGCGGTGATTGTTTGGGATATACTAAAAACAAGCATGGGATTTATCGTTTGGGATTTAAAAAAACAATTCAATAAAACCAGTGCGGTGGTTGTTTGGGATATACTAAAAACAAGCATGGGATTTATCATTTGGGATTTACAAAAACAAGTGTGGTGGTTAGTTTGGGATTTACTAAAAGAAGCCTAGTCTCAAATACATTTTCCATTTTCTTGGATAAGTGGAATATTGTTTCCTTGCAATGAGACTACATTTTCTTAGTACTATCTTAGTCGTCCTTGTCCACCGCTCCAAGACACCCCAAGATGTGCTCATGCGTGTCTAAATCCAATTTTAAGACAATCTTGCCCTTCTTTCGTTGTGGCACAGGTTGCATCTAGAACATAATAGCTTTTACTAGATGAGAGTATACAAATGTTTGTGGAATCTTATGTAGCAGTTCAAAATTGCAGCCTCTCTTGGATGTTTCTTTGTACCAAAAAGCTTCGACTACTACGTACCAGTTCTCTTAGGTTGTTCCCCAATTATTCTGAAATGCTAGCTCAACCTTGTGCTTAGGTTTTATGCACTACAATAGAATGTATGGGTCATCTTCCATTCTTCCCAGAGGCAGTGACAACTACAAAGTTATCCCCCTCTTCCAGACAATCAGTTAGGTCATCAAAACTCTCCCGAAACTATGGCGAGTTGTTGTTTGTCACTCCATTATTTGTCACTCCATCTAAACATAGAGGGAAAACTTGAACTCATTCCCATGTCTTCACAATTCCAATGTTCTCAATTGTCATGATCCCCTATGATGCACGCACTGGAGAAACAAGAAAGTTTTCTTGTTTTAATCAGCTAGTTGTTTGAAAAGCCGCATATGCTGTACATACCACGAACTCATATAATTTTCTCGCAATCATGTCGGCTTCTCCTTTGCACTTCATCCACTTTCACTTCATGGAACATTCTGCATACTACACTATTCTTATGTCTTTGTTTACTGTATCTTGAATGCATGCATGTGGAGAGGTTGTCTGTAAGCCATGTTACAACATCATGGGCATCATTGAGTTTTTCTTGAGCACATGTTAATTGGTATTTAAGCTTGCTTAATAACAACACTACATCCATCATGTTCACCCTTGCCATGGCTAGACCCAAAGAAATTCCACATCAGGTCTAGATTGGTTAGGAATTTGAACCTTGAGACAAAGTAGAATCCACGGGCTGATTTAAATTGAAAGGCAGCACCATCTGACCACACCCAATGTTGTTTTATATTATCTACATGGGGATTTCCCTTTTTTAGCCATTCCCAATGCAATAGAAAAGCATGTTGCACAAATAAGGTGTCATGTTCCGTATCATATGAAATGTAGAAATGGTATGTGCATTGCATTGACCTGGACTCCTGGGAATTAGTAAGCAGATTGTCATCAAGCATAGAAGAATCGAGCAAATGACTATACATGATATGCATAAGAATTGTTATCTGCTTGTTGTACCAGTGAGCACTTTGTATCTCATCTTGTTCTTGAAATGAAGAATTTGACAAAGACAATAGTGTCATGGGGAAAATTGGCAAGGCACGTCTTGAACTGGTTATCTTGCCAGCTGGCCGTGAAATTGTGAAGCACATATTTTTGGATGGATTGAACCACGTGACCTATAAGTTCCCTTGGTTGAGTGCTTTTAAATGAAAGTAGCCATATCTTTTTATCAAATCCTTCAACATTGAAATTTTAAAATCTCCTCCATTTTAGAGCAACATGGTTGTCTTTCCTCATTTCATTTGGATAGACATGAAATGTCTTCTTCTTTAGCTTCAGACTGCAATGCTTACATGTGCCACGTATGCATTCAATGTGGTGCCACTCACGATCTCATTTTGGACAAACCACTAGCTCCCATAGAGACCTAACACTACAAAGCTTGCTCTTCCTTGCAACACGATCCAAGTGGCCTACAGACTGCACATTCATCGGGGAGACATGGGCATGTAAGAAAATAATACAACGTCTATGCTCAACAGATAACAGGATCTCGTACGCAAGAGAGAAAACAAGATAGTATGAAGAATAAAAAATTTGATTATTGTAGAATTGATACAATAGATGGCGCTGCCTCCCAACCGTGCACTCCTATGAAAGAAGCTTCAATGGTGTGCCGAAAACAGTAGAAGATGGAGGTTGGTTGTTAAGGAATCAGGGTTGCTGTAGCCAGTGATGAAATAGGCTTCACGGGCTTGCTCTTATATAGCTACCAGTCGTAGTCGGTTAGGCCCAATTGGGTGACCGACCCAGTCTGCCCAAAACGGTCGACTGGAATAGGCCACTGACCATACGATAGAACCGGTGTGCAAAACAGAGCAACTAACCTACGGACTCCGTTCGGCCCACAGCCATCTGGGATCATCTGAGGCTCCAAATGGGCCTCGTAACGTGAGAGTGGGCTGCCTCGGGAAATGCTCCATCTACCCTCAGTGTGGTCAGTCAAGGGATGCCTTCCCGCACTTGCATGTAGCCTAGTTGGCGGTGTGCCAACTCTATCTGAAGCCGTCCAGCCATCAGGCCACACATGGCCCCCATCTGGTGTCCAAACTAGGACCTACCGGATAACCGAGCTACTCAAATGCCTTCTCCTCATATGGGGGGCTTACAAGTAGAGTTAGCTGGTTCCTGCATAGTTACATAAGAGTGGAGCATTGATATCCAACACCACTCCTCAATGTCCACCCGCAAGTGAACTTACTTTTTCGGTCCAATGCCAAGTAGATGAAGATGCCTCTCCAGCAAGTCTCTTCCAAGAGCCTTCGTGAGGATGTCCGTTGCATTCTCTGTAGTCGGACTAGTCGGACAGTACACTAAGTTGACCTCTCCATCCATGATCAGCTCATGTACAAAGTGATATTGAATCTCAATGTGTTTTGTGCGAGTGTGGAACACCGGGTTCTTTGAAGTCGCCATGCAACTCTGATTGTCACATGACAATTGTGTAGGCTTGATCTGCACTGCACCCATGTCCCCCAAAATCCTCCTCAACCACATTGCCTCGCAAGAAGCAAAGCATGCAGATTTGTACTCGGCCTCAGTAGAAGAAAGAGCAACTGTGGGTTGCTTCTTGCTGACCCATGACACAACTCCAAATTTAAGTGAGAAACAGTACCCTATCACTGATCTCCTGCTGTCCATGTCTCCTGCCCAATCTGAGTCACAGAATCTAGTCAAGATGTTGCCCTTGGTATAGGTGATGCCGTAATCAAGTTGATGTATTTCAGCACCCCCATCCCTGCCCTCCAATGGTTCTCCCGGGGCTTATTGGAAAACCCGATTAGTACACCAGTTGCAAAGCTGATGTCTGGCCATGTGTTGCACAAGTAGATCAAGCTGCCCACAAGCCTTCTGTACTTCGCTTCGTCCACCAGTGGTGATGAATCCTTGTTTGAGAGCTTCACGTCAACCTCCATAGGGGTACTAATTGTTTTGCATTGAGCCATGCCAAGTGCCTTCAGTATCTCTCCTGCATACTTCAGCTATGAAATGAAGATCTGTTTTAGCTCCTGGCAAACTTCAATCCCCAAATAGAAATGCATCAGTCCGAGGTCTATCATTTCAAACTCTCTTCCTAGCAAATGCTTCGTCTGCGAGATCTTCTCTTCATGGTTCCTTGTTATGACAAGGTCATCCACATAAAGGACCACGATCATACACTTGCCTCTTTCTCTGAAGATATACAAATTTGCATCAGATGGGCTCCTTCTGAACCTGTTTTGCAAAAAGTAGGCATCAATTCGCTTTGTGGAAACTTTGACCATTGAAAGCATATTCGGTGGACATGATATTTTGCACGTGATTTAACATAGATTTGATTGACATGTGTCTAAAGCATCGTGCCCATTGAATATGTGCACAGTTGAATAACACACCTCAAATATTATTTTTTGGCTTAAGGTTTAGGATATAGGGTATACGGTATAGGGTTTAGGGTCCGGGGATCTCAAAACCTGGTGGTTGTTCCACGTATACCTCCTCCTTGAGATCTCCATTTAGAAAGGTGGATTTCACATCCATCTGAAACACGGGCCAACTTCCCTGGGCAGCTAAAGCCAAAACACTGTGAATTGTGGTTAGTCGAGCTATGGGATGATAATCAAAACCATGTACCTGTGCAAATCCTTTTGCCATGAGCCGAGCCTTGTACTTATCCAACGTGCCGTCGGACTTGTACTTGATCTTGTACACCCACTTGGTTCCAATTACCTTGCGTTTTGGTGGTCGATCCACAAGGTTCCAACTATTGTTCTTCATTATGGAGCCATACTCCGACTGCATAGCCTCCATCCACCTATCATCACCCTGTGCCTCTTCAAGACACTTGGGTTCATTAGCACGGATCACTTTTGTCATCAAAGCATAGTTGACCAAGTGTTCATGCGCCCTTCTTTGCTCCTCTAATCTCTTGGACCGGCGGTGTTCAGATGGTTCCTCCTCAATGGCTAGAGGTTCTCTGCCGTCTAAAAGCTGCTTTACCCACTTCGGGAATGGCCGTTGCTATTGTGGTTTTGCAGGCTCTTCTTCATCTTCTTTATCTTGAATCCTCCCAAGCACCATTGGGGGAGTTTGATCTGTTGTTGGTGGCGGTACTGGATGGATATCCTGGTCCTGGTTGTCTGGGAAGGAAGCATCCTCCTCCAATTGATGCGGCTATTCTAAAAATACCACATCACGACTTACAATTACCTTCTTGGTAACAGGGTTATATAGACGGTAACCCTTTGCCTCTTCACTGTAGCCCAAGAAAATACAATTCCGACTCTTCGGTTCCCATTTGGTCTTGGTAGCATCAGGGACATGCACAAAATAGTCACATCCAAAAACTCTGAAATGTGCAGCTGAAGGTTTCTTACCAGAGAAAGCCTGCAGTGGAGTCATTCGGTTCACAGCCTTCGTGTAGCTACGATTGAGGATGTAAACTGCAGTGTTACACGCTTCAGCCTAGAAAGTCTTTGGAAAATCTTTCCCTTTCTTTGGCAAATCTTTCCCTTTCATCATAATCCGGCCCATTTCGCAGATGATGTGCATCTTGCGTTCTGCTACTCCATTTTGCTGTGATGTATGTGCGGGGGTTTCTGCCTCTTGATTCCGTGAATTTTG
The DNA here is from genome assembly GCF_047967505.1 of Dipteris shenzhenensis. Lineage (NCBI taxonomy): Eukaryota > Viridiplantae > Streptophyta > Polypodiopsida > Gleicheniales > Dipteridaceae > Dipteris > Dipteris shenzhenensis. The sequence continues at coordinate 15,552,331 of NC_141608.1, read as the reverse complement.
CAGCAACTTTCGAATTCAGTCGATGTGAACTCTCCACCTCTGTCTGATCTCAGCTTCTTCACCTTCCTCCCCGATTCTTTCTCGACCATTACATGCCATTCCTTGAACCTACTGAAAGCCTCGTCTTTCGTCTTCAGGAAGTATATCCATATCCTTCTACTGTAGTCGTCGATCAACGTCATGAAGTAGAAGGAACCACCCAAAGCTTCCATCTCCATCTTTCCACAGAGGTCCGTTTGAACGAGCTCTAGAGGAGCCTTTGCTCTACTGGCCTCTTTAGGAAAGGGCTACCGATGCTGCTTGCCGATCATGCAAGCTTCACATACATCGGGCAGATCTGAAATTTCTGGTAGGTCTGCAATCATTCCACTTTTATGTATCTCCTTCAAAGAACTAAGGTTTAGATGACCAAACCTCTCATGCCACAGATTAGTGTTCTTCACATCCGCTCGAGCACTGAAAGCTGAGAGTTTGTAAATGTTGTTGTGCCGTGTACCTTTACCAATGACCTTTCCTTGAAGATCCAGGATCTGTGCACCATTCTTATCGAATTGAACTTTGAGGTCCCGATCCATGATCGCAGAAACGGACAACAAGTTCCTCTTGATATCTGGCACATAAAGGACATCGGACAACTGTTTTACAACTCCATCTAACTTGAGAGCAATCGTACCTTTTCCTTTTGCCGGACATTTTGCATCATTGCCGACTGCTACCATGATGTCATTCCCTACTGGCTGTAGAGAGGTATACCAATCCTTCTGACTGGTCATGTGGTGCGATGCACCACTATCGATGATCCAAGGTTCATCCACAGGTACATGAACTGCCTCCGTGAAAATCTCGTCAACTGCTACGAACAGCTCTATTGGTACTGCTTGCGTGCTGTTGCTGGACTTTCTTTACTCCGTTCTTCTCATCTTTAATCTTCTTTTGGCACTCATTCTGCTTGTGCCCTGCCTTGTTGCAATAGAACCACTTGATCTTCTAATCTTCTCCAGTTCTCATCTTTTGACGCATCTCCTCCTCCAGAAGCATCGCGCTCAAATCCTCAAAGTTGAGGGGCAGAATTCTAGTTTGCATATTCAGCGCCGTAACAAGACCGTCGTACTTTGGTGGGAGAATCCATATGCACCTTCATGCTAGATTCTCGCTGGTGATGGTGATGCCAATCGCAGTCATCTGATCGCGCAGATTCTTCACCCTGGTGATCAACTTCTCTGCCGCTTCAGACTCAGACAACTTCTCATTCGCAAGTTGAGTCTCCAGATTCTGAATCCACATCTGATTCGTGGTCTCATACTGATTTTTCAAGACCGCCATCCATGCCTCCTCCGCTATGGTGACATGTTAAATTAACGCCATGATGGAATTCCTTACACTGCAGACAATGAAACACAATGCATCTGCATTTCTTCTTGTCCACGCGAGAATCTCATCCGCAGTTGGTACTATCTGTTGTCCTGCATTGGCTAGATCCATGGCCTCACGTCCACCCCAGTAGCAATATCCCAAAGCTCATATGCGCTTAGGATGGTCTTCATCTTGAACTTCCAGAGAGGATAGTTAGAGCCATCCAACTTTTCACTTTCGCCGAACGGTGAGATTCGCATTCTTGTGGGCTGGGCCATCTCTCACAATCGTCTCGCAAACAGAAACACACTACCAAATCTTCTTGCTAGAGTCCAGGCTCTGATACCATGTAAGAAAATAATACAACGTCTGTGCTCAATAGATAATAGGATCTCATACGCAAGAGAGAAAACAAGATAGTATGGAGAATAAAAAATTTGATTACTGTAGAATTGATACAATAGATGGCGTTGCCTCCCAACCGTGCACTCCTGTGAAAGAAGATTCGATGGCATGCCGGAAACAGTAGAAGATGGAGGCTGGATGCTAAGGAATCAGGGTTGCTGTAGCCAGTGATGAAATGGGCTTCACGGGCTTGCTCTTATATAGCTACCAGTCGTAGTCAGTTAGGCTCAATTGGGTGACCGACCTAGTCTGCCCAAAACGGTCGACTGGGGGTCGGTCCCAAAATAGGCCACCGATCATACGATAGAATCGATGTGCAAAACACAGCAACTGACCTACAGCCTCCGTTCGGCCCACAGCCATCCGGGATCATCTGAGGCTCCAAACAGGCCCCACAACCCGAGAGTGGGCTGCCCCGGAAAATGCTCCGTCTACCCTCAGTGCGGTTAGTCAAGGGATGCCTTCCCGCACTTACATGTAGCCTAGTTGGCGGTGTGCCAACTCTATCTGAAGCCGTCCAGCCATCAGGCCACACATGACCCCCATCTGGTGTCCAAACCAGGACCTACCAGATGACCGAGCTACTCAAATGCCTTCTCCTCATATGGGGGGCTTACAAGTAGAGTTAGATGGTTCTCGCATAGTTACATGAGAGTGGAGCATTGATATCTAACAAGGCATTGATCCCCATGGAGCGATGCTCCAACATAACCAGATCTCAAGTCATTCATAGCTTGCCGGGCTAGGTCAAGTGCTATCCTAAAATTTGTTGCACAATGCTATACTAAAACAATTGAGGTCGACACAAAATCAGGTATTACAATCATCATAGATCATGGATGATGGTAGTCCAAGAAAGTCCACAAGTCTAAGAAATGCTTGCAAGATTTTTCATTTTTGAAATATACGATGATATTTTGTGGCTCAAGGAAATTCCAAACTCCCAACTACGTTATCAACCTCTATATAGCAAGCATCTCCCAGCTCTTTAGGCCAGTCTGATGAACTATAGCAGACCTGATTACACACTCGGACCACCAACTGCTTGCTTGCCTCTGCCAACTTGTATGCCCATAGTAACTCCTCCTTTCACTCGAGGTCCTCTTCATCTTGGTATTTGTGCTCTATACAACTTTGTGCCTCCATCATGTCCTACCAAAAGAAACCAAAATCATGAGCTTGACAAGTACCCTAAAGGAGTAGGAAAAAGGAAAGCTAGGGAATTAATATTCATTGTCTTTGCGAACCCCAAGTCGTACACCCAATTGTGAAGCATGTCCTCCTTGTAGCTATTTTCCTCCCTCCTCTCTGGGTCTATTTTTGAGAGGAGATCATCCAACATTGTTCTCAGATAGAACATGAGCATTCCAAAGTCTTTTGGGTATGCCATAGATTTGTAGTAGGTGGGTCAGTGTACCGAGTTTTGGGGCTATATTTCATAATGGGCTCTTAGTTCTATCTGCACTGCACTTAAATAGGGAGAGCGTTCATTGAACCTGACCTTCTCATTCTTCTTTCATTCAACCGACTAATCAAAATCTTTCAATCACATTAGTTGTCTAATCAAAATATTTCATCTTACATTAGTTATCTAATTGGAATCTTTTGTCTCACATTAGTTGTCTAATTGAAATCTTTCATCTCACATTAGTTGTCTAATCAAAATCTTTCATCTCACATTAGTTGTCTAATCAAAATATTTCATCTCACATTAGTTGTTTAATTGAAATCTTTCATCTCATGTTATGATCCTTGGCATATCAAAGGACAATATTTAGTCACATAGATGAGAAAACATTGCCCAAGTAAACTCTAGAGAAGATTAATAATTAAATATATTACACATAGATTACATAGATTACATCTCAAAGACTCTTTCCTTTAGATTACATCTCAAGGACTCCTTTCCTTCAAGGGGTTGGTTCCACATTTCTTTGAGCAAGTTGCCTTTTTGTGCTTCTTGATTGCAAGCTTGGCCCTATGTTGAGCTTGTTATCTTTTGAAATTTGAATTTCAAATGTTTAAAGGTAGTTTCCTGCACTTTCTTTGAATTTTGAATTTATGGAAAGAATGTTTAAAAAAATCTAAAAGAATATCATGTACTTACAAAAGTAAAATTTCTCACGCTTGTTACCTCCCAAATTTTGTAATAGTAATAATGTACTTTCTTTTCACTATTGTGGCTTGGAGTACTTTCTTCGCTTTCTGATTTTCATTTTACTATTGTGGCTTGGAGTTATAGTTTGACATTATCCTCTCGTTAGATATGACCATTTGGCTTTGTATTTTTAAATTAAAGCATTGATTTAATGCCATTTGGCCTTGTATTTTTTAAATAAATAAATATTTATGTGACATTTTTATTTTTAAATTAAAATTAAAGCATGGATTTATTTTCAGATAAAGATATATGTTAGATTCTTTTTTGGAAAAAAAAAGAATTAAAAAACTTATTACAGCTTACATTCAGATATATGTGGCGTCTAGCCTCCACATAGGCCTGTTTTGCGAAGTAGTCCTTGGCCCCTATGCTCACAGGGCATGGGAGCTATATGGGACCACTCCAAGATTGAAATCCTTGGACTCTCTTAAAGAGAGAGGTGGCTTTTGTTGTGTTGTGTCTCTTTCATAATTAAAATTTCAATATAGTGTTAACTTGTGTTTAGGTTTAAAACTTGTCAATATTTTTTTTGACAAGCATTTTTTCCTGCAACAAGCAACATGGAAGATTCAACAAGTAGTATACATAATCATGAAGGAGTCATGAAGCAACAAAGGGTTGCTAACCATATCCTCTGAGTGTGATTTTTAGAGCATATAAATAGGTTGTAGGAGATAGATATGCGAACCATAATAGAAAGTGTGGATCAGCTACGTATTTTCAAGAAGTAGATTTTACATTGCACAAAGACATTGTTTGAAGAGGATGCCATCAATTGTGAGTTAGCTAGTATGGTCGATTGGGAGTCAACTACATTTATATGGATCAATTCCATAATAGGGAATGCGTCCATATGCCTCGGGGATTGCATGATAAATATCCATTGCTTATTAGTCATAGTTGCGAAACAAATCTAAAGACTTGGGATGGAATATGGGCTGATAATAAAAACATTGTTCTTTAACACGATAAGATACAACATAGGGTTGAGACTTGGTATAAGAAAGCATCATTCATATATAATTTGGAATTTTAGAGAAATGAGATATGCATTTGAGGGAAGAAGGCACTATAGTTCTGAGAGGTGTGATGCTTGGAGGTGTCACACAAAGATTACAACATCGTGCTAGTAGTAGAGGAAATGTTACTTATCTTTGCACTCTCATAGAGCAAGAGATTTTCAAGGAGAGATGATTCGATCTGGAGGATATGGAATCGTGTATAAGATTCATTTAATATGTTTTCTTGGGTTCATTCAACATAGGTGGTATGCTGGCAAGGGTGATATTGGTACACATAGATGTGAAGTGAAAAGAGAATGGGAAATTCAAGCAGTGCATTTGGTTCTTGAGCGAGTTATTGTAGCAGCCAATCTAGACCATTACACCATATTTCAATGGTGGGAACTTGTCCGATTTTTTGCTTAAGTTGCCATACAATGAAGGAACCTTTAGGAGGTACATTGATTTGCATTTCAAAGGAGGTGTAGAGAGGAGGGAAAGGAGCACTTGATGATGCAATTAATGAATCAAGAGATGTGCTTGAAATACTCAATTACTTTTGTATGAATCTTCTTTACTTGATTCATGCTCTCCAACAAGGAGTAGCACAATTGCATTAAGCTCAATGGTTCCACATAGTTTTGCATCCTGGTGGCAACATGTTGCTTGACTTTACTTCAAATGGTGCATATCATGTTGGAATAGTTGATTGAGGTATGGCACAAGACATTGCAGAAGAGCCTAGAAAAGATTTTAGGAAATTGAAGCACTTGTTAGGCAAGAGGTCAGAGGATTGACATAGATGATGGATCCAAGAACACAAGTGCAAACAATTCTTTAAAACACTAGCTTGCATCAAAATTGCAAAATTTTGTAGGAAGAGGTAGATACAGTGTAGATTCAGACACTTTTACCCGTGCTTGGATTATCACTGAAATGATCCAATTCTTTGTTGATGCTCGTGACTATTTTGAGAAGGATGTTTGTATGCTTGATCAAGTACTTGTGGACCATATAAGGAGAAATACTTGCAAAAGAAAGATGGAAGATGACCCATAGTTGAGAATTACACTTGAGCATGTGGTTCAAGAACTAAAAGTGCTTGCTTATAATGGAGAGCTAGCTATGCAGCCTATTGAAGAAATTAATCTTTCTCTGTGTTTTCCAGATTAGCCTCAAATTGAACAAAAAGAGATTACATAAATGTAATAAAAACTCAACATTTGCTGAGAGCCTTAGAGACCAAAACATCCAGTGAGCCAAAAGATCATTGAGATCCTTAGAGGCCAAAAGATTACATCCAACCACTGTTGAGAGCCTCATCTAAGCAAGAGGGAATTCGTACAACTCAGTATTTCCGCCATTCTAGCTTGTTGCATTAAAATTTTTTAGGGAGCCAAAGGAGGATACGATGGAGAGGAGGCCAAAGACAATGCACATTGCCAAGACTTAGATTATGCCCCCCCAAACAAGTCGAGAGTACTCTGTTGTGAAAATACTAAGGCCTTCATCGATGTCTAGGGGAAACCCATGTAGCACAACCATAAAGAGGCCAAAGGTGAGCATGTCATATAAGGTGGTGATATGTAGATATGGGAGGAATCGATTGTGGGAATGAAGGGTCTCCACTAGTGCCAGCATTTCTACTCCAGATGGGTGCAACACAATCACCTTATATGAAAAGGTAGATAACATTGGGATCATAGTGCTTCGAGGGGGGGTGGTAGTAGGCATGGTGAAGATGAGTGGGAAGAAAGGCACATTTTTGAGTTCCATTTGTAAGTCCATCAAAAATAGGGGTAAAGAATTTATTGAGATTTTATCTTCTAAAGATAAATTTCAAAATAGCTTGCTTGAGAATTTACGATGGAATTAAATATGCAATATATTTTGTATTTATTCAGTAATTATAATATAAAGTTATGTTGAGAGTTCATGCTCAACATCATGTGATCACGTGTGCATAGCACCATCATATGTGCATAGCACTATCCCAATAGAGTGCTATGATCACATGTGATCATATGTGCATAGCACTAACCCAATAGAGTACTATAAAGGAAAGGATTAGATGCCCTAATCCTAACCCTAAATGGGTTTGTATATATTCTATTTTTTCAACTAAATCTACTGTATAGTTAGTCATTTTGTGGTGTGATCTCTAGCTGTGCCCTCTCTCCCCATCTCCACTCTTCTCCTCTCCCCTCTTCATATTTTGTCATGGTATCAGAGCATGGTTCTGCCTTCCACTGAGGCGCCATCATTCTTGTGAGAGAGATCGAGAGATTAAGAGATAGAGAGATTGAGTGTTCCATTAACTTTCGTAGAGTGAGAGAAAATTTCCGTTCATTTTGGAAGAAATTCCGTCCACTTCCATTCATTGAGAGTCCATTCCTTTGAAAGATCTTAGTTGCGAGAGAGATTCTTATTATCCATCCTTTAGTTCTAAGAGAGATTGAGAGTGTTTCTTGTTGAGAGAAAGAGAATTCTGAGTTTCGAGAGAGATATAATACAATATGTGTGAGAGAGAGGTGTTTCCGTTGAGAGAAAGAGATCCCTCAACTGTGAGAGAGAGTTAGTTTTGTGAGAAAGAAAGAAATAGAGAGAAATTGCTTGTGTGCTCATTGAGAGAAAGAGATTGAAATCCATTCCTTTTGAGAGATTATTTCTGAGAGATAGAGGAAGAACCCTACTAGCATGCAGCCAACAGACAACTAAGAGGGACTCTTGTTTTTACTATCCCTAAGGCGGTCGGACTATCTACAATAGCAGCAAGAAGAGAAACTCTGGTGGCTGGGTGACCACAACAACTGAGGAGATGCCCAACCTCAAGCCCACGGGATCCTACAATCTACTTAGGCTCCTCCAACGATTTAGCCCATCTTGATTAATAGTGGACTATTAGCCTTGATGACCATATACAACACACTCATGGTGTGTGATGATTTTTGAAAACCCCAAACTCATATTGTACATATGTATATGTGTGATGTTCAACTTGTGTGTGTGCTTGATGGCGTTCAATCAGATTTTGTGTAAGCAACTTTCGAGTACAGCATGGTATCCAGAGTGGCGGTGTTGATCGTGGATGACATATGTCCATCATAGCTTCCCTTTACCAAGTGTTCATAGTGTCATGAGTGGAATTCCGTATTGTGGTGAAGACATGGGAGCATTCATGTACTCTATGTGGGCATCATGGATGTGTGGTTATATGTGGCAATCAACTTTAAAGGCTTTGGTGGAAGTGTATGTGCAAGGGAAAAGGTGAGCCTAAGGTTGAAATATGTGCTTTAAGTGCCTTGGTCTAAATATTGTGGGAAAACTTGGGAGTGGTAAAAAGGAAAGTATGAGATGGCTACTCAAAATGACGTGGCTATTTTTGAGAGAAGGTAAGCCATGCATGCAAGGTGGCTACGTGATGGATGGAGAGTTTTCTAGATGGTGAGCTAGAGCTACATGGAGATGGCGGCAGGGAACTAATCAGGCTACGCTAGAAGGATCCTACATACTGAACAAAGGCTTCTTGGAGAGAAAAAAAAAGGAGGAGATAGAGGGAGGAGGCATGTGAGCTCACAGGAGGGGGTCATGAGTTTGGGACGTGGCTCTTTGCTGAGAGTTTTCTTGATTGGGATGGGTTGGTGCTTTGGAAACTCCTAGACTGTGTATAAGGAGCTCAGAGATTTGTTGGCTTGGGCATCACTAATATGAAGGCCTGGAGGAACTTGGACGACGAGAGGATGCGTGCTAGAGCAAGAGAGGCGTCGTCATTTTGTAGGTTGGATGGGCTTGGAGGATCTTGGATGACAAAGGAGGGAGCTCCGTGAGTAGAAGAGAGGACCCTGTAAGCTTATTAAATTGGCTATGTGAGTGCCTCTATGGGATCCAGATGGAGAGGTAGACTATTATGTATGTGAGGAGCTTGTTGGTATGGTTGATAGCTTGGAGGCAAGGAGTTCCTTGGACTAGAAGGTATGTATTGGTGAGTTTGGTATTGTAGAAGGGAGGAAGGCAAAGGTGGTGCTTCTTGTAGGGCGGGTGTCGGGAAGTTGTTGAGGAGACGTTGGCTTTGAGAATCTCTAGAGATGGTGGGATGCATCATTTCTAGTGCTGGATTGATAATCTTGGAAAATATAAAATAAGATTTCTGACTGTGGTCACTTTGTGGGTGGTTGTCTTGTGAGTTGTGGAATTTTCAATATGAGGTGCACTTCTCAGTTGTGTTAGGAGATACATGGCATCTGATATTGCATGTAAATGATGAAGAGTGGATTGATATGAGTTTGCTAGATCAGGAGAATACTTGTGAGGAAGTTTTAGCTGGGATTATGTAAGATGAGGATTTAGAATAAAAGTACATTTTGTATATTGTTTGGTGGCTTCAATAAATGTGAACTATGGATGTGATAGACTATAAAGGTACATATAGCTCTACTGTGTTTTTTGCATCCACGTTTTGGTGCCTCCACGGAGGACTGTGCACTTCAGTTTACAAGTGTGAAGTTGTGTAGTCCGTTGTAGTGTTGAAGAGCCGAGAGAGATGGCACAGGACTTTCTAGAGTTTTGGGGGCTGCCATATGAAAATGCAACCAGATTCCTGGAAAGGATGGAATTAACAACACTTATGAAATATAGGGTAAGCATTGAGATTTTGTTTCGGATCATGAATTATTGCTTGCAGGGAGATGCAAAAGCATGGTTGCAGACTCAAGTTGCTACCTTCAGGACTGCTCATTCTCAGCACCAAAATCTGGAGTATACAATGGTGAGAGCAGCCTTGCTTGCGCAGTTTGCACAATCCAGGAGCCCTAATGAAGTTTGGAAACAGTTGTGCAAAGTGAGATAGGAGGAGGAGCAGGAGGTTTACTAGTACCTGATTCAATTTGGGAGATTATGGAGTCTCTGGTGTGAAGCTCTTTTGCCGAAGGTGCCTCCTTAGATGATTAAGAGAGACCACTTCATTTCAGGCCTGAAGCCTTCACTCCGTTTGAAGGTGTGGAGCTGAGGAATATCAATAATTTTGAGGATGCAGTCAGAGTGGCCAGGGAGGAGGAGTGGAAAGACAAGAGACTGAGGCAGCTTGGCATGCAAGAGGAGCCTAAGAATCTGATTAGAAGTCTAGAAGCAATAAAGTCTTATGTAGAGACAGCCGGTGTCTGTTCTTGTGCAAGATGATTCCTTGAAAAAGGATTTGCATGAAGTTGTGGAGTTGCTAAAAACACTCAGCCTAAATTGGATGGAGACTGCAGGAAGAGGTAGAGGTCAGAATAATAGGAGAGAAGCTATGGATGGAGGAGAAGGAAGTTCAACTGGTGCAGGGAGAGGAAGAGGTTATATCAACAATGTCCAATGCTGGAATTGTGGGGAGTGGGGACATATCAGCCCTCACTGTGATAAGCCATCTAGGGTAGGGGGAGATGTCTATCCTGAGCAGCAGAGAACAAGTGACTACAGTATGGAGGTGAAAGATCTGAATCACCTCTCTACCAGTGGTGCGAAATGGGAGGATAAGGGGAAAGGAAAGGCAATTAGCGTGATCAGAATGGAGACCATACCAGAGATTATGTTTGTACCGATGTAGTGCAATATAAGCTGTAGGCTAGAATTGGAAAAGGAACTTGAGGAGATAGTCACAGGTGAAGAGACAAAGAGTGAGACAGAGGAAGAGAGCATCTCATCAGAGAAAGAGAGTCAATTGTCTTCACTACTGCTGAAGGAACCAGATGCATATAGTGTTGATGATGTAGGCGAGTTGGAAATTATTACACTTATTATGAATGGAGGCTTGTCAGTTGCTATGGACGAGGGTGTTGCTCAACCAAATTTGTGTGAGGTGGCAGAGGAGATCCCGAGTGAAGGGGTTGCTGCCACAGGTGGCAGAAAGGTTGAGAGCCCATTAAAGGCAACTACGGATAAGTCTGTGTGTGTAGTGGTAGATGATGATCATGCTCCAGTGTTGTGTGATGATGTGCATATGATGGCTAGTCATGTTGCAGTAGATATGCAACCACTTGAAGACATGGCTTGGAAGGAGTACATGGCTGAATGCAATCAATTCGTGGTTGACACTGTGATTGTGCATACTGAAGAGGTTGAGATTTTAGGTTCAGCAAGTGAGGAAGAGAGAGGTGAAAGTAGTAGTGAAGATGAGAGCTCAATCATGTCGGACAGTGACGAGGCTGATGTGGCTATTACTGATAAAGTAAAAGACCTGCAGTTAAAACTCTTGGTTTGGGTGGGACCAACAAGTGTTGATTGTGTGCATGCAGACTTTGATGTGTATGATGAGGTTAAGATTCGGTGTTTACAGGATGATGGTGATTTAGATGATGAGCTGGATTGCATTCTTGATGATGCACTGGATGATATGTTAGCATTGATCTCTTTGAAAAGGAATGTAAACACCTGTATACATGTTGAGCAGGATGGTAGTGATAGTGTGGTTGATGATGAGCTAAAGGATTTACTTGATGACACCCTCATGGATTTTGCATGTGTGGTTGCTAATGACAACAAAATATGTACTTCTCTTGATTGTTTAGAGAATGAAGTTGTCAGTGAAGACCTGCTGCATAGCAAAGAGTGTGCTGATATGTTTGAGCATTCTTTAGGTGGGAAGGATGTTTGTTTACTCCTGGGTGATCTTGATAATTCATGTGATGGGTTAAGTTTTGCAAATTATAAGGTTGAGGCATTAGGGTTTGCTGAGAAGTCCCTAATCATAGATTATGGGCTGGTTGTGCCCGTGAGATCTATGTGTGAGGTAGTGACCTCAAAAGATGTGGCTCATGAGAAGCTGAGCAAGACTCTTGATACAAGTGTGATAGCTAATAGCAAATCGACTTGTGTGATGTCTTGGCAAGATAAGCTATGGGATCCTGGAGGCTTAAAGAGGATGTGGGTACATGGAAGGAGCCTGTGGCTACATCTATATGTTGTGTTGTTCATTCCTTTTGATCCAAGGGGATGGTGGATTATGCATATCTGGCCGTGGAGGGTTCAAAGTTATCCTTTTGATATGGGAAAAGAAAAGCAGATGCATATAGTACAAACTCATTTCGTTTATGATCCAGGTGGTTTGCTGATTTTTTTCTTTTAGCTGCTGGACATGAATGTCACAGCAGAAGAGTGGGGTTGCTAAAGGTGTGTGAAGATTTTTGAAAACCCCAAACTCGTCTTGTACATATGTACATGTGTGATGTTCAACTTGTGTGTGTGCTTGAAGGCGTTCAATCAGATTTTGTGTAAGCAGCTTTTGAGTACACCCTGGTATCCAGAGTGGTGGTGTTGATCGTGGATGACATATGTCCATCATAGTAGTCATTTATCAAGTGTTCATAGTGCCATGAGTGGAATTCTGTATTGTGGTGAAGACATGGGAGCATTCATGTACTTCATGTGGGCATCATGGATGTGTGGTTATATGTGGCAATCAAGCTTTAGAGGCTTCGCTGGAAGTGTATGTGCAAGGGAAAAGGTGAGCCTAAGGTTGGAATATGTGCTTTGAGTGCCTTGGTCTAAGTATTGTGGGAAAACTTGGGAGTGGTAAAAAGGAAAGCATGAGGTGGCTACTCAAAATGACGTGGCTATTTTTGAGAGAAGGCAAGCCATGCATGCAAGGTGGCTACGTGATGGATGAAGGAGAGTTTTCTAGATGGTGAGCTAGAGCTACATGGAGATGGCGGCAGGGAATTGATTAGGCTACGCTGGAAGGATCCTACGTATTGGACGAAGGCTTATGGGAGAGAAAAAAAAAGGAGGAGATAGAGGGAGGAGGCGTGTGAGCTCACAGGAGGGGGTCGTGAGTTTGGGACATGGCTCTTTGCTGAGAGTTTTCTTGATCGGCATGGGTTGGTGCTTTGGAAACTCCTGGACTATGTATAAGGAGCTCAGGGACTTGGCTAAGCATTGCTACTATATAGGCTCGAGAGGTCGATTGTTACGTATACGATGAGCTTATTGGCTATGGCGTGGTAGCTATGAGGAGCTACTAACATGAGGAGGTGTGTAGGATGACAGAGATGATGGGCGACATGAGTTGATGATTCCATGAGCAGGAGAGATGAGCCATGGGGCTATTGCTTGAAGAGCTTCTTGTGCGAGCTAGAGCTTCATGGTCTTTTGAAAAGGCGTCACTCCTTGTAGGCTGGAGATGAAAGGTGACGGGTATTTGAAGGCTTGGGCTTGGGCAAAAAAGGAGGAGAAGCTGAGAGACAGTTAGTCCTTGCTGGGAGTTCAAAGACTTGGATTGGGCATCACTAATATGAAGGCCTAGAGGAACTTGGACGATGAGAGGATGCGAGCTAGAGCAGGAGAGGCGTCATCATTTTATAGGTTGGATGGGCTTGGAGGATCTTGGACGACAAAGGAGGGAGCTCCATGAGCTTCTGAGAGGACCATGGAAGCTTATTAAATTGGCTGTGTGAGTGGCTCGGTGGGATCCAGATGGAGAGGTTGACTATTATGTATGTGAGGAGGTTCTTGGTATGGCTGATGGCTTGGAGGCTAGGAGCTCCTTGGATTAGAAGGTATGTGTCGGTGAGTTTGGTATTGTAGAAGGGAGGAAGGCAAAAGTGGTGCTTCTTGTAGGGCGGGTGTCGGGAAGTTGTTGAGGAGACCCTGGCTTTGAGAATCTCCAAAGATGGCGGGATGCATCATTTCTAGTGCTGGATTGATAATCTTGGGAAAGATAAAATAAGATTTCTAATCGTGGTCACTTTGTGGGTGGTGTCTTGTGAGTTGTGGAATTTTCAATATGAGGTGCACTTCTTAGTTGTGTTAGGAGATACATGGCATTTGATATTGCATGTAAATGATGAAGAGTGGATTGATATGAGTTTGCTAGATCAGGAGAATATTCTTGAGGAAGTTTGAGCTGGGATTATGTAAGATGAGGATTTGGAATAAAAGTACATTTTGTATGTTCTCTGGTGGCTTCAATAAATGTGAAGTGTGGATGTGATATAGTATAAAGGTATATATAGCTCTACTGAGCTCTTTAGCCACCTCGACCCTCAACCCAGCATAGAGGTGACTCTTAGCCAACGTGGACAGACCCTGCAGCAAAGCCGAGAACTCACAAGCCGCCTTTGAGCGATTGCTTGTTGTCTATACGCCTTCATATGGGCAACTACGATAGCGGCTCCAAGACGTCCAGGCTCAGTGCCCATGCTTATCGTACACAATAGCCACCCTACTTGCATCTACTCAGACTCTCGCGGTGACCTCCATAAAGGTAGTTAGCAACGCCTCGACCAAGTGCCTCCCACGAGAGCCTCTGCAATGGCTACCCCAACGGGTAGGCTAAGGCAACTCTTCTACGACAACGTGGCTAACTCCATCACTCAAAGAACCTTCTATGTTTAATGCTACAGGCTCTCGGCTCCAATTAACAGCCATCGATCAGCGCCTTCCCAAGCACCCAAACTCTAAAGCGCTACGGTACTTGAAGCTCCAAGGCACCCCTATAAAAGCGAACATCAAGCGGCATAGCTCCTCCATCTCTAATGACCTGCAGCCCATCAACGAACCAGCCGCTCTCCACAGCTGACTCCTGGCTTGAAGGTAGGCTGAGCCTTTGGAGCTCTATTGAGATATCGAGCTCCACTCGCGATATGCCAGGGTGACCGTTGTGCATTTATGTCACCAACTTGTTAGCTGCAAATGCGGTTGGTACACCGCCCATGAATAATAGCTGGATGACAGCTATCCTTATCTACACTAGTTCGTGGCTCAGTTAGTATGCCACCTTAGTTAGTTGAGTTTGGTTTGAGACCCACATTTAGGGTTCTTCTATTTCTTTGTACTAGAGTTCTTTTGGCTTTCACAACTAAGAAGAGGAAAATTGTTTTCAGCCTCCACCTTTGTGTGTATTCCCCCATTGTGTATGTGAGAAAGCCGCAAGTGAGACTCCTTCCCTCTCTCCCACTATCTTCACATGGTATCAGAGCCTTGTTCGTGGTAAGGAGCTCAAGAAAGCAAACCAAGTTCGCGGTGTCCTGGTAAGAGGACCAGTGTTGCTTTCCTTTTTCGAGTTTGGGAGCAAATCTTTGCAGGAAGCACAGCCGGAAGTGCAAGAGTGCACTGTCTCAGATTGAGACGCCCTTTGCGGTGTGGCGAGAGGGCATTATATGCTGCGGACGAGGGTGATGCCCTCGGTGACTTTATTTTTTTGATTCGAGGTCATTTCGAGGCCTGTTTTGGAGGCGGAAGTTCTCCGCAGGCACTCAGAAAAATGCCCTATCTTTGCTGTGCGACCACTGCTCGGCTGGTAAGTGAAAAGTTGCCGCAGAAATTGCATCGTATGCTTGTGCACAGAGATATTGGGAGTTGCAGAATCATCCTTATTGCCTGTTGATGCAAAATCGTCACTAGGAAGTGACTGTGTGGTCAAAAACCACTTTCGTCAGTTTTGCAGATTTGCCCTTGTGAGGCAGAAGCTGTGTTTTTTGCAGTGACAGAATATTTTGCAGTGTTCTATAATGGCGTCTGATTCTCTTTCATAGATTGTCACTGAAAAGCTTGACAAGAACAACTTCCAAGCATGGAAGTTTAGAATGACGAATTTCCTTATGGAAAAAGGCTACTGGGAGTTCATTACAGGAAATGAAGAAGAACCAGTTCTTCCTAATGTTCCCAATCAATAGGAAATGCAGGCATCTAAAGGATGGCATGAGAGAGCCAGAAAAGTTATGTACTGGCTGTCTATCAGTATTTCAAATTCTATGATTGTGCATATTCAGGATGCAAGTACGCCAAAGGTGGCAAGGGATACCTTGGCAAAAATGTACAGCACAAATACATAGGCCAGGAAAATGCAGAGCTCAAGCAGGAGCTGCACAATGTGCAGAGAGAAAATATGAGCATCAATGACTACCACATGAAGGTGAAGAAAATTGCGGATGCACTTGCTTCCATTGGGTTGCCAGTGGATGATGACGATTTAGTTTTTGTGAACTTGAATGGTCTAGGAAAGGATTATGCACAGTTCCGGAGATCCATTGCCGTCCGTGAAAAATTTCCTGATTTTGAAGAGTTGATTGCTCTTCTAATTTCTGAAGAGCAGAGAAATGGTAGTGCATCTTCTTCAGGAGGAACTTCAAAAGAAACTGTCTTCTACTCAAATGCTGGAAGAGGTAGAGGCAGAGGTAGAGGAGGCCGATCTGGAGGCCATGGTAGAAATCAGAATATGCAGCAAACTCAAGAAAACCAGTCCTATGCAGGAGGACGTGGTAACTCTAGAGGCAGGGGGAGCCAAAGAGGTCGTGGTGGATGGCAGAGAGGCCAAAATGCAAATAGCAATGTTGAATGCTACTACTGTGGTAAAATGGGGCATATGGCTAAAGACTGCTACAAAAAGCAGAATGACATTATGAATGGAAAATTGCAGCAAGGCAATTATGCATCCTCTAGTAGACAGGGTGATGACAGAAATGAGCATTTGTTTATGGTGCAGCATATGACCAATTCTGTGACAAGTGCAGAAGAAAGCAATGATGTGTGGTATGTTGACTCAGGTGCGTCAAACCACATGATAGGTAATGCAGAATGGATGCAGGATGCAAGGGAAATGGAAAGACTAGGATATGTGGAGACTGGTGATGATACTGCACATCCTATTGTGCAGATTGGCAAAATTCCTTTGTCTATGCAAGATGGGAAAAAGAAATACCTGTCTGATTCTCTTTCACATATTGTCACTGAAAAGCTTGACAAGAACAACTTCCAAGCATGGAAGTTTAGAATGACGAATTTCCTTATGGGAAAAGGCTACTAGGAGTTCATTATAGGAAATGAAGAAGAACCAGTTCTTCCTAATGTTCCCAATCAACAGGAAATGCAGGCATTTAAAGGATGGCATGAGAGAGCCAGAAAAGTTTTGTACTGGCTGTCTATCAGTATTTCAGATTCTATGATTGTGCATATTCAGGATGCAAGTACGCCAAAGGTGGCATGGGATACCTTGGCAAAAATGTACAGCACAAATACGCAAGCACAAATACGCAGGCCAGGAAAATGCAGCTCAAGCAGGAGCTGCACAATGTGCAGAGAGAAAATATGAGCATCAATGACTACCACATGAAGGTGAAGAAAATTGCGGATGCACTTGCTTCCATTGGGTTGCTAGTGGATGATGACGATTTAGTTTTTGTGACCATGAACGGTCTAGGAAAGGATTATGCACAGTTCCGGACATCCATTACCGTTCGTGAAAAATTTCCTGATTTTGAAGAGTTGATTGCTCTTCTAATTTCTGAAGAGCAGAGAAATGGTGGTGCATCTTCTTTAGGAGGAACTTCAAAAGAAACTGTCTTCTACTCAAATGCTGGAAGAGGTAGAGGCAGAGGTAGAGGAGGCCGATCTGGAGGCCGTGGTAGAAATCAGAATATGCAGCATGGCAGAGAGGCCAAAATGCAAATAGCAATGTTGAATGCTACTACTGTGGTAAAATGGGGCATATGGCTAAAGACCTGCTACAAAAAGCAGAATGACATTATGAATGGAAAATTGCAGCAAGGCAATTATGCATCCTCTAGTAGACAGGGTGATGACAGAAATGAGCATTTGTTTATGGTGCAGCATATGACCAATTCTGTGACAAGTGCAGAAGAAAGCAATGATGTGTGGTATGTTGACTCAGGTGCGTCAAACCACATGACAGGTTATGCAGAATGGATGCAGGATGCAAGGGAAATGGAAAGACCAGGATTTGTGGAGACTGGTGATGATACTGCACATCCTATTGTGCAGATTGGCAAAATTCCTTTGTCTATGCAGGATGGGAAAAAGAAATACCTGTCTGATGTATTTCATGTCCCGAATATCACCAAGAACCTGGTTTCAGTTGGTCAAATGGTTGAGCAGGGCTTGCAGGTCAGATTTAATCCTCATGGATGCTTTATTGAGGATATGAAGAATAATGGTCGCTTGATAGCAAAAGGAAAGAAGAAGGGCAGGATGTTTACGTTGGATGTGGACATGCCTAAATTGAGTGCAACAATGTTTGCACACGGGACCGGTGTAGTTGTAGATATTGATATCTGGCATAAACACATTGGTCATGTTAATGTATAGCGACTTAAATCAATGCAGGCCCAAAATATTGTTGCAGGATTGCCTAAATTCAAGGTTGCAGAAATGCATAAGGTTTGTGAAGCCTGTCAATTTGGGAAACAGGCAAGGAAACCTTTTCCTAGGCATGTTCAAGAGAGTAAAAAGCCATTGGAATTAATCCACTCTGATGTGTGGACTACTAAAGCTGCATCTATTGGTGGCTATCACTATTTTGTCACATTTATTGATGACTTCAGCAGAAAACTTTGGGTGTATTTTATGAAAAAGAAAAGTGAAGTGTTTGGGCACTTCAAAGCTTTCAAAGCTATGGTTGAAAAAGAAACAGGCCTGCAAATAAAATGCCTAAGGTCAGATGGAGGGGGAGAGTACCTCTCAAATGAGTTTGCAAGGTTCTTGCAGGAGCATGGTATAAAGCAGCAATATTCATGCAGTCATACCCCACAGCAAAATGGAATTGCAGAAAGGAAAAACAGGCATATTGGAGAGGTATCTCGGGCTATGCTAAATGAAAAAGATCTACCAAATTATTATTGGGCTGAAGCAGTTGCTACAGCAGTTTATATAATGAACAGGACTCCCATTGCAGCAATACATGGCATGATGCCAGAGGAGATGTATACTGGTAGGAAACCAGATATTTCTCATTTGAAAATTTTTGGTTGCATTGCCTATGTCCATGTGCCAGATGAGTTGAGGTCCAAGTTGGATCCAAAGCTGAGAAGTGCGTCTTTATTGGTTATTCTCTGCAGCAAAAAGGGTATAGATGCTATAACCCTTCTACTCATAAGTTTACAGTGAGTAGAGATGTTGTTTTTGATGAGATGAGCAGCTGGTATAAACCAGTAAATGTGATGATTGATGTAGATGCACAAAATGGTAATGCTGCACAGAATTCACAGCAGCAATCATAAAATATCAGTGGACCTGTAGTGTCCTCTAGCAGTGGTTCACATATTTCACCATGGACAGGCAGATTGAGATTAGGAGAATCTCCTCAAAGCAATGCAGATAGTGGTACGCAGGTATCACAAAAAGGAAAAGAGAAGGTAGATCAGACCATGTTTGATGTGAATGCAGATCACTCTTATGTGGATGGTGAATCCAGTGGCTCAGAATAGAGCGTTGATGATGAGTTGGGTCTTCCTTCTGTTGTTACACCTGGAGTAAGGAAGACCAGGGATGTTTTGAGAGCATCTAGAAGTGAGCCTATTTTGCGCAGGTCTACCAGGGTTAGGTATCCTGTGGATAGGCTGAAATATGATGGATTTATAGCCATTCACTATGCCTATATGGTCAAAGTGATACAGGAACCAGAACCCACTTCTTTTGAGCAAGCCATGGGAAATGAAAAATGGGAGAAAGCCATGGATGAAGAAATGGATGCCTTGGAAGCAAATGCTACATGGAAATTGGTGCCTTTGCCTAAAGACAAGAATGCAATTGGCTATAAGTGGGTTTACAAGATCAAGCACAATGCAGGTGGTTCTGTGAATAGATACAAGGCAAGATTAGTTGTCAAGGGGTATGCACAGACATACCGCATTGATTATGAAGAAACATTCAGTCCGGTTGCAAGGATGGCAACTGTAAGAGCAGTCATTGCTATGGCTGCATCAAAGGGATGGTCTTTACATTAGATGGATGTAAAGAATGCCTTCTTGCATGGTGATTTGCAAGAAGAGGTCTTTGTGGAGCAGCCAGCAGGTTATGTTCATGCTATTCATCCTGAGTTTGTTTGCAGGTTGAAGAAAGCCTTGTATGGCTTGAAGCAAGCACCTAGAGCATGGTCTGACAAGATAGGACAGTATCTTGTCACTATTGGCTTTCAAATTTCCAAGGCAGATTTCTCACTTTATGTGAGAAAGACAGAGAAAGGTATTATGCTGCTTGTCATTTATGTTGATGATTTGATCATCACAGGTGATAGTGATGAAGACATCCTTCATGTGAAAATGCTATTGAAGCAGAAGTTTGAGATGAAGGATTTGGGAGAGTTGCGTTATTTCTTGGGCATTGAGGTGATTAGATCACCAAGTGGGATACAGCTCTTGCAGAGGCAGTATGGACTGGACATGCTGTCCAAATATGGGATGACAGGCTGTAAGCCTATTTCAGTTCTTTGGAGCAGAATGTGAAGCTAAGCTCAGATGCAAGTGAGCTTCTGGAAGACCCTACTATGTACAGACGCATAGTAGGAAGTTTGATTTATATGACTATTACTAGGCTAGATTTAAGCTATGCTGTTGGATTGGTAAGTCAGTTTATGCAGGCTCCAAGGAAACCGCATTTGGATGCGACTAGACGCATACTCAGGTATGTGAAGTCCACATTGCAGTATGGACTATTTTATGAGGCTGGGGTTCAGATACAGCTGCATGGATACACTGATGCTGATTGGGCTGGTAGTATTTCTGATGGACGATCTACCAGTGGATATGTGTTCTCTTTTAGGAGTGCTGCAGTCACTTGGAGTAGCAAGAAACAACCTACAGTTGCCTTATCGAGCACAGAGGCTGAGTACAGGGGTGCAGCAATGGCTGCATGTGAGGTAGCTTGGAGCTACTCTATGATATGCATCAGTCTACAGATGGGCCAGTTGTCATTTATTGTGACAACATGAGTAGTATACATTTGGCAAATAACCTAGTCTATCATGCTAGAACAAAGCACATTGAGGTGCATTATCACTACGTGCAGGAGAAGGTTTTACTAGGTCTTATTGATCTAGTTTATGTCAGCACAGAGGATCAGGTAGCTGACATATTCACGAAAGCATTGGGCGCAGAGAAGCTGCGCAAGTTCAGAGACCTGCTTGGTGTGCAGGAATTGGGATTGAGCTCGAGGGGGAGTGTTGAGATATCGAGCTCCACTCGCGATATGCCAGGGTGACCGTTGTGCATTTATGTAACCGACTTGTTAGCTACAGATGCGGTTGGTACACCACCCATGAATAATAGCTGGATGATAGCTATCCTTATCTACACTAGTTCGTGGCTCAGTTAGTATGCCACCTTAGTTAGTTGAGTTTGGTTTGAGACCCACATATAGGGTTCTTCTATTTCTTTGTACTAGAGTTCTTTTCGCTTTCACAACTAAGAAGAGGAAAACTATTTTCAGCCTCCACCTTTGTGTGTATTCCCCCATTGTGTATGTGAGAAAGCCGCAAGTGAGACTCCTTCCCTCTCTCCCACTATCTTCACAAGCTCACCTTGTGAGTAGTAAGTGGCCCCTCCCTTGCACGTCAACCGAGCCATATCAAGCACCGGTCGTGCATTACACAGAACGCCTATGACGACCTTCTACGGCCGCATCGATCCACCTCACCAACACGGTTTGGTACTCTGCCAATGGATAGTAATATCAGCAGTGCCATCTCATGTGAGCCAATGTGCTCCTCAGCCTTCTGATGGAATCGGCATCTTTGACAAAATCTCCCGTAGATTCCAGTGAGCCTCCCTTTGACAGGTGGCATCTATCCGTACACCCAAGGTCACCCAACCTTATCACCAAAGGTTTGTCAAATTTGTTGACACGTGGCAAATAGGATTTAACCTTAGTTAAGCGGTACAATCACGTTGATCCTGAGTCAGCCTTCTGGATAGGGTTGGTTACATTAACCAAGGTCAAGTAAACCCTCAGTTAAGGTGTGGTCAACATTGTGACATGTGGCACCCTCATCCTCATTGCCACATCATCACTGCCACCTCACCTACCACCTCATCACTGCCACATGGTAGTCCCTAGTCAAGCACAGTTACCTCTTGCAAGGCACACACAGTCACTGCATGTGCACACAGTTGCCACCTCAACACACTGCTCCAAAGGCACACCTCTTGCTAGGCATAGTGCCACATCATCACTGCATGTGACCCACAGTGACCCATCATCATCGAGCACCATTTACACTCCTTTTGCCCCTCCACCTAGATCAAGTCGTATCTCTTGATCCAGGAAGAATTTGAGGGTGCTCCAAAAAGGGAAGTCGCTCAATTTTTTGTGCTCTATGTGCTCGTCACATCATGCGCACATTTTGGTGCAAGTTACACTCACATTTGAGCCTCACCACTGACAAATCCACTTCCTACATGCACATCCGCCTCTTCATCGACGTATCTGACCTAGCACTTAAAAAGAACAAAAGAAAAGGAATTATTTGTTGTTCTTTCATCGATCGACGGTTGGTATAGATCTAGATCAGAGTAGACTAGATCACCATAGAGGGGACGCTTTGAATTTCCCCAAGTTGCCAATCTAAGCCATGCCCAAAATTCTCGACTAGTACGTACTCGAAGTTAGTCCATACGCTCACATACGGTTTCACATCATTACATTACCTGAAACTTGGCGTTCATTAGTTTAGTGAGCATACTTCAGAGAGTTCAGAGGCATTGCCAATTGTTCAGTGGGCCGATAGCATTTGATTTCACACACACATGCCACCATTGTAAAGCCTATTTGGCTATCTCATGGCATTGTGCACATCATTTCAGCCTTGTAAAGCCTCTTGGCTATTCTCAGCATCATTTGCCACAAGCCTTGTAACACAGATCCGAGTTTATATATTGCAGTTCTATATTCACCGACAGTTCAAAGATTTCACTTTTCACAGTCAGTGTTTTTGCAGTTCATTCATACAGAGGTTTTTCATGACACTTTGAGTACATTTCTTACACCATGTCTACAACTAGCAACCTCAATCTGGAGGCATCTGCTAAGCTAGACAACTCCAATCATGGTACATGGAAATACCAAATGGAGACCATTCTAGTGCTTCAGGAAAAATGGGAGTATGTCGATGGATCCACACCTAGACCATTGGACGATCCAGCTAGTGGTAGTTCTACTCCACCTGTTGTCACAGCACCAGCAGCGAAATCTACAACTACACAAATAGTTTTCACACCAGTAGCAAATCCTGCCATTGCCCGTGAGCTCATGCAGAATGGGATAAGAAACACAAGTACGCCTATCATCTGATCAAGCAGAATGTGCAAGACGTCATGCTAGGACAGCTCAACACAATCAAGACATCGAAAGAAGCATGGGATATGTTCACAGCTCTCTACGAGTCCAAGAACACATCTAGGATTCTCACACTGAGAAACCAGATCAACCAGAGTTTTTGCAATAGTAGCGAAGCTGGTCATGCTTATGTACTTTGGATAAAAGGCTACAACAATCAACTTGCAGTAGCAGGAGAGACTATGAACCCCGCAAAAATGGTTCAAGTAATCTTGAATGGACTAGGAGAGGGATACGAGAATCTAGTCTAGAGTATTGTCATCCAACGGCAAATTTTGACACTAGAAGAACTTCAGTCAGCCTACTTGGTGAAGAACTCATGACACAAGCCATCCAAGCATGTAAAGGTCATTCTAATGATCGGCATTCACAGCTTCAGACAGAAGCAGAGTCAGAGGCAGAGGCAGAGGTAGAGGTAGATCATATCAAAGAAGTGGTAATCATCAACAACAACAAGGTCATCATCAGCAAAGTCAGCATCAACATCAGCATCATCCTTAGCAACATCAGAATCAACAAAGAGGAAATCATTCCAACCGAGGAAGATTTCAAGGATGAGGGAATGCATCCACCAATGTGTTAAACATCCAGTGCATTTACTATCACAAGTTTGAACACTATGAAAGAGATTGCCGGAAGAAGCAGTACGACCAAGGCGGTCAATCCAGCAGTAATCAAGGGAATTTCCATGGTAGAGGAAATCATCGTGGTGGGCATTCTAGTCACAGTCATTTTGCAAATGAACATGGAAATATGTTTCTTGCAAGCGAGGAAATGCATCAGACTGATATAGTGTACCTAGACATTGATTTCAATCCCAAAGAGGATTTTAGCTACCAAGTCGACCAAGTGGAATAGGATCCTTGGTATATCGACAGCGGTGCATCATCTCACATGACAAATCATCAGGAATGGTTCACAGAGATGAAACCATTAGAAGGTCAAAAAAATGTCATCTACACAGCAGGCAATACACCGAATCCTAGTTCAAGGGATATGTGTTATCCCTATGAACAATTTCACTGGTACGAAAGGATTGGTGAAAGATGTACTCTATGTTCCGAAGCTTAGCAAGAACCTTTTGTCAGTAGGTCAAATGACGAAACACAATTATCGAGTCATCTTCGATGGAGATGAATGCACTATCAGAGACAAATCCAGAAGATGTCAGCTAGTAGCAAAAGGTGTCAAGAAAGGATGATTATACAGAATGCTAGCTACAGTACCAGATAAGCATGCCATGTCAGCTCAACTGCAACAGATGCCACTATCTGCAACATGGCACAAGAGATATGGTCATATCAACTTCAAGTACTTGTTAGATCTTAGGAATCTAAATATGGAAATTGGGATTCTGAAGCTACAGTTTCTTGGAAAAGTTTGTGAAGCATGCTGCTTCAGCAAACAAAAGCAAACCAACTTTGTTAGAAGTACCTCTCGTGCATGAGGTATTATTAATTTGATTCATACAGATGTATGGGGTTATATGCCTAGACCCGCAACATGAATGGTTCACTTTACTACTTGACTTTCATTGATGACTACTGTAGATATTGTTGGGTCTACTTTTTGAAAGAGAAATCTGAAGTCTTTTCTAGATTTCAAGAATTCAAAGCCATGGCAGAAAACCAGACAGGCAGAAAGATCAAAGTCATGAGATCAGACAGGGGAGGTGAATACATGTCTTCAGCATTCATGAACTTTTGTAGAAATCATGGCATTCGAAGACAATTCACATGTGCAGATACTCCCCAGTAGAATGCAAGAGTTGAAAGGAAGAATGGCGTTAAGATAGTGGGAGAGAGGGAAGGAGTCTCACTTGAGGCTTTCTCACAATCACAATGGGGGAATACACACAAAGGTGGAGGCTGAAAACAGTTTTCCTCTTCTTAGTTGTCAAAGCCAAAAGAACTCAAGTACAAAGAAATAGAAGAACCCTATATGTGGGTCTCAAACCAAACTCAACTAACTAAGGTGGCATACTAACTGAGCCACGAACTAGTGTAGATAAGGATAGCTATCATCCAGCTATTATTCGTGGGCGGTGTACCAACCGCATCTCCAGCTAACAAGTCGGTGACATAAATACACAACGGTCACCTGGCATATCGCGAGTGGAGCTCGATATCTCAACACTCCCCCTCGAGCTCAATCCCAATTCCTGCACACCAAGCAGGTCTTTGAACTTGCGCAGCTTCTCTGCGCCCAATGCTTTCGTGAATATGTCAGCTACCTGATC
Source organism: Dipteris shenzhenensis (assembly GCF_047967505.1). Lineage (NCBI taxonomy): Eukaryota > Viridiplantae > Streptophyta > Polypodiopsida > Gleicheniales > Dipteridaceae > Dipteris > Dipteris shenzhenensis. Next base: position 15,527,076 of record NC_141608.1, on the reverse strand, counting down.
CTCTGTGCTGACATAAACTAGATCAATAAGACCTAGTAAAACCTTCTCCCGCACATAGTGATAATGCACCTCAATGTGCTTTGTTCTAGCATGAAAGACTGGGTTCTTTGCCAAGTGTATGCTACTCATGTTGTCACAATAAATGACAACTGGCCCATCTGTAGACTGATGCATATCATAGAGTAGCTTATGCAACCAAGCTACCTCACATGCAGCCATTGCTGCACCCCTGTACTCAGCCTCTGTGCTCGACAAGGCAACTGTAGGCTGTTTCTTGCTGCTCCAAGTGACTGCAGCACTCCCAAAAGAGAACACATATCCACTGGTAGATCGTCTATCAGAAATACTACCAGCCCAATCAGCATCAGTGTATCCATGCAACTGTATCTGAACCCCAGCCTCATAAAATAGTCCATACTGCAATGTGGACTTCACATACCTGAGTATGCGTCTAGCCGCATCCAAATGCGGTTTGCTTGGAGCCTGCATAAACTGACTTACCAACCCAACAGCATAGCTCAAATCTGGCCTGGTAATAATCATGTAAATCAAACTTTCTACTATGCATTTGTACATAGTAGGGTCTTCCAGAAGCTCACCTGCATCTGCGCTCAGCTTCACATTCTGCTCCAAAGGAACTGAAATAGGCTTACAGCCTGTCATCCCATATTTGGACAGCATGTCCAATCCATACTGCCTTTGCAAGAGCTGTATCCCACTTGGTGATCTAATCACCTCAATGCCCAAGAAATAACGCAGCTCTCCCAAATCCTTCATCTCAAACTTCTGCCTCAATAGCATTTTCACATGAAGGATATCTTCATCACTATCACCTGTGATGATCAAATCATCAACATAAATGACCAGCAGCATAATCCCTTTCTCTGTTTTTCTCACATAGAGTGAGAAATCTGCCTTGAAAATCTGAAAGCCAATAGTGACAAGATACTGTCCTATCTTGTCAGACCATGCTCTAGGTGCTTGCTTCAAGCCATACAAGGCTTTCTTCAACCTGCGAACAAACTGAGGATGAGTAGCATGAACATAACCTGTTGGCTGCTCCATAAAGACCTCTTCTTGCAAATCACCATGCAAGAAGGCATTCTTTAGATCCATCTGATGTAAAGACCATCCCTTTGATGCAGCCATAGCAATGGCTGCTCTTACAGCTGCCATCCTTGCAACCGGGCTGAAAGTTTCTTCATAATCAATGCCATATGTCTGTGCATACCCCTTGACAACTAATCTTGCCTTGTATCTATTCACAGAACCATCTTCATTGTGCTTGATCTTATAAACCCACTTACAGCCAATTGCATTCTTGTCTTTAGGCAAAGGCACCAATTCCCATGTAGCATTTCCATCCAAGGCATCCATTTCTTCATCCATGGCTTTCTCCCATTTTTCATTTCCCATGGCTTGCTCAAAAGAAGTGGGTTCTGGTTCCTGTATCACTTTGACCATATAGGCATAGTGAATGGCTGTAAATCCATCATATTTCAGCCTATCCACAGGATACCTAACCCTGGTAGACCTGCGCAAAATAGGCTCACTTCCAGGTGCTCTCAAAACATCCCTGGTCTTCCTTACTTCAGGTGTAACAATAGAGGGAATACCCAACTCATCATCAATGCTCTGTTCAGAGCCATTGGATTCACCATCCACACAAGAGTGACCTGCATTCACATCAAACATGGGCTGATCTACCTTCTCTTTTCCTTTTTGTGATACCTGCATACCACTCTCTGCATTGCTTTGAGGAGATTCTCCTGATCTCAATCTGCCTGTCCATGGCGAAGTATGTGAACCACTGCTAGACGACACTGCAGGTCCACTGATATTTTGTGATTGCTGCTGTGAATTCTGTGCAGCATTACCATTTTGTGCATCTACATCAATCATCACATTTACTGGTTTATACCAGCTGCTCATCTCATCAAAAACAACATCTCTGCTCACTGTAAACTTACGAGTAGAAGGGTTATAGCATCTATACCCTTTCTGATGCAGAGAATAACCAATAAAGATGCACTTCTCAGCTTTTGGATCCAACTTGGACCTCAACTCATCTGGCACATGGACATAGGCAATGCAACCAAAAATTTTCAAATGAGAAATATCTGGTTTCCTACCAGTATACATCTCCTCTGGCATCATGCCATGTATTGCTGCAATGGGAGTCCTGTTCATTATATAAACTGCTGTAGCAACTGCTTCAGCCCAATAATAATTTGGTAGATCTTTTTCATTTAGCATAGCCCGAGATACCTCTCCAATATGCCTGTTTTTCCTTTCTGCAATTCCATTTTGCTGTGGGGTATGACTGCATGAATATTGCTGCTTTATACCATGCTCCTGCAAGAACCTTGCAAACTCATTTGAGAGGTACTCTCCCCCTCCATCTGACCTTAGGCATTTTATTTGCAGGCCTGTTTCTTTTTCAACCATAGCTTTGAAAGCTTTGAAGTGCCCAAACACTTCACTTTTCTTTTTCATAAAATACACCCAAAGTTTTCTGCTGAAGTCATCAATAAATGTGACAAAATAGTGATAGCCACCAATAGATGCAGCTTTAGTAGTCCACACATCAGAGTGGATTAATTCCAATGGCTTTTTACTCTCTTGAACATGCCTAGGAAAAGGTTTCCTTGCCTGTTTCCCAAATTGACAGGCTTCACAAACCTTGTGCATTTCTGCAACCTTGAATTTAGGCAATCGTGCAACAATATTTTGGGCTTGCATTGTTTTAAGTCACTGTATATTAACATGACCAATGCGTTTGTGCCAGATATCAATATCTGCAACTACACCGGTCCCATGTGCAAACATTGCTGCACTCAATTCAGGCATGTCCGCATCCAACGTAAACATCCTGCCCTTCTTCTTTCCTTTTGCTATCAAGCGACCATTATTTTTCATATCCTCAACAAAGCATCCATGAGGATTAAATCTGACCTGCAAGCCCTGCTCAACCATCTGACCAACAGAAACCAGGTTCTTGGTGATGTTCGGGACATGAAATACATCGGATAGGTATTTCTTTTTCCCATCCTGCATAGACAAAGGAATTTTACCAATGTGCACAATAGGATGTGCAGTATCATCACCAGTCTCCACAAATCCTGGCTTTTCCATTTTCCTTGCATCCTGCATCCATTCAGCATGACCTGTCATGTGGTTTGATGCACCTGAGTCAACATACCACACATCATTTCGTTCTTCTGCACTTGTCACAGAATTGGTCATATGCTGCACCATAAATAGATGCTCATTTCTGTCATCACCCTGCCTACTAGAAGATGCATAATTGCCTTGCTGTAATTTTCCATTCATAATGTCATTCTGCTTTTTATAGCAGTCCTTAGCCATATGACCCATTTTGCCACAATAGTAGCATTCAACATTGCTGTTTGCATTTTGGCCTCTCTGCCATCCACCACGGCCTCTTTGGCTCCCCCTGCCTCTAGAGTTACCACGTCCTCCTGCATAGGACTGGTTTTCTTGCGTTTGCTGCATATTCTGATTTCTACCACGGCCTCCAGATCGGCCTCCTCTACCTCTGCCTCTACCCCTTCCAGCATTTGAGTAGAAGACAGTTTCTTTTGAGGTTCCTCCTGAAGAAGATGCACCACCATTTCTCTGCTCTTCAGAAATTAGAAGAGCAATCAACTCCTCAAGATCAGGAATTTTTTCACGGACGGCAATGGATGTCCGGAACTGTGCATAATCCTTTCCTAGACCATTCAAGGTCATAGAAACTAAATCGTCATCATCCACTGGCGACCCAATGGAAGCAAGTGCATCCGCAATTTTCTTCACCTTCATGTGGTAGTCATTGATGCTCATATTTTCTCTCTGCACATTGTGCAGCTCCTGCTTGAGCTGCATTTTCCTGGCTTGCGTATTTGTTCTGTACATTTTTGCCAAAGTATCCCATGCCTCCTTTGGCGTACTTGCATCCTGAATATGCACAATCATGGAGTCCGAAATACTGATAGACAGCCAGTACAAAACTTTTCTGGCTCTCTCATGCCATCCTTTAAATGCCTGCATTTCCTATTGATTGGGAACATTAGGAAGAATAGGTTCTTCTTCATTTCCTGTAATGAACTCCCAATAGCCTTTTCCCATAAGGAAATTCGTCATTCTAAACTTCCATGCCTGGAAGTTGTTCTTGTCAAGCTTTTCAGTGACAATCTGTGAAAGAGAATCAGATGCCATTACAGAACACTGCAAATATTCTGTCATTGCAAAAAACACAGCTTTTGCCTCACACGGGCAGATCTGCAAAACTGACGAAAGTGGTATTTCACCACACAGTCACTTCCTAGTGACGATTTTGCATCAACATGCAACAAGCATGAATTTGCAACTCCCAATGTCTCTGTGCACAGGCATACGATGCAATTTCTGCGGCAACTTTTCACCGACCTGCAGAATAGTGGTTGCACAACAAAAATAGGGCCTTTTTCTGAGTGCCTGTGGAGAACTTCCGCCTCCAAAACGGGCCCCGAAATGGCCTCAAATCAGAAAAATAAAGTCACTTAGGGCTTCACCCTGACTCACAGCATATACTACGCTCTCGCCACACCGCGAAGGGCATCTCAATCTGAGACAGTGCACTCTTGCACTTTTGGCTGTGCTACCTGCAGAGATTTGCTCCCAAACTCGAAATAGGAAAGCAACACTAGTCCTCTTACCAGGACACCACAAACTTGGCTTGCTTTCTTGAGCTCCTTACCACGAACAAGGCTCTGATACCACATTAAGATAGTGGGAGAGAGGGAAGGAGTCTCACTTGAGGCTTTCTCACAATCACAATGGGGGAATACACACAAAGGTGGAGGCTGAAAACAGTTTTCCTCTTCTTAGTTGTCAAAGCCAAAAGAACTCAAGTACAAAGAAATAAAAGAACCCTATATGTGGGTCTCAAAGCAAACTCAACTAACTAAGGTGGCATACTAACTGAGCCACGAACTAGTGTAAATAAGGATAGCTGTCATCCAGCTATTATTCGTGGGTGGTGTACCAACCGCATCTCGAGCTAACAAGTCGGTGACATAAATACACAATGGTCACCCTAGCATATCGCGAGTGGAGCTCGATATCTCAACAAATGGGACTTTAGCAGACAGTGCTAGAGCAATGCTTAGTGAAAAGCATCTTTCGAATCAGTATTGGGCAGAGGCAATAGCCATTGCAAACTATTTGCTTAATTGGCTTCCTTACCGAACCAATACAAGGTATGACTCCTTATGAAGCATTCACTGGACACAAGCCACACATTGGGCATCTCCGCATATTTGGTTGCATAGCATATGACCACATACATGATGATCATTACAAGAAATTGGATGCCAAGTCACGCAAATGCATTATGGTTGGCTACAGTGAAGAAAGCAAAGCATACAAGTTGTATGATCCCATCAACCGCAAGGTCATTATCTTCAGAGATGTAATCTTTGATGAGGAATCAGAATGGAAAACCTCAAATACACAGGAGATGGAAGCATCGACTTCACGGTCATCTATAGAAATGGTTGATGAAGAAGAGCAAGAATTGCTAGCAACACCCCAAGCAGAGCCATAGCAGCTTAGATTGTCTACTAGGAAAAGCAGACCACCAACTAGATCGACATATGCTCAGAAAGGCAAAGCAATTCAGGTTGAAACCACCAACTATGCTCTTATGACTACCATCATGGCTATAGAAGAGCCAGTGTACTTCAAAGATGCAGTAGACAAGCCAAAATGGCAAACTGCTATGAATGAAGAAATGGATGCTTTGTATAAGAATAATACTTGGGAATTATGCGACCTTCCACTAGGAAAGAAGGCCATAGCAAATAAATGGGTATACAAAGTGAAGTATTGTTAGATATTCTCAATGTTCCACCCTCCTGGTAACCACCAGTGGTGCAAGGTGCTCAAGTTGTAAGGCCCCCATATGAGGAGAAGCCATGTGTGAGCCTGGGACACTGGATGATCCTGACTTGCATGTCAGATGAGGTCTATCAATGAGACCGTTGATGGTAGATAGATGATCTATGTGAGTCTAGCCTATGGGCTAGGTAGGGTAGGTAAGCTGGTAGCACAACGAGGCACATTGTCTTGATTGTGTGGAAGCCCCTTGCTCTTGTATAAGGAATATTCTTTGAATATTCCATGGATGACTAGTTGGTTCCATCGACTAGGTTGACTGGTCGGTTCCACCAACTAGGTTGACTGGTCGGCTCCACCGACTACATTGATTCGACTACCACCCTCATAGCTATAAAGAGTCGACCTTCCCAGTCCATTGCATCAGATTAGATCTTCCAGCAGAGATCTTCTAGCTAGTAGCTCTTCACCTAGTATCTGTCTAGATCACCATCTAAGGTCCACTATGGGAGTGCACGGGTGGATGGAGACATCATCTGTACTACATCAGTATTGAAGAAAAAATTTGTTCGTCTCTAGTTTGCTGTGTACTCTCTATTCTTTGTTCAGTTTCTGTTCTGCTGTGCTACATGAAATCCAATGCAAATTATACTCTCTACTACAAAGTTCAAGGACAAGACATTACTATTGCACTTTTGTACGTAGATGATCTGATTGTGACAAGAAGAAAGGATAGCTTCATAAAAAAACTAAAACAAGACTTATCTGCAAAGTTCAACATGAAAGATCTTAGACTTATGCACTATTGTCTTGGAATTGAATTCTGGAGAGATTCAGATAGCACATTCATGGGTTAGCTCAAGTATGTTGACAGTCTCCTAAAGAAGTTTCATATGGCAGATTGCAAGATTGTAGCCACTCCCATGGAACCGAGTTTGAAACTTACTAAAGATTTAGAAAAGCCTACAGTCAATGATAGATACTATAGGTAGCTCATTGGATCTCTTATATATCTGACTATCACATGGCCATATGTTTGTTATGCAGTAAGCTCACTAGCACAGTTTATGGCAAATCCAAAATAGTCTCATTGGAATGCAGCCAAAAGAGTCTTGAGATACATTAGAGGTACAAGACAATTTGGGATACAATACAGAGGAAGTCATCCATGGTTGCATGGATACTGTGACAGACTATGCTGGAGATCATGAGACCAGGAGATTGACAAAAGAATATGCATTTTTCCTTGGTCAAGGTGCTATATCATGGTTGTCAAACAAACAACCATCTATTTCTTTATCTTTGACTGAAGCAGGATATAGGGCACTCACTACAGGTGCATGTGAGGCTATATGGCTCAGAAGACTATTGTCAGAAATAGATTACTTTGATGAGTCAAATCCAACAACAATATACTGTGATAACCAAAGCATTGGCCAAGAATCCAGTATATCACTCGAGGACAAAGCACATTGATGTCAGAGAGCACTTCATCATAGAAAGAGTGTTACTTGGTGAAAACACATTGCAGCATTGTGATAGCAAAGAGAATGTTGAAGACATTTTTACCAAACCACTTGGTAAAGAGCTATTCGAGAAACAACGACTAGCTCTTGGTTTGACGCAGAGGAAGGACATCCCATTAAAGGGGTGTGATGGAATGTAATGCTCAGTCCTTCTTCGATTCCCCAGAATCATCATCTTGAGGGAAGGCCTACTTCATGATGTTGATCTTGAGGAAAGGTGTTGAGAGTTCATGCTCAACATCATGTGATCACGTGTGCATAGCACTAACCCAATAGAGTGCTATAAAGGAAAGGGTTAGATGCCCTAACCCTAACCCTAAATGGGTTTGTATATATTCTATTTTTTCAACTAAATCTAGTGTATAGTTAGTCATTTGTGGTGTGCTCTCTAGCTATGCCCTCTCTCCTCATATCCACTCTTCTCCCCTCCCCTCTTCATATTTTGTCAAGTTCATCTTTCTTAATAGGAATTTGCATTGCTTCAAGAAAGAATTAAATATGCAATATTTTATGAATTTATTCAATAGTTATAACATTAACATCTTCCTTAATGCAACTTTGTAGGACATCAAGCAAGCATTCATCATGAGGCTTCTTATCTTTTACTTGGTCTTTTGCATTGATACATAGATAACAAACTTGGTTTACTTTCTTCATGATGGTGAAAGTTGCATTTCAGTACTTACTAACTTCATTTATATGCACATTATGGTAACAAATGGTCATGTTACTTATGTACACACTTGCTATCTTCATAGGATCTCATAACCATAGTTCACTATGGTTAACATACATTTGAAACAAGTTTTGCATTGGAATTTGAGTATCGAGTGCACTGTGTTGTGCGCATGCTATCTTCAGTGCCAAAGCATTTTGGGCATCAAGTACACATGTAGTTTAATGGCAACAAAGACCGTTGTTGTTAAGAAGATGTTGGAGAAAAGAGGTCTACATGTGTACTACATGCTAAAGACGACTTTGTACTTATGTCAACATGCTATCTTGAGAGCAAAAACATTTTGAGAATCCAATGCACATGTAGTTTAATGTAACAGAGACTATTGTCCTTAAGAAGATGTTAAAGAAAAGAGGACTACATGTGTACTAGATGCTCAAGACAAATTTGCACTTAAGTTAGCATGCTATCTTGAGTGCGAAATCATTTTGGGTATCTAGTACACATGTAGTTTAATGGTAATGGAGACTGCTATCCTTAAGAAGACGTTGTAGAAATGAGGACTACTACATGTGTACTAGATGCTCAATAAAATTTGCACTTAAGTCAATATGCTATCTTGAGTGCGAAAGAATTTTGGGCATCAGTATACACGTAGTTTAGTGGTAACGGAGACTGTTGTCCTTAAGAAGACATTGCAAAAAAGAGGACTACAAGTGTACTAGATTCTCAAGATGATTTTACACATAAGTCAGCATGCTATATTGAGTGCAAAAGCATTTTGGGCATCCAGTACAAATGTAGTTTAATGGCAATGGAGACTGATGTCTTTAAGAAGACATTGAAGATAAGAGGACAGAGAGAGAGAGACTTGTGATATAGTCATTGAGAGAATTCCATTTGTGTTGTGAGAAAGGAAAGATAGGGAGACTTCAAAGAGATAGGGAGAGTCTTATCTCTACAAAAAACAACAAGCAAAGCTCTTGCATTTGGTAAGCTAGTTCAATCCACAAACATTTCTAAATCCGATAGTAATCTCGGTAAGTCAAGGGAACTTGGTTGCTCCATGAAATATGGAAGCCTATATGAATCCAAAACCACAAATTAATCCAATCATTCAGTCAGCATTGATAATCAGATAAATATTTAGAGTATAATTTGGTGTTAATCTGTCCTTAATAGTCATTAGTAGTAAACTTACTTGTTTTAGATATGAAAGGACACCAATTGTCGGGTGTATCTATTCAAGTCTCAATCCGCTTATAGATCACATGTTGTATACTTTTATGATCATGAAGGAAAGAGATCTCTCTGCAGTTCTATATGTTTTGTAATTTTCCTATCCTACAATTCATCTTATTCTAATGCACAATTCATATATACCTTTTTGGCTTGTCTGGAGTGAATAGGTTCGCAATGTTCAATGCTCCAAAACTAAACTTCTGAAATGGATTCAGTTTGTTGCTTTATCCTGCTAATCTTTAGGTATTGCGTATGCTTGCTTTTGTGCTAGCCTCTCCTTTTGGCTCTATTTAGCTCGAGGACCTTTTGGAAATTGGGCTGGTGATAGAAGATGCAAATATCATTTTCTTGGGGGAAACTTGCAATGTGAAGGAAAAGTTGTCATTTTCCCATGTTGCCAAGGATAGTGCAAGACACGATGGAATCAACAAGAGGAAAGGTGAGTAAGAAAGGCAATTTGATGCCTACGATAGACATATATGGATTATAACATATGAGAAAAGTTCCATGTTGTGTTCCCAGCCAGATGCTACATCTTGCATTATTATCCATCATATTACACAATGTCGAGACTGTTTGGAATTGTCGTAGGGAGCCCTTGAGGGAAAAGGCTGGTTTTGGGTTGGCATTAAAAGATGAAAATATCATTTTATTGGCAAAATTTTGAAATCATGATCCATCCATTGGATATGAGTGCATTCAAATAACACACCTCAGATACTAATTTTTTATGATTGTGCATACTATTTGGTAAAAAATGGGGTTTGTGGCAACTTCGCTCATCCAAAGCATATCAGATGGGCATGATACTTTTAATTCACCTCAAGATATGCGGTATTGATGCTCGTACAAAGTATCATGCCCATCGGGTATGAGTGCATTCGAATAACACATCTTAGAGTGTGTTTTTCAGTGGTTGTGCATAACACTTGGTGAGAAATGGGATTTGTGGTGACATCAACCATCCAAAGCATATCCACTGGGCATGATACTTTGTACTCACCTCAATGTATGTGGGATTCATATGCATGCAAGTTATCATTCCCATTAGGCATGATCATCTTTGATTAACACACCTCAGAGCGTGTTATTTTACGATTGTGCATAACACTTGGTAAAAAACGGGGTTTGTGGTGACTTCGACCATCCAAAGCATATCCTATGGGCATGATACTTTTCAAGAACATTAGAGTATGTGAGATTGACGCATGTACAAAGTCTTTTTCCCATCGAGAATGAGCACATTCGAATAACACACCTCAGATCAAATTTTTTGATGGTTGTGCATAACATTTGGTGGAAAATGGAATTTTTGGCGACATTGACCATCCAAAGCATATAATATGAGCACGATAATTTTCATGCACCTAAAAATAGGTTTTAATCACGGGAATGTGCAATATCATGCCCATCAGGTTTGTGTGTGTTCAAATAACACACCTCAGATTCTATTTTTTGATGGTCGTACATAACACTTGGTGAAAAATTGGGTTTGTGGCGACTTCAACCATCCAAAGCATATCCAATGGTCAAAATCCTTTGCACTCACCTCAAAATAGGTTGTGATGACATGAGTGAAAAGTATATTTCCCATCGGGTATGAGCGCATTCGAATAACACAAATTCGAATAACACAACACAGAGTGTGCTTTTTGATGGTGTGCATAACAGTTGGTTGAAAATGATGTTATCGAAAGCATATTCAATGGACACAATACTTTGCACATGCCTAAAAAAAGGTGGTATTAACAAATACATACATTACCAAGACCATTGGGTATGTGCGCATTTGAATAACACACCTTTGATTCTATTTTTTTACGGTTGTGCATATTACTTGGTCAACAACAGAGTTTGTGGCAACCTGGACCATCCCAAGCATATCTGATGGACACGATACTTTTTTCACAACTAAAAATATATAGGATTTAAACTTTTGCAAAGTATCATGCACATTGGGTATGAACGCATATGAATAACACAACTCAGAGCGTGTTTTTTGCTCGTTGTTCATAACACTTTGTGAAAAATGGGTTTGTGGTGACTTTGACCATCCAAATCATATCTGATGGGCATGATACTTTGCAAATGTGTACATACCCAATGAGCATGATACTTTGCATGCACATCAATATAATCTTTGTTGAGGCATGTGCAAAGTATCATGCCCATCGGATATGCTTTGAATGGTCAAAGTCACCACAAACCATCAAAAAGTTGTATATGAGGTGTGTTATTCGAACACACAAATACTTGATGGGCATGATACTTTGCATGTGCCTAGGATTCTTCTTGGCTTCTTCTCATCAGACATAGGGGACTCAAACAATGCTTTCTTAGTTATAGAACTAGTAGTAAAAGTCCTTAGTTAGGGGGTGGAGAGCTAGCCAAGAGCAAAGAAACTCCATTGATAAGGGAGGGGCTAGCAACACAGATGGTTACAAGAGAGATTTCCAAAGGGAGAGCACTCTTGTTCTTTCCATCAACACTTCCAATTTCTAGTCACATGTAAACAATTATAATAAGACTCCAAATTTGGCCTAAAACTTAAAGCCATGGAGCTATTTTCCTAATTATCTTTACTTGTTGCTGGTTCACATACCATGTAATTATTAACACCATACAAGTCTCATTATTGTTTAATATAGTATGATACATTAATGCAAATTCAATTTCATATACAACTTTCACTATAGCCAACTAAATTGCAAATAAATAGAAACTTCTTGTGCCTACTCCCAAAAGATTCCACCCTAAAATCTCTACAAGACCGCACAATCTGATATTCCATACAAAGCTGAAAACCTTTTCAGAAACTGGAAACTCATTGCAAAATGGTGATTCAATCCAAATTAAATGTAAGATGCAAATCTTATTTCATAAAACTATATCATAATTTACTATTTTTTGGATTAAAAATAAGCTAAAATTCCTCAGATGCACATTTGAACTTGTTGCCATTATAACAATAAATAAATAGTCTGCATTGCAATGGTGATTCCATCTAACTTCAATTCTATATGGGACTTAAATTTTTGAAATCTACATGGCTACATCATGATTTACTGTTTTTTTGATTGTATTAAATAAGCTGAAATCCTCGCATGTACATAGTAACTTGCTGCCATTATAATAGTGAACAAATTGCATGCATTACAATGGTAATTTGAGGCAAGTTAAATAAGCTGAAATTCCTCGCATGTACATAGTAAGTTGTTGCCATTATAACATTGAACAAAATACATGCATTGTAGTGGTAATTCGATGCAAATTCAATTCCATATGGGATTTCACCTTAAAAAATGTATGCGGTAATTTTGTGACATTAAACTATAACCATTGTGATAGTCTCTAAGTCTTCACAGTATGGTGTTTTAATTTCTTACAAACCTATAACAATATGCAAGCATAGCCTCAAACATGCACATCATGGCTTGGCAATGCTGCCATGTGAGTTCCTAATTTCTAACAAATCTACAACAAATTTTAAAATACATAATTCAAACATATCCCATCATAACTTGTTGAGACATGAAATATGCTCAATACAACTTGTTGTCATCTGAATTATTAATTTATGAGAAACCTACGACATGTTTCACAACTTACTATGCAACCTCATTGTTTGATTAGATGTAGCCATTTTTGGTGAGGTTCAGGGACTTTTCTGTTGGGTATCTTGCATAACCTATAACTTATGCATTGCTCAACGGAAGCAAACTTTGTCTTCAAGTTGTAGTACACATTCCAAACTTGAACATGAGAGCAAAAAAATTATGGAATAAGGATTTGGAATGAGACCATTAAATCATTACAAGTGCTATGTTGCATGTGAAGCATGCGTCCTAAAGACTATAGGATATAGAAATTTATTCAAAAAAATCAAAATTTTGTTCTATACATACATGCAACCAAGTAATCATTCTAAAGTACACTACATAAGCTTCTCCTTAACCCAAGGACACACCTAAATGAGATCATTATGCATGGGTTAATGGGCCTCCAATGTTGTGCTAAACTAATGCTTACCCATTTAAGGGCACTCTCCATAACTTTGTTTTGATTTATTGAAAACCAAAACGGATTGAAAATCTGGAATCCAAACTATTGGGACTAGTGCATGGTGGTCTTAAAACATTAGTTATTGGTATTGGCATCTAGATTCACCTTAACATGGAAGGAGTTGGAAAAGCGCAATTTGTGCATGTGAAAAGACATTTTTATAAATCCAACACTATTTACAATTTTGAATTGTTTCTTTTTCCATGCACTTGCTTTCTATATGGCTCATAAGCATGCCAAAGGTCATTGCATTTAATAATACACAACACGAAACCCAATAGTGTGCCCTTTGGCCTATTTGTATTTTCAAGAATTTTAGGCCACATTGCACTTGTTTGGGATATCCAATTTTGCTGACGCATATCATGGGAGGGGGGAAAAATGGCGGTAGATTCACCTTAAAATGGAAGGAGTTGGAAAAGTGCAATTTGTGCATGTGAAAAGACATTTTTATAAATCCAACACTATTTACAATTTTGAATTGTTTCTTTTTCCATGCACTTGCTTTCTATATGGCTCATAAGCATGCCAAAGGTCATTGCATTTAATAATACACAACACGAAACCCAATAGTGTGCCCTTTGGCCTATTTGTATTTTCAAGAATTTTAGGCCACATTGCACTTGTTTGGGATATCCAATTTTGCTGACGCATATCACAGGAGGGGGGAAAAACGGCGGTTGAAATTTCTCTACTCCCACGAATTTTGAATTTTCACCTCCCGCCCATCAAGTTTTGGAAGATTAAGTACCTACAACCTATTCTCGCCATACAAATGCCTTGCAATCCACATACATCTTGACGTGACCTTGCACAGACTTTGGTTTGCTATTTTCTTCTTTTGGGTAAGTTGTCTTCTATTTTTTGCTTGCCTCACCAGCCTATCTTCTCTCTATTTTGGTTTGGCATTGTGGGCTTTCATTGATCATCGCCATGGCAACATGCAGCTTGCCATGGCTTACAAGATAAGCAAACAGAGGCTGTGAGATAGAAAAATTAAAAAGCTTGGTCAGGGCACAAGGAACATAAGACTCCTTATAGAGCAGTAGCAAGAAGCAGTTGTTGCAGATGCATGCATTCGATCATTGCCATCAGAGCGAAGAAAATGAGCTGTGATGTCATGATTGGTGGTAGCATTGCAAGAAGCAAGATCAGGCCATTCAGCTAAATACCATTCTCGAGTCTTCACAAGCTTTAACCTGCACTCTAAAGTTCATAGAGGGACAACCCTACCAACACGTATTTTCGTGCCAAAACATCTCCACTATTGCAATGACTTCTACACTTAGTTTATCTCTCCTTTTCTTGCATTTTGTTAAAGCCCATAGACTACTCGGATCTGGATGATCAGGCTGCTTCCACTCTTTGTCCATCTCTCGCGAGTTTCTCCAAATAACAAGGACATTTGTAGAAAGCAGACGGGGTACAAGATGTTTGAAGAGCACATCATGATACAACACAGGTAAGTGGTTGCCTAAACCATCTTGGTGGTTGCTTGTGATTGAGCTTTGGGATAGTTTACTTGTTTCATTTCTTGATACAATTTAGGTCAATGATTTTCCTAAACCAGCCCAGTGGTTGGAATATCATGCAATCGTGTGGCTGGTTTAGCTCAAACATCAGAGCCAGGATGGCTTGGACTTAATGTGATTGTCCTAAATCAACTCAGTGGTTGGAACATCATGCAATTGTGATTGGGTCAGCTCAAACACCAGTTAAGGCTAGAGGAGGTAGGCACTGGCAACGAAATGCATTTGTGTTGGTTTAGGATTACTCACAACCCCCACAAAATATAACATTTGGTAAATCCCAAACAACCACCGTGCTTGTTTCATTAAATCCCAATCTATAAATCCCAAACAAGGGAAAATGTAAATCCCAAATAGTATACTAATCCAGACAACCAACGAGCTTGTTTTAGAGACAATGACTGTGCATGAGGGACCATCTAATTCATAGGTTCAGATTAGCATTCAGTCGAAATCAGATTGTAATAACAATGACTGTGCATGAGAGACCATCTAATTCATAGGTTCAGATTAGCATTAACACTCCACCAGCCATATCCATGACCGAGGGAGCTACAAGATGGGGAGCCAAGGGAAACGGGTTGTCGTTGAGTTCTCTCTGCTAGTGGTGCGTTGAAAGAAGCAATTCTTTGACAAACCCATTAGTGCCTTGAAAGAAGTTGCTATGACAAAGGCAATTCCTTGAAAGAATTGAAAGAAAAACCTCATGACTAACCATGTTGCAGGATGGGGAGCCAAGGGAAATGGGTCGTCATTGTTCCGTGAGGCACTGAAAGAGAACTCAACTTGGTGTTGAGCCTCTCATAATTGCGCACAACCTTCCACACCGGGGAAGGAACTCAACTTGGTGATCAGCTCTGACACACTGAGAGCATGTGTTAGTGTGCTGGAGCTCACCACCATATTGAGTTCCCTGTCCGCTGTTGAATGTTGTGCTCGATTGAGCTCACCTCCAAGTTAAGTTCCCTTTTCAAGTGCCTTGACTTTTGAAGTTGCTATGAAAAAGATTATTTCAATTACAAGGTGCTCGTATTGTCCCCTACATATGAGGAGTTCCAAGTCAAAATTGTAAGAAAGTCCTACCTACGATAGCACTAAGAGGTGCTCATATATTCCCCTGCATACAAGGCGCTAGGTCAAAAGTGTAAGAAAGTGCTAGCAAGGGCAAAAGGTGACACCTAGTCCTACCACAGTGGTGGTGTTGACAAGTGCCTAAAGAAGTGTTACAAAAACAAAGTGCTACAATCTTTGTATGTAATCTTTTTTGTTAAATGTTTTCTTCGGATGTAATTTATTTTGTTTCAATTTTGATGTAATACTATTATCACAAAAACTATCAGATGTAATTTCTTTTGTTTCAATTTCAATGTAGTACCATTATCACCAAAACTATTGTTTGCTGTTACTTCGGTAGTGAAAGTGGCTCTAATGAAGAACAAATGGCATATTTCTACCCTCGTTTATATTTTACTTCAACCATAGGTATCGTTGCACAAGAAATTGTTGAAAAAACTATTCTTACTATAATGAAAATGGTTCCAATAACCAGCACGGTGCTTTAGAACTACGATAACTCCAATAACCAACATGGTGGTTGCAAGGAAACTATACTAAATTGTAAATGTCTACATTTTTCTTAGCTTGGAACTAAAATAGCTCTAAGAACATGTGCGGTGGTTGAGAAATTGTTACACAAGGAGTAATACAACTAAAATATCCCTAAAATAACACTATTCTCCTTGGTTTAGAACTAAAATAGCTCTAACATCTAGCGCAGTGGTTGCAGATATGGACCTTGAGGGGTCCCGTTAGAGATTGACATGCCACGATGGTCTTCATGCCAACGTGGTGGTCTCTCCATGCCAACATCATTGCTTGAACTAGCATGGTGGTCAACACAGCAAAAGATTGTGTTGCGCAGTGATAGATGGTGAAGCTGCATAATGACAAGTGACAAGGCAAAAGTTTTGTGTTGTTGTCAGGCCAACGTAGTTGTGCTCGAACCAGCATGGTGGTCAATGCAACAAAAGATTGTGTTGCACAATGATAGATAGCAAAGCTGCACAAGCAAACATGGCAAGGCAAAGGCTGTGTGATGTAGTTAGGTTAGAGGCAGAGCAATAGTCTCTATGCTCATGAGTAAATGCATATAGTGCCATGTATCGAGCTTTGCGCTATTGACCATGATAAGATTGCATCTCATTATTACGCTAGTGCACATTCATGACATCGGAAAAATTTTTGATGAGAGCATGGGTCCGCACAAAATTCAAATATTCACCTAGAAGTGCATCGTGTTGCAGCCCCAAAATGGCCCCGAAAATAGTTATGCGATTGGCTACACCTAAGCAAACGTTGACCCATAATCTCACATATGTGCCGATCCATAAAATTCGAACCTTCTACTAGTATGAATAAAGTACAAATTCTTATACAATGTATGACTCTTTAGAGCTTTGTGGTTTTATTTTTGAGTCATTGTTTGCTTGGATGTAGCCATTTTTGGTGAGAATTAGAGAATTTTCTATACATAGGTATCTTGCATGACCCATAACTTATGCATTGCTCAATGGAATTCAGCAAACTTTGCCTTCAAGTTATAGTAAAAACTCCAAACTTGAACATGAGACCAAAAAATTATGGAATAGGGATATGGAAGGAGACCGTTAAAGCATTACAAGTGCTACATTACATGTGAAGCATGCATCCTGAAGACTATAGGATATAGCAATTTATTCAAAAACATTAAAATATTATTCTATACATACATTCAACCAAGCAATCATTCAAAAGTACACTACGTGAGCTTATCCTCAACCCAAGGACACACCTAAATGAGAACATTAGGCATGGATTAATGGACCTCCAATGTTGTGCTAAAGTGATGCACACCCATTTGAGGGCATGCTCCATAACTCTTTTTTTATTTGTTGAAAACCAAAATAGATTGAAAATTTTGAATCCAAACTAGTGGGACTACTGCATGTTGGTCTTAAAACATTGATAGTTGTTGGTATTCGTATCTAGATTCACCCTAAAATGGGAGAAGTTGAGAATGTGCAATTTGTGCATGTGCAAGGCTCTTCTAATAAATCTAACACTATTTACAATTTTGAATTCTTTCTTTTTCCATGCACTTGCTTGCTATATGGCTCATAAGCATGCCAAAAGTCATTGCATTTCATAATACATAGCATCAAACTTGATAGCATGCCCTTTGGCCTATTTGTGTTTTGAAGCATTTGAGGCCACATTGCACTTGTTTGGGATATCCAATTCTGGTGACGTATATCATCGGAGGGGGGAAAATCGATGGCTGAAAATTTTTCTACTCCCATGAATTTCAAATTTTCACAACTCCCACCCATCAAATCCTGGAAGATTAAGTACTTGAAACCTGCCCCCACCCTGCAACACCTTGATGTGACCTTGTACCATCTTTGGTTTGGCATTGTCATCTTTTAGGTAAGTTGTCTTCTATTCTTTGCTCACCTCACAAGCTAGCTTCTCTCTGTTTTGGTTTGGCATTGTCATCATTCGGGTCAAGGATTGCGGGTCGAGGAAAGAAATGGCATGGTATGGAAACAACAATGGAAGAAACTTTTGTAATGTTTGCAAAGGGAGAAACAACGAGAAGAAAGAAGACTCCTTGCAGAGCAACAATAATAGAAAAAAGTTATTGCACAAGAGCACATTCGATCATTGTTGCCATCAGAGCGAAGAACACGAGCTGTGATGTCACGATTGGGAGTAGCATTCGAGGAAGCAACATCAAGACATTCAGGTGAATACCAGTCTTAAGTCTTCACAAGCTTTAGCATGCACCCTAAAGTTCATAGAGTGAAAACCCTACCAACACCTTGGGAGATGCAGTTAGAGAGGAAGGAATGCCCAATCATCCCAATCTGAGTAGTCTATGGGATTCAACAGAACACAAGAAAAGGAGAGAAAGCCTAAGTGTGGAAGTCATTGCAATAGTAGTGACATTTTGGCATGAAAATACGAGGGTTTCTCCAAATAACAAGGACATCTGTAGAAAGAGGATGGGACACAAGATGTTTGATGGGCGCATCATACACATGCTTGATGCAACGTAGGTCAGTGGTTGCCTAAACCATCCTGGTGGTTGTTTGTGACTGAGCTTTGGGATAGTTTACTTGTTTCTTTTCTTGATACAACACAAGTCAGTGGTTGCCTAAACTAGCCCGGTGGTCATTTGTGATTGAGCTTTGTGATAGTTTACTAGGCTATCTTGGACTTAATTTGATTGTTCTAAACCAGCCTAGTGGTTGGAATATCATGCAACCATGGTTGGTTCATCTCAAACACCAGAACTAAGATGGCTTAGACTTAATGTGATTGTCCTAAACCAACCCGATGGTTGGAACATTATGCCACCGTGGTTGGTTTAGCTCAAACACCAGTAATGTGATTATCCTGAACTGGTGTGGTTGAATAGAAAGTAACTTGCTATGTATTTCGCAACAGAACAACAATATATTGCTATTTTACTAAACCAGCCCGGTGGTTGGAACGTCATGCAACTGTGGCTGCTGGCTCAGCTCAAACACCATTGTGGTTGAACATACATTAGTTGTTGACCAGCTCGGTGGTTGAAATTATTGTGGGTCATATACCACTTAAGTTCTAGACCAGGATGGCTTGGACTTAATGTGATTGTCCTAAACTAGCCCGGTGCTATTTAAAGTCAAATAGCAGTATCTGATTGAAATTGTGTTGAACAGAATCAAAGAAACGAAAAGAAATATATTGGTATACAAATGAAAAGCAATATATTATTATTTTCTAATTGTGAAATTCAAAAATGAAAAGCAATATAGTTGTTCTTTTCTAATTGTGACCATCAGGCTAAACTAGCTCGGTACTTGAAATAGTGATTGTACTAAACCAAGCCGGTGGTTGAAATTGTGACTGTGTCCTAAACTAGCATGGCGGTTGAAATTGTGATTGTCCGAGGGTTGAATTGTTTTGTTTTCCCATAGGTTGATTAGTTTAATTAGACCACATTTTTGCACATACTGTATTTTGTTTTGTTTTCCTCATAGTAGTGCATGTTGGGTTAGCAAACAGATTGTATCTCAATTTTATGGATCAAAATCATGACATTTCAATTGGGCAGAGGAGATTTGAGCATTGGATGCCTTGGTACATCATGAAACTTAAAGGCAAGAACGTTTATTATTGCGAATTGGCCAAACACACATATGCTTTGACCTATGTAGGCAAGCTGTGAATGACTTGAGATCTGGTCGTATTGGACCATTGTTCCATGGGGATCGATGCCCATGTCTCCTCAATGAATGTGCAGTCTGAAGGCCACTTGGATCCTCATCATGTGTCCCAAACAACCATCGTGCCTATTTATGTAAATCCCAAATGAAAGATTAACCCCACGCTTGTTTTTGGTATATCCCAAATAGCCACCGTGCTTGTTTTTTAGTCATCTAATCATATGTCATGGGATCCAATTGCATTTTCCTTGGTTACACACAAGGAAAATAGCTCCCACAAATAGGCTGGTTCACTTTAACTATTGTCAGATTTCAACCATCGGACTGGTGAAATATTAGAAAATGCACTTGTTTATGGCATCCCATTTAGGATGGTTCTCTTTAACTATTGTCAAATTTCAATCACGAGGTTGTGACCACAAATCCTAAATGAATGAATTGCATGGCATTCATCTTGTAATAATAGAAGCAAACCACTACGCTAGTGGTAGTTAATATGCTAGTGTGCAACCAACCAATTCATCTTGTAATAATAGAAGCAAACCACCGTGGTGGTGGTAGTTAATATCCTACTGTGCAACCAACCAATTCATATTGTAATAATAGAAGCAAACTACCATGTTGGTGATAATTAATATCCTAGTTTGCAACCAACCACTGCATTGGCGACCACTTATCCTGACCACTTATCCATTAGGGGAGAATTGGGGTCTCAAAAGGGGGCCCCCAATTAGTGTTTCCTAATTTCAAGGGATTAGAGAGGGATTTGAGGTGTACCAATGAGAGCGCTCAAAGGTGTGGGGCAATGCCATGTTGAGGTGGCATGTGCATTTACTCCATAGGAGGTTTCAATTTGAAAAAGGTGGTTTCAATTTGAAAAAGAGCGAAGAAATACCATGGAATTTGAAAAGAAAACCACTTGGATTGGAGGGAGAACCATGTGATGCCATGTGCCCAAAAGTCCAAAAGGGGAGAGGGGGTGTGCATTTAATGTATATGCAAGTGGGGGTGCATTTAATGTATATGCAAGTGGGGGTTGCAAGTGGGTTTCAAATGGCGGTTGCAAGTGGTGACTGTACACGGGCAGGAGGACCAAAGCAACCGTGCCTCATGCACTCTTGACACGTGTCCAATGTGCCACTTGATGAAGGAGGCGCCCACCAAAACTTTAAGGCCTCATTTGGCACCTAGCAAGGGTTGAACCCTTGACCACTTGGTTCAAGGTCCTACACTCTTATCACTACACTATTGAGCCAATAGTGACACTCTATTCTTCCACGTTAAATATATTCTAATACTAAAACTGCATATCCGTCATAATTGCATGCAAAACCATGTACAATCTACCAAAACCACCTTACCCTCCAGTATGACCCCTCCACATAGGATTGTATTAGGAGAACTAATCTTTCACTAATCCATTCCTTACGAGGTCCTTTTGAGACCCCAATTCTCCCCTAGTGCTGCACTTTCGCCTTGCTATCATAAAATAGATTGTATTTATGCAAAGTGCTATATGAAAACAGTCCCCTTTAGGCTAGTTGTCTTCATCTATTATCAGATTTCAGCCACCAGGCTGGTTACCACAAATACTAAATGAATTGCAAGCTATAAAATTGTACTGTATTATTGGAAAATGTCCCATCAAATTATGAAGTCCAACTCAGGGAAATATTTTCAAATTATAAAGTCCAACTGAAGAAGTCATAAGAAAATAGAACCTTTGAATCAAACTAAATGCAACATTTTTAAATTATAAAGTCCAGCTGAGTGAAGCTGTCATGAAAGAGGTATCCAAGGACGAATAAATACTTTAAAACTGAAGTTATATAGAGAAGACAAATGTATAGTCAGCCCCTAAAGGGTAGTATACAACCAAGTTTTACTCTTCTACATTTGGAAAAGAGACCACCATCATATCTAAGGATGGAGAAATTCTCCCACGGCAACCATCCTAATCTCATGTCATGGCTAGACGATGATGTATATGACCGCCTACACTAGGCTAGGCTACAAGCAAGCTGGGTGCATGTGCCACCGCTCCTCCCACCTCATCCCATTGAATTATTGTGATCTTGGCTCCAATAATTGAGAAATTATCCCATGGCAACCATCTAATTGCACATCATGGCTAGACGATGATGTATATGACTGCCTATGCTAGGCTGGGCTACCAGCAAGCTGGGTGCATGTGCAACCACTCCTCCCCCCTTATCCCATTGCATTATTATGATCTTATCTCTGATGACTAAGAAATGCTCCCATGGCAACCATCTAATCACATGTCATGGATATATGATGATGTATATGACTACCTATGCTAGGCTAGGCTACCATCAAAATCCAACGGGTGGATTGTGTGCTCTTAGCAGTGATAGGCACCCACAGTTGCATAAACTGACATAAGAAATTGACATAAGAAACAAAGGGGAAAAGAGTGGGAGGGAGGAAAGTCTAGTTATATAAAGGCCTTAAGGAAAGAGAAAAAATTCACCGCACCTAGGAAATTCCCTCTCCTACCCCCTTCCATGCTCTCCAAACCCCCTTCCACCCCTGTGATGAATCTTCTACTGCAACCTTGATGCCCCTTCATAATGTTGCCCAAGTCATGGGATCCATTGTTTGACTTGGCTCTCCATCCTGCAACACTCCACTAGCCATAGCCATGTTCAAGTAGCCAAGGTTTTGAGCACATGAGGCCTTTTCTATGCCTATCCATGGGTAGAGGATGAGAACCCAACCTGGCAGCATATTGTCCTTGTTCCGTCTGTCAGCAGGCACTAGGAGAGAACTCAACTTGGTGGAGAGCCACTCGTAATAGAGCACAGCCTTCGGCATTAGGGTAGGAGAAGTCAACCCGGTGGTGAGCTCCAACACACTGAGCGCATCAGTATGCTGGAGCTCACCACCATATTGAGTTCTCTTGCGCACTGTCAAAGGTTGTGCTCGATTACAGGGAGCTCACCACCAAGTTGAGTTCTCTCTCCTAGTGCCTTAAAGGAAGTTGATATGAAGAAGGTTATGTTCAATTATGAGGTACTCGTATTGTCCCTTGCATACGAGGAGTTTCACGTCAAAAGTGTAAGAAGGTGCTAACTAGGAGGTGGTCGTATTATCCCCTACATACGAGAGGCACCAGGTAAAAACTGTAAGAAAGTGCTAACAAGGGAAAAAAGTGAAACTAGGTCCCACCACAACAATGGCGTTGACAAGTGCTAAAAGTATTTAAAGTGTCACAAAGACAAAGTGCTAGCATCTTTGGATTTAATCTCTTTCGTTAAATGTTTTCTTTGGATATAATTTCTTTTGTTTCAATTTCGATGTAATACTATTATCGCAAAAAATATCGGATGTAATTTCTTTTGCTTCAATTTAACTATTGTTGATGTTAATTCGGTAGTGAAAGTGGCTCTAAAGAAGCACAAATGGCATAATTTTGCCCTCGTTTACATTTTACTGCCACCATAGGTATCGTTGCACAAGAAATTGTGAAAAAAGTGTTGTTATTGTAGTGAAATGGATCACAAATGCCCTCATTTAGGATTTATTGCAATCAGTGCGATTGCTGCACAAGCAACTGTTATAGAAGGACTAAAATAGCTCTCAAATAGGACTACATTTTCCTTAGCTTGGAACTAAAATAGCTCCAAGAACTAGAAGAAATTGTTGCACAAGGACTAGTAGGACTAAATTAGCTTCAAAATAGAGGTATATTTTACTTGGTTTAGAACTATAATAAGTCCAGTAACCAGTACGGTGGTTGCAAGGAAACTATCATAAATTGGAAATGTCTACATTTTCCTTAGCTTGGAACTTAAATAGCTCCAAGAACCAGTGCGGTGGTTGAGAAATTATTACACAAGGACTAATAGGACTAAAATAGCTCCAAAATAAGACTATATTTTCCTTGGTTTAGAACTAAAATAGCTTCAACAACTAGCATAGTGGTGCAGATATGGACCTTGAGGGGTCCCTTTAGGAATGACATGCCATGGTGGTCTTCATGCCAATGTGATGGTCTCTCCATGCCAACATCATTGCTTGAACCAGCATGGTGGTCAGTGCAACAAAAGATTGTGTTGCATAGTGATAGATGGCGAAGCTGTACATGAATGACAAGTGGCAAGGCAAAAGTTGTGTGATATAGTTAGGCCAACATGGTGGTCGCTCCTCCATGCCAACATCATTGCTTGAACCAGCATGGTGTTTAATGCAACAAAAGATTGTGTTTCATAGTGATAGATGGCGAAGCTGCGGAATGATAGGTGGCAAGGCAAAAGTTGTGTGATGTAGTCAGGCCATAGACTACACTGTGCGAAGGAGGGCAGAGCAATAGTCTCTTTGCTCATGAGTAAATGCATGTAGTGCCATGTGTGGACCTCTGCGTTGTGAACAATGATAAGATTGTGTCTCCTTATTATGCCAGTGCGGCAATAATGATGCCGGGAAAATTTTTGACGAGAGCACGGGTCCACAAGATTCAAAATCTCACCCACCAATGAGTCGCATCGTGGCCCCAAAATGGCCCCGAAAATAGTTTCATGTTTGGATGCACCTAAGCAAACGTTGACCCTTCCAAGAAACATGCGAAAGATTAACAAATTT
The DNA here is from genome assembly GCF_047967505.1 of Dipteris shenzhenensis. Classification (NCBI taxonomy): domain Eukaryota; kingdom Viridiplantae; phylum Streptophyta; class Polypodiopsida; order Gleicheniales; family Dipteridaceae; genus Dipteris; species Dipteris shenzhenensis. Next base: position 15,502,304 of record NC_141608.1, on the reverse strand, counting down.
ATTATACAACCATAACTTCACATATGTCAATGATGACCTGCTTCTATGTGAATTCGAAAAAAAGTCAAGTTCTTGTTTTGCTACAAGTGCAATTCTCAAACACACTGTCTTAGTGTATAATTCTCATTCATAGATGCTAAAGTTACTACCCCACTCTTTACAAAATAACAAATGCCACAATAAATTTTTAAACCTTATGAAATATTCATCTCATATACAATGTGGGGTGTTTCTTTACCTACCTATGCAATCAAACAATGACATAGCTTTCAAAAATAGACAATAACATACAAACAAAGAGTGCAAGCAAAGATACATTCCTCATACATTCACAAGATAACAAAATAATCACCACATAATATCTATTGGAAAGAAAGATATATACATAGCACCACCATTTCCACGCATGCATTAGCAATCACCAACATTGTATTGAAACACGACTCTTTATATTGCATACAAGAAGCAAGAGATCCCTTCACACTAGACCATTATACCTAATCATACAAGCAACCTAGCCACATATTCTCCACAATATTGGCACCTGCATGCTAAACTATCTATAATAAGGAGAGTGAAGCAACCCGCTTGCATCTTCTCCACAACATCGACACATGCTCACGCTGCAATATGCAATCATTTAGTCGCACCTGTCCAGAAAATGATATTGATGGAACTCAAAACGATCATTCTGCCAACTTGCCCTTGTGTGAATGCAACACATCAACCATGCACTGAATGCATCCACCAAGATAGCCCTACTACCACATCCTCCTAGCTTATCTCAATAACATGCGAGAATGCCGCATAAGTCTTAGTAATAGACCCTCCAGCAAGGACCAGATTGGGTAGAGCCTCCTAGCCATTGTGTAGAGCCGCCAACCCATGAGGAATAAAAAAAATCAGCCCGAGAGCAAAGAGGAGATAGAGAAGCAACTGTACTGAGAAGCCACCGCCACAAACAGAGAAGCCACCAGAAAGAACTCTACCACAACAAGCCAAAGACATTTACAACCCACAAACCAACAAAACAAGAAACCCTAATGTCACTAATCACATCCTAGCCTACTACTAACACTCATCCTAACTACCATTATTTGTGGTGAGCTTGACCATTTAAACTACAAGTGCAACTATGAACCTAACTAATATCCACTAAACCAACCACCCGTTGGGACCCTTGCATGGCCAAAAAGGTGGGGCATCACATGTCACCTTAAATTTCCATTGCCCACGAAACTACCACAAAACTTCCATATTTATGCTTTGATAGTGCGAAGCCGGATGGCACACCACCGTCACTCTCTCCCCTCTATAAAGTACGCTACATATATACGGATCGGGTAATGTCCTGCAAGTAAAACGCCGACACCAAGATAACTTGTGAATAGCTTTGACTGCTCCCCAAGTGATGTGTCAGCCCTCTATATTACGTCGAACGAGTAAGTCTATGCACGGGGGGAATACACTCATCACGACAGCCGCACTGGCTTTTCTTCAAGATACAGTACACACTATACCTCATTTTCTTCGGGCCCGGCCTTTCAACGTCCACCGGTGACCGTTCCACCTGCCCAATTCAGGAGAATACATTTTACAGGTGGTTCAGCAGCTTCAATGAATACGTACCTGCACGATTGCTCAAGTCAAGCAGCCCCAACCGTCAAAGAAACCTCCATGCAAAAAGCCAAAAGTGATCGCTCTTGTGCTCGGTGTATGAATTCAAACTTCTCGTTGAGCAGTTTCACGTCAACCCACAACTCTAATCAGATGATAATGGATTTGATTTCCACAGGCATTATCGCAGGAGTATATAATGAAAGTCCTAGAACAGTTCGGGGTTGATACAACTTCTCCCAGTTCCTACCTAATTAGACTCTTTCGTTATGAATGGTTGTTGTTGAGCTGTAGTTTACTTGGGCCCTTGAGGGTTCGATGTTTGTAATGTACGTTGGCTCCACGAGCATCTGGTTGGTTGTGTTCCAAAAAGTGCACTAATGTTTTGGTGGAGAGAGGAAAGAGACATAGATAGACAAAAGAGGCGAAAATGTATACGATAGATTAGGACTTTTAATGCTCCACTGTATGTAAGGGAAAGAGACATAGATAGACAAAAGAGGCGAACGCTCCACGTATGTAAGGGAAGGCCTTATTTGTTACAACTCTTCAAGCTTCATAAAAGGCCCCCTCAAGTTTACAAGCTTCAAAATACCCTTTAAGGCCTACATATCTTCAAACTTCATAAAATCTCCCATCAGTTTCCAAAAAACTTACAGGCTCCTAAATACCCAGGTTTCATTTTCCCCTAAATCAACCTCAAGGCTCATCCTCCAAGCTCAAGTCTCCAAATTTAATTGATTCCTAAATATTCCCATAAACCCACTCCCCTACAATTTTTACATAATAGCCGCTTACAATTCCTACTCATTATCCTTCCAAATACATGGCATTATGTATATGGGCACTATAATACTATGTAGACTTCTAAAGTTCTGAAGATAAGTTAAACCTTTGAGGCTACTATGCACCCAAAATAAAATGAAGCCCAAAATTCCAATGAAGCTTAATCTGCACAACATATTTAAGCACTATATAAGCTCAGGGGGTTCACTTCATAACATTTAAGTCTCATTTTAGTTACCACATACATTCAAAAGGAGGGGTATTTTAAGTTAAAATTTGGAAAAAAATCAATAGGATTACAATAATCGGAGGGATTTCTCAATTGAACATTAGAAATAAATGTGATATGTTATAAGTAAAGAGGGGCAATTTTATTGGGGGAAGAAATTTTAGTTGAGGGGATTTTTAAATACTCCTTGAACATACGTAATACTTAGTGTTTCTTAGTAATGCACCACCAAAGTATTTGAGGGGTCTACTTTTAAAAAAAAGTTCATTCCTAATTGGGTACATAATGCTTAATGGAGTGCTATCAAGTGTGTTGTATTCCTAACTATGTGATAGACAATAGACCTGCTTATCTATGTAAGAATCCCAAAAGAGGATATGTGACCTTCTATAGAGAAGACTAGACTCTCCTTGATAATTTGGGTTGCCTCAAAATTCCTAAAGCCAGTTTTTAGACTTCTTGGGATCCCCATGGGCTTTGACATCTCCAGAAATCAGAGGTGGGATTGGTGTTTAGATAGATTCAAGAAGAAGTTACATAAGTGCCTACATTTACCCCATTGGTAGGGCGAGCTATATATAGCTCTAACAACCCCGCTCAAACAAAGGTCTCTAGCTATGGATGAAAAAACCCTTGGGGAGCATAAGGGAAAAACCCGAGCTCCTATATACAAGTATACAAGTTGATCATTTGTACAATTATTTACAAGTATGTAATGCAGATGTGCATCTATATACAAAAGGTCACCCATAGGTGTGTTAATCTTGGAAGAGAGAAGTTGCAGGAACTCTAAGTTTTGATCGTAGCACTATGAAGAATGCCTCACCAAGTCCTTTAGTGAGAATATCTGTAATCGTCTGAGAAGTGGGACAATGCTCAATCATTATCATCCCTTTCTTCACTTCATGTCTGACATAATGGTAATGAACATCAATATGCTTGGATTTGTTATGCTAAACATAGTCTTTAGGCATAATTATGGCACTTTGATTATCACATCTGAGAGGAGTACTGGATGAGGGAGGATGACCAATATCTGTAAGCAATTATCGTAGTCAAACCGATTCTCGAGCTGCTAGAGAAGCCGCTACATACTCAGATTCTGTGGTAGAAATAGCAACACAACATTGCCTCTTACTTGCCCACGAGACCAAGCAACCATTGATAAAGAAGCAATTACCGCTTGTAGACCACATAGAGAAGTGAGAGCTTGCCCAATCTGCATTTGTATATCCCAAAAGATCAAGAGACATCATAGAAGGATTCTGTATGATGTCAATAAACTAATCCAAAATCAAAAGTATCTTTCAAATACTTTAGAACACGTTTTGCTGCAGAAAAATGTTGCATTAAGGGAGCAGCCAGATATTAACCTAGAAAATTGGCAGTAAAAAGAATATCTGGTCGAGTGTTCAACCCGATAAAATATAGAAAACCAACAAGATTGGCATAGGATTGATGTGAAACCTCAACATCATGAGTCAATCGAGTATTTTTGACAGAGCTCACAAGACAAGGAGTGGTCAAAGAGTGAGCATTCGTCAAACTTTTGAATTGCATCTTGAATGAATTTTGTTTGTCGAAGTAGCAGAATTCCCTTGTGATGAAATCGCTGAACTTGAATACCAAGACATGAATGAATGTCACCAAGATCAACCATATCAAATGTTGAGGCCAAAGTGTTTCAAAACTACAAGATTTTGTTACAATGCTATGGCGGCAAAAGTGGAAGTGTAACTTTTGCAACCAAGTCTTTACAGGATCGGCCATGAGGATAAGGAAACATCTAATTGGTGATGAAAATAAATTGATAAGAAAATGTGATGGACCAAATGTCGAATCAGTTTGCTGGCATCCTGCAAGGCATTAACAATGCCTCAAGTTGAATCACTTGTGTACCATTTGAATATGTAAATGAGTGAACATTTACTGCATGCAAATATTGTAATGAAATTCGAGAATGATTTTCATCATGGATATTCTCAATCGATCAATTGCTCGTTCCTTACGTAATTATTTGAGTCTTAATGTTGTAGATTGCTTGTAGCATGAACTAATGCATTTGGATTATTTGAATAAATGTGTTGAAGAATTAAGTTTGAAAAGTAGAAGGCGAGAGAGAAACTCGCAAGCTGCTGCGTGCATGTAAGCAATGCTAGCTATTGCACTAGTGTGTGTGAAATACCAACTTTTGTATATAGATCATGGTGTTATGACAAATGATCATAGTGCAGATAGATGCTTACTTGAGAAGGAGCGAGATGTGGGGAAAGGCAAAATGCCATCCCACGCCTAGGTCCCTAGGCAGATTACCACGTCTATAACATCCAATTATGTTGGGAGGGGGCAAGACGATTGGATGGTTGCTCCGGTGTGGCACACTTACTAAACGTTGGCAGAATAAGAATGAGAGAAATGATTTCTCCATGCAACACATATTCGAGAAATAAGAGTTTAAGGTCAAAGAAATGTTTTTATACATGACAATTTACAATTTCACATTATTGATCCATTGAAACATGCATACAGAGTCTGTAAGCATGGCTCTAGAGAAATGAGGCCAAAACCCTGCAAAAGCCCAACACTATGTTACGCTCATAACTACCAAAAAGTGGAGATGTAACATCTGCCATGAAGACTACACAGGTTAGGAACTCGTATGCGTAAACATTTCTTAGGTGACCCTCAAAGACAAATTGGAAAGTGTAAGGGTCTGGGAGTGGAAAGGGTGATTTCCATCTTGGGTGGTCAAATAATCAGCACTACAAACACGATTGTGGATGAAATAGTTGCACGTCACCATTTTCAACTTATAATTGAAGAAAGATCCATGGGTCTTAAAACCCCGGGCGAGCAATCGGCGACTATGGAAAGTTGTTTGCAAAGTGCAATTGCTCATAGTAGTGGTGTTGAACCCTTGCATAATCGGCAAGCTACTCGAATGTGCAGATGGAAATAGGACAATGCAGTAATGGGCCTCGTTCGAATGCCCGTGCACATGTGCTACAACAGTCTCTCAAAGCTTCCTTCAGAGCACAACATATCGAGAAAGTGCAACAAGATGTGTTTGAAGCTATATGTCGCATGAGATATCCATTGAGCATGGTGCAAAGCCCACATTGGAAAAAAGCCATGGCCTCTATCGCTTAAGATGGCCCGGGTTTTACAATGCCTAGTTACGATGCTATTCGTAATAGTATGTTGGATGTAGTAGGATGAAAGAGGAGATGTAACAAGTGGTTTATGATGACATTGAGAAGACTGCTTGCACCATCATATCAGATGGATGGAAGAATGTTAGCAAGCCACCGTTGATTAACTTCATGGTTGTGACATTCAAAGGGGAGGCTTTCCGACAATCAATTGATACAAGCGGTGAGGCTAAGACGGGAGAATTCATTGCAGAGCAGTTAAGTAGATGCATTGAAGAAATTGGTCCTGATAATATTATACATTTGATCACTGATAATGCCAAGAATTGTCAAAAGGCTAGGAAACTTATAAATCGCAGATATCGATGTATTTGGGCATCGCCATGCTCGTGCCACTATCTGGATTTAGTCTTGGAGGATTGGTACAAAACACTTGAGACAAGCTTCTTCAAAGTTGTTGTGGATGAGGCACGAAAGGTCATGTTGTACTTTCTTAACCATGAGCGACTACTAGGCATATTCAAGACTAAACAACCTGTGAGTCACCCGCTAGAGCTTCTAAAGCCAGGTGAAATGTGCTTTGCACAAACTATATAATGATGGAGTGGTTGTTAAAGCAGCAAGCCCTTCTAACAGAGACTTTATTCAGTGCCGAAGCAGCAGAGTGGATAGAAAAGACACGCTCAAATAACTCTTGTAGTGAATTTGGAGACTTGAAGACGTTGGTTAATAACCCAACGTTTTGGAGGAGGGTATCTGATGCAGTGGAAGCTATGAAGCCAATTTGGTTTGCAATCCGTAGGTTGGATGTGAAAGGGTCAAGCATGGGAAGTGCTTATATGGCATGGTGGACTACTAAGAGGGATGCTTTGAAGGAAGATGCAAGGCTCGGCGAAGGTGGGTATAGCATTACAAGACGAACTATGTTGAAAAAGATGGTGCAAAAATAATGGAATCAAGCTCACAACTCTCTGCACTATGCTACCCATATATTAGGCCCGCAATGGTGGGAATATTGCATAGAAACTAATGTTCAGATAATGTAGTCGTGGCATGATCTTCTTGGATGTTTCTTTGAGGATAGGATAGAGTATGCCTCTGCTGTAAGGGAACTATCAACTTTTCGAACAGAGAAGGATTGTTTGCTTATCCAAGAATCAAAGAACTAGCAAAAGACATACCAGCATGGAGATGGTGGGAAGAGTGTGGGGCATCCATGCCTCATTTGCAAGCCTTGGCCGTGAAAGTATTGTCTCAACCTTGTAGCAACTCCTCTAGCGAATGCAATTGGAGTAACTATAAGTTTGTGCATTCCATCACAAGAAACTGCTTGACATCCAAAAGATCGAAAAAGCTAGTTTACCTCTATGCAAATGGTAGAGCTTTGGATGATGTGAAAGGGGTATCTAGCGACGGTGATATGCCAAAGTGGGTACATACTGATCTTCTAGGTCCCTTGCATGATGCCCTTGTACTGACTCACCCTGAGCCGAATTCTAGTGATGCAGAAGACGCGATGTTGGTTTGATGGTTGGTTATAATTGCAACATGTTGCAATTGCAATTTTGTTAACATGCAATCCTTCTGAAATGCTATTTATTTAAAATGCAATTAAGGTTAAAATTCCACTTAAAATGTAATTCTTTCATGTTGCAAACCTTTTAAAATGCAATTCTCTTAAAAAGCAATGTATTTGATATGCAATTAAATTCATATGCAAAAAATGGTTCTGATGGTGGCCGGAGCGATGGAAGACTAGCCCTTGATGAAATTATAAATCTTTCCAAGTGCACTTTGGAGAGGGAGCATAAACCCCATCAAAGTGTTTGCGAAAGATTTATAATTTCAATGACGGCTAATCTATGATAATTTTCATTTCACCAAACATGACGATTCACATCAATAAACATAATAACGGCTTGTCATCATATTATAAAAGTGCACATTGTACACGATATCAAAGTGTTTGTGAAATAGTTACCATTTCAATGACAATGAATCTACGATAATTTTCAAACATGCAAATTTTCACATCAACAAACATAATAATGCATCGTTATCATATTATTTTACATGGTATTGAGTTTGATCATAGTTTACATTTAGTCATAGATATGTGTACAATAATTTATAGCGAACTGTATACGTGTGCTTAGTTTCCAAAATTTATAGCTACAAATTAAGTTGCCAAAATATTATCCTCAGAAGCTCATTCACTACTACACACGGGCCCTATTCCAATGCTTAAGCACCGACGCTTAGCGTGCATGGGGCACTAATCATCAGTAATCAAAGCAGGATTAGTTAAGTGTCGCTATATAGCGACTTTAGACAAGTGTCACTATATAGCGACCTTTAAAGAGAGTCACTATATAGCGACACTTAAGATAGTTTTTCCCAATGACAATTTTTTTTTCCTTTTGATACATGTTTGATCCTTTGAGAGAATAAAAGTACAAGAGCATGTACATCAAGTTTAAAGCTCATATAGTCATGTCCAAGTTTGAGATGAACAGAATCAATAAAGAGCATTTACATCAATGGCTTCATCTTGAGCCAAGTCTAATGTGCTAAACAAGTCTATCTCTAACTCTATACCGCGTTGCTCTCCTATATCATCATCATACTCTAGCATTGTACGTTCACCTAAGACTTGATCATCTTCTTCAACAAAGTGTGGTGATTCTTAATGATCATCATCTTCTTCCTCAATATCATGATCTCCATCTTCCTCTCGTACGATGTCATTATGCGCATCTTCCTCTTGGCTCATATTGTGATCTTCATCTTCTTTGCTAAATCCATCTGGATAAATTGGATCCGGCATTGGTAGTGGCATCTCCATATCCACATCTCTATCTTCAAAAATTTTCTTACTTCGTGGTGCAACTTGGGTCACGTACCACCATCTTGGATCAGAATGATCCGGATGAAAAACCACCTATATTGAAGATGGGTGCCAAATGCCATCAATTACATATATGAAATTATGCTTAAGTACATGTATCAATGGATCTTTAAAAATGAAAGCTTCAATTAATTAAATCATTAGTATGCACCTGCTCACAATGCTTGGGAAAAACAAAAGTATCACTTTCATCGGTCCAAAGTTTGGTGAAGTCTATTGCAAAGAAACCGCTACTGTCTTTTCTCACTGTCGCATGGGGACCATTGTAAATAGTTCTAAACCATTTTACATCAAGAATGAAAATGCTAAATCATTTGAAATCAATTTCATATATTTCGTGTATGGTCCCATAATAATCCAACTGTGAGAAGAGAAGATTGGTATCCGAAGCACTTGCTCAGCTATCTTGTGTGAAGTTAGCCACCATGACTCCACAATCATACGTGACTCTCTTTGAATCGATGTGTTCCACACAAAAATGTCGTTCATATGACCATAATGCACTGTACTTTTTGTACTGCAAAAGCGCATCATTAAAACAATGAAGATGAATCTAATTTATAGCATATATTGCCACAGATAATTACTTAATTACGTCAAGAGGTAAGAAACTTACATGCATCATACATCCAGATGATAACTCTCGCTCGCACTCATTTATTGTCTCTCCATCGCGTTCGGCTTTACGTAGAGCCAGTTGTAGCCAATCAAGTGACATGTGAGTGGGGAGAAGGGCGAGATTCTGTGGATATGGTTGTGATCGCTTGCAAATTACTCTAAATCTCTTCCTTGCAACTATTCTTTCTGCTTTGGCCGCTTCATTTCTCTCAATCCACTTCTGCATCTCCTTAATATTGAGGATACAAAACTTATTGAATTTCTCCATTTACTCTTCGCTCATCTTTCTTTCCATCCCTTTTCCTTGGGGAACCTCGCCAATGATGCGATCATCATCCTTGTTATGCCAAGCCTACGGCATATCGGGATGCATGGATGCAAGAAACTTCATGATATATACTAATGACTCTTGCACAAGCCATCCCTCTTCCATGCTTGCTTCTGGTCTTGCTCTTTGCCTTACAAATCCCTTCAAAGTTTTCATAAACCACTTGAGAAAAAACATCCACCGACTATGAACGGCACCTGCAATGGCCAACTCATCAACTATGTGCACAAGCAAGTGCACTTGAGTTGTCATAATGCTCGAGGGAAAGTGCTTCTCAAGCAAGCATGTGGCTTCGATGGAGTCCACCCTAGCCTTCTCGATGCTTGATATGGAGATCTCTTTTTGAGATATCCACCTATTTCACATGCCCATGTAAGATATATTCATAATTAGTCTATAGATTATTCAACTTAAATTGAAGAAAATGCAATCAATGCGATTTGATAATAAGCATACCTCACAATACCATTGATCTTGAATATAGCATTTCTAACATCTTCTTATAAGCACCCTTTTACTGTAATTGGGAGGATGAACTATCAAAGCAACAAAGAAGTCATGTCAATAATATAACATAATCATAATTACACTAACGCATCACGATTATCAGTACACTAATCCTATAGCTTATAATACTTGTAAGACCTTGTGCCAATCATGGGACTTGAGCCCACTAAGCTTATTGTCCTTTGAAAATGCTCCTTTCAAGCAATGCATATACCCTATGGGTGTTCGAAAAGAGGCAATGTCCACCTTGACCATTGCCTTCTCTCTCTTGGAGAGGATCCATGTTGCTTTTGGGAGGACAACTTTTCCCGAAGCACGCACTTGGGGCCACAAACTAGACATCCTATTCATAGCACACAAGTCTTCTCGCACTCCTCTTGAGTCTTTGGAACCAACCAAGTGTGCCCAAATAGTAGCCCCCACATTCTTTAAGATATGCATGGGATCCAAGAGATGATTGATTTGTAACTGACCCCAATAAGGAAGCTCATGAAAGATGGATAGCCTCTTCATACCACGAGGAGGTTACTCTCCATTTGCCCTCCAAGCCTGAATCTAGTCACTTGCCTTCAAATATGGTGGTGATGGATCAAGCTGACCTCCATGTGCGAGATGGTCCAGCAAAAGGTATCGAGCATGACCTTCATAAACATTTTTCCTCATATGTTCGGAGTATCGTGCAAGTGGTTTCAAACCCAGCTCACAAATAGGACAAGCATAGTACCCACTTGTAACAAGTCTTGCACGTGTGCATGAATGTGTTAGTATAAGACATGTACATGAAAGAGAGTCATAAAAGCATAATCCTATATTATACATGTAAAGACACAACCACGTACCTACGCACTCTCCATATCCTGGGTAGTCATGCATGGTCCACATCAAGATATCCTTGACCAAAATATCATTGGTATGTCTAGGAGCTCTGAAAATATCAAAGACCCGCACTCCTCTCCATAAGATCTGTAACTCCTCTATCAAAGGTGCCATGTACATGTCCATATTTTTCGCCTTGTACTTCCCTGGCACAAGTAGTGCAAGCATGAGGTGTCCCTTCTTTATTGTTAGCCATGGTGGGATATTGTAATTCACCAAGACTATGGTCCATGTTGACCAAGATGTCGAGCATAACTCGAAAGGATTCACACCATCCATGGCGAGCCCAAGATGTAAGTTGTATGGCTCCCTCACAAAGTCCAACCACTGATTGTTTATGTGCTTCCAAGCTACACGATTTGCGGGAATCCTCAATGTGTCATCACTGGACCGATGAGATGCATGCCAAGTCATCAACTCCGCTATGGATTTGCATCGGAACATGTGCTGTATTCTTGCAATGATGGAAAAGTGTTTTAAGACCTTTACTGGTATCTGCTCACCCTACAAGTCATCTCTATATCGTTGTTCCCCATACTTTGGACAACTAGCCAAATCTCCATGCTCATGACAAAAGAGAATACAATCATTACGGCAAGCATGGATGGTATCATAATCCATACCCACCGTTGTTAGCATCTTCTTTGCTTCATCTCTTGATGCGGGCATGGTATTTGGTGCATGCAACATCTTCTAGAGCAACCTCATGGGACTTGAGCCCACTAAGCTTATTGTCCTTGGAAAATGCTCCTTTCAAGCAATGCATATACCCTATGGGTGTTCGAAAAGAGGCAATGTCCACCTTGACCATTGCCTCCTCTCTCTTGGAGAGGATCCATGTTGCTTTTGGGAGGACAACTTTTCCCGAAGCATGCACTTGGGGCCACAAACTAGACATCCTACTCATAGCACACAAGTCTTCTTGCACTCCTCTTGAGTCTTTGGAACCAACCAAGTGTGCCCAAATAGTAGCCCCCACATTCTTTAAGATATGCATGGGATCCAAGAGATGATTGATTTGTAACTGACCCCAATAAGGAAGCTCATGAAAGATGGATAGCCTCTTCATACCACGAGGAGGTTACTCTCCATTTGCCCTCCAAGCTTGAATCTAGTCACTTGCCTTCAAATATGGTGGTGATGGATCAAGCTGACCTCCACGTGCGAGATGGTCCAGCAAAAGGTATCGAGCATGACCCTCGCATGACCTTCATAAACATTTTTCCTCATATGTTTGGAGTATCGTGCAAGTGGTTTCAAACCCAGCCCACAAATAGGACAAGCATAGTACCCACTTGTAACAAGTCCTGCACGTGTGCATGAATGTGTTAGTATAAGACATGTACACGAAAGAGAGTCATAAAAGCATAATCCTATATTATACATGTAAAGACACAACCACGTACCTGCGCACTCTCCATATCCTGGGTAGTCATGCATGGTCCACATCAAGATATCCTTGACCAAAATATCATTGGTATGTCTAGGAGCTCTGAAAATATCAAAGACCCGCACTCCTCCCCATAAGATCTGTAACTTCTCTATCAAAGGTGCCATGTACATGTCCATATTTTTCGCCTTGTACTTCCCTGGCACAAGTAGTGCAAGCATGAGGTGTCCCTTCTTTATTGTTAGCCATGGTGGGATATTGTAATTCACCAAGACTATGGTCCATGTTGACCAAGATGTCGAGCATAACTCGAAAGGATTCACACCATCCATGGCGAGCCCAAGATGTAAGTTGTATGGCTCCCTCGCAAAGTCCAACCACTGATTGTTTATGTGCTTCCAAGCTACACGATTTGCGGGAATCCTCAATGTTTTAAGACCTTTACTGGTATCTGCTCACCCTGCAAGTCATCTCTATATCGTTGTTCCCCATACTTTGGACAACTAGCCAAATCTCCATGCTCATGACAAAAGAGAATACAATCATTACGGCAAGCATGGATGGTATCATAATCCATACCCACCGTTGTTAGCATCTTCTTCGCTTCATCTCTTGATGCGGGCATGGTATTTGGTGCATGCAACATCTTCTAGAGCAAACTCATGGGACTTGAGCCCACTAAGCTTATTGTCCTTTGAAAATGCTCCTTTCAAGCAATGCATATACCCTATGGGTGTTCGAAAAGAGGCAATGTCCACCTTGACCATTACCTCCTCTCTCTTGGAGAGGATCCATGTTGCTTTTGGGAGGACAACTTTTCCCGAAGCATGCACTTGGGGCCACAAACTAGACATCCTATTCATAGCACACAAGTCTTCTCGCACTCCTCTTGAGTCTTTGGAACCAACCAAGTGTGCCCAAATAGTAGCCCCCACATTCTTTAAGATATGCATGGGATCCAAGAGATGATTGATTTGTAACTGACCCCAATAAGGAAGCTCATGAAAGATGGATAGCCTCTTCATACCACGAGGAGGTTACTCTCCATTTGCCCTCCAAGCTTGAATCTAGTCACTTGCCTTCAAATATGGTGGTGATGGATCAAGCTGACCTCCACGTGCGAGATGGTCCAGCAAAAGGTATCAAGCATGACCCTCGCATGACCTTCATAAACATTTTTCCTCATATGTTTGGAGTATCGTGCAAGTGGTTTCAAACCCAGCCCACAAATAGGACAAGCATAGTACCCACTTGTAACAAGTCCTGCACGTGTGCATGAATGTGTTAGTATAAGACATGTACACAAAAGAGAGTCATAAAAGCATAATCCTATCACTACAAGGCATAGGCCATTTTTCGACGGAAATACCGACGCTTTTTACATTAAAATTTTTTTTTTTCACGGGCGCAAAGGTCGCTATAAAAGTCGTTAAAATCGTCGGAAAAGGAGCGTCGCTATAAACCGTCGCTATATAGCGACGCTGTTAATCGTCGCTATATAGCGACGATGTAAACGTCACTATATAGCGACGATGTAAACGTCGCTATATAGCGACGATGTAAACGTCGCTATATAGCGACTCTATTAATCGTCGCTATATAACGACACTGGTAAACGTCGCTATATAGCGACGATTAACAGAAGGTAAAAAAAATGGTTAGTGGGGCTAAATAGGGCCAAAAGGAAGCCCTGTTTAGCCCCACTAACCATTTTTTTTTTTTTGTAATTACAAAAGAAAGTTTTTTATAACAAAATTTCCCTTGCTTGCAGGGTGATACAAAATTGTTCTTGTGAACGATGAGGAAGAAATGCATATACATATACAACTGTGTTTGAAACAAAATTACCCTGTGAAAGGGCGATACAAAATGGCTCTAACGAGCGGATATGAAAAATGCTACTACCACTACTAATCCGAATCCGAATCCGAATCGTCTTGTTGGGCTGTTCCCTGGTCCTCGGCACCTGCATCTTCTCCCTCGTCCCCGACACCTGCGTCTTCTCCTTCGTCATCGGCAGCTGCGTCCGATCCTTGCCCTTGTTGATCGCTCGTCTCTGATGATGGGACGCTTGAGCTTTGACCCTGAGAGTGAACCATATAAATCGAAAATTAGATTGGAACTTAAATTAAAAAGTGAGATTACAAGCAGGAGTAAACTTATACCGTGCGAGCAGCCACCTCAGCCCAATCGACTGTCGCTCCCATTGCCTCTTGCTCAATGAACCACGGCTTGGTTCCTATCCGAAATGCGCGCCGCGTCTCTGCATCCGTAGGAAGACGACCCATCGCAGCTTGCTGTGGATCCAATTTACGAGAGTTAGAGTTAGCTAAAGTGCATGTAATATGTAAGTAAAACAAATAGAACAATACATTAAATGGAAAGAAGTAAACTTACCACGGTTGCCTCGAACGCATACCGTCCACCTGCACCAAAGTGCGAAGTACCTACGACATCCAGCCGTCTCTTCGCAGCCCTCCTCTGACCCTCGAACATTTCAGGATGGTCCCTATTCTGCTTCTTCAAGAACTTCCAATCAACTTTGTCTGCCCAGCTGGGTTTAGACAACCCCTTTGTAATGGAAGTACGCATGGTTGATCTGCGATGCTTTAGGACCAAACCCATGCGCTCGAGCATATAACTGTTATTAAACTCCACATTTGGCGGATTAGGAAATCTGAGTTTTAACTCATCGATCACCGCCTGCTTCTTTTGGGCATCTTGATACCGCCAATCGATATTTATGCCGCTCTTGAAGTGATGACTCATCAACCGCCTCATGGCGGCCATCACTGATTTGCCCTTTTTGTCTTCTATTATCTCTCCGGCAGATGTGATTTGATAGGAGAGATCCCCTGATGAGTAAGGGGGACTGACGGTAGCAGAGTCTGAAGGAGTGGAAGCTGCGCGACCGCTTCCGGATCGAGGAGTAGCTGTGGGAGTAGGAGAGGGAAAGGGACCTGACTGATACTGTGTCTCCGGACCAAGTGGAGACCTAAAGGAGCGTGAGTGTGCTGACTCGTCTACATCTCCTGAGTCAGCACAACATGAGCCGCCCATCCTACTCTTCCTTCCCTTGCGGGAGGCATGCGCAGGTGATGATCCCGCGGTCGAAGGGGCGCGAGGGGATGGCTGGGCTGTACGTCCACCCGTCAGTGTAGGGGAAGGAATTGCGGAGGTCCTCTGAGAGAGCAGAGAGAAGAATCTCGCTGCCTCCTCATCGCTCATCTGCGCTACAAACTCGTCGGGAGTCCCGACAAAGCCATGCGCGGCTAGCAAAGGAGTCCCCTGAGGGGTAGTCGCAGTGCTACGTGGAAGAGGGGTCGGACCAGGGGTAGTCGCAGTGCTAGGACCGAGAGGAGTCGGACCAGGGGTACTCCTCGGGGTAGTCGCCCGAGAGGAATCAAAGTCCTCTGGAGCATATAGATCGTGAGCTCTCCTCCTGCGAGGCTGTCCGTACTCGTCCGATGAGCGACGTGATCCCATGTCTAACATAGACACAAACACGAAAACAGAAAACAAAAAACAAACATGAGCATTCTCATAGGCATAGGCATAGGCAAGAAGAAAGAAGAGGGAAATGAAAGAAGAGGGAAAGGAAAGAGGGAAAGAAGAGGGAAAGATAAGAGGGAAATGAGATGTAAAGGAAAGAAAAGAATGAGAATGAGGAAATAGAGAATGAGAGAAGGGGGAAATAGAGAAGGGGAAAGAGATGAGGGAAAATAGAGAAGGAGAGAAGGGGGAAATAGAGTGGGAAAAGGAGAAAAGGAAATAGAGTGGGAAACTTACGCATCAGCTCATGCTCATGCATGAGCATAAGCATGAGTTTATGCTCATGCTTATGCTTAAGCATAAGCATAAGCATAAACTCATGCTTATGCTCATGCGAAAAAAGAGAAGGAGCTTATGCTCATGCGGAAAAAGAGAATGAGAGAAGCATAAGCTTCTCCCTTTCTCTATTTCCGCATAAGCTCATGCGGAAACAAGCATAAGCTCATGCTCATGCTCATGCATGAGCATAAGCATGAGAGTATGCTTATGCTTAAGCTTAAGCATAAGCATAAGCATAAGCTCATGCTTATGCTCATGCGGAAAAAGAGAAGGAGCTTATGCGGAAAAAGAGAATGAGAGAAGCATAAGCTTCTCCCTTTCTCTATTTCCGCATAAGCTCATGCTCATGCTCATGCATGAGCATAAGCATGAGCTTATGCTCATGCGGAAAAAGAGAAGGAGCTTATGCTCATGCGGAAATGAGCTTATGCTCATGCGGAAAAAGAGAAGGAGCTTATGCTCATGCGGAAAAAGAGAAAGAGCTTATGCGGAAAAAGAGAATGAGAGAAGCATAAGCTTCTCTCATTCTCTTTTTCCGCATAAGCTCATGCGAAAACTTACGCATAAGCTCATGCTCATGCATGAGCATAAGCATGAGTTTATGCTCATGCTTATGCTCATGCATAAGCATAAGCATAAGCTCATGCTTATGCTTATGCTTATGCTTATGCTTATGCTTAAGCATGAGGAAAAAGAGCATAGGCAAGAAGAAAGGAGAGGGAAAGGAAAGAAGAGGGAAAGGAAAGAGGGAAAGAAGAGGGAAAGATAAGAGGGAAAGAAGATGTAAAGGAAAGAAAAGAATGAGAACGAGGAAATAGAGAATGAGAGAAAGGGAAAGAGATGAGGGAAAATAGAGAATGAGAGAAGGGGGAAATGAGAGAAGGGGGAAATAGAGTGGGAAATAGAGAATGAGAGAAAGGGAAAATAGAGAATGAGAGAAAGGGAAAGAGATGAGGGAAAATAGAGAATGAGAGAAGGGGGAAATGAGAGAAGGGGGAAATGAGAGAAGGAGCTTATGCGGAATGAGAGAAGGAGCACTTGCGGAAACTTGCGCATAAGCTCTTGCGGAAACTTGCGCATAAGCTCATGACAAGCTCCTTCTCTCATTCCGCATAAGCTCCTTCTCTATTTCCGCATGAGCATAAGCATGAGCTTATGCTTATGCTTATGCATAAGCATAAGCATAAGCATAAGCATAAGCTCATGCTTATGCTCATGCGGAAATAGAGAAGGAGCTTATGCGGAATGAGAGAAGGAGCTTATGCGGAAAAAGAGAATGAGAGAAGCATATGCTTCTCTCATTCTCTATTTCCGCATAAGCTCTTGCGGAAACTTACGCATAAGCTCATGCGGAAGAATGAGCATAAGCATGAGCTTATGCTCATGCGGAAAAAGAGGAGGAGCTTATGCGGAAAAAGAGAAGGAGCACTTGCGGAAACTTGCGGATAAGCTCTTGCGGAAACTTACGCATAAGCTCATGCTCATGAATGAGCATAAGCATGAGCTTATGCTTATGCTTATGCATAAGCATAAGCATAAGCATAAGCATAAGCTCATGCTTATGCTCATGCGGAAATAGAGAAGGAGCTTATGCGGAATGAGAGAAGGAGCTTATGCGGAAAAAGAGAATGAGAGAAGCATATGCTTCTCTCATTCTCTATTTTCGCATAAGCTCTTGCGGAAACTTACGCATAAGCTCATGCGGAAGAATGAGCATAAGCATGAGCTTATGCTTATGCTTATGCATAAGCATAAGCATAAGCATAAGCATAAGCTCATGCTTATGCTCATGCGGAAATAGAGAAGGAGCTTATGCGGAATGAGAGAAGGAGCTTATGCTTATGCTCATGCAGAAATAGAGGAGGAGCTTATGCGGAAAAAGAGAAGGAGCACTTGCGGAAACTTGCGGATAAGCTCTTGCGGAAACTTACGCATAAGCTCTTGCGGATGAATGAGCATAAGCATGAGCTTATGCATAAGCATAAGCATAAGCATAAGCATAAGCATAAGCTCATGCTTATGCTCATGCGGAAATAGAGAAGGAGCTTATGCGGAATGAGAGAAGGAGCTTATGCGGAAAAAGAGAATGAGAGAAGCATATGCTTCTCTCATTCTCTATTTTCGCATAAGCTCTTGCGGAAACTTACGCATAAGCTCATGCGGAAGAATGAGCATAAGCATGAGCTTATGCTTATGCTTATGCATAAGCATAAGCATAAGCATAAGCATAAGCTCATGCTTATGCTCATGCGGAAATAGAGAAGGAGCTTATGCGGAATGAGAGAAGGAGCTTATGCTTATGCTCATGCGGAAATAGAGGAGGAGCTTATGCGGAAAAAGAGAAGGAGCACTTGCGGAAACTTGCGGATAAGCTCTTGCGGAAACTTACGCATAAGCTCTTGCGGATGAATGAGCATAAGCATGAGCTTATGCTTATGCTTATGCATAAGCATAAGCATAAGCATAAGCATAAGCTCATGCTTATGCTCATGCGGAAATAGAGAAGGAGCTTATGCGGAATGAGAGAAGGAGCTTATGCGGAAAAAGAGAA
Organism: Dipteris shenzhenensis; assembly: GCF_047967505.1. Taxonomy (NCBI): domain Eukaryota; kingdom Viridiplantae; phylum Streptophyta; class Polypodiopsida; order Gleicheniales; family Dipteridaceae; genus Dipteris; species Dipteris shenzhenensis. The sequence continues at coordinate 15,483,511 of NC_141608.1, read as the reverse complement.
TGAGAGAAGCGTATGCTTCTCTCATTCTCTATTTCCGCATAAGCTCTTGCGGAAACTTACGCATAAGCTCATGCTCATGAATGAGCATAAGCATGAGCTTATGCTTATGCTTATGCATAAGCATAAGCATAAGCTCATGCTTATGCTCATGCGGAAATAGAGGAGGAGCTTATGCGGAAAAAGAGAAGCATAAGCATAAGAGAATAAGAGGGATGCGGAAATAGAGAATAAGGGGGAAAGGAAAGAGAGAAGGGAAAAGAGAGAGGGGGAAAGAGAGAATAAGAGGAGAGGGAAAAAGAGAGAAGGGGGAAAATGAGAAAAAGAGAAGGGGGAAGAGAGGGTTCCTACGCCCATCACTGCAGCTAGCGCTTAAGGCGCTAGCTGCAGGCAAATGCAAATAACAAAAAGCTTAAATGGAAAGAAGAGGAAGCACTTACCTGTAAAAGTATGTCCCGCTCGGTGTAGTGGACTGGGCCCACAAAAGAGAGACTATGTCCCGCTCGGTGTAGTGGACTGGCCCTACAAAAGAGAGAAAACAACCCATTTTTTCAAATAAGATGTTAGTGGAAAGAGGAGATCACAAAAGCAACTTCTTGAAAGGAGACAAGGAAAGAGAAGATTGAGGAGACAAGGAAAGGAGGAGATTGAGGAGAAGAGAAGGAAGAGAAGGAAGAGAAATACAGAAAGAAGAGGTGAGTTTCTTTCTTTCTTTCTTGAAATTTCGTTTTTTGTTTGAATCCTTTCTAATCAAGCATGAAAACTAGTTTAAAACTTTAGCAATACAAGTAGAAACACTCACAAAACCAAAGCTAACAAACAAACAACCTACATTGTTGAAAAAAACTCACCTTTTGAAGAACATTCTTTCTGGAAACCAAAGAGGGAAAAAGGAGAGAGAGGGTGCACAAGAGGTAGGAGGAGGGTGAGGAGTGGGAAATAGGGTAGGAGGTTGCTTGGAATAGATGGGAGGTCAGTGAAAATAGGTGGGAGGAGATTTTGGAGAGCTTAGTTTAGAGATTAGGAAAGCTTTGAGCAAAACGCCGTGGCTTTCGCCGTTTCGGGTTTTAACCCACAGCGTCGCTATATAGCGACGCTTATTCGTCGCTATATAGCGACGTTTTTAATTGAAAACGTCGCTATATAGCGACGCTTTCAATTAAAATCGTCGCTATATAGCGACGGAACAGAGCGTCGCTATATAGCGACGCTTACTGTTTGTTTTTTAATGAGGCCTCTTGTGACTCAAACATGCTATGCCTATAATTGTCAATATCTCCTCTTACTACATAGCCTTACTATATAGGATTTTTTGTTTCAATCCTTACTATATAGCGATGTCATTCTTTTTATATAGCCTCAAGAGAAGCTCAAATTAAACATGCTATGCTCATAATTGTGTACATCTCCTCTTCATGCTTATGTTTTGGTTTTATAAGTGTAGATGGAAGGGACGAGTGGAAGCTCATCCGATGATGCGCCAACGCCCGGGAGCACGAAGTGGCTTACGGAGAGGTTATATTGTCATTGCACTCATTGCAAGCGAGAAGTACGACATCAACGTCGTATTATCATGCGCCACTTGCGGATGTATGGGGAGGAGCCGGAACCAGTACCCCCCGTTGGTGTTGCACATGTTGATGGATCATCGGTAAGTCAAAGCTATTTAAGTTCGCAATCTTATTGTATACCCGGAATTAGAAGATCTTCTATTTACACGAATGAGCTTATGACAGGATGACGAGGGTGACGAGGGTACACATATACCTTCTCACTTTCAACAAGACTATAGTCTCCCAGATGACGACGAGGGTATGGTCGACATGATGGATTCCATTTTTAGGGGCACTACATCCCACGTACACGTGATGTCAGAGTCTGAGGTGAAAATGCGAGAGTTGCAATCAACACAATTGTACGAGGGTGCCAGGATGTCTAAACTACGTGCTTGTCTCTCAATCTTGAATCTACAAGTACAGTATGGGTGGTCGGATACAAGTGTCTCGGCCTTAATGAGGTTAGCCCTTGCATTAATTTGATTGACTCATTATTTGGATATTGTTTGTTTTGAGAATCATCATTTGGATAGTGTCTTTGTCATAGGTTGCTCCAAAAGATGTTGCCTGCACCAAATACCATGCCCGCATCAAGAGATGAAGCGAAAAAGATGCTAACAATGGTGGGTATGGATTATGATACCATCCATGCTTGCCGTAATGATTGTATTCTCTTTCGTCGTGAGCATGGAGATTTGGCTAGTTGTCCAAAGTGTGGGGAACAACGATATAGAGATGACTTGCAGGGTGAGAGGATACCGGTAAAGGTCTTAAGACACTTTCCCATCATTGCAAGAATACAACACATGTTTCGATGCAAATCCATAGCGGAGTTGATGACATGGCATGCATCTCATCGGTCCACTGATCACACATTGAGGATTCCCACAGATTGTGCGGCTTGGAAGCACATAGATAATCAGTGGCCGGACTTTGCGAGAGAGCCACGCAACTTACATCTTGGGCTAGCCATGGACGGCGTGAATCCTTTCGGGTTACGCTCGACATCTTGGTCGACATGGCCCATAGTCGTGGTGAATTACAATATCCCACCATGGCTAACAATAAAAAAGGGACACCTCATGCTTGCACTACTTGTGCCAGGAAAGTACAAGGCAAGAAACATGGACGTGTACATGGCACCTTTGATAGAGGAGTTACAGATATTATGGAGAGGAGTGCAGGTCTTTGATATTTCCAGAGCTCCTAGGCATACCAATGATATTTCCGTCAGGGGTATCTTGATGTGGACCATGCATGACTACCCAGGATATGGAGAGTGCGCAGGTACGTGGTTATGTCTTTACATGTACAATGAGGGATTATGCTTTTTTTACTCTCTTTTGCACGCATGTCTTGTACTAACATATTCATGCACGCGTGCAGGGCTTGCTACAAGTGGGTACCATGCTTGTCCTGTTTGTGGACCCGCTCTGAAATCGCTTGCACGCTACTCCAAACACATGAGGAAAAATGTTTATGAAGGTCATGCTCGATACCTTCCGCTCGACCATCTCGCACGTGGAGGTCAGCTTGATCCACCACCATCATATTTAAAAGCAAGTGATTGGATTCAAGCTTGGAGGGAGAATGGAGAGGAACCTCCTCCTGGTATGAAGAGGCTATCGATCTTTCACGAGCTTCCTTATTGGGGTCAGTTACAAATCAATCATCTCTTGGATCCCATGCATATCTTTAAGAATGTGGGGGCTACCATTTGGGCACACTTGGTTGGTTCCAAGGACTCGAGAGGAGTGCGAGAAGACTTGCGTGCTATGAATAGGATGTCTCGTTTGTGCCCCAAGTGCATGCTTCAGGAAAAGTTGTCCTCCCGAAAGCAACGTGGATCCTCTCTACGAGGGAGGAGGCAGCGATCAAGGCAGACATTGCCTCTTTTCAAACACCGACAGGGTACATGCGTTGCTTGAAAGGAGCATTTTCAAAGGACAATAAGCTTAGTGGCCTCAAGTCCCATGATTGGCACAAGGTCTTACAGGTATTCTAAGTAGAATTAGTGTACCGATAATAGTGATGCATTAGCGTAATTATTATTATGTTATATTGTTGACATGATTTCATTGTTGCTTTGATAGTTCATCCTTCCAATTACAATAAAAGGGTGCTTACAAGAAGATGTTAGAAATGCTATATTCAAGATCTGTGGTATTGTGAGGTATGCTTACTATCAATTCGCATTATCTATTTTCTTCATGGACATGTGAAATAGGTGGATATCTCAAATATCTTACATATGCATGGACATGTGAAATAGGTGGATATCTCAAAAAGAGATCTCTATATCGAGCATCGAGAAGGCTAGGGTGGAATCCATCGAAGCCGTATGCTTGCTTGAGAAGCACTTTCCCTCAAGCATTATGACAACTCAAGTCCACTTGCTTGTGCACATAGTTGATGAGGTGGCTATAGCAGGTACCGTTCATAATCGATGGATGTTTTTTCTCGAGCGGTTTATGAAAACTTTAAAGGGGTTTGTAAGACAAAGAGCAAGACCAGAAGCAAGCATGGCAGAGGGATGGCTTGTGCAAGAGTCATTAGTATATATCACAGAGTTTCTTGCATCCACGGATCCTGATATGCCGCAAGCTTGGCACAACAAGGATGATGATCGCATCATTGGCGAGGTCCCCCAAGGAAAAGGGATTGAAAGAAAGATGAGCGAAGAGCAAATGGAGAAATTCAATAAGTTTTGTATCCTCAATAGCCCTGAGATGCAGAAGTGGATTGAGAGATATGAAGTGGCCAAAGCAGAAAGAATAAATGCAAGGACGAGATTCAGAGTAATGTACAGGCGATCACAACCATATCCACGAGATCTGGCTCTTCTCCATACTCACATGTCACTTGATTGGCTACAACTAGCTATACGTAAAGCCGAACGTGATGGAGAGACAATAAACGAGCGCGAGCGGGAGTTATCATCTGGATGTATGGTGCATGTAAGTTTCTTATCTCTTGATGTAATTAAGTAATTATTTGTGGCAATATATGCTATAAAATAGGTGCATCTTCATTGTTTTAATGATGCTCTTTTACAGTACAAAAAGTACAGTGCATTATGGTCATATGGACGACATTTTCGCATAGAACGCATCGATTCAAAGAGAGTCACGTATGATTGTGGAGTCATGGCTAACTTCACACAAGATAGCCGAGCAAGTGCTTCGGATACCAATCTTCTCTCCTCACAGTTGGATTATTGTGGAACCATACGTGTGGAACCATACGCGACATCTATGAAATTGATTTCAGACGATTTACTATTTTCATTCTTGATGTAAAATGGTTTAGAACTACTTACAACGGTCCCCATGCAACTGTGAGAAAAGATGGTAGCGGTCTCTTTGCAATAGACTCCACCAAACATTGGACCGATGAAAGTGATACTTTTGTTCTTCCTGAGCACTGTGAGCAGGTGCATACTAATGATTTAATTAGTCGAAGCTTTCGTTTTTTAAGTCCATTGATATATATATAATTGACGACATTTGGCACGTGATTTTTCATCTTCAATATAGGTGGTTTTTCATCCGGATCGTTCTGATCCAAGATGGTGGTACGTGATCCAAGTTGCACCACGAAGTAAGCAGATTTTTGAAGATCGAGATGTGGATATGGAGATGCCACTACCAAATCCGGATCCAATTGATGAATCTAGCGAAGAAGATGTAGATCACCATATGAGGCAAGAGGAAGATGCGCATAATGACATCGCACGGGAGGAGGATGGAGATCACGATATTGACGAGGAAGACAACAATCGTCAAGATCAATCACCACACTTAAGCTTAATTGAAGAAGATGATCAAATACTTTTAGGTGAACGTACGATGCTAGAGTACGATGATGATATAGGAGATCAACTCGGTATAGAGTTGGAGATAGACTTGCTTGGCGCCTTAGACTTGGCTCAAGATGAAACAGTTGATGTAAATGCTCTTATTTAATTTGATTTTTCTCATCTCCAACTTGGACATGAATATATGAGCTTCAAAGGCTTGATGTACATGCTCTCATTTTTTATTTCTCTATGAGCTCAAACATGTATGAAAATTTAAAAAATTTTGTCATTGGAAGAAAATAAATTTTAAGGCTTAAAAAAAAAAAAAACCTCTCTGTAAAACGTCGCTATAATATAGTCTCAGTGTCGCTATATAGCGACCTTTAAAAGTCGCTATATAGCGACTTTTACTAAGGTCGCTATATAGCGACCTTTTAAAGTCGCTATATAGCGACTTGTACTAACGTCGCTATATAGCGACGATTATCAAAAGTCGCTATATAGCGACGATTTACGACACCCGATTTTTATACCGACGATTAACGCTAAGCGGGCGCTAATCGTCGGTACGTAAACGTCGCAATAGGATGCGTGTGTAGTAGTGTATATTATACATGTAAAGACACAACCACGTACCTACGCACTCTCCATATCCTGGGTAGTCATGCATGGTCCACATCAAGATATCCTTGACCAAAATATCATTGGTATGTCTAGGAGCTCTGAAAATATCAAAGACCCGCACTCCTCTCCATAACATCTGTAACTCCTCTATCAAAGGTGCCATGTACACGTCCATATTTTTGGCCTTGTACTTCCCTGGCACAAGTAGTGCAAGCATGAGGTGTCCCTTCTTTATTGTTAGCCATGGTGGGATATTGTAATTCACCAAGACTATGGTCCATGTTGACCAAGATGTCGAGCATAACTCGAAAGGATTCACACCATCCATGGCGAGCCCAAGATGTAAGTTGTATGGCTCCCTCGCAAAGTCCAACCACTGATTGTTTATGTGCTTCCAAGCTACACAATTTGCGGGAATCCTCAATGTGTCATCACTGGACCGATGAGATGCATGCCAAGTCATCAACTCCGCTATGGATTTGCATCAGAACATGTGCTGTATTCTTGCAATGATGGAAAAGTGTTTTAAGACCTTACCGGTATTTGCTCACCCTGCAAGTCATCTCTATATCATTGTTCCCCATACTTTGGACAACTAGCCAAATCTCCATGCTCATGACAAAAGAGAATACAATCATTACGGCAAGCATGGATGGTATCATAATCCATACCCACCGTTGTTAGCATCTTCTTCGCTTCATCTCTTGATGCGGGCATGGTATTTGGTGCATCCAACATCTTCTAGAGCAACCTCATTAAGGCTAAGACACTTGTATTTGACCACCCATACTTTGCTTGCAGATTCAAGATTGAGAGACAAGCTTGTAGTTTACACATCCTAGCACCCTCGTACAACTGTGTTGATTGCAACTCTCGTATATTGACCTCAAACTCGGACATCACGTGTACATGTGATGTAGTGCCCCTAAAAATAGAATCCATCATGTCCACCATACCCTCGTCATCATCTAGCACATCCGGGAGACTATAGTCTTGCTCAAAGTGTGAAGGTATATGTGCACCCTCGCCACTGTCCTCATCCTGTCTCAAGATTTCGTGTAAATATAAGATCTTGTCTCAAGGTTTCATGTCATAATGGTATGAAATATTAATCACAAACTCAAATAGCATTGACTTACCGATGATCCATCACCACGTGCAACACCAATGGTGGGTGGGCTCCTCCCCATACATCCGCAAGTGGTGCATGACAATACGACATTGATGTCGTACTTCCCGCTTGCAATGAGTGCAATGACAATACAAACTCTCCGTAAGCCAGTCTGCGCTCCCAGGCATTGACGCATCATCTGACGCGAGCTTCCACTTGTTCCTTCCATCTACACACCTCCAAAATCACAACATGAGTTGGAAGGAAATCTATTAAGATCCAAAAAATAGCCACCCATGAGCTCCTTTCCTCTCTTCTAACAATAATTGCCCTAAATAGTCACTATATAGCAATGCTTTGTCATATTCCATCGCTATATAGCGATGCTTTTAGGATATAAACGTTGCTATATAGCGACTGACTAGCACCAGGGCGAGGGTCGATCTGAAGCCTCGAGTTAGATTGATACCCAGCAACAACAACAAGATGGTGAAAGCAGTGAGCACGTCGACTATATTCCGATGAGTAGGGAAGGATCCTCTACGGATTCAACTTGGAGTTCAAAGTATTTATAAGTGGAGGAAGCAAATCCAAGCCTGACCCTGGACTCACTAGCAAAAGTCTTCATCAGAACGACCTATGGATCGTACATAGCAGCATGAGTTTGTGTTGTAGCCGAAAGAAATTTGTTCAATCCATTGCCACCTCAACCAAGAAGGAGACAAACTATTCAACCACCTGTCATCATGGCAAATCTAAATCCACTGGTAAAAGCTGTGAAGTTTGAAGGGAAAAAGGACAAGACCTTGGCAGTCATGTTGGGCAGTTCAAAACCCGATGAATTGCAAGTGGCTTCCAGGGATTAGAAGATGTAGTAAAGAAGGAGCAGTTTGCAACCACAATGGAGGGGAAAGCAATGAGCTGGTTCATGCAGTATGGACTACCACACTTTGCTACATATGAGGAACTGAAGATATCTTTCTTAGTAAGATTTCACAACAGAAAAACATTAGAGGAAGTGCTTAAAAGGGTTTGCAACATGAAGCATAAAGATTTGCTGGTGGAAGATTATGCACAGAAATTCAAAAATTTGTATCAAAGGCTAGAAGCACCATAGAGGCCTTCTGAAGAATTGTTGGGAGACTATTTTTGCAAAGGGCTCAACAAGGAGTTACGGATTGTAGTAGCAGGCTGTGACCAACTTGCTAGAGCAAATGATTTCAATAACTTGGTGGAAGTTGCTCAAAGGGCAGAAAGAAGATATGGAGCATCAAAGAACAAAGAAAAGAAGGTAAAGAAGAAAAGCACAATGACTCTTATTTTGAATCAGTGGAAGAGGATGACTCTGACTCCGATAGTGAGGAGAGTGATAGCTCTAAGGATTATAGTTCTGATGAAGATTCAGATGAGGAAGGAGAAGGAAAGAAGAGGAAGAAAAATGGAAAAGATAAGAAGCCCAAAACAAGGGGAAAAACCAAGAAGAAGGAGCCAAAGAGTCCTAAAGAAGAGTCTAAACTTGAGAAAATGTTTAAGGAACAACTGAAAAGCATGGGAGTAGAATCAAAGAAAGAAAAGGTACCATGTGATTATTGTCGGAAAGATAATCATGATAAAGAAAAGTGTCAGGGTATAATCCAAGTTATAGGGGGAGGCTACCTCCTCATCTACAACAACAACTAAAAAATACTTCTTACTGTATAATGTGCAAGATGCTTTGTGTCGGCAGTAGCTGGAGTAGTATTTAGAATGGGTTCAATTGCTGATCAAAATCAATTCCATGTCTAGAGAGAGTTATGCTATTCTTAGGTCAGCTGAGAGAGGATGTGAGATTTCATGGGCTGACATCATTCATGATAGGGTGATGACCGAAGTGAACAAGAAGGCATTGGCAAGAACAAATAACCATTCAAAGATTGGTCCTTTCATTTCTGCACTATTTGAGTATGGTAAAATGTCCTTGGTGATTATTAAGGAGTTGTCTAGTCCAGAGGAGGAAACTCAGACCAAAGCAAGAAGTGACATCCCTATAACTACATCAAATATAGATACAAATCAATGGGAAGTAGTGAATAAGGTCAAGGAGGCTAAATACACTATAGAGGAAGCACATAAGATGGTGCTTGAAAAGAGCTTAGCATAGAGTTTGTGAGACATGCCGATTGGAAGCGGTGAATTGTTGAAGAACATGCAGGAAAATGGTAAGAGAAAGATCAAACTCAATGTAAAGAAAGCATTGGCAACCAATCTTAGAGAATAATTTGATAATAGTTTACCAGCAGCATCTGAACCAGTGGTGCATCAGAATATAATAGAAACAGAAGTTTGTATAGTACGGTTTTTTGAGAAAGCGCCTATAGTTGAAGTGAATCATGCTATGAAGGTCTTAAATAGTTTCAAGAAGAGCAAAATGAGATGCAAGTAGGGTATTCAGCCCAAATGTAAGTGTTACAGAAAAACAAGTAGCAATTGTAGAAGAAAATTGATGCCTATCAATAGGAAGGGGACCCGGTCAGGGAACTGAAATAATATGTTTTGAATTAGAAAAAAGAGCTTGAAAATTATAAGCTTCAAAAGGAAAAGGAGGTGCAACAACTCACTCATCAGTTGAAAATGCAGAAGGAATGTTTACCTACAGTGCAAAAATGTCTTACTGAGATGAAGAAGGCATTTTTCACTCAGTTACAGAGACTATATGAAGACTATGTGGATTTACAAGTGGAGATGGTAATTGCTAAGGAAAGGATTAAAGCACTAGAGGATGTGGAAATTCATCTTAAAGCCATGACCGATAAAGTAGATGGAGTGTTTATGTCAGGAGCAGTACCTGTGAAGAAGATAGAACCTTCTGAGACTAATGGACCACATAATAGTCTACAGAAGGCAATGGAACCAAAGACTTTGAACTTATCACTAGGAAAGATAGCTTGGGGATTGATCTTAAGTTCTACAAGGAATACCTGATGTAAAGGGTTCGGGTCTACGTGTTTTTGACAAATAAAACACCCTATCCATCGGAAGTGCCAAGTGTTAGAGGTTAGCTAGGCGCCTATAGTTAACTCTAGTACTAAATAATAAACTAGAGGAGTTGATTGTCATGATCAGTGCTCTCTAAAGTAGTTATTCAGTTATATGCATGTAGCTACTAGACTAGTGCTAGAGAGTCTTGTGAATAGAACAGAACTCCGAGATGAATCAGACTACAATGATGCTTTGTCTAGCAATTCTACTGTAATATTTTGATGTATTCCGACAATGATAAGTGAATAGAGAACATTTCTACTTTGTATCTACTATCTACAATGTATTTCAAAGTTGCAATAAGTTTCAACTTGTATCAGATTGTGTTACGACTCTGTATTAGAGTTCTTCATGGAAGTGTTTACTTAAGATCAGATGTAGAAGTACTCTGGGTAAAACAAACCTGAATAGGAGCGATGGACACTTGGTTGTATCCAAAGAATCCGTCTAGGAAGCTATAGGCTTCGTTTCCAACTATCCTTTAGTGGATTCATGTGCTACACAACTTCAACGGGCACCCCTTTCATATCAGTGTATTTCTAGGCCATACAATCCTTGTATTCTCATAGGAGAGCTATTAGAGTGTTCTCCTCATTGGGGGAGAGATCATCGGCAATGAACACAGGTTGGGGGTCTTACCCTCCGGAGCCAAGTTTACCTCCTTGACTGGGGCTGGGCCATCATATCCTTGGCAGCAACCGTCTTCCCGAGATCTCTTGACTTGTTGGTATAAGATCTTGCGATCCTCGATTGTGTAGGCCTTGTAGTGGGATGGGACCTGTCGTAGATCCTCCTTCTCTTCACCTTCCTCTTCTATGCCTTCAAGGGGACTGGTCCTCTTGGCCTTAGCCAAGATTTTGGATTACGGGAGTTTAGGACTTGAAGGGGTCTCTTTCATGGCGCTTATAGAGCCAACCGAGGAGGTTACCTTGCTCATCTGGGCTCCCCAATTAGAAGAGAACTCATGATGGGCAGGAGTGGCGCCAACATATGCTAGCCAGTGGAGGTCTGATTTGACCCTTACAGTCCCTTTGCTCACGCGACTTCAAATCACCTAGTCTAAGAGCCTTGCAAATTATAATTCCCATCAGGTACCACTTGCATGGCTTGGAAAGAATATTTCCTTGTTTTTTACCATACATCATGCATGAGTGTAAGAATACATGCATTAGTGGTCTTATAGCCATGGAAACGGTACGCGATGGGAATGATACTCTGTACATACCTTAAAATCACATATTTTAAGACTCGTGCAAAGTATCATGCCCATCAGGTACCATAAGTATAGTTTGAAAAGAATATTTCCTTGTTTTTCACCATACATCATGCATGTAAGAACACATGCATCGATGGCATTCTAGCCATGGAAATGGTAGCTAATGGGCATGATACCTTGTAAATAACTTAAAATCACCTATTTTAAGATCATGCAAAGTATCATGCCCATCAAGTATCATTTGCATAGATTGAAAGGAATATTTTCTCATTTTTTAACATGCATCATGCATTTCCCATGCAAAACCTACATTGGTGTGGTTGCGGCCTTGCAAAATACAATGGGCATGAGGCTTTGGCCAGCAGGCCTTAAAATCATTACTTAAAAAAATGAAAAGTATCATGCCCATCAGGTACCATTTTCATACTATGTATAGGCCTTAACATCACCTATTTTAAACTTGGTGCAAAGTATCATGCCCATCAGGTACCATTTACATTGGCTAAATGACTTTTGAGGCATGTTTTCCTACACTCATGCATGATACATGGTGAAAAAAAATAAAATATTATTTCTACACCATGTGAATTGCACTTTATGGGCACGATACTTTACACTAGACATAAGATCACCTATTTGAAGACCTGTGCAAAGTATCATACCCATCGAGTACCATTTCCATGGCTAGAAGACCACCGTGGCATGTTTTCCTACACTCATGAATGATATGTGGTGAAAAACAAGGAAATATTATCTCTGCACTATGCAAATGGTACCCAATGGGCATGATGCTTTGCATGGGTCGTAAGTTCATATACTTTAAGTCTTGTGTGAAGTGTCATGGTCATCAATACCATTTTTATGGCTAGCCGAGGAGGGATGTTTTCCTATACTCATGCATGATGCATGGTGAAAAACAAGGAAATATTATTTCGTCACCATGAAAATGATAAATGATGGGCATGAAACTTTGCTAGAAGACCACTGAGGCATGTTTTCCTATGCTCATGCATAAAGCATGGTGAAAAAAATAGAGTTATTATTTCTTTACCATGATGGTACCCAATGGACATGATACTCCTGCAAGGGCCTTAAACTTACCTAGTTTATGGATTTTTAAAAGTATAATGGCCATTAACAACCATCAAGGCATGGGCTAGGAGACCACAAGGCATGTTTTCATATGCTCATGTGTGATGCATGGTGAAAAACAAGGAAATATGCTTTTATCACTATGAAATTGGTACCTAATGAACATGATACTTTTCATGGGCCTTAAAATCACCTAGTTTAAGTCCCATGCAAAGTACTATGCCAATTGGATACTATTTTCATGGCTAGAAGACTACCAAGGCATGTTTTCCTATCATGCTCTTGTGTCATGCATGGTGAAAAGCAAGGAAAGGTTCTTTCTTCACCATGCAAATGGCACCCGATGGACACAAAACTTTGTATAGGCCTTAGAATCACTTATTTTAATGTGAGTTCAAAGTATCATGCACATCGGTTACCATTTCATGGTGAATATAGAGCACCAACAAGTTATGCTTTCCTATGCTCATAGGTTATGTATGGTAAGAAAATGAGAACATTATTTTTTCACCATACAAATGGTACTTGATTAGCCTGATACTTTGCACAAGTTTTAAAATAAGTGATTTTAAGGCTCATACAAATTACGTTTGAGTTGACTATACATTCTTGATGAGATAAATTAGGACCACACCCCATGACACAACAACACAAAGCAACTGTAGACGTGCTTGATAGACGCGCAAAATAGCGAGCGCATCTATAGGCGTTGCTTGAATAGAGAAATTACGGGTGCGTCTAATAGCGCGTCTAATAGTTCATCTATTTGCGCGTGTATTAACACATCTATTAGCGCATCTACACTGAGAAAATACGGGCCTGTTTAACATGGCGTTTATCAGTGCATCTATTTGCGCGTGTATTAGTGCATCTACACTGAGAATTAGACGCGTATCTAGACGTGTATTTAGACACAAAACAAAGAATACAGAAAGTGAGATTTTGGTGTACATCACTGCTTTCCAAACATTGCCCATGATTACCAAAGCACATAATTTTAACAAAAACATCAATGCTTTTTTGCAAGCCCACATATACAAGAATTAAGTGAGGTGAGGAGAATGAGATAATATGTAAAATAGTTTTGCCAATATCAATGATGGGCTACGGTTCAATCTCATCCTCAATGAGATCAACCCTTGCCAAACTATCTACTTCAAAATCCAAACAAGTGTTTAGATCTGCAAATACATTCAACCCACTACTACTTGTGCTACTCGTGCTCATCGAAATCAGCATCACCAATGGTAGGCTCATCCTCATGGGTAATGGCCTCAATATTTGTATCTCCTATCTCATGATCATCCTCCTCTCTCGTATCATGGTCATCATCACCTCCATGGCCATGATCATCCTCCATACGCTCCATATTAGTAAATGTACTATACATCACTTTGGAACGTGGCATAATAGGTATGACATGCCACCATCTATTATTATCCACCATTGGTTGATAGACAACCTAATTCAAACACAAATACAATCATGTTATTTTCCTTGCATTGAAGGTATCAAATATTTAAAAGCGAGAATTTTTATATGTGTGCACCATACCTGTTCACATTGTTGCGGTAGTACTAGTGTGTCCTTCCTACGTTGCCAAAACTTTGTGGAGTCAATAGTTACAAAGCCACTTGCATGGCGTTTGATTGTTGCATTAGGGCCTCTTTCCACCACGTCCTTAAACCACTTTACATCCAAAACATACACAAAGAAGCATCAAAAGTCAAGCTTAATAATATCTTGGATTATGCCACAATAATCATCCATGGCTCCATTGGCTCCCTCAAAGCTAGCAATGACGCCACAATCTTGTGTGTTTCTCTTATCATCAATCCGTTGTGTTCGAAAATGCTTGCCCTCACACCATATAGCATTGAACATAATACACTACACCAAGAAAAAATTAATTAAATAAGAATCTAAATTATTGACAGCTCCTAACTTATGCATAACATTCTATATACCGACCTTGCTCATGCATCCCCTAGCATACTCCCATTCTTCCATTGTGATATGCATCCCCTCATCTTTCTCTGCTTTCTCCATTTCATCAAGTAGCCAATCCACATGAGTATCCTTTGGAAGTGCTCTTAGATACTGAGGGTATGGCATATGAGATCCATGGTGTGTACGAAAGAGGGCCCTTTCTTCTTGTCTTCTTGCCTTTGCATCCTCGTATCTTGTCACCCATCTTTTCATCACATCATTATTAAGCACACAATAGAGGTTGATACTATTATGCAACTCCGTGTCTATTACTTTGTTGCGTCCTTTCCCTTGAGGCACAATAGAGGTCATCCTTAGGTCTTCATCATCTCTCCATAGCCATGGGAGAGAGCTATCCACATCAACAAGAAACTCAGAAATATATACAAGTGACTCTTGTACCAACCAACCCTTGGCCATGCTACCTTCGGGTCTTGCATTTTGTCTCACGAAGCCCTTCAAGGTCTTCATGAAGCGCTCGAGGAAGAACAACAATCGTGCATGTATAGTACTGCATATAGCAATCTCATCCAGCAAATGCACTATAAAATGTAGTTGGCTTGTGAGAATAGAACGTGGAAATGTCTCCTCCACTAAACAAACCACCTTTACTAACATAACTTGAGCATTCTCAAGCATGGTGGGATCTATTTCCTTTGAGCTCACATACCTAGAAATGAAAAAGTACACCATATTAGCAATATGAACACCTTGCATGGAGCGTAGGGAAAGAAAGATGACGTTACAACACATTTTGTCCCTACAATTCCAAGGAAAAAGAGAAATAGATTGAAAGATACAAAGAGGCAAAAAGAAATGAGAGAAAGACGGAAGAAGAAACAAAATAGAGGTTAGGTATTTGGAAGATTTATCTCTATTATCAAGCAAATGCAAAACTACGTGGCTCTAAGATTCTACTCTAACAGAGCGGAGACTTATCTGCATGAGTAGTAAGGAACAAGAAATTTCCAATGGTGAGTCTCTTCCTTTAATGGTTCTCATGATGAGAAGTGCAAAATAGCATTGACCATGTGAAAAACTATGTTTTCTTCTTTTTGATTTCATATTCAGTATAATTCTTCAATGTAATGTGGTCACAAGGCGTTCATTTTCTCATAGCAAACGTTGATGAGAAACATAACACATTTGATCAAAGGGTCCTAAGAGAATCGAGCTAGTACAAAGATACCCAAATGGTGAGCTGGATTATGCTGGTTATGATTAAAGTGAACTTTGGAAGTAGAACAGTTCACAGCCACGACAATTGCCTGAAAATGATTCAATGGATACGTTGTTCCCGACGCAACAGATTTTGTGTTTAAGAGGTTTGAAACACCACCAAACAATTGAGTGACAAAAGAACGCAAATAAATGCAGATGTGACAAGTTATTACAATCTCAATGTGATAGAACAACTGCGAGGGCTCGTGCGTAAATATAATACACTGCTCTGTAGCTAAGACGTCTTTGTATCAAATATGGAGAGATTTTTCTACCTAGAGGATACGACCATTTCACTTGCATGCACAATTCGTAATAGTTGCTTTCAGAATCCATAAAAGACAGTCTTGTGCTCTCAGTTTCACACATTTCATTGTGATCTTCACGTATTGATCCTCTCGCTCCATTCCTCTTGCTTCACAGTAGTTTTCATTCATGGAGCAGGCTGGTCTAGCCATGAAGGAAGACGTGATTGCTGCTCCTAACGAGTTGCGGCAGGTTGGCCTGGGCATACAAGAGTTTCTTAGGGGCAAACATATTCTCATCACTGGAGCTACAGGCTTTCTTGCTAAAGGTAGCGGCCTTAGCTAGGCTCACCAAGCAAAAGCTCTCTCAGTCTAATCCAGCTGCGGATAAATATTTAACGTTGTGCATGTTTCTTCTACAGTATTGATCGAGAGAACCCTTCAGATTCAGCCCGACGTCGGGCAACTCTACCTCCTCATTAGATCTAAGGACATTCAGACTGCTCAGAGAAAATTGAAATCAGAGGTAACCATATCATTTTTACAGAATCATACGTTAATGTACTGTAGGACAATGGCGTACCGTATGAACACATGGCTTAAAAAGGAGAAAGCTTAATCACATTCTAGTTTTGTTCTTCCCTGATTGTATTGTACGTAGGCGCTGTGTAAGAATACGCAGATACCCGGATTCCATAGAATTGATGACCGTGGTTCGCGTTTGGAGGACTGCCAAAGAATGCCTTAACTCTTGAACATCAATTGCCTGTTCCCCTTATTTTTATCTGCACATTTTAACGTTCTGTTCTCGCAAATCAGATTGTTGACTCGATATTGTTCGAATCGCTCCGCGAACACTACGGCAGTGCATACGAGGAGTTCATGATGGAAAAAGTAACAGCTGTTGCAGGCGATGTCACTGTGGATGATCTGGGACTCCACGAGAGTGCAAAGAGAGAAATGGTTACCAGGCTGCAAATTGTCATAAACTCAGCTGGCAACACAGCCTTTGATGAAAGGTTAATGTTCTTGGAGGACTTAAATAATCGGGAGTCGTTTTGTTTGTTAGAGACTGAGCTTTGATCATAGTTTTGAACTTGTTAGCGCGAAAAGGAAGCTGCTTTTTTTAATCACGAAAACGTTTATTGTGTCTTTGGAACTGCGTCCAGGTATGATGTCTCCCTTGACGTAAACACACTGGGAAGTGCACGGGTTTTGAAATTTGCACAATCGTGTGCTGAAATAGAACTCTTTCTGCACATATCTACTGGTACTCGACGCAGCTTTTTCTTCCCTTCTTTTAGGCTTTGATCACGAGTTCGAGTTCTGGTACCAGTAGAGTTGCTAATTAAGGCACGATGCTTGCGAAAAATCCAAGAAACAAAACACAGATATGCGTGCATTGACGTCTGACTGGATTTTGCAGCTTTTGTGAATGGACAACGAGAGGGGCATATTACTGAACGCCCCTTCAAACGTGGTCAAAGCATTGCCAGAGAACTCTTCGGTAGTACTGATGTTCCAGATCTTTGCTGGAAAGTTGAAAAGGATGTAATAGAGAGGAAAGTGGCAGAGATCTTGAGCGAAGATAATCGTACGTTACATGCAAACGGCACTGTAGGAGTAAAATCGACTGCAATGAAGGAACTAAAGAAAATAACCGAAGCATTGAAGGATTTGGGACTGCAAAGGTAACTAACATCACGTCTATAGCTACAAGAAACAGAAGATGCTAATATTCCTTCCCTCTGTTGATGATTAACTAATTATTAAACCCACATCTCGTAAAACAACTTCCCACTTATATGAGCTTCTCTCGAAATATTCCTTCCTCCTGTTGATGATTAACTAATTAGCAAACCCA
Organism: Dipteris shenzhenensis; assembly: GCF_047967505.1. Lineage (NCBI taxonomy): Eukaryota > Viridiplantae > Streptophyta > Polypodiopsida > Gleicheniales > Dipteridaceae > Dipteris > Dipteris shenzhenensis. The sequence continues at coordinate 15,465,779 of NC_141608.1, read as the reverse complement.
CATCTCGTAAAACAACATCCCACATATATCTTTTCTGCATTACGGTTGCTTTCCATCCATTCTTATTTCTGGATTTGGATGATCAAGAACAGGGCTAGGATGTTCGGCTGGAGAAACACGTATGAACTCACCAAAGCCATGGGAGAGATGATAATCGACGAGACCCGAGGAGAGTTGCCTGTAGCTATTATACGACCCAGTGTGGTGGAGAGCACATTTGAACAGCCCTTTGCGGGATGGATACAGGGAAACAGGTAAACATTGCAGCACTAATTCGTTCGCCCAAACACTGCTAGCTTGATGCATCGTCATGATAACCCATATTCAGTCACTGATTCATTTCGTGATTACCCATTCTTGCAGAATGGCAGATCCTCTGATTTTGGGCTATGGGACGGGGCAACTACGTTCGCTTCCTGTCGATCCCAGCGGTATACTTGATGTGGTCTGTAAGTTAATTTCTTTCTTTCTTCCTTCTCTTTTGTGTCAAGTTGCGTGATGAGATGATAAGCCGAGTCTATTTGCAATTACAGGTACCCGTTGATATGCTTGCGAGTGCAACGCTGGCTGTAATGGCCAAGATGCATAGAACAGTCAAACCTTGTTTAGAGGTGTTTCAATTCACTTCTTCGGGAATCAATCCATTGAAGTTTGAGAATCTCCTTCGACTCATATATGAGTATTTCTCGGAGCAGCCTTATGTGCGCAGGTCGGGAGGAACAGTAAGGGTGGAACCGATGAAAACGTATTCAAGCAACAAAAAATTCGTGGAGGAGATAACATCTAACCGGGTGAATACAGCAGATCCCAACTTTGCTCCGATTTTGTAATCCATTCGTCAACCAATCAATCCAATTCATTCGTCGATCAGTCCAATCATACTAGCGGTGCAACATTGTCTAACTCAGGTTGCATGATGGTGCATGTTCTTATGAAGGATCCTTCAATGAAGGATCGAACTGTGGAGCAGATCATCTATCTGACGACCATCTACGAGCCTTACACTTTCTATTCAGGAAGGTAAAGATTTTCACCCTTGAAAGTCTATCGCAATTTTTAAAAGGAGAAGCACGCACGTAGCACGCCTTATTGAAGGAGAAATGACACGTGGTGGCGTGGTTGATTTCTCTAAGTTTTGAGTATGGATAAAGCGTGAGAAGATGCATGTGTGGGTGGATAGATCCTAGAGGATGCATGCGGGGGAATTAATGATGCACATGCACACGTGTAATGATTGGAGATGTATAATATGCACATGTGGGAATTAATGATAGGAGATGTGCAGGTGTAAATTAATGATTGGAGATGCATGTGTGGGAATCGGAGATTACCTCATGCGGACTAGCTTCTTGATATTTACTTGCTTACAAGCTACAAATATCTACTCAATAGAAAGGAGGCATGCATCTTGCATATATATGTTATTGAAGCAATGATAAATGAGCAACACGCTCTCGTTATCATTAATTAGGTGTTGAAGTGATCACATGTTCTGAAAAACATACATTTAGTTTGTCCATGATGAAGATCTATGATGAGGGATACATTCATGTGGCTACGATCAAACTAGAGTTGTTGGAGGAGAGTCACATCTTGCCCACTAGGTTATGGCCTTTACTTAAATGCACTCCTCTTCATCTTACTTTGAGGAAATAACTCTTAGCTTACAAAGAGGCATCCATTTTAGGTTGGATGGTCACGGAGATAAGGTGCATGACCATATGGGTGTGGTGTGGCCAACCTACCAACCAACTTACATGGGTATTATGAATTGACAAGAGTATGATGAACAAGCTTGATCTCATAGCCTACGTGATGATTATACATTTCAAGAAGAATCCCATTAAAAAATATTATCTTATGCACAACCCTTGTAGTTTAAACCTTAATGTGCACAATTAATACATATGTAATATAACCACCCAGACTATTGTCTGCTGTATGAGAAATGCATCTACAAACTTGGTCTCATAGGCATGTTTTTGGGTCTTTGTAATCAAATTGATTATCACCAACCTTGAGGTACAATAATGCAATCCATACGTACTAATGGCCATAGTGGGCCATTATCATGGGGAGTGTTCTATTTTGAAAATAATAGAGATTTGATCTTAGAGGGCCCCTTACTAGCTAATATGTGCATACCAACTTTGTGTGAAGCATTGTGGGAGGCTACATGTCATGTCTATGACAATTTTATTATTGAAATATGGACTCATGAATGATTAGCTTATTTATAGAGATGGTAGCATAGTTAAAAACAATAATTTACCAACTCCAATAGTTAGATAGATCCATGTTGTTGGGAGGATTTATCATTTTATTACCATACATGGTCACTAACTTTGATCAAGCGCTTTTGTTGTACTATTAAGTTTCTATGCACTTGTGGTTATGGTTCGAATCCAATAATTATGATTTTTGTGGCAGGTTTGATAATGCAAACATTCAAGGCCTAATTGCACAACTCTCCATGGAAGAAAAAGAGATGTTCCCATTTGACTTGGGAGAGATCAATTGGGGGAATTACATTAAAGACGTCCACATTCCGGGACTATGTAAGCATGTATTAGCAAGTAGTAAGAGATATAGTCACTAAAGTAATGGATGCTTAGATTCACATGAGGTTGCTACCATTGACTACCTTGAAGAATAATCCTATCCTTTATAATAAGTGGCATAACAATATAACTTATTTGTTTGTTATGACTACATGAATTGCTCATCTTGAGCTATAACTAGCTTTGACTTGGTCAATTTGCAAAAGGATGGTCTCTTGATATGCTTATCCTTGTTACTATTATAATCCTTCAGATTATGTTTTTTTCATAATTGGGACTTTTATAAAAAGCTCTTTTATTAAAACTATACATTTTAAATGAATTTAGATTGATGTAAATGAATACCCTCTTTTATGGGCAAAATATGGTAATATGTTGACCAAGAATGGGCCAAGGATATACCACTTCATATCTCATTTCATTGCATTGTATACTAGATACAAGAAATACTTATCACATGGTAGTCATTAAACCACGTTGTGATGGGCATCGGCCAATCCACAATTTATAATGTAAAAATCATTGATGAGGTGGCTTTAAGAATAATATGTAGTATAAAAAAGCAATTGAATTGATTCAAATCATCATTTCAAATCAAAATATTTGAATTGATTAACGGGACTCAAATTACCATTTTTAATCAAATGATTTAAATCCCTCAAGAATCCTTATTGCATAAATATGTTATATTTCAAGGTATTTTCATTGGTCAATGTATCATTCAAGAAATTATTTTTTTCTTTTGAGTGATTTGGACAATCATTTATTAAATTGGTATCTTTTCTCAACTACGATCATAAAACACACTATAATGTGCATTATATTCATGTGCTGACAATTTTGGGATTGTGGGACAACTTTAAGAATATATAAACCTCAGGGGGTGCACCACTAAGAAACCCTATGTATCATGTGCATTCAAGGGGTATTTAAAAAACCCCTTAAATAAAATATCGTACTCAATAAAACCACCCCTCTTTACTTATAAACTAACAGATTTTTTTCTAGAGCTGAATTAATAAATCCCTCCTTTATTGTAAATATGTTAAAATTTTTCCCAAATCTAAATTAAAATACCCCTCCTTTTGAATGCACGTGGTACATAATTTTTTTTTAGGTGAACCCCTCGAGATATAAACTTAGGTGTTATTATAGTGGAAGGGCCATAGGAATCAAAGCATGCCTTAGTTTTGGAACATAAGGGAGGCCAATACAATGTGGTTACTTATCTTTGTCCCAGTAAAAAATATGTTTTATTTTTTTCATGAGTACTAGCCACTTAAATAGGGTGAGTGGATGCATCATAGGGGAATTAGATTCATCTCATCATCTCCTGGATTCTCTAAATTGTCAAATCTCCATCCCATGTGGCTCTCCGCTTGACATCATAGCTTAATCATCACATCAACTAATAACAAAAATGGTGGTCACACACGGACACGAGGACACAAAAACAAGCACACATACAAGTACACATGAAGCTCCAAGTCCTCAACAAACCTTCCTTTAGAGCAAAGGTGAAGATGTCTAAGAAAGCCATCATCAATCGTGGTGATTTGGGGTCAAGGCTGCAACCATGTGATACAAATAACACAATGATGCCAAAATCTATAAATCACCAGGCAGAGTATGGGAGCTTGACCGCTCATGACAATCTACATCAATTTACCCAGGAAACACCCTTCTTGCTCTAAGTAGGTGTGATGAAAGATTTCATTTATTACAATAATTTTGGGAGACTACCCAAGTGGTGTGCCTTTGACACACAACCAATTAGAAATCCCAATTAATATCTATCTCTTCTTAAAGAGATGTCTTATAGTATGCATCAAACAAACATTTTTGTTTATTTGTGGTAGTATGTTTATCTTCATAATCATCATCTTCTTTTGCTCCAAGGTTTGTGTGCTCCTTTGCTTGCTTTATGGCCATGTTTTGAAATCAAGTATTTTCAGCACCACCAAGTTTGTCACAACAGGTACATTTGAGTAGCTTTGCACTCTTCTTTGCTTTACTTTGAGAGAAGAATATCTTCTCGATCTCAAAATATGGCTGCAGCTTGTTTTGTGAGATGTCGGTCCTCATCAATGCAATCATCATACCCCATTTCTCTAGCTACTCTACAACTACATCATTATATTTTGGGATATTTTCAATACTAGAAAGTAGAACTACAATGTGGTCATCCTTACCAATCTTAACGTGCAGCATAGACATTTATTGAGGAAGAGAGACTAATGTGCTCAAGTCTCGGGGGGTGCAGTATTACCAAGAAACCTTATGTATCATGTGCGTTCAAGGGGTATTAAAAAATAATGTTAAAAAGTATAAATCTTCTTTCGATGATTTAATGTTTGAATTTAAAGATGTCTTTCTGAAGAAAAAAAACCTGATGGTTTACCTCTTGAGAGAGAAGTAGATCATAAAATAGATTTGATTCCTGGATCTACCCCTGTTTGTAAACCCCCATATAGGCTTAGTCAAATGGAGGAACGTGAGGTCGAAAGACACTTAACATAATATCTAAGAAGGGTCAAATTCAAACAAGTAGCTCACCTTGGTCTGCTCCAATTTTACTGGTAAAGAAAAAGGATGGTACTATGTGTTTATGCATAGATTACAGAGCACTAAATAAAATCACCATAAAAAATAAGTATCCTATGCTTCGCATTGATGAGCTCTTTGATCACAATTGCAAGGGGCAAAATACTTTACTAAAATTGATTTAAGATCAGGATATCACCAAGTATGAATTAGGGAAGAGGATACATGCACCTAAGACATCATTTTGTACTAGGTATAGGCATTATCAATTTAAAGTAATGCCTTTTGGATTAACAAATGCTCCAGCAACTTTCATGACACTTATGAATAGTGTCTTAAGGCCATATCTAGGGAAATTTGCGGTAGTATTTCTAGACGATATCCTTATTTATAGTAAAACTAGAAAAAAACATTTAGAACATTTGCGAAAAGTGTTCCAACTGCTTAGAGATAATTCACTCTTTGCAAAAGAATCCAAATGTGAATTCTTTGCAAAAGAAGTGAAATACTTGGGACATATAATATCCCAAGAAGGGGTTCGTATGGACCCTGATAAAGTAAGGGCCATATTGGAATGGCCACATCCTACAAATCTAGAAGAATTACAGATATTCTTAGGTTTGTCAGGATTCTATAGGAGATTCATCTAGGATTACACTAGGATTGATGTTCCGATGATGGACTAGCTTAAGGGGAAGGGAAGCACCTTCATATGGGATGAACCTCAAAACAGAAGTTTTGAAAAATTAAAGGTAGCTATAGCGGCAGCTCCTGTCTTAAAAGTAGTCAATCCTAATGAACCATTCGTGGTTGAGACAGATGCTAGTGATTTTGCTGTTCGGGAGGTACTTATACAAAAAGGTCGACCAGTGGCTTTTGAAAGCAAAAGGTTAGATTGTGCCCAATGGAATTACTCGGCATATGAGAAGGAACTATACGCTATAGTCTATGCTTTAAAAAAGTGGAGGCACTATTTATATGGTGCAAAATTGGAGATCATCTTTGATCAAGAGAGCATTAAATGGATTTGTAATCAGCCAGAGCTTAAAGGTAGAAAAGCTAGATGGGCTGAGTTAATGCAAGAGTTTGATATACAATTGACATACAAGGGAAGTTTAATGTGGTAGCAAACTCGCTTAGCCGAATGCCAATTGTTGATGAATTGAGTTTTACTCAATTTCAGAATGATTTCCTAGAGTCCTTAAAGGGGAAATAAGAGTTTGATCCTCACTTCTTTGAAATATGGAAAGCAATAAAAAATAGGGATCCAACAAATCAAGAGGCTTTCACTGAGGAGTCGCATGGAAATGGCGACACACCACAAGTTGGTGATAAAGGACTCAAGTGGAAAAAATATACTATTGAAGATGGCTACCTGCTCTACAAGGGTAGAGTATGTGTCCCGAAGGATAATGACATTAGGCACCAAATCCCTTTTGGATGTCATGATAGTTCGAGTGCTAGACACTCGGGAATTCAGAAGACATATGTGCTTATGAAAAAATTATTTTGGCCTGGAATAGGTAAGGACGTCCAAGATTATGTATTGAAGTGCCAAAAATGCTAGGTCAATAAGGCTGAACGCCTTAAGGTAGGAGGTCTCCTACACCCATTGGAGATTCCATCTGGCAAATGGGAAAGTATCTCCATGGATTTCATTGTGGGACTACCTAGAACATAGAGGGGGCACAACTCTGTGTGGGTAATTGTGGATCGGTTGACCAAGATGGCTCATTTTATTCCTGTCAGTGAAGATGTTAAAACTCCAGAATTAGCTAGACTATTTGTGGAGTATATCTATAGACTGTATGGGCTACCAGCCGGTATTGTTAGTGATCGGGATAGCAAATTTAACAGCCATTTTTGGAGAGCTGTGTTTAAGAGGTTAGAAACTTCATTGAATATGAGCACCGCAAATCATCCACAGAGTGATGGTCAAACTGAAAGGGTCAATCAGATCATTGAGGATATGCTTCGAGCATATGTAAGTAAACGGCAAACTAATTGGGAACTAGAATTTGCATACAACAGTGCCAAACATTCAGCTACAGGTTTCAGTCCATTCATGATGATGTATGGATTTCAACCAAGAGCCCCAATGACAGTGGGACTCAAAAAAGAGAAGGTTCAAGCGGCCAAAGACTTTCTTGAGGCTATGAATCAAATACTTAAGTTAGCTAAAGATAGCATAAGAAGAGCTCAAGATAGCATGAAGTTATGCAAACCCCCATCGTAGAAAGTTGGAGTTTGAAGTAAATGAGAAAGTCTATCTTAAGGCACCTGAATCTTCAGAATCTCTAAAAACAAGTAAATGTCCGAAATTGTCTCCTAGGTATTGTGGACCATTCAAAATACTTAAGACAATTGGAGAACTTGCTTACAAATTAGCCTTACCTGAAGGATGTAGAGTACATCCAGTTTTTCATGTTAGTAGGCAAAAAAGAAAATTAGGAGATGATGATAATCTCATTGGAAATGAAGTCCTAGTTGAACTTATTGAACTTGCATCTTTACCACATGAACCAGAAAAAATTTTAGATACACAAGAAAAAAGAACGTGACATACTATATGGAAAGAATGTCTGGTTAAGTGGAAATATAGATATGAAGAGAGTTCAACATGGGAAAGGGTAAGCAGTCTCCAAAAGAGGTTTCCCAATTTTGTTTTCGAGGATGTAAACATTTCTTAAGGGGAAGGGAATGTTACGTCAACTATAATACCATGTGACCATGGTATAAGGCGTGAAGCTAGAGGGCTTGGTAGCACTTGCATTAATAGGGCCTAAAGGGCTTGGATCTAGGGTCATGCCTAGGCCTAGGCATTTATGAGGTGGTGCATAAGGAGTCCTAGAGAGGGCTATAAAGAGAGGAGTCCCTTGTGGGACATGTGGCACCAAAGCTGGAGGCCAAGTGGCAAGTGCTGAGCAAGGGGGAGGATTCTGGAAGGAGAGTTCCACATGGAAAGTGGATGAGGAAAGGAACTAAGGAGAGTTCACGAGAGGCATCGGAGGAGCTCAGGGAATCCGTGGTTGGGAGGAAATCAAAGAAGAAGCCCTCTATGTCTGAGGTCCCATGTCAACCACACTCCTCTGATTTTTTGCAAAATTCATTTGTGATGCCTCTCGTCCCGCATCTGATGTTGCCTCTCACTCTCTGACTTAATTTTAAAAAATTTCAATTGCATTTGGGGGTTTTCCATGGAGAATGGCACAAGCACCATTCTCCCATTGCAATGAGCATAGTTCTCCCATAATTTGCAATTGGGAGAATGGAACTAGTGTCATTATTCTAGTGGAATGGGCATAATGTCAGCATCTCCATTTTTTCTTTAGATTTTTAATGCTTACTTTAGATTAGATGTTATATGGAAAGTGTATTTCTCATTTGGCAAAGCCTGCTACAAGAGGTGTAGAGTTGATGCTAGACATTGGGGAAGTCTATAATCAATGGAACTGGTATGACTAGTTACTAATAAACTTCTCATGCTTGATAGCACTACTGGCATCCTAAACTTGCAATAAGAGAATGGTATGAGTTCCATTCCCCTTAGCCTCATAGGAGAGAATGGGAGTATCTATGCCTATGTAAGGATATGTTGGCTTTTGAACACCATTGGGACTTATGTTTGAAACTTATTCTGATGATGCTCTAATCCCATCATAAAAAAGGGAGTGTAACCCCCTTAAAATATCTCTAGGTCCACCATAGTTGGCTTGGGGCTACTCACTAGACGTGGGCTAATCCCTCATATTATCTTATAACATCTTACTACTAGTAACCCACACCAAAATTCTCCTTTTTGATTGGGTTAGCTATATGCATTTTGCATGGGGTTTTTCATGCCTTGCTAATGTAATTAATTTACTTTTCAGTATGATTTTGCCTAAGTGGAATATTGGGTTTATCAACTCTAAGCATTTTGTAACCATGTTGGGGTTCTAGCACTAAAAGATCTATTAGTATATCTAGAAGGAAACTTTTGATATAGTAAATAAAGGCTCATACTTTCATTAGATTGCCAAAATTTTCTACTTTTTCTCTCTTAGATTTTTAAAGAAAATGTTTAAACTTGTTCAAAGTTTAAAAAATGTTTTGCAATTCCTTCTAGAAAGTTATTAAGACAAGGACTTTCCTTCTCCTTATGAACAAGAAACACAAATAATGAGAAGAAAACATGAGAAAAAAGAAACCTAAAAAAACTTTACCAAAATCAATATCTTTGTTGACATAAATCGGAACCATGTCTTAGCAGAAAACATCCAAAAGGTGATGTAATAAATGCATCAAATCTAGAGGAGAAAGGACCCAACCTAGCCACATAAGGGACAAAGTAGCCAAAAGTGAAGAAAGCAACATTAGCTCATTGTTAAAGAGCTTCAAAATCTAGGACTTTGAAAGTAAATACTTCTCTAGAGAAGCTATTGAGGCCTCCATATAATACATGAGGCAAAAATATTCTTAAAATATTGAGGCTACTAAGATGAAAATGAGGCTTGGAATAAAATTTGAACGTAATGCATGATGTATGATACAAGCACATTGTTTGTAATTATAGTTGGTTTTGTGCTTGAATGCGATTATAGGTGCTTTTGTCTTTGGAACATCATACAATTTATATATTCGAATGCACACAAATGTAGCAAAAAAGTTGTAACCACACTTGCTTTCTTGGAAATTGGAAACGCTTCTATGCATGCATATTGGTTTTGAACTTGAATGAGATTATAGGTACTTTTGGCTTGGAACATCAGACAATTTATATATTCGAATGCACATAAACGTAGCGAAAAAGTTGTAACCACACTTGCTTTCTTGGAAATCGGAAATGCTTCCATTCATGCATATTGGTTTTGAATATACTATATTGTGTATGAATGTGCTTGTAGATGCTCTAAGTTTGCTTGTAGATCAATTTATGTATTTGGACACACATGAATGGGAAAGAAGACTTATCCAATGACTTCACAAGTATGATGGGCGAGTCTTTAATATTTTGATTTGGTTTTGCATTGCATATCATGGTTTGGATTCATGTTGCATAAGAGCAAATGGAAACCCTTAAGATTGGATGACTCAATAGGCACTTCACATGCTCACGGGTGTGTTCAATTGGTATGGGATCTACAGTACGATTTGGTTACTATCACGTGTTCCATACGGCTTATGAGGGCTAGCATTTATCTAGAGATCCGAGCAACTTCATAATCTTGGTTATGTATGAAGGCGAGGGTTTGGAGGGCTAGGAAAAGCTGAATGGGATGGGAAATTGTTATTCTTGATGGGGAGAGACACGTTTGTCGCCTCGAGACACGTTTGTCGCCTCTTGTAGCAGCGTGTTTCTCTCCATGTATGTGTGTGTCTGTCTACTCTGTCTCTCTCTTAGAAACCCACATATTGAGTACACTTTTATGTAGAGACTAGGTGACAAACACGGATCTCCCCCGACTATGTTAGCCCAAGAGGGAGCATTCACAATGAAAGAGGATTCTAATGATTCGGAAGTAGGTAGGAAAACAATAGACCCCTTAGTTATGTGGGAATCCGTCTTTCTCACACGCACACTAAGTGCTCTTTTCCGAACACACGTAGACGTTCTTGCCTAAGATTAATACAGCTCAACAAGAAGCATTCACAAGGCTAATCATTTGGAAGAAATGGGTTTCTAGAAGGTTGGTAGCCGTTGTACCAAACCCGACGTGATTCAGAACTTTGATTAAATACTCTTGCTACAATTGCGCCGGAAGTCAAGGTTCATTATCACCTTGATGAATGGAGTTGTACATTGACGTGAAGCTGCTCAAGGAAATGTCTGCATTCGTACAGCGATCACAAGTTCGAAGGCCTGTTGCTTTGTGCATGGGTGGTGGTTTCCTTGATGGTTGCGGCTGCCTCGCTTGATCAATCGTGCAGGTACGTATTCATTGAAGATTCCCATTAACTGCACAGGTGGTAGTTGAAAAGCCCGAAAAAATGAGATGGTGTATATCGAAGGAAATCCAGCGCGCCTGAGTGTAATACCCTCGTGCATAGCTTTATTGGTTCGACGTGTAGAGGGGTGGCATATCACTTGAGCAATGGTTCATGTAGCGACTCGTGTAGCCATTTAACTTTGGCGTTTCACACAGTAGACGGTCCATGTATTATGTTTACAGACCTTTCCTTTATTAGACCATTGTTCTGCTTGCCGGCGTGTCTTCTAGCATGACCTTAACAACGTGAATGATTATCATTCAGAAGGCCTGCCCGAGATGAATGGAAAGCTGTGAGAGAGAGAGAGAGAGAGATAGGGAAGGGGGGAGAAAGAGAGGGGAAAAGATGAGAGAAAATAGCAATGGGTGCAGCGTTGATTTAGTAAAGAACTAAGGCTACCCTGATGGGCAGCCCAAAAGCGTTGAGGCAGATCTATCCAAATCTTCCCACAGCCACAATATCGTGTTCCGAAATCTGCGTAAACCTAATGTGAAATCGGGTCAAAAAACTTCTTTGTAAAGTTTAAAGAATACAAAACCCCCACAACAAAGGAAATTCATAGCATAATGAATGGAGTTCAGCCCCTTTGATGCCACAGCGGGAGGTTAAAGGCATTAAATGTGACTTATAGAGCAAAAAAGTCTACACTTAACCAATTGTTCTTAGGTGGCCAACAAAGCTAAAACAAACATTTAAGAAAAATGCTTAAATACAAACCTCATGTGTCAATAGAGATTTGTTCACAAGTGAAATAAGAGTTGAATATATATGATATTCCATATTACTCAATAAGGGGAGATTTGGGCCGAGGCTAACTTTGAAATTTCCATGATAAATGTTGTTTTTGTAGAAGTTTGATTTTTAGATTAAGCATACTTCTTCATGTGAGCACTTGGTGGCTATTTTTTTATCACACATTGATAGATTGATAAGGGTGAACTTTCCAGCAATATGCTGAATCAATTACTTGATGTAGATTTATTTTTGCTCACTCTAGCCATGGATTGATAGGATGAAATTACATTTCTTACAAAAGAAAATTTCCTTGAGGGCATCACTAGAAATCAAAGGTGATGTTTGGCAATAGTCTTTCATGGTAAGACAACTTGAGCGTACTATGGGATTGTTAGGGAAGTTGCCAATGTGTCCATGTTCATGAGAAAGCCATAGCGGTGCCCAAATTCCATGAGGGGATTTTTTTTGGAGAGGTAGGGTTGTGTTGGTCCACCTAGATCAAGGATGCATGGCATTATGCCAATAAATGCAACTGATGACAAGGCTGGGGCAACAATCAAAAGCCTCAGATCCCATGCAATAGAATCCAATGTTATGGAACCCTTTTAGAAGTGGGGGTTGGACCTTGTTGGTATGTTTAAGCTTGTTGTGTAATATTATGCCAATAGATATATTATTGTGGAAATTGATTACTATACCAAATGGTTGGAGGACCGTTCATTGAAAGATAATCGGGCAAAGTCCGTGGCTAAGTTTTTGTATGAGATGATCATATCCATTTTGGCTGACCCATTGACTTGGTAAGTGATCAAGGGGGGTCATCTTTTGAATACAATCATCCATCACTACAAGACATAGGCCCTTTTTTGACGGAAATATCGACCTTTTTTACACTAAAAAGTTTTTTTTTGACGGATGCAAAGGTCAGTATTTATGTCGCTATAAGCGTCGGAAAAGAACGGTCGCTATATAAGCATCGCTATATACCGACACTGGTAAACGTTGCTATATAGCGACACTGGTAAACGTTGCTATATAGTGACGATTAACAGAAGCTTTAAAAAAACATTAGTGGGGCTAAACAGGGCCATAGCAAGCCCTGTTTTGCCCCACTAATTTTTTTTATTTAGTAATTACAAAAGAATGTTTTTTGTTACAAAATTTTCCTTGTGGAAAGGATGATACAAAATTGCTCAAATGAATCGAGTGAGAGAAGCATATACATGTCGAAGATATACAACATTGTTTGTTACAAAATTACCCTTTCGAAAAGGGTGATACAAAATCGCTCAAACAAGCCGATATACAAAAGCATATACATGGCGAAGTATATGCAAACTACTACTAATACTACTACTACTACTATTGCTCATCTGAATCGTCGTCCTCGTCCTCGTCGTGTTGGCCTGATCCTTGGCCCTCGTCCGTCTCCTCACATTAACCCTCCTCTGACCCTCGAATAGTTCAGGATGGTCCCTATACTGCTTCTTGAAAAACTTCCAATCAACTTTGTCTGCCCAGCTGGGTTTAGCCTTCCCCTTTGCGATGGAAGTATGCAAGGTTGACCTACGATGCTTCAAGAGGACCTACGAATTAAACTCCCAATTTGGAGTGTTAGGATATTGTCTTTTCAATTCATCAATGACTGCCTGCTTCTTTCCCTCATCTTGCTACTACCAGTCGGTAGCTATGCTACTCCTAAAGTGGTGGCTCATCAACTGCCTCATGGTGGCCATCATTGCTGCACCCTTTTTATTTTCTATTATCTCTCCAACAACACTACTACACACGCATCCTATTGCGACGTTTATGTACCGACGATTAGTGCCCGCTTAGCGTTAATCATCGGTATAAAAATCGGGTGTCGTAAATCGTCGCTATATAGCGACTTTTACTAAGCGTCGCTATATAGCGACGTTACTAAAAGTCGCTATATAGCGACTTTTAAAGGTCGCTATATAGCGACACTGAGACACTATATTATAGCGACGTTTTACATAGAGGTTTTTTTTTTTTAAAAGCCTTAACATTTATTTTCTTCCAATGACAAAATTTTTTAAATTTTCATACATGTTTGAGCTCATAGAGAATTAAAAAATGAGAGCATGTACATCAAGCCTTTGAAGCTCATATATTCATGTCCAAGTTTGAGAAGAGAAAAATCAAATTAAATAAGAGCATTTACATCAACTGTTTCATCTTGAGCCAAGTCTAAGGCGCCAAGCAAGTCTATCTCCAACTCTATACCGAGTTGATCTCCTATATCATCATCGTACTCTAGCATCGTACGTTCACCTAAAAGTATTTGATCATCTTCTTCAATTAAGCTTAAGTGTGGTGATTGATCTTGACGATTGTTGTCTTCCTCATCAATATCGTGATCTCCATCCTCCTCCCGTGCGATGTCATTATGCGCATCTTCCTCTTGCCTCATATGGTGATCTACATCTTCTTCGCTAGATTCATCAATTGGATCCGGCATTGGTAGTGGCCTCTCCATATCCACATCTCGATCTTCAAAAATCTGCTTACTTCGTGGTGCAACTTGGATCACGTACCACCATCTTGGATCAGAACGATCCGGATGAAAAACCACCTATATTGAAGATGAAAAATCACGTGCCAAATGTCGTCAATTATATATATATCAATGGACTTAAAAAACGAAAGCTTCGACTAATTAAATCATTAGTATGCACCTGCTCACAGTGCTCGGGAAGAACAAAAGTATCACTTTCATCGGTCCAATGTTTGTTGGAGTCTATTGTAAAGAGACCGCTACCATCTTTTCTCACAGTCACATGGGGACCGTTGTAAGTAGTTCTAAACCATTTTACATCAAGAATGAAAATAGTAAATCGTCTGAAATCAATTTCATAGATGTCGCGTATGGTTCCACAATAATCCAACAATAATCCAACTGTGAGGAGAGAAGATTGGTATCCGAAGCACTTGCTCAGCTATCTTGTGTGAAGTTAGCCATGACTCCACAATCATACGTGACTCTCTTTGAATCGATGCGTTCTACGCGAAAATGTCGTCCATATGACCATAATGCACTGTACTTTTTGTACTGTAAAAGAGCATCATTAAAACAATGAAGATGCACCTATTTTATAGCATATATTGCCACAAATAATTACTTAATTACATCAAGAGATAAGAAACTTACATGCACCATACATCCAGATGATAACTCCCGCTCGCGCTCGTTTATTGTCTCTCCATCACGTTCGGCTTTACGTATAGCTAGTTGTAGCCAATCAAGTGACATGTGAGTAGGGAGAAGAGCCAGATCTCGTGGATATGGTTGTGATCACCTGTACATTACTCTGAATCTCGTCCTTGCATTTATTCTTTCTGCTTTGGCCACTTCATATCTCTCAATCCACTTTTGCATTTCAGGGCTATTGAGGATACAAAACTTATTGAATTTCTCCATTTGCTCTTCGCTCATCTTTCTTTCAATCCCTTTTCCTTGGGGGACCTCGCCAATGATGCGATCATCATCCTTGTTGTGCCAAGCTTGCGGCATATCAGGATCCGTGGATGCAAGAAACTCTGTGATATATACTAATGACTCTTGCACAAGCCATCCCTCTGCCATGCTTGCTTCTGGTCTTGCTCTTTGTCTTACAAACCCCTTTAAAGTTTTCATAAACCGCTCGAGAAAAAACATCCATCGATTATGAACGGTACCTGCTATAGCCACCTCATCAACTATGTGCACAAGCAAGTGGACTTGAGTTGTCATAATGCTTGAGGGAAAGTGCTTCTCAAGAAAGCATACGGCTTCGATGGATTCCACCCTAGCCTTCTCGATGCTCGATATAGAGATCTCTTTTTGAGATATCCACCTATTTCACATGTCCATGCATATGTAAGATATTTGAGATATCCACCTATTTCACATGTCCATGAAGAAAATACATAATGCGAATTGATAGTAAGCATACCTCACAATACCACAGATCTTGAATATAGCATTTCTAACATCTTCTTGTAAGCACCCTTTTATTGTAATTGGAAGGATGAGCTATCAAAGCAACAATGAAATCATGTCAACAATATAACAACATCTTTTGGAGCAACCTATGACAAAGACACTATCCAAATGATGATTCTCAAAACAAACAATATCCAAATAATGAGTCAATCAAATTAATGCAAGGGCTAACCTCATTAAGGCCGAGACACTTGTATCCGACCACCCATACTGTACTTGTAGATTCAAGATTGAGAGACAAGCATGTAGTTTAGACATCCTGGCACCCTCGTACAATTGTGTTGATTGCAACTCTCGCATTTTCACCTCAGACTCTGACATCACGTGTACGTGGGATGTAGTGCCCCTAAAAATGGAATCCATCATGTCGACCATACCCTCGTCGTCATCTGGGAGACTATAGTCTTGTTGAAAGTGAGAAGGTATATGTGTACCCTCGTCACCCTCGTCATCCTGTCATAAGCTCATTCGTGTAAATAGAAGATCTTCTAATTCCGGGTATACAATAAGATTGCGAACTTAAATAGCTTTGACTTACCGATGATCCATCAACATGTGCAACACCAACGGGGGGTACTGGTTCCGGCTCCTTCCCATACATCCGCAAGTGGCACATGATAATACGACGTTGATGTCGTACTTCTCGCTTGCAATGAGTGCAATGACAATATAACCTCTCCGTAAGCCACTTCGTGCTCCCGGGCGTTGGCGCATCATCGGATGAGCTTCCACTCGTCCCTTCCATCTACACTTATAAAACCAAAACATAAGCATGAAGAGGAGATGTACACAATTATGAGCATTGCATGTTTAATTTGAGCTTCTCTTGAGGCTATATAAAAAGAATGACGTCGCTATATAGTAAGGATTGAAACAAAAAATCCTATATAGTAAGGCTATGTAGTAAGAGGAGATATTGACAATTATAGGCATAGCATGTTTGAGCTTCACAAGAGGCCACACCAAAAAATAAACAGTAAGCGTCGCTATATAGCGACGCTCTGTTCCGTCGCTATATAGCGACGATTTTAATTTAAAACGTCGCTATATAGCGACGCTTTAAATTAAAAACATCGCTATATAGCGACGAATAAGCAACGCTATATAGCGACGCTGTGGGTTAAAACCCGAAATGCCGAAACCCGCGGCGTTTTGCTCAAAGCTTTCCTAATCTCTCAAGTAAGCTCCCCAAAATCTCCTCCCACCTATTTTCACTGACCTCCCATCTATTCCAAGCAACCTCCTACTCTATTTCCCACTCCTCACCCTTCTCCTACCTCTTGTGCACCCTCTCTCTCCTTTTTCCCTCTTTGGTTTCCAGAAAGAAAGTTCTTCAAAAGGTGAGTTTCTTTCAACAATGTAGGTTGTTTGTTTGTTAGCTTTGGTTTTGTGAGTGTTTCTACTTGTATTGGTAAAGTTTTAAACTAGTTTTCATGCTTGATTAGAAAGGATTCAAACAAAAAACGAAATTTCAAGAAAGAAAGAAAGAAACTCACCTCTTCTTCCTGTATTTCTCTTCCTTCTCTTCCTTCTCCTCTCCTCAATCTCCTCCTTTCCTTGTCTCCTCAATCTTTTCTTTCCTTGTCTCCTTTCAAGAAGTTGCTTTTGTGATCTCCTCTTTCCACTAACATCTTATTTGAAAAAATGGGTTGTTTTCTCTCTTTTGTAGGGCCAGTCCACTACACTGAGCGGGACATACTCTCCCTTTTGTGGGCCCAGTCCACTACACCGAGCGGGACATACTTTTACAGGTAAGTGCTTCCTCTTCTTTCCATTTAAGCTTTTTGTTATTTGCATTGGCCTGCAGCTAGCGCCTTAAGCGCTAGCTGCAGTGATGGGCGTAGGAACCCTCTCTTCCCCCTTCTCTTTTTCTCATTTTTCCCCCTTCTCTTTTTTCCCTCTTCTCTTATTCTCTCTTTCCCCCTTCTCTCTTTCCCCCTCTCTCTTTTCCCTTCTCTCTTTCCTTTCCCCCTTATTCTCTATTTCCTTTCCCTCTTATTCTCTTATGCTTATGCTTCTTTCATTCCCCCTTCTCTATTTCCCCCTTCTCTCATTCGCATAAGCTTTTTTTCCGCATAAGCTTATGCGGAAATAGAGAATGAGAGAAGCTTATGCTTCTCTCATTCTCTTTTTCCGCATAAGCTCCTTCTCTCATTCCACATGAGCATAAGCATGAGCTTATGCTTATGCTTATGCATAAGCATAAGCATGAGCTCATGCTTATGCTCATGCAGAAAAAGAGAATGAGAGAAGCTTATGCTTCTCTCATTCTCTTTTTCTGCATGAGCATAAGCATGAGCTCATGCTTATGCTTATGCATAAGCATAAGCATAAGCTCATGCTTATGCTCATTCATGAGCATGAGCTTATGCGTAACTTTCCGCATAAGCTTATGCGGAAATAGAGAATGAGAGAAGCTTATGCTTCTCTCATTCTCTTTTTCTGCATAAGCTCCTTCTCTCATTCCGCATAAGCTCCTTCTCTATTTCCGCATGAGCATAAGCATGAGCTTATGCTCATGCATGAGCATGAGCTTATGCGTAAGTTTCCGCATAAGCTTATGCGGAAATAGAGAATGAGAGAAGCTTATGCTTCTCTCATTCTCTTTTTCCGCATAAGCTCCTTCTCTCATTCCGCATAAGCTCCTTCTCTATTTTCACATGAGCATAAGCATGAGCTTATGCTTAAGCATAAGCATAAGCATAAGCTCATGCTTATGCTCATGCGGAAATAGAGAAGGAGCTTATGCGGAAAAAGAGAATGAGAGAAGCATATAGAGAAGGAGCTTATGCGGAAACTTGCGCATAAGCTCATGCTCATGCATGAGCATAAGCATGAGCTTATGCTTATGCTTATGCATAAGCATAAGCATAAGCATAAGCTCATGCTTATGCTCATGCATGAGCATGAGCTTATGCGCAAGTTTCCGCAAGAGCTTATGCGGAAATAGAGAATGAGAGAAGCATATGCTTCTCTCATTCTCTTTTTCCGCATAAGCTCCTTCTCTATTTCCGCATGAGCATAAGCTCCTTCTCTCTTTCCGCATGAGCTCCTTCTCTCTTTCCGCATAAGCTCCTTCTCTATATCCGCATGAGCATAAGCATGAGCTTATGCTTATGCTTATGCTTAAGCATAAGCATAAGCATAAGCTCATGCTTATGCTCATGCATGAGCATGAGCTTATGCGTAAGTTTCCGCAAGAGCTTATGCGGAAATAGAGAATGAGAGAAGCTTATGCTTCTCTCATTCTCTTTTTCCGCATAAGCTCTTTCTCTTTCTCTTTTGCGTGAGCATATGCCGAAACATGAGCATAAGCTTATGCTCACCCATGAGCATCCGCATAAGCTCATGCGGAAAAAGAGAAGGAGCTTATGCGGAAATAGAGAATGAGTTTCCGCATAAGCTCTTTCTCTTTTTCCGCATAAGCTCTTTCTCTTTCTCTTTTGCGTGAGCATATGCGGAAATAGAGAATGAGAGAAGCTTATGCTTCTCTCCTTCTCTATTTCCGCATATGCCGAAACATGAGCATAAGCTTATGCTCACCCATGAGCATCCGCATAAGCTCATGCGGAAAAAGAGAAGGAGCTTATGCGGAAATAGAGAATGAGTTTCCGCATAAGCTCTTTCTCTTTTTCCGCATAAGCTCTTTCTCTTTCTCTTTTGCGTGAGCATATGCGGAAATAGAGAATGAGAGAAGCTTATGCTTCTCTCCTTCTCTATTTCCGCATATGCCGAAACATGAGCATAAGCTTATGCTCACCCATGAGCATCCGCATAAGCTCATGCGGAAAAAGAGAAGGAGCTTATGCGGAAATAGAGAATGAGTTTCCGCATAAGCTCTTTCTCTTTTTCCGCATAAGCTCTTTCTCTTTCTCTTTTGCATGAACTTAAGCATAAGCTCATGCACATGCATGAGCATAAGCATGAGAAGGATGAGTTTCTGCATGCTTATGCTCATGCGGAAAAAGAGAAGGAGCTTATGCAGAAAAAGAGAAGGAGAGATAAGCTTCTCTCATTCTCTATTTCCGCATAAGCTCCTTCTCTTTTTCCGCATGAGCTTATGCTTATGCTCATGGGTGAGCATGAGCTTCTCTCCTTCTCTCCTTCTCTATTTCCGCATATGCTTCTCTCCTTCTCTATTTCCGCATATGCGGAAACATGAGCATAAGCTCATGCTCACCCATGAGCATAAGCATAAGCTCATGCGGAAAAAGAGAAGGAGCTTATGCGGAAATAGAGAATGAGAGAAGCTTATCTCTCCTTCTCTTTTTCTGCATAAGCTCCTTCTCTTTTTCCGCATGAGCATAAGCATGCGGAAACTCATCCTTCTCATGCTTATGCTCATGCATGTGCATGAGCTTATGCTTAAGTTTCCGCATAAGCTCATGCTTATGCGTGAGCTTATGCGGAAATAGAGAATGAGAGAAGCATAAGCTCATTCTCTATTTCTGCATAAGCTCATTCTCTATTTCCCACTCTATTTCCCCCTTCTCTCATTTCCCCCTTCTCTCCTTCTCTATTTTCCCTCATCTCTTTCCCCTTCTCTCATTCTCTATTTCCTCATTCTCATTCTTTTCTTTCCTTTACATCTTCTTTCCCTCTTATCTTTCCCTCTTCTTTCCCTCTTTCCTTTCCCTCTTCTTTCTTCTTGCCTATGCCTATGCCTATGAGAATGCTCATGTTTGTTTATTTGTTTTCTGTTTTCGTGTTTGTGTCTATGTTAGACATGGGATCACGTCGCTCATAGGACGAGTACGGACAGCCTCGCAGGAGGAGAGCTCACGATCTATATGCTCCAAAGGACTTTGATTCCTCTCAGGCGACTACCCCGAGGACTACCCCTGGTCCGACTCCTCTCGGTCCTAGCACTGTGACTACCCCTGGTCCGACCCCTCTTCCACGTAGCACTGCGACTACCCCTCAGGGGACTCCTTTGCTAGCTGCGCATGGCTTTGTTGGGACTCCCGATGAGTTTGTAGCGCAGATGAGCGATGAGGAGGCAGCGAGATTCTTCTCTCTGCTCTCTTAGAGGACCTCCGCAATTCCTTCCCCTACACCGACGGGTGGACGTACAACCCAGCCATCCCCTCGCGCCCCTTCGACCGCGGGATCATCACCTGCGCATGCCTCCCGCAAGGGAAGGAAGAGTAGGATGGGCGGCTCATGTTGTGCTGACTCAGGACGAGTCAGCACACTCACGCTCCTTTAGGTCTCCACTTGGTCCGGAGACACAGTATCAGTTAGGTCCCTTTCCCTCTCCTACTCCCACAGCTACTCCTCGATCCGGAAGCGGTCGCGCAGCTTCCACTCCTTCAGACTCTGCTACCGTCAGTCCCCCTTACTCATCAGGGGATCTCTCCTATCAAATCACATCTGCCGGAGAGATAATAGAAGACAAAAAGGGCAAAGCAGTGATGGCCGCCATGAGGCGGTTGATGAGTCATCACTTCAAGAGCGGCATAAATATCTATTGGCGGTATCAAGATGCCCAAAAGAAGCAGGCGGTGATCGATGAGTTAAAACAAAGATATCCTAATCCGCCAAATGTGGAGTTTAATAACGGTTATATGCTCGAGCGCATGGGTTTGGTCCTAAAGCATCACAGATCAACCATGCGTACTTCCATTACAAAGGGGTTGGCTAAACCCAGCTGGGCAGACAAAGCTGATTGGAAGTACTTCAAGAAGCAACATAGGGACCATCCCGAAATGTTCGAGGGTCAGAGGAGGGCTGCGAAGAGACGGCTGGACGTCGTAGGTACTTTGCACTTTGGTGCAGGCGGACGGTATGCGTTCGAGGCAACCGTGGTAAGTTTACTTCTTTCCATTTAATGTATTGTTCTATTTGTTTTACTTACATATTACATGCACTTTAGCTAACTCTAACTCTCGTAAATTGGTTCCATAGCAAGCTGCGATGGGTCGTCTTCCTACAGATGCAGAGACGCGGCGCGCATTTCGGATAGGAACCAAGCCGTGGTTCATTGAGCAAGAGGCAATGGGAGTGACAGTCGATTGGGCTGAGGTGGTTGCTCGCACGGTATAAGTTTACTCCTACTTGTAATCTCACTTTTTAATTTAAGTTCCAATCTAATTTTCGATTTATATGGTTCACTCTTAGGGTCAAAGCTCAAGCGTCCCATCATCAGAGACGAGCGATCAACAGGGGCAAGGATCGGACGCAAGTGCCGAGGACGAGGGAGAAGACGCAGGTGTCGGGGACGAGGGAGAAGATGCAGGTGCCGAGGACCAGGGAACAGCCCAACAAGACGATTCGGATTCGGATTCGGATTAGTAGTGGTAGTAGCATTTTGTATATCCGCTCGTTAGAGCAATTTTGTATCACCCTTTCACAGGGTAATTTTGTTTCAAACACAGTTGTATATGTATATGCATTTCTTCCTCATCGTTCACAAGAACAATTTTGTATCACCCTGCAAGCAAGGGAAATTTTGTTATAAAAAACTTTCTTTTGTAATTACAAAAAAAAAAAAAGGGTTAGTGGGGCTAAACAGGGCCAAAAGGAAGCCCTGTTTAGCCCCACTAACCCTTTTTTTTAACTTCTGTTAATCGTCGCTATATAGCGACGTTTACCAGTGTCGCTATATAGCGACGATTATCAGAGTCGCTATATAGCGACGTTTTCATCGTCGCTATATAGCGACGATTAACAGCGTCGCTATATAGCGACGATTTATAGCGACGCTCCTTTTCCGACGATTTTAACGACTTTTATAGCGACCTTTGCGCCCGTGAAAAAAAAAAATTTTAATGTAAAAAGCGTCGGTATTTCCGTCGGAAAATGGCTTATGCCTTGTAGTGCAACCGTGATTTCATAGGATAGGTCCTCGATCGGGTAAGGAGGACTCATGGTAGTGGCAGCGAGTGGTGTTTGTACGAGTGCTTATGGAGCAAGGAGTAGTAGTGGGAATAGGAGAGGGCAAGGGACCTGATTCGTACTGGGTCTCGGGAACAAGTGGAGACCTATAGGGATGTGAGTGTGCTGACTCGTCTACATCTCTTGAGTCAGCACAACATAAGCGACCCCTCCTACTCTTCGTTTCCTTACAATGGACACGCCCAGGTGATGACCCCTCAGTTTGGGATAGCAGAGAGAAGAATCTCGCTCCCTCCGCATCGTTCATCTATGCGACAAACTCGTCGAGACTCTTGACAAAGCCATGGGCTGCTAGCAAAGGAGTTCCCCGAGAGGTAGTCACAGTGCTACGTCTGAGAGGAGTCGGGTCAGGGGTAGTTGCAGGGGTAGGCTCGTGAGGTGTCGTCGGAGTGGAATCAAAGTCCTCTGGAGAATAGAGATCATGATGTCTCCTCCTATGAGGGTTTTCATACTCGTCGGGCGTGTGGCATGATCCCATGTCTAATTTGGGGGGATTGGACAAACGCAGACACAAACACGAAAACAAAAAACAAAAAACAAGAGCAGGTAAGAAGCGGAAAGCATATGAGGGAAAGCATATGCATAAGAGAAGCATAAGAGAAGGAGAAGCATAAGAGAAGGACAGGGGAAAAGAAGAGAAAGAAAAGGGGAAAAGACATTCAAAGAGGGGAAAAGAACCAAATATGCATAAGAGAAAAAAGAGAGAAAGCATATGCATAAGAGAAGAAGAGAGAAAGGATATGCTTATGCTTATGCTTATGCATAAGCATATGAGCATATGCTAATGCATAAGCATCAGCATAAGCATAAGCATAGGCATAGGCATAGGCATATGCTTATGAAAAGAAGAGAAAAATAGAGGGAAAAAGAAGAGAAGGAAAGAAGAAGGAGAAGGAGAAGGACACATATGCTGATGCATAAGAGAAGAAAAAACATATGCATAAGAGAAAAAGAGAGAAAGCATATGCTTGAAAGAGGGGAAAAGAGATTGAAAGAGGTGAAAAAGAGATTGAAAGAGGGGAAAAAGAAGAGGGGAAAAGAAGAGAAGGAAAAGGGGAAAGGATATTGAAAGAGGGAAAAAAGAAGAGGGGAAAAGAGCATAAGCATAAGAGAAGGAAGAGGGGAAAAGAGAGTGAAAGAGGGGAAAAAGAGATTGAAAGAGGGGAAAAGAGATTGAAAGAGGGGAAAAAAGAAGAGGAGAAAAGAGCATAAGCATAAGAGAAGGAAGAGGGGAAAAGAGATTGAAAGAGGGGGAAAAGAAGAGGGAAAAAGAAGAGAAGGAAGAGGGGAAAAAGAAGAGAGAAAAAGAGCATAAGCATAAGAGAAGGAAGAGGGAAAAAGAGCATAAGCATAAGAGAAAAAGAAAGAAAGCATATGCTTATGCTTATGCATGAGCTTATAAGCATAAGAGAAAAAGAGAGAAAGCATAAGCTTGTGCTTATGCATGACACATATGAGCATATGCTCATGCATAAGCATAAGCATAGGCAAATACATATGCTTATTAAAGAGGAGAAAAAGAGAGGAAAAAAGAGAGTGGAAAATTGTTGAGAGTTCACGCTCAACATCATGTGATCATGTGTGCATAGCACCATCACGTGATCATATGTGCATAGTACTAACCTTATAGAGTGCTATAAAGGAAAGGGTTAGATCCCCTAACCCTAACCCTAAATGGGTTTGTATATATTCTATTTTTTCAACTAATACAGTTAGTTATTTGTGGTGTGCTCTCTAGCTGTGGCCTCTCTCCTCATCTCCACTCTTCTCCTCTCCCCTCTTCATATTTTGTCATGGTATCAGAGCATGGTTCTGACTTCCACTGAGGCGCCATCCTTATTGTGAGAGAGATTGAGAGATTGAGAGAGATTGAGTGTTCTCTTCCGTGAGAGAAAATTTCCGTCATTTGTTTCCATCCGGACATTTCATGAGAGACTCATGAGTGATTTCTTTGTGAGGACTTGAGAGTTATTTGAGAGTTTCCGTCGAATTCTACTCATGTTCCATTCTATTATGAGAGTTCATGCTTTGAGAAGTTTCCGTTTCGAGAGAGAGAGACCTTGAATGTTTTCTGAGTTTGTAAGGTTCTTTGTGATTCAATCTCCTGTGTGAGAGAGGTTCCTGCACCTTCTACTACTCTAGCTGCAAGGCTCCTAAGCACTCCCACAGCGTGCCTCTCCTCCACAAGCCTCTAAAGCTCCAGTCGTCAACTACGGGTAGGTTGAGACAACTCTCCAACTATGGCTCAGCACACCTTCTATAAGGCAAATGACCTTGATATTCTGCGCAGCGCCAAGCACCTAGGCAACCTTCTCCAAATGGGCTCCAACAAGCTTGCACATAGCGAAGCTCCTAAGCAACCAATTCTCTACAACTCCAACGAGCTCGACACAGCTCCAACGGGCTCCTCGCTACAATCAAGAGACCCTCCAACAAGCTCCTACAATAGCTCCAATTGTCGAGCTCCATTAGCACCAGCAATGTCTATTGGAACAGCGCTGCCTCCTTCTTTATCCATCACGACAGCTCTGCCTCCTTCAACCACCAAGCAACGGACAGCTTACACGGTCCAATGCCAACGCTCCAAAGCTATGGAAGCTCTTGTGGAGGTGACTGGCAACATTAAGATCAGTCACTTGGCTTAGACCTGAAAAGCTCGGCTTTGTCAACAAGGTAACCCCCACAGCAGTATCTCCTCAACTACGATAGCGCCAAGCATACGTTACTACCAGCGCCTCCAAACGACTTCCAATAGCTCCCAAGCTTCGAAGAGCTTCTATAAGGCTCCAACACCAGCGCTAGCACCGACGGCTTCTCTTATGTGACTAGTAGTAGGGAACTTAGGCAACGAGAACTAAGGCACCTCCCACCGCTCCATCGAGCCACACAGCCAATGGGCTGCTCGGACATAGCTCTCTGAACGGCTCCATCTCTGCATCAGCGACACCACTCAAGCCTTCAACGCCTCCATCGTGAAAAAAGGAGCGCCTCGACGGAAACGATGATGGAATCACCAGATTCTGTCAAAATCTTTGAAAGATTTCAGTGCCTCGCGTTCCGACACGTGGTAGATAGGTCTTGCCTGAGTTAGGTCAGTGGAACTTGGTTTGGTCAGTGGTCAGAGTTTTGCCATGTGGCAATCTTATCTTATCTACCAACTATCACTGACAGCCATTTGTCAGTCCACATCATGCTACCACGTCATCTTATCTGACACGTCAGTAGCCCCGTGAGACTGCCACATCACCCCTACCAGCTCAGCAGGCCATGTTAGTAGAGACATGTCATCACCGACTGCCATGTCACCACTACCACGTCATCAAGACACATCATCCTACCACATCATCAGGCCACATCATCAGTGCCACATCATCAGCCATGTCACCTTACTGACATCATCATCTGTGCCACCTCAGTAGTCCAGTCAGCACTGACCTCTGCATGCACACATAGTGCTCCACAGTCACTTCATGTGACCACTTCTGCCACCTTAGCACAGAGCTTCACAGGCAGTACACCTCTTGCGAGGCACAATGCCACATCGTCATTGAGCACATTTGCACTCCTTTTGTCCCTCCACCTAGATCAAGTCATATCTCTTGATCCAGGAAGAATTTGAGGGCGCTCCAAAAAGGAAAGTCGCTCGTTTTTTTGTGCTCTACGCATCATCACATCACGCGCACATTTCGGCGCAAGTTACACTTACATTTGAACCTCGCTGACAAAACCACTTCTTTCACACACATTTGCCTCTACATTGACGCATCTGACCTAGCACTTAAAAAGAACAAAAGAAAAGGAATTATTTGCTATTCTTTCATCGATCGACAGTTGGTTTAGATCTAGATCAGAGTAGACTAGATCGCCATAGAGGGGACGCTTTGAATTTCCCCAAGTTGCCAATCTAAGTTTATATCTCTGAATACTTGCATCTCGATTGTACTTCTTGTATACCCATTTGTTTGCTATGGCCTTCTTTCCTGGTGGAAGGTCGCATAATTCCCAAGTGTTATTTTTATATAAAGCATCCATTTCTTCATTCATAGCAGTTTGCCATTCTGGCTTATCTACTGCATCTTTGAAGTACACTGGCTCTTCTATAGCCATGATGGTAGTCATAAGAGCATAGTTAGTGGTTTCCACCTGAATTGCTTTGCATTTCTGAGCATATGTCAATCTGGCTGGTGGTCTGCTTTCCCTAGTAGACTATCTAAGCTGTTGTGGCTCTGCTTGGGGTGTTGCTGGCAATTCTTGCTCTTCTTCATCAACCTATTCTGTAGATGACAGTGAAGTCGATGCATCTATCTCCTGTGTAGGTGAGGTTTTCCATTCTGATTCCTTATCAAAGATTACATCTTTGGAGATAATGACTTTGCAGTTGATGGGATCATACAATTTGTATGCTTTGCTTTCTTCACTGTAGCCAACCATGATGCATTTGTGTGACTTTGCATCCAATTTTTTGCGATGATCATCATGTATGTGGGCATATGCTATGCAACCAAATATGCGGAGATGCCCAATGTGTGGCTTTTGTCCAGTGAATGCTTCATAAGGAGTCATACCTTGTATCGGTTCGGTAGGAAGCCAATTAAGCAAATAGTTTGTTGTAGCTATTGCTTCTGCCCAATACTGATTTGGAAGATGCTTTTCACTAAGCATTGCTCTAGCACTGTCTGCTAAAGTCCCATTATTCCTTTCAGCTCTTGCATTCTGCTGAGGAGTCTCTGCACATGTGAATTGTCTTCAAATGCCGTGATTTTTGCAAAAGTTCATGAATGTTGAAGACATGTATTCACCTCCTCTATCTGATCTCATGACCTTGATCTTTCTGCCTGTTTGGATTTCTACCATGGCTTTGAATTCTTGAAATCTAAAAAACACTTCAGATTTCTCTTTAGAAAGTAGACCCAACAATATCTGCTGTAGTCGTCGATGAAGGTCAAGTAGTAAAGTGAACCATTGATGCTGCAGGTCTGGGCATAACCCCATACATTTGTATGTATCAAATCAAGAATACCTCGTGCACGAGAGGTACTTCTGACAAAGTTGGTTCGGTTTTGTTTACCGAAGCAGCATGCTTCGCAAACTTTTCCAAGAAACTGTAGCTTCGGAATCCCAATTACCATATTCTGATTCTTGAGATCTAACAAGTACTTGAAGTTGACATGACCATATCTCTTGTGCCATTTTGCAGATAGTGGCATCTATTGCGGTTGAGCTGACATGGCATGCTTATCTGGTAGTGTAGCTAACATTCTATATAAGCATCCTTCCTTGAC
Organism: Dipteris shenzhenensis; assembly: GCF_047967505.1. Lineage (NCBI taxonomy): Eukaryota > Viridiplantae > Streptophyta > Polypodiopsida > Gleicheniales > Dipteridaceae > Dipteris > Dipteris shenzhenensis. Next base: position 15,437,784 of record NC_141608.1, on the reverse strand, counting down.
ACCTTTTGCTACTAGCTGACATCTTTTGGATTTGTCTTTGATAGTGCATTCATCACCGTCGAAGATGACTTTGTAATTATGTTCCATCATTTAACCTACTAACAAAAGGTTCTTGCTAAGCTTCGGAACATAGAGCACATCTTTCACTAATCCTTTTGTACCAGTGAAATTGTTCATAGGGATAACACCTGTCCCTTGAACTGGATTCGGTGTATTATATCTGCTGTGTAGATGACATTTTTCTGTCCTTCTAATGGCTTCATTTTTGTGAACCATTTCTGATGATTTGTCATATGAGATGATGCACCGCTGTCGATTACCAAGGATCCTGTTCAACTTGGTCGACTTGATAGTTGAAATCCTCTTTGGGATTGAAATCAGTGTCTAGGTACACTGTATCAGTCTAATGCAATTTCTCGCTTGCAAGAAACATATTTCCATGTTCATTTGCAAAATGGCTGTGACTAGAATGTCCACCACGATGATTCCCTTTGCCTCAGGATTCCCTCGATTACTGTTGGATTGACCACCTTGGTCGTATTGCTTCTTGCGGCAATCTCTTTCATAGTGTCTAAACTTGTGATAGTAGTTGCATTGAATGTTTGACACATTGGTCCCTCGTCCTTGAAATCTTCCTCGATTGGAATGATTTCCTCTTTGCTGATTCTGATGTTGCTGAGGATGATGCTGATGCTGATGCTCATTCTGACTTTGATTTTGTTGATGATGACCACTTTTTTGGTATGATCTACCTCTGCCTTTGCCTCTGCCTCTGCTTCTGTCTGAAGCTGTGAATGCCTGATCATTAGAATGACCTTTACGTTCTTGAATGGCCTGAGTCCTGAGTTCTTCACCAAGTAGGATTGACTGAATTTCTTCCAGTGTCGGAATTTGCCGTTGGATGGCAATACTCTAGACTAGATTCTCGTATCCCTCTCCTAGTCCATTGAGAATGACTTGAACCATTTCTATGGGGTTCATAGTCTCTCCTGCTATTGCAAGTTGATTGTAGTAGTCTTTTATGCGGGGTACATAAGCATGACCAGTTTCACTGATGTTGCAGAAACTCTGGTTGATTTGGTTTCTCAGGGTGAGAATCCTGGATGTGTTCTTGGACTCTAGAGAGATGCAAACATATACCATGCTTCTTTTGATGTCTTGACTGTGTTGAGCTATCCTAGCATGACATCTTGCACATTCTACTTGATTAGGTGATTTCTGCTTGAGCTCAGGCAATGGCAGGATCTAATACTGGTGCAAAAATTGTTTGTGTAGATGTAGATCCCATTGCTGGTGCTGTGACGACAGGTGGAGTAGAGCTATTGGTGGCTGGATTGTCCAATGGTCTAGCTGTAGACCCATCAACATACTCCCATTTGTCCTGAAGTACAAGAATGGACTCCACTCGGTATTTCCATGTACTATAATTGGAGTTTTCTAACTTAGCAGATGCCTCCAGATTGAGGTTGCTGGTCAACATGGTGCAAGAAATGTACTCAAAAGTGTCGTGAAAATCTCTGTATGAATCAACTGCAAATACACTGTCTATGCCAAGTGAAATCTCTGTACCATCGGTGAAGATAGAACTACAGTATATAAAATCTAATCTGTATTACAAGGCTTGTGGCAATGATGCCAGGAATAGCCAAGCCCTTTACAAGCTGAAATGATGTGCATGATGCCGTGAAATAGCCAAATAGGCTTTACAATGGTGGCATGTATGTGTGAAATCAAATGCTATCTGCCCACTGAAACAATCTGCAATGCCTCTGAACTCTGAAGTCTCCTCACTGAACTGATGAACGTAAGGTTTCAGGTAATGTAATGATGTGAAACCATATGTGAGCATATGGACTGACTCTGAGTAGGTACTAGTCAGGAATTTCGGGCATGGCCAAATTAGTTGCAAAAGGATTTGCAAAACAATATGGTCAGGATATGATGAGACTTATGCTCCAGTAGCAAAGATGGATTCCATATGGTTCTTGATATCATTAGCGACACTCAATAAATGGAATGTGTATTAGCTTGATGTCAAGAATGCATTTCTCAATGGTTATCTAGACGAGGAAGTCTACATGCAACAACCAGCAGGTTGTGTTGAACCAGGAAAGGAGAATAAGGTTTGCCATCTCAAAAAAAGTCTCTACGGCTCAAAACAAGCACCCAAAAGTTGGTACAATAGAATCGACAAGTATTTTTCTGATTTGGGATACATGAAATCCAATGCAGATCATACTCTCTACTACAAATTTCAAGGGGAAGACATTACTATTGCACTTTTGTACGTAGATGATCTGATTGTGACAGAAAGCAAGGATAGCTTCATCAGAAAACTGAAATAAGACTTATCTACAGAGTTCGACATGAAAGATCTTGGACTTATGCACTATTGTCTTGGAATTGAGTTCTGGAGAGATTCAGATAGCACATTCATGAGTCAACTCAAGTATGTTGATAGTCTCCTGAAGAAGTTTCATATGGCAGATTGCAAGATTGTAGTCACTCCCATGGAATAGAGTTTGAAACTTACGAAAGATTCAGCAAAGCCTACAGTCAATGATAGATACTACAGGTAGCTCATCGGATCTCTTATATATCTCACAATCACACAGCCATATATTTGTTATACAGTAAGCCCACTAGCACAATTTATGGCAAATCCAAAACAGTCTCACTGGAATGCAGCCAAAAGAGTCTTGAGATACATCAGAGGTACAAGATAGTTTGGGATAGAATACAAAGGAAGTCATCCACGGTTGCATGGATACTATGACAGTGACTATGTCAGAGATCATGAGACCAAGAGATCCACACAGGGATATGCATTTTTCCTTGGTCAAGGTGCTATATCATGGTTGTCAAACAACCAACCAACTGTTTCTTTGTCTTCGACTAAGCAGAATATAGAGCACTCACTACAGGTGCATGTGAGGCTATATGGCTCAGAAGACTATTGTCAGAAATAGATCACTTTGATGAGTCAAAGCCAACAACAATATACTGTGATAATCAATCGGCTCAAGCATTGGCCAAAAATCCAGTATATCACTCCAGGACAAAGCACATTGATGTCAGAGAGCACTTCATTTGAGAAAGAGTGTTACTTGGTGACATCACACTGCAGCATTGTGATAGCAAAGAAAATGTTATAGACATCTTTACCAAACCACTCGGTAAAGAGCGATTCGAGAAACACCGACTAGCTCTTGGTTTGACGTAGAGGAAGGACATTCCCATTAAAGGGGTGTGATGGAATGTAATGCTCATTCCTTCTTTGATTCCCTAGAATCATCATCTTGAGGGAAGGCCTACTTCTTGATGTTGATCTTGAGGGAAGGTGTTGAGAGTTCATGCTCAACATCATGTGATCATGTGTGCATAGCACCATCACGTGATCATATGTGCATAGCACTAACCTTATAAAGTGCTATAAAGGAAAGGGGTAGATCCCTCAACCCTAACCTTAAATGGGTTTGTATATATTCTATTTTTTCAACTAAGTCTATTGTATAGTTAGTCATTTGTGGTGTGCTCTCTAGCTGTTCCCTCTCTCCTCATCTCCACTCTTCTCCTCTCTCCTCTTCATATTTTGTCAAAAATAAGAGAAGGAAGAGGGAAAAAGAGATTGAAAGAAGGGAAAAAGAAGAGGGGAAAAGAGCATAAGCATAAGAGAAGGAAAAACATATGCATAAGAGAAAAAGAGAGAAAGATTATGCTTATGCTTATGCATGAGCATATGAGGGAAAGAGGGGGGGAAGAGGGAGGAAAAGAGGAAAAGAGGGGAAGAAGAGGGAATAAGAGAAGAGAGGGAAAGAGAGGGCTCCTATGCCCATCACTACAGCTAGCGCTTAAGGTGTTAGCTCTAGGCCAATGCAAATAATGGAAATAACAAAAGGGAAAAAGAGGAAGCACTTTCTTACCTGGAAAAGTCCCGAACCGTGTTTCATGGACTGGCCCTACAAAAAAAGAGAAAATATACAATTTTTTCAGATAACTAGTTAGAGGAAGGAGGAGTTTGGAGAAGCAACTTTTCAAAGGGTTTGGATGAGTTTGGAGAAGCCTACAAAGAAGAAGAAAGCATAAGCCTACAAACAAGGAGAAAGAGGAGGAAGAGAAATACCATAAAGAGAAGAGTTGAGTCTTCTTTTTTTCACCAAATCTCGTTTTTTGTCCTTAACCTCTGAAAATCAAGCATGAAAATTAGCACATAGCCTTAGAAATACAAGGAGAAACATGCTTCAACACTCACAAAACCAAATCTCACAAAAAATGAATCTACGTTGCTTAAAAAGACTCACCCTCTTAAAAAACTTCCTTTCACACAAGCAGAGAGGGAGAAGGGTGGAGAGGGAGCACAATGTTGGGAGAGGGGTTGGGTAGGGTGAGGAGTGGGGAATAGAGAGGAGGAAAGCAAGGACATCGAATATAAGGTGGGAGGAGAGATTTTTGCTTTTCCCACAATAGAGATGTGAAAGATGGCATCACGTGGGGTTTTGGGTTTAAGCTCCTAATGTCGCTATAGATGCTGGTCAGTCACTATATAGCAACATTTATATCCAAAAAGCATCGCTATATAGCGAGGTTTAGGGCAAAGCATCGCTATATAGCGATGGTTCAGGGCACTTATTGTGTTAGAAGAGAGAAAAGGAGCTCATGGGTGACTATTTTTTTGGATTTTAATAGATTTCCTTGCAACTCATGTTGTGATTTTGAAAGTGTGCAGATGGAAGGGATGAGTGGAAGCTCATCAGATCATGTGCCAACACCCGGGAGTGCAGAGTGGCTTACGGAGAGGTTGTATTGTCATTGCATTCATTGCAAGCGAGAAGTACGACATCAATGTCATATTGTCATGTGCCACTTGCGGATGTACGGGGAGGAGCCTGAACCAGTACCCACCGTTGGTGTTGCACGTGGTGATGGATCATCGGTGAGTCAATGCTATTTGAGTTCATGATCAATAATGGATACCATTATGACACGAATCCTTGGGACAAGATCTTCTATTTACATGAAATCTTGAGATAGGATGAGGAGGGTGGTGAGGGTGCACATATACCTTCACACTTTGAGCAAGATTATAGTCTCTCCGATGTGCCAGAAAGAAAAGGGGAAAAGAGAGGTGAGAATCATCATGTATGTTTGAGAATCATCATTATTCAAAGCCTATGTATATTTGAATTGTGATACGCTACTCCAGAAGATGTTGCCTGCACCAAATACCATGCCCGCATCAAGAGATGAAGCGAAGAAGATGCTAATAATGGTGGGTATGTATTATGATACCACCCATGCTTGTCATAATGACTATATTCTATTTTGTCGTGAGCATGGAGATTTGGCTAGTTGTCCGAAGTGTGGGGAACAATGATATAGAGATGACCTGCAGAGGGTGAGCAGATATCGGTAAAGGTCTTGAGAACTTTCCCATCATTGCAAGAATATAGCACATGTTTCGATGCAAATCCATAGCAGAGTTGATGACTTGGCATGCATCTTATCGGTCCACTGATGACACATTGAGGATTCCTGCAGATTGTGTAGCTTGGAAGCACATAGACAATCAGTGGTCGAACTTTGCGAGGGAGCCACGCAACTTACATCTTGGGCTCGCCATGGATGGCATGAATCCTTTTGGGTTACACTCGACATCTTGGTCAACATGGCCCATAGTCTTGGTGAATTACAATATCCCACCATGGCTAACAATAAAGAAGGGACACCTCATGCTTGCACTACTTGTGCTAGGGAAATACAAAACAAAAAATATGGACATGTACATGGCACCTTTGATAGAGGAGTTACAGATCTTATGGAAAGGAGTGTGGTTCTTTGATATTTCCAGAGCTCCTAGACATACCAATGATATTTTGGTTAGGGGTATCTTGATGTGGACCATGCATGACTACCCAGGATATGGAGAGTGCGCAGGTACGTGGTTGTGTCTTTACATGTAAATATAGGATTCTGCTTTTATGACTCTCTTTCGCACACATGTCTTATACTAACACATTCATGCATGCGTGCAAGACTTGTTACAAGTGGGTACCATGCATGTCCTGTTTGTGGACCGGGTTTGAAATCGCTTGCACGATACTCCAAACATATGAGGAAAAATGTTTATGAAGGTCATGCTCGATACCTTCCACTCGACCATCTCGCACATGGAGGTCATCTTGATCCATTATCACCATATTTGAAGGCAAGTGACTGGATTCAGGCTTGGAGGGCGAATCAAGAGGAACCTCCTTGTGGTATGAAGAGGCTATCAATCTTTCACGAGCTTCCTTATTGGGGTCAGTTACAAATCAATCATGTCTTGGATCCCATGCATATCTTCAAGAATGTAGGGGCTACTATTTGGGCACACTTGGTTGGTTCCAAAGATTCAAGAGGAGTGCGAGAAGACTTGCGTGCTATGAATTAATTAATCGAAGCTTTCGCTTTTAAAGATCCATTGATACATGTACTTGAGCATAATTTCATATATATAATTGATGGCCTTTGGCACCCATCTTCAATATAGGTGGTTTTTCATCCGGATCATTCTGATCCAAGATGGGGGACGTACGTGATCCAAGTTGCACCACAAAGTAAGTAAGTTTTTGAAGATAGAGATGTGGATATGGAGATGCCACTACCAATGTCGGATCCAATTGATCCGAATGGATCTAGTGAAGAAGATGAAGATCACAATATGAGCCAAGAGAAAGATGTGCATAATGAGATTGTACGAGAGGAAGATGGAGATCATGATATTGAGGAAGAAGATGACGATCATCAAGAATCACGACACTTTATTCAAGAAGATGGTCAAGTCTTAGGTGAATGTACGATGCTAGAGTATGATGATGATATAGGAGATCAACTCAGTATAGAGTTAGAGATAGACTTGTTTGGCATGTTAGACTTGGCAAGCCGTTGATGTAAATGCTCTTCATTGATTTTTTTGATCTCAAACTTGGACATGAATATATGAGCTTCAAAGGCTTGATGTACATGCTCTTGTACTTTTATTCTCTCAAAGGATCAAACATGTATGAAAAGGAAAAAAAAATTGTCATTGGGAAGAACTATGTTTTAAAGTTGGTATGGGCTATAAAATGTCGCTATAGGAAACTATCTCAATGTCGCTATATAGCGACCATTTACAAGTCTAATAAGTGTCGCTATATAGCGACCATTTACAAGTCTAATAAGTGTTGCTATATAGCGATGCTCTTTAAACGTCACTATATGGTGACACTTAATGAATCCCGCTTTGGTTACCGATGATTAGCGCCCCGCACGCACTAAACGTTAGTGCTTAAGCGTCAGAATAGGACCCGTGTGTAGTGGTGCATCATCTTACTCAAAGGTAGGTGATAATACATAAGAATTCAATAGTATACTACTTGTACGTGAATAGCCAAGAACAGTCTCCAATTAAGATTCTACAAAAAATTTGAACAAAATAGTAAATGCAAACTACACTAGCTCGGATAAGCAATTTCATTATGCTCTTTGGGTAGCTTATAAATCATTTGCTTCTCAAACTCCTTTTTCTCTAGTATATGGCTTGAAGGCTATGGTAACTATGGAATTCGTGTTGCCTATTCCTTGAATTGTTATGGGGGAATGATTGGGTCTAGAGGGATCAGAGGAGCCTCAGCTTCATATCTTAGTTGATTCAATGCCATACTTGGTTCAAATTATCATGTAAAAAAATCACAATGTCTTGAGATTGGAGTACCAAAATTACCCTCTTCTAACCTTGAATTATAGAACGGTGCCTAAATAATTCATGAAAGACTAATTCATGGCTATCTCCTCAAATAGTTCCCTCATAGTTCCTATGCCATCTTGATAGCATCTTGGATTTTGACGCCATGGGCAATCTTGCCTATCCATGATCCATGGGTAGTATACCGGCATGCATGTGATTTCATTACCACTTAATTACTAGTCATCAGCATGGTGGCTCCTTCATGACTATTTGGACATCTTGATTATGTTTAGTGGCATGAATTACCAGTCACCGTGGTGGCTTGTTATTAAAGAGAGGCCCGTGATTTTGTAAATGGACAAGCTTGCAAGCCGAGCTTGCATTCAATTATTTTTGGGGAGAAACAATTCCCAATAATTTCTAGTGTAGTTAATTAACAATCATCGCAATGGCATGAGATTAAATAGTGGCTCATGATTCTATAATTGGATGGGCTTACATGTCCTTGATTATTTTTAGGGTAGAACAAGCGATCTAGTCCCAATCACCAATGTGCCCTCACTTTCAATGAGGCAGCCAAATTTTACTATTTGTAAAGGCTTTTTGATTAAGATTTACGTGGAAAAGAATGTCTCCAAAATATAGAACTATGTGGGCATCCAAGCATGTGATTAATTGGTGGCTTAAACTTTGATTACTATGAAGATGGATCATGATTATTTGAGCCTCCAGTCATTGCGGTGACTCTAATTTTGATTACTTTAAGGTGGCTTATTAAGATGGCTCATGATTATTTGGATGGCACCATTCAAGCCTCTAGTCAACATGGTGGTTTGAATTTTGATTAATTTAAGGTGTCTCATTAGAGTGCCATTAACCATGGCCTCAAATATAGAGAATGCTATTTGGCTACTTTCTTTGAGTTTGCCCTTGCTCTACTACCTTTGCTCTATGTTCCCTGCCCTAGCTCTCATTGGCCCCTACTTTGCTACTTTTCTCCAAACTCCCTCCACCAGCTCTCACCCACTCATCTGCTCCCCTTCTCATCTGGTCCACTGCTGACCCACTCTTTTCACCATGGTAGGATCTGCAAGAAATGTAAGTAGTAATACCACCCCCCCTTGATACACTATGATCCCAATCTTGTCTACTTTCTTGTACAAGTTCATTGTGTTGCACTCACTTATAGGACTTGAAATTATCTCTTATGGAATATCTTCATAATCTTCATTGACTCCCCCACATATCCATGTTGCCACCTTGGATGGCATGCACACCACTGGCCCCTTTATGGTTGTTCTCTATGGATTCCCTAGGGGTGTTGATGAAGGGCTAAGGATTTTAAGGGCATAGTTTTTTCATGTTGTTGGGGGGGCTGGATTCTAAGTCTTGCATTTGTGGATGTCCTTTGGCCTCCCCATCATCCTCTCCATTTTCTCCTCCATCGGCTCCCTAAAAATTCAAACGCAACAACCTTGTCTGGCCTTTGTGACTACTATAATGTATGGTGGTGTATTAGCCAATCAGTAATACTAAGTTGTACAAATATCCTCTTTGCAATGTTTTCTCCATGAGGCTCATAACCACATAGAAATGGCTGAGTGGTTATCCTGATCACATGTAATCTTTTGGTCTCTAAGGTTCTCACCAATTCTTGAGCAGTAATGATGGACTCTCTTTTGTTCAATTTTTGCTTCATGAGGCTCTGCAATTGCTTAGTTGGTGGTTTTAAAAAACTATGTTTGGATGTAGAATTGATCTCTTTTATTCAAATTTTGCTCGATGAGGATCTCAGCAGTTGCTAAGTTGTTATAAATTTGTCTTTGGAAGTAATATCTTTGTTCAACTTTTTCTCTGAGTTAGTAATGGTTGAGTTGTTATAATAATTGGCTATACTATAAATAATACTATTATCCGAGCCCTACGCAAGACACTCCTCTCTCTCCATCGATCACCACCCTACTCCCATCCTCACATGGTAAGTGACTTTGAGCCCATCTCATAGCGATAACCTAGCCATCCACCCACCGTCCATTGGTCCTCAACAATCCTGTTACATTGAGAAAGACTTGGAGAATGTTCAGGTGACCACCTCTTCCTCCCTTTGGATTTCTGTCAGTTTTTTTATCCGTCAAGTTTTTTTCTTCTCTTTCCCCCCCCCCCTTCCCCCTCCCCCCTCCATCTCCTTCCCCCCTCCCCCCTCCCCCTCCATCTCCACCACCCCCCTCCCCCTTTCCCCCCTCCATCTCCACCACCACCCCCTCCTCCCCTCCATCTCCACCCCCCCTCCATCTCCACCACCCCCCTCCCCCCTTTCCCCCTCCATCTCCACCACCACCCCCTTCCCCCTCCATCTCCCCCCCCTTCCCCCTCCCCCTCCATCTCCACCACCCCCTTCCCCCCTCCATCTCCCCCCTTCCCCCTCCCCCCTCCATCTCCACCACCCCCTTTCCCCTTACCCCCTCCCCCCTCCATCTCCTCCCCCCTTCCCCCTTTCTCCCTCCCCCCTCCATCTCCACCACCCTCTCCCCCCTTTCCCCCCCAGCCATCTCCACCACCACCCCCTCCCCCCCTCCATCTCCTCCCCCCTCCCCCCTCCCCCCTGCATCTCCACCACCCCCTCCCCCCTTCCCCCCTCCCCCCTCCATCTCCACCACCCCCTCCCCCCTTCCTCCCTCCATCTCCATCTCCACCACCCCCTTCCCCCTTTTCCCCCCCTCCCACCCCCCCATCTCCCCCTCCCTCTTTCTTTATCTCTCTCTAGCCCTCCCCCTCTCTCTTTCTTTCTCTCTCTTTCCCTCCCCCTCTCTCTTTCTTTCTCTCTCTTTCTCTGTCTATCTCTCCCCCTCTCTCTTTCTTTCTCTCTCTTGGTCTCTCTATCCCTCCCCCTCTCTCTCTCTTTCTTTCTCTCTCTCTCTCTCTCTCTCAATCTCTCTCTTTCCCTCCCCCTCTTTCTCTCTCTATCCCGCCCCCTCTCTCTCTCCCTCTCTCTCTCTCTATCTCTCACTTTCCCTCCCCCCTCTCTCTCTCTCTCTCTCTCACTCTCTCTCTTTCACTCTCTCGCTCTTCCCCCCCGTATTCTCTCTCTCTCTCTCTCTCTCTCTCTCTCTCTCTCTCTCTCTCTCTCTCTCTCTCTCTCTCTCTCTCTCTCCCTCTCTCTCTTTCCCCCCAACCCCCCCCTCTCTCTCTCTCTCTCTCTCTCTCTCTCTCTCTCTCTACCCCCCCTCGCCAGTCGCTCCCTACAAACTACCTACTCCTATCCTAAAGCAAGGGCTAAGGCCCTTACTGTTGCTACATAGGGCAGCCATGCGGTGTGCGCAGCACCTGCCTGTTGGTAGTGCGCCACTGCCCCGCCCCTCCCGAATCGCCATGCCCTGCCCTGTGCCACCCTATGCGTCGCACCCTGCCCCGTGCCATGCCACCTTGCCTGTCGTGCCCCACTCCTGCCCACCTTGCCCATCGCGCCCCGCCTCGTCCACCCCACCCACCGCGCCCTGCCCTACTCGCGAGTGTCCACCCCCCTCACCTCTCACTCCCACGCCCTCCCCTTGCCCCCTGCCGTGACCACCCCTGCCCCTGTCCCCTCTTCCCCTCGCCCTACACCCCTACGCCCTCCCCTCCCCTCCCTTGCATCCCCTCGTCCCCGCACCACCCCCCTCCCCTCCCTTGCACCCCCCGTGTGAAACCCCCCCCTCCCCCTACCCTCTACCCTTCCCCCTTTCCCCCCGCGCTCCCCACCGCCGCCAGGTGACCCACCCCGCCGCACCGCCGCCAGGGAAGCCCCCCCCCATATAGTTTTTAAAAAAAAACCACCTAACCTAACCACTAAACTAACCCTAGGTTAGATTAACCTAAATTAGGTTAGTCACACCTAGGTTAGGCTAGATTAGCTTAGGTTAGTTTAGTGTAACTAGATAGGTTAGTTTATTCTACCTAGGTTAGGTTTACCCTAGGTTAGTTACTAACAGTTAGGTTAGGTTCATTAACCTTCAGTTAGTACTTAATTGGAGGATATAGGTTAGTTAGCCTAACTAGATTAACTTGGTTCCAACCCCTCAATTGGACTTAAAGTCCATTCACACCACCCTTAGGCCCCCCCCACAAAGCAAAATTTACCCCTACTTTAACCCCTCGTAACTCATCCACAAACTAGACCCTGTTTGAACCCAGATTTCACACACAAGAACATCATGCTACGGGGTATTTTTCCAGCCCATTGCACACCATTTTGGCATCCCTCACACTCGCTCATTTGTGCCCACGTGTGGGCCTCGTTTCGCACAAATTCGCTCGTACCTTCACGTCGTGACCTTTGATTAATGATCCATCTGCATTGGCACATTTTCCTACACACGTAGGACAATCTTAGGCACATTATTGACACGATGGTCCCTACACAAACTAACACCACTCTAACCCTCCCAACAAAACTACCTCCACACCCGCACTTATGGCAGAGACACCCTTTGCAAATCTCGCCCAATCTGCATGCAGCTACATTCTGGCCAACGACTCCAACTCCAACACTTGGCAAATCTACATACAACTTCGCTGCAACCACCGCCCCCGACAATCCTCTACCCCAAATCCCCCCCTGAAATTTAATCACTCCCTTTAACTCCTCCATGCCCCAACATGGCTAGATGTCGTCGCAATAATGATGGGGATATCAACCTCGACGCAGATGCTGACAATTTCTTTAATCGAAGAAATAATAACAATCAAGGCAAAAGCCCATTGGGAAAACTGGAACTTCCCAAATATAATGGTAGGGGAGATCCAGCTTGATTCCTCCAGCATTTTGATGCCGCATGCCAAGCAGGTGGAGGTCAATCCCATGAAACCAAGGTGGCTTGGTTCCCCATGGCCTTAACTGATGAAGCATATGAATGGTACCTCGACCTTCTAGTGGAAGAGCACGCCACATGGGACCTGCTTCAAACAGAATTCAAATGATGGTTTCAAACGGAGAGGCTACAAGATGATCCCGCTCTCCAACTAAGCAAGATTGAACAAGGCCGGCGAGAAGATATATGCACATACTTGGGTAAGATGAAATGATTAATCACCAAATGTGACCCACGCCCAGATGCAAAGTACCTCACGGCATGACCTTCATTGCAGGACTAAGAAAGAAAATCCGAAAGGATATGAAAAAGATAAGCAGCTATGAAACGTTCAGTGGTGTTGCTCATGCAGTAGCCATTGACATCGAGGCTAGCATGATTGACTCAGACACTAGCAGTGATGATGGCAGATCTAGTACACGAGATAAGGGCTCAAAAAAAGGAAAATCCAAGTCCCCTGCCAAAACATCAAATGAAGATCGCCTAGAGGCCATGACCATGAAGCTGAAAGAAGACATGATGCAAGCCATGGAACAAAAACTTCACTTGTCTCAACTGCGAACTCAGACATATCCATGGTGAGAAAATGTGTGGTGTCCACACTGCATGGCCAATCATACAGCAAATGAGTGCCCGGTCCTAAAAGCCAGAATCACTGCATAAGAAAATCTACCACCAAGGTTGTGGTGCCATATCTGCGTCATCGGCGACCATGATGAGAACAGTTGCATCTTCAACATGTGCAATAACTCGCCTCGACCTCAACAATACCAAGTGGCACCCATGCCAATACATAGGCAACTGGCACTTGCACAAGTGCCCCCAGCTCTGAGGCTATAAATCCTATTCCCGTTCAGATGCAAGTCCCACAACTGCTCAGGAATCCGAATCCATGACCATATCCAAGAGTACCAAATCTAGCTCCTCAGGCAACACCAATACATCAATTACAAGCCAAGGAAGTAGACTCGCCATTTGAGTATGAAACAGAGTACCCAATGTACTATGTAGAAGGTGCAGAGGGTCTAATACCAGTTTATGCAAATCAAGTATGTCCCTCGTATGTCCCAACACATATCGTGCACCAATCAAGTGCTACGGTTGTGGAGAAAATCACCGGATCGCAAAGTGCCCTCATCATGATAGCCTAGCTACTTTCCAACCCCTCTGTAGAGATTGTGGCATAGGACATGCCTGTATGGATTGTCCCATGAAAAATAAAGGCCCAGAACAAATAGAGGTTAAGCCTGACATCCCAATCGGCATCATTGGGGTGGACCATCAAAGTCTAGGTCCGGCAAGTGTAATATCACAACTTGTAAATGTAATTACATGGCAATAGAAAGAGGCCACCAAGGACCTTGACATTCCAATCCAACCAAAGTGAATTCTGAAAAAGAAAGCACAAGTGCCTCCACCTTCGCCGAGCAATGAGCAGACGAGCTCATCCACAACAACTCTCAAGCCTTAAATAAAAGAAGCTCCATACCCAAATGCAGAGGTGGAGAAGGCTCGTTTTTAGGCACTTCAACAATGGGTACAAAACAAACAAGCTCAATTTGAGGCCGAGAAACAAGCTCAAGACCCAATCCATGACTTGGCCCCACAAATTATTGATACTGTACTCGAGCCTCTGTTCCAACAACAGACTCCACAACATATTGTACCACCACATCAACTTGAAGGAGCCACTCTCTAGCATCCTGAGCAATTCCCATCGGAATTCTCCTACAGAATTGTCCCAATCTCTGGGAGAGTTTCAAAGGATGGATTGAACTCACAAATCCCCCTCCACCTATGAGCGACATCGAAGATATCCCTGTGCGGATGGGTGAGAGAGATGACATATGCAACATTATTGTGCCTTTGATCCACAAGGCATATAATGAAGTCCAAGCCATAGTGAATGGTGGAGCAGGTGTAAATGTCCTATCAAAGGAGCTATACGAAGAATGGGGTCTCCCACCAATGCAAAAGGTTAATTTCAACATACGCCTTGCCGATGATTCCTGGGTTGGAACCCTTGGGAATAGTGAATGGTGTGTCCACAAAGATTGCAGGAGTCCGCTTTTCCCTTCAATTCACAATCTTGGATCTCCCCAAAAAATCCTATCAAATCTTACTGGGACATCCTTGGTTATGGAAAGCATCAGTCCTCCATGACTAGGGAACTGATAGACTGAGAATCCAGAATCGCGACACTGCAGTCAAGGTGAATGTGGGGACAGGAGCTATTAAACCAATTGTGCCGAGAGTGTTGGATGACACATCTTCAACAACAATCTCAAGCAAATGAGCTCCCTTGCAACATCATGCCATAGCAGGTGATTCACAAAGCAATGTCAATAATTGCATACAAACATTGGCAACCATCGTCAACTACCATTCATTAGACCCCATCTTCTCACAAATAGATGCTAAGGGGCTACAAGTAGATCCTCTACTCCCACATGAAGAACCAATCGATCTAGAGATGCCATTCTTTATGGCTGACCTTGAGTGGGATAATGAACTTGAAGAAGATACCCATACCAATGATGACTCGGATTTTCCTTGGGACCTTAAAACAGAGGCTGAGAATGCTGAAATTGAAGGTCAAATCTTTGATAATGACTTAGCCATTCTGCATGCCTTAATGGCAGTTTAGCTCCCAAAAGTTGAACCTCCAAAGTTGAATAATGGTAGAAGATCCCACAAGAAAGTTGGAGGAAATCGTTCTCACTAACAACATAAGGTGCCAAATACCCTAAATAGCCTACCGATGTAAAGTTTATCAAAGTATAGTCTCTCCTCACCAAGGGCACACTGATCCATCATATTGCTTCGCACAATCCTTGACCATTGCCTCAAGGAAGTAGTACAATCCCTATCCACAATCATGGGGTTTAAGTGTAGCAAGAATCGATCCCTTCCTGACCTGCTCAAAGCAATGTGGAACCAGCCCCTTGAAGGAAATATGTCCTTGAGATGTAATCTGAAGGAAATAAGTCCTTGAGATGTAATCTTGAAGCAACGTGGTGGTTGGTCCCCAGTACGGTGTGGTTGGCTGCACACTAGGAATATAACTACCATCAGTGTGGTGTTTTGCTTCTATTATTATTATTATAAGACAAGATGAATGGCATACAATTCATTTGTTTAGGAATTGTGGATTAGTTATGGGATTTAATATTTCTCAATGTAAGTGGAGTTGTTAAGATATATATATATATATATATACATATAATAATATATGTATATGTATATATATGCAATATTGTAATATTTCCAAAGTGATTGAAGTGATTTTTCTCAGCTATGTGACTAGATAGTGTCCTTTGATAGGCCAAGGACTATAATGTGACACGAAAGATTTTGAGTAAACAACTAATGTGAGATGAAATATTTTGATTAGACAACTAATGTGAGACAAAATATTTCGAATAAATAGTTGAATGATGAGGTGGACATGTCAAGTTGTATGAAAGAAGAATGAGAAGGCTAGACTCAATGAACTCTCTCCTTATTTAAGTGCAGTATAGACATAACTAAGAGCCCATTATGAAATCTAGCCCCAAAACTCTATATACCGATCCACCTACTACAAATCTATGTCATACTCAAAAAAATTTGGATTCTAATGTTCTATCTGAGAATAATGTTGGATGACCAACTCACAAAAATAGACCTAGAGAAGAGGGAGGAAAATAGCTACAAGGAGGACATGCTTCACAATTGGGTGAATGAGTTGGAGTCGGCAAAGATGGTGAATATTAACAGAAAGTATGGGTCATCTTTCTCATTCTCCCCAGAGGCAACGACAACTAGAAAATTATCCCCTTCTTCTAGAGAGTCAGTGAGGTCAATTGACCCCAAAAAATCTTTGCATTTCATCGCTGCACCCACCAATAAAGGTGGTCATGTCTAGAACATTTATCATTGATGACACTCATCACTGCCCCGAACTGCAAGTTTGAATGAAAAATTACGACATGCCAAAGCATTGCCATTGTAATTGACATGAACTAGTCAACAAGACTCATTAGTTCTTTTGCTTTGTAAGGGACCTCATCAAAGGTGGATCCGGGAACACTAAATCCGTATGGTATGTCTGCAATGACCAACATGTACTCATTCTTTGGAACTATCTTTGACAATTCATTGCAATCTCTGTTGAGCACACGATAAAAGTTTGGTGGATGATTTTCCCCCTATCAAACTCTAACATGTCATCACTAACAATGATAGATTGTTGTCAAGTTCGAGGCTTTTTTTCTTTTGCAGCCCGGTCAATCAATTGCTTAAAGCTTGCAGGCATCATACTACTCTCATATCTCTTCTTGCTTTGTTTCTGAAGTTTATCGTCAAAACAGCAGTTCAATATTTTGAACATTGCAAATGGAGAATTCCAAAGAAAAATTCCATTAACATATGTATATCAAATTTGACATACCATGCTTTTGAATACATTGAAATATGGATCCAAGCTCTCCATCCTACTGCTCTCTGGGCACTCCTCTTGAACATCATCCCAATCCAGCATGTCCAATTGCCGGCGGATCATTGCTTCCTGCATTCTCATGTATATTTCATGCCTGCATTGAAAATGCATGTATAATTCATCTCACTTTTATAGTTGAAACAAAGTCCATTGAAACATTATTTGTAAAGAGATTAATGTAAAATCAAGGAGAGACATGATGCAAAGGAGAGAATTTTACTTATCAAATTCATTTTCAATTTCATCCAAAGAGAGATCCCCAAACACCACCCTGCCAAGCACAAACTTAATTAGAATCTCATCTTTAATTCCCTGCATGCTCTTCCATGTTGTGGTTTGAATCTCTTTAGGTAATGCCTTCAAGGTCTGGGTTTCTATCTTGACTCCTTTAGGTATGAGTTTTCTCTACCCTTTGATTTCAAAATTCTCCCACTTTGAAAAAATTGCATTGATCTGATCCCAAACTTCTCCACTATGAAATGCAATTTAAAACATCCCGTCCCATGATCTAAAGCTGTCACTTGGCCTTGACGGATCTTTAATTGTTGCAGAAATCCCAGTCTCATTCAAGAAAGACAACTAGAACTCTGGAGTGATCAAAGAATGATCCTCTTTGAGTTCGGTAATGAACTCATTGTAATAGAAACAAACCCGTTCTATCCAAGACATGGACTTCCTATAGTCATTGTCATTATTGTGATCAAAAGCCAATAAGTTTGCCTCTGTATCAGTCAAGCTAGCATAAACTGTACAATTACATGTCTTGTAATGAGAGTTGCATGAAAAATCAATATTCAACTACCTTTTTTCCTCTGTTGAATGGGAGCCTCCAAGAACAAAGTAGTTATAATCATCACCACTAGTTGGAATTTCAATGATATCCATTGGCTGTACTTTCCTTGGAGCCTTTAATCCCGGTTTACTCCCTTTTTTTCCTTGTGCAATAGATGGAGTCTCCTCAACAACATCCTCATAAGACTCTAGAGGAAATTCACTTGTAGCTAATAGAGGTCATTTTTAGGGAGCGGTGCACTCAAACCATGCCCACTTGAGGGTGCACTCAATCCATGATGGCCTAAAAGAGAAGGTGCTCTCAATCCATATGAACCTATGGGAGTTCTGAATCCTTGTGTACTAGAGCCAAAATTTTCAGCTTCAACACAGGAAGATCCCTTTCCTTTTGACTTTGAAGAACCTATTGGTTTGATTGGTGATGTTGCGGTATCTTCTTCATAACCCTCCTCTATATGCTCCTTAGAATTACTATTGGAAGTTGATACCTCCATCTCCTCGATTATTTCATCAACCTCCACAATTTTTGTCAAGTGATATAAATAAGATCCTGGACACACAAGAAAAAATTGAATCTCTCATAGTATTCAAAAGAAAATTAAATTAGAAATTACTTATGGATAGTAACTAATCTTCCCTTCCTCTTTGATTTGTTTTACTTGTTCTGCTACAGTGGGAGGAGTAACAGCTTTCAAAGAGAACTTCTCCTCCATAACAATACAAACAGTAGGTTTCATATTGTTATCAATCCCAAGCATTTCAACACTTTCCTCATTGGACTCACATCTTGTGATATCTTTAATCTTTATTATTGGCTTAAAAGCTAATCTTCCAATGGGAAGTATCTTTGGAAGGAGCAAAGTCATCTCATCCATATCAGTGTCAACTTTGATAGTCCATTTTGAATCAATGTTATTGTGTACTTCCACTATATCCCATAATTTTTGAATTTGCAACAACGAACCTTCATAAAAAGGAGAAGGAACATCATAAATCTACTGAAGATGTTGCATCTCAAGACTTGGGTCCTTGGAAATTTTCTTTGTTTCCTTGGTGCCTTTCTTTTCCAACCTTATCTTTTGGATCCTAGTGGAAGCATCCCCGATGTGGGCTTTCCAAAGACACGGATTTCTCTGAAAGTTTGTTTGTTCGACATGATACCTACAAAAGACATAAACAATGTCAAAATATTATGATATCATGGAGAGAATATCTCAAGTTGAAAAAAGCAAAAAGGATCATTGTTTGCTTGGGTGTAGCCATTTTGGTGAGGTTCAGGGACTTTTTTGTATATAGGTATCTTGCATGACCCATAACTTATGCATTGGTCGACAGAATTTGGTAAACTTTCTCTTCAAGTCATAGTACACATTCCAAACTTGAACATGAAAGCAAAAAATTATGGAATTAGGATTTGGAATCAAACTGTTAAAGAATTATAAGTGCTATGTTGCATGTGAAGCATGCATCTTGAAGACTATAGGATATATCAATTTATTCAAAAACATGCAACCAAGTAATCATCCTAAAGTACACTACGTGAGCTTCTCCTCAACCCAAGGAAACACCTAAATGAGATCATTATGCATGGGTTAATGGGCCTCCAATGTTCTGCTAAAGTGATGCATACCCATTTGAGAGCATGCTCCATACCTTTTTTTTTATTTGTTGAAAACCAAAATGGATTGAAATTTTGGAATCCAAACTATTGGTGCATGGTGGTCTTAAAACATTGATAGTTGTTGGTATTGGTATCTAGATTCACCCTAAAATGGAAGGAGTTGGAAAAGTGCAATTCGTGCATGTGAAAAGATATTTTAATAAGTCCAACACTATTTACAATTTTGAATTGTTTCTTTTTCCATGCACTTGCTTTCTATATGGCTCATAATCATGCCAAAGGTCATTGCATTTAATAATACACAGCACCAAACCCGATAGCATGCGCTTTGGTGTATTTGTGTTTTCAAGCATTTTAGGCCACATTGCACTTGTTTGGGATATCCAATTCTGCTGATGTGTATCGCCGAAAGGGGGGAAAACTGGTGGCTAAAATTTGGCTATTCCCACAAATTTCAAATTTTCACACTTCCTGCCCATCAAATCTTGGAAGATTTAAGTACCCGCAACCTACCCCCACCCTACAAATGCCCTGCAACCCACATGCACCTCGACGTGACCTTGCATAGACTTTGGTTTTCCATTGTCTTCTTTCAGGTAAGTTGTCTTCTATTCTTTGCTTGCCTCGCCAGTTAGCTTCTCTCTATTTTGGTTTGGCATTCTCATCTGTCATTGATTTTTGCCATGGCTTACGAGAGAAGCAAATGATAGAAAAGCTAAAAAGCTTGGTCAGGGCACAAGGAACAAAAGACTCCTTGCAAAGCAGTAGTAGCAAGAAGCAGTTGTTGCAGATGCACACATTTGATCATTTCCATCAGAGTAAAGAAAATGAGCTGTGATGTCATGATTGGTGGTAGCATTCAAGGAAGCAACATCCAGCCATTCAGGTAAATACCATTCTCAAGTCTTCACAAGCTTTAGCTTGCACTCTAAAGTTCATAGAGTGACAACCCTACCAACACCTTGTATTTTTGTGCCAAAACGTCACCACTATTGGAATGACTTCTGCACTTAGGCTATCTCTCCTTTTCTTGCATTCTATTGAAGCCCATAGACTACTCGGATCAGGATCATTAGCCATTGCTTCCACTTTTCGTGCATCTCTTGAGAGTTTTTGCAAATAACAAGGAGATCTGTAGAAAGTGGATGGGATACAAGATGTTTGACGAGCAAATCATACACATGCTTGATACAATGCAAGTCAGTGGTTGTGGCAACCATCCCAATGGTTGCTTGTGATTGAGCTTTGGGATAGTTTACTTGTTTCATTTCTTAATACAGCACAGGTCAGTGGTTGCCTAAACTAGCCCAGTGGTTGTTTGTGACTGAGCTTTTGAATAGTTAACTAGGCTAGCCTAGACTTAATGTGATTGTCCTAAACCCGCTCAGTGGTTGGAATATTATGCAACCGTGTGGCTCGTTTGTATGGCAATGATATTAAGTATATATTTTCCGTCTTTAATCGATCAGGGTGTACACAAATGGTTTGTAAGCCACATCACCATCTCAAATAAAATAACGGGTTTCAAACGGATCATTGAAAAGTCGTTTAACAATCTGAGTTGGAGAAACAACTTGAGCCACTGCATCCGTGCACATGAAAGGGAGTACAAATAATTTTAACTGTAGGTAGAACTTTGTACAAGGAGTTTTTCTTTAGATTTATGCTGACAAATTTTTGCCTGGGAATAGCCAAGAATACTGCAACAATTGCTCATTTTTAAGATACGTAATAGATTCCTTATAATCACTTAGACCATATCCGCCGATTGTGTTAGCTCAAAAACCAAAACCAGGCTGGCTTGGACTTAATGTGATTGTCCTAAACCAGCTTGGTGGTTGGAACATCATGCAATCGTGGTTGGTCCTGCTCAAAGACCAGTTATAAGATTGTCCTAAACCAGCTTGATGGTTGGAATATCATGCAACCGTGTGGCTGGTTTAGCTTGAACACCAAAACCACACTGGCTTGGACTTAATGTGATTGTCCTAAACCAGCTCGGTGGTTGGAACATCATGCAATCATGGTTGGGTTAGCTCAAACACCAGTTATGTGATTGTCCTAAACCAGCCAAGTGGTTGGAATATCATGCAACCGTGTGGTTGGTTCAGCTCAAACACCAAAACTAGGCTAGCTTGGACTTAATGTGATTGTCCTAAACCAGCTCAGTGGTTGGAACATCATGAAATCGTGGTTGGGTTAGCTCAAACGTCAGTTATGTGATTGCTCGAAACGAGCTTGGCATGGTTTTTATGTATTTTTTCAAAAACCATCGCACAAAAAGGCCATCTTTTTCAAATAAATGTAAAATTCACATGAAAAAGAGGGAATCTTTCAAAGATTCCCCTAGAGTTCTCTTTTTGAGGTTACACTATTGTCTCCCTATTTGGAGCTAGTTGATCTAAGCTATGCACCCCTTCCACTTTTTGTAGGCCATTTCTCAAGTTAGAGAGCATTGCCTCTTGGGCGTACATCTCCTAAGATGTTGGTAGGATTGTTACTCTATGAGCTTTAGGGTGTTTTTTAAATCTTATGAAGACTCAATACTAGTATTCACTTGAATAGTTTGATGTTGTTGCCTCAAATACTCCCACCAATCCTAACACCATAGCTCGTCCTCTTCTCTCTACAATGGCAATGAACGAATGCATGCATCTATTGCTACTCTGCAAGGAGTCTTCTTTCTTCTTGTTGTTTCTCCCTTCATATCTGTTGCAAGAGTGTCTTCTATTTCCATTTTGATTCTATGCCATTGCTTTCCTCAACCCACAATCTGTTCCTTGTGCCCTGACCAAGCTTTTCAGCTTTCCTATCTCGCAATCTCTATCTCCCTCTTGTAGGCCATGGCGACATGCATGTTTCCATTGAGGCCACATCTCGGGGGTTTCACCTTAAAAATATTTAGTGTACCACGTGCATTCAAAATAAGGGGTATTTTAATTCAGCTTCTTGAAGAAAGTTAACAGACTTACATAGGGTTTAGGGTTTAGGGTTTTTATTGGAGTGAAAATTTTAGTTGAGGGATTTTTAAAATACCCTTTGAATGCACATGATACATAGGATTTCTTAGTAGTGCACCCGCCAAGTGCCACATGGCCATGATCTAGACCCAGAGAACCTAGCTAGTGAGGCTAGCAACGAATAGAAGATGACTTACCCAAACAAAGACAATGTCAAACCAAAGTTTTTGCAAGGTCACATTGAGTGAGTGGGGGTTGCAGGGCATTTGTAGGTGGGGTCAGGTTGCAAGTACTTAATCTTCCACGATTTGATGGGCAACAAGAGGTGTGAAAATTTGAAATTTGCAAGAGTAGCAAAATTTTCAACTGCTGTTGGTTTTTTCCCCTCTGGCAATACATGTCACCAAAATTGGATATCCCAAAAAACTGCAATGTAGCCTAAAATGCTTCAAACATAAATAGGCCAAAGGGAACACTATCGGGTGTGATGATGTGTATTATGAAATGCAATGACCTTTGGCCTAAATATGAGCCATATAGTAAGAAAATGCATTGAAAAAGAAACAATTCACAATTGTAAATAGTGTTGGATTTATTAGAATACATTTGCACATGCACAATTGCACATTTTCGACTTCTTCCATTAGTCTTTAGGATGCATTCTTCACATGCAACATAGCACTTGTAATGCTTTAATAGTCTTGTTCCAAATCCTTATTCCATTAGTTTTTGGTCTCATGTTCAAGTTTGCAATGTGTACTACAACTTGAAGACAAAGTTTGTCGAATCCCATTGAGCAATGCATAAGTTATGGGTCATGCAAGATACCTATATACAAAACATTCCCTGAACCTCACCAAAAATGAATACACCCAAGCAAAAAATGATCCATTAAAAAGAAATATTACCTCCATGCAAGCCATTGAAGGAGGTAAGAAATAAATAGAGCCACTAGTAGATCTCCACTTCAAAAGGAATACTTTCCTACCATGCAAACCTTTTAAGGAGGTTCGACATAAATACCATTAGTAGTTGAGCCCCAAGTCAAAACAAAGATTGACCCAACATGCAAGCCTTTGAAGGAGTTTGGACATAAAAGAAATAGAGTTGCCATGCATAGGTGGAGACCAAGGTGGAGACAAGGACATTAAGGGACAAAAAAAAAATTTGTTTAAAAGAATACTAGGTCCTTCATCAATGTCTATCCATAGAAATCAACTAGATACAAGCCAATTTTATGCATCTAGAGCAATTCAAAATCTTAAGACCTCTCAAAAACCACTCACAAATCCAAAGCCTAAATAAAGACCAATTATATTATACTATGACTGAAATGAATGCTACCACCTTGCTGTAAGGAGAAGAGAGTAGAGTGATGATGTTGGTAATAGCAGGCATGGCAAACACGAGAGAAATGGAGAAAAAGTTGATGAGTAGTGTTAAGAAAATGAGTTCTGTATGGAGATGAGGGTGCTCCTTTATGCTTGTGTCTAGGTATTACCATTAGGGGAGATTTGGGGTCTCAAAAGGGCCTCTTAAGGAATGGATTAGCAAAAGATTAGTTTCCCTAATACAATACTACGTGTAGGGGTCATAAAGGAGGACAAGGTGGTTTTAGAAGGATCTACAAAATGAAGAAGTGGGGCTATTTTATATTTCACGTGGCAAGGAGAAGTGTTACCATTGGCTTGGTGGCCTAGTGGTCAAGGCTCTTCAATGATGCACAGGACATTGTGGGTTCCATTTTCCATTGGAGCACTAGTCGTGCATTTACTTTTGGTAGGCGAATTGGGTAGGTGGCGGCGGGTTGTGCCATGTGGCAGTCATGTGGGGTTGCTCACTTTTCTGGTCCTTGCTTTGGGAAGTATAGTGCCACATGTCACTCTTGTGGGATTTCCCCTTTCCTCCCACTTGCAAGGCCACGTGCCATGCATTGTGAATGCCTTTTTGGGACCTTTGTACGGGCAATTTTCAAAATTTTGGTGCAGCAGGACATGTGGAAGCACACGCTTCTTCCTCCCCCAACTTGGTGGTTTTCTCCTTAAAATCATGGTTTTCTTTGAGCACAAACCATAGTTTTTCCAATTTAAACCACCTATTTCCTTGGGATTTTTTTATAAACATGCCACCTCAACATGGCATTGCCCCACAAAAAGGAGAACTCCCACTCGTACACCTCAAATCCCTCACTAACCTTTTAAAATTAGGAAACACTAATTGGGGGCCCTTTGGAGACCCCATTTCTCCCCTAATGTAGCCTAGTTATTCCTATTCAAACACATTCCATTTGATTAATTGGTAGTTCCAAATAATCATGACAAAAATTCAATCAATTGAAGTCAATTTGATCCTTAAGACGTACCCTTTAGGATCAAGGTCCATATTGACAAGCCATATATGTCTTGATGGCATCATTCCCTTACCAAATCATTGTGCTATGGTAATTCTATGTAAACCATCATGGTAGGTGGAATCAGACTTCCATTTATCTTTTATACATGCATCCAAATAATCATGAGTTTCCTTTAATAAAAATTTGAGCCAAAATTATTCATGCATATCTTCATGCGGAGGAATCATTTCCACACTATGCAAAGGAATTGTGCTCCCAGGCCTTGGCTACCAAATTTGAGCCAAATTTATCATATATACAATCCCAATGAGTTTCCTTCAATAAATTATAATTTGAGCCATATACTTGAGTCCAATGTATTGTAGGTGGGTGCCTTGATTCCCAATGGCTAGGCTACCAAATGAAGTCTAAGTGGTGGTAGTTGCTAATTGATGCCTCGCTCTAATTACTCTACATGCAAGCCTGATGTTGATGCATGTAGGCCCAATGGTTGTCATTATTATCACCTTCTTACTGCTTCACTCACAAATGGTGGTATAATGGTGGTAGTCTCGCTATGTGGACCCTGTCAGTTCCCTCCTCGCCGGCCCATGACAAAGAAGATCTACAGGAGGGCGTACTTGAAGACCCATCCACCTCCACGCCCCTAAAAAGAGACTAACCTTGAAGGGAGCAGAAGGCCAACCATAGTGGCAACCTAGTGCCATTTCCCAGTTTGCCACCATTGCTATCCTCCACTCAAGAAAGTCATGAACAGCAAGTGCAAGAGGCTATTCTCTGTGCTCAATGCTACTTCAACTAAAACCAACAACCAAATGAAGTCAAAGCAGCCCAGAAGTCCCTAATCACTCCATAGACGTCTCCTCCGAAGGCATCCATGCCAAGAAGGACACGCCGCCACCCTACACTTCAAACTCTAGGCACCAATCCACATCCTCAGTTGTACCATGCCCCCAAAAGCTGGGTCCCCACCAAGCACTTGGAATATTGAGGCAAGCAGGTCGTCTGGGTACCGAAGTTTAATGTACAAACCATGAAGGTTTCAAAGGTAGCAACACAAGAACCTGTGTCGACTGGAGATGCAGAATCACAATAAGCTATCAACGAACCGACAAACAAAGCACAACAGTCTAGCCCCAAAATCTTGGACGTTCTCGATTACCACGAATCATCCAACTCAACACAAAAGTCGCCAAAGGTAGCGAAGGAGCAACACAAGAATCGACCCCTACAATGCGGGGTGCTACACAAGAACCTCCGTCCAAATCCGAAGGCAAACCCTTGGCAATCGTACCATCTCAAACGGTGCCATCCTACTCATGAGAGCAAAAGTCTACACCGAAGGTAGTCACACAAGAACCTGCTTCACCCGACCATGACAAAGGACCATTCCACGATGACTAGTCATAATGCCAATGTACCTTTGGCATCCAAGGTAAGACACAAGATGGACACATGCTCTACATGGATTTCAACATGCTATCTGGTAGCACAACATCCATTTACAGTGCACTCCTCATGATCGTCAAGTCTAGGTCTAGGTGAGATAATACGGTAGGCATATCACCCGACACACCCACAGCACACAAGTCATTGCCTTACACCTACACACACACATCCATGGTCAACATACGTCCCTTCTACATTTTTTCAGTTTTCACAATCTTGCACGCTGACCTCACAATCAGTTTGAGTGTATATGTGCAATCTTGAGCATGCACTAAAAGTGCTCAAAATTTTCTTAGACAGTGCTAAAAGTTGCATTATTGTCATTGTGTTCATTGGGTGCTAAAGGATTTCTAATATGCCTCTTGAATGCACATGATAATCTAGTTTTTGATATAGTAAAGAGATATTTAAAAATATCTTTAGGACTCATCAATAGATTTAAAAAATCTCTTAAATCCTAAAATATAAGTTCCTTTGTGTGATCATGATCATGCACTAAGAGAGGTAAAAGGTTTCCAAAAGTAAAGTTGTTATTAACAAATACAAAAAAACTGGAAAAAAAAGCTCTTAAATCCTAAAGTATGAGTGTATGTATGCCATCATGAGCATGCTTTGAAAGATCTCTAAAATTATAACATGTGTTTGATTTTTAAGTACTAAGACAGCAGATCCAAGAAAATAGTAGTTATTCAAATTTGAAATTTCACTCACTAGTTTGTCATAGCACAACACAATGTAGCCCTAAAAACACCCCAAAATATAGTTTTGTAATTGGACACACTTGAAGTGTATCAACGTGGGTCTCATGCCCTATCCATTTTACTTAAAATCATGCCATTTTTATTATTAGGTTATGCCATTTCTTGTCTATATGCACTTGGACTATATCCCATAGTAGTATGCATCATGTGGGTTCAAGTCTTGAATTGCCATTTGATATACAAGAAGTGCTAGATATTTTCATTGAATTTTGAATGCACATATACTTGCACACCTAGCATGCACTCAACTATTAGTCTAGGTATGCACACACAAGCATCATTTATCAGCATGTTTTAGTAGGCTTAGTGGGTAGTTGGGTAGGTGCACATGATGGATGAGCAGCAAAGGAGTTGTTATGACATTGGGGACAATTGAGTTCATCTTTTCCTGTGCCCATAGAGAGCGCATTCTACGCTTTACATTCATCTACAACTTGGTTATTGCACACTTAGGATGTAGTGTGGAAATAACACAGTTTTGGAGGGGTGCCTCTCATCTATTGCAATTTTGGCATGAGGATTATGATATATGCAGCTTTTATTATTCCTTCTCCTTTTTCTCTATTTTGTGTTTCTATAATCTCTTTACCATCCAATTCTATATGCGCTCCCTCTATATATTTTATGCTCCTTAAACCTCTTTACCATGAAAGTATGTATGCACTCCTTGAATCCATTTGGGTTCCCCCAACAAGATGTACTTCATGTTCCGAACACCATCAAGAGCTTGCTTTTGTTGGCTGAATGGTGGAGCAAGGTTCTCAAGAGGTTTAATCCTCAAGGGTTCTTCGTGAAATATATGAAGAACAATTGCTACTTGGTTGAAAAGGGGAAATTTTTTTTACAAGGTCTTCACTTTGGATGTTACAATCCCCTAATTGAATGCTACTACGTTTTCATATGATATACTTCTTTGTAGACATTGAAACATGGCATAAGTGCATTGGACACATCAAAATACAATGGTTGAAATCAATAAAAACACAAAATATTGTTGTAGATTTTTCAAAGTTAGTCTTGATAGAACAAAGAAGGTTTGTAAGGCATGCTAGCTAGGCAAGTAGGTCAAGCATGGATTTCCATAATGATGCTTATGTGAGCAAGGGAGCTTTGGAAGTGATCCACTTAGATGTTTGGACTACCAGAGCAGCATCTATTCATGATCACACTAGAAAGGTGTGGGTTTGTTTTACAAAAGATAAAATTTAATTGGTCATGCATTCCTTGAGTTTACTAATCTATGGTTGAGAAGGAGAAAGTTATGCACATAAATAGTTGATATGATGAAGGGGAAGATTATTTTTTAGATGAATTCAGCAATAATGACCTAACAGAATAGGGAATTCAATAATATTTATCATGTAATCATACCCCACATTGAAAAATGGGATTAGTGAAAGAAAGAATAGACACTTTGCAAAGGCAAGGGGAAGGGAGCAAAGGAGTGGGGGGGGGGGGGCAGATAAGTGGGGTCAGTAGAGTGGGGGTCATGTAGAAAAGATGTAACCATCATGTGAGTTCATAGAAGGATATTCTTTAATCGTCTTTAATGGAAATATATTCATAGAGGGGTGCAATAAAATAAAATTTTCAAAATTTTATAGGTTTGTGTTATAAGTGTTTCTTTTAATCATACAATAGTCGATGTTAAGGGAATAGTCTTGAACACACATGTTACATAGAGTTTATATATAGTGAAACCTCCCCCCCCCACCACCATTATCACTACATATGTTCAACCCTATAGATCACAGCTTGTTTGTAAAGCCCTTTAGTCTTAAATTTATCATGAAAAAACACATTTTGTATTCAATTTGTGAATGCCCTCTTTGTATCATACCCTTTTGTATGTGAGAAATGTGTAAAAAGGGGGTTTTTATAACTCCTTCTAATGAACCCATGTGCCATGCTTACATATTTATGTGTGACCCACCCTAGCCCCCTCCTCCTTAAACACATTCCATGATGAAAGAAAAGAAGATACCTATTAGTTAGGGCTAAAGAAGTAGCAGATTTTGTTTACATTATGAATACAACCCTCATAGTAGCAGTTCATGGAATGGTGCGGATAAAATAACGGAATAAGTTTATTGGTAGAAAACCAAATATTTCTTGTCTAAAATAATTTAGTTTTACTTCTTATGTACATGTCCCTAGTGAGACGAGAACAAATCTAGATTCTAAATAAAAAAAGTGAATCTTCATTCATTACTCTCTATAATGAAAAGGATATATATGTTATAACCCTACCACTCACAAGATGGAAGTGAGTAGATATGTTGTCTTTTATAAGACGAGTGGATAGTTTGGACCAATGAAGATAGAAAAATATCATTAGGGGAGAATTGGGGTCTCAAAAGGGCCTCGCAAGGAATGGATTAGTCTTAATGGAAGGGCCAAGGTAGGTCCCAAAAAGTCCTAACCCCCCCTCACCTAGGTGGGTTAAGCCCACAAGTGACCCCCCCTCTTACACCTCTTACACAACTCTTACTCCTAGGTGGGAACCAAAAATTTCAAAATTCAAAAATTTTAATTTTGAATTCCCTCCCTCCTTCTCTCTCCTCCCTCCTTCCCTCCCCCTCCTCCCTCCCCCTCCCTCACTCCCCCTCCTCACTCCCTCCTCCCCCTCCCTCCTCCTCCCCCTCCCTCCTCCCCCTCCCCTTTGCTCCCCTCCCCCTCCTCACTCCCTCCTCCCCTTCCTCCTCCTCCCCCTCCGTCCCTCCCCCCTCCACGCCTGCTCCTTCTGCCCTCCCCCTCCCTCCCTCCCCCATGCATGCTCCTCCTGCCCTCCCTCTCCCTTCTCCTCCACTGTTGTTCCTCCTCCCCCCTTGATCCTACTCCTCCCTCCTCCCTCCTTCCTCCTCCACTCCTACCCCTCCTCACCCTCCACACCTGTATTCCTATCGAACCACAATCTTGACAAAGACAAACATACATTGTCTCAAAGTAGTTTGGGTTGGGAATACTGGAAAGCATTGTGTGAATGCACGACCAATAAGGCTTCTCATCCTTAAGTAGCAACTTTGAGAGCTAAAGTATGGACAAAGTAGATGCATTGATAAAATTTCTTCGCCAGGTTCAAATTGATGAGATGTATTATGAAAGGTTCAGGATGGCTATGAAAGAGTTTATGCAATTAATGGTGAAACCATGGGGGGAGTCGCACATTATGGCACCATCTTAATATTTAGCACTTGTCTATAAATAATTTTTGTTGCTGATTTGATTCTCATCCTATTTGCAGCATATTGTCTATGCACACGGACCATGGTTTTTACAAAATTGGGGTCCTTTTTCAATTTGGAATACACAAGGCATGGAGAAGTTGCACTATAGAGCCAAGGCAGCCTACTTCAAGAACTTAAGGCATGGTGGTGGTGTCACTCATAGCAATGCATTGCATGAGATGTTCGACTAGACTGAAAAGGCTAAGCCATCAGATTTTGCAAAAGCAGTTCAAATTGTATCAACGAATAGAAGGCATAGTGCTTGGAAAGCATCCATAGGGAGTCAAGGACTCGCACGTTGGTTGCAAACTAGAGTGAGAGAAGGGAGCAGATGGGTCCAACCACCAACAAAAGCTATGGTGTAATTGTATACAAATATGAAATAAATATATTGCTAATTTTGACCACAATTTGTGTACTCTCTTTAATATCTTGCTTATTTTGACCACAATTTTTGTACTCACACAACATTGGGGAAAGTGGGGACATGGTGAAGGAGGGGGGAGAGAAGGGAGGGGAGTGGGGCAGGGCAAGGGGAGGGGTGGAGTGGTAGCAAGGGTAGGGGGAGGGGGGGATGGGGGTATGGGGGAGGGCGACAAGTGTGGGCAAGGCAAGTAGGGGGAGGGAAAGGGGGGGGAGGGCGACGAGGGTGGGGGGGTTGGAGGGGTTAGGGCGGGGACAAGGGGCACGATGAAACCCTAAATGTAATTAAAAGGGATGTCAAAACATGATGGGCCCTTATAAAAAGTTTAAAAAATCTCTAACTCTCATTATTCAATGGCAAGAGTGAAGAAGACTGCTAGACCCACTGGACGTTGCCTCCACCCTTCCTCCTCTAGCTCCACCACCTCCATGGCATCGAAGACATGAACCTATCTGGGTCCGGTGGTGCCTCCCTCGACTCTTGTGAGCCCTCCCTGAACTCCCCCAAGTCCCATGAGCCCACTCCCCAGTCTCCTAAGCCTTCTTCTCCTCCCAGGTCCCGTGAGCCCACTCCCTAGCCCCAAGAGCATGAGCCTTCCCTTCATCCTTCTCCCCAGCCTTCCCCTCTACCTCACCCTCAGCATGACCCTCAGCCTTCCCCTCAACCTCAGCCTTAGCCTGAGACCCTCAGCCTTCCCCTCAGCCTTCCCCTCAGCCTTCCCCTCAGCCTTCCCCTCAACCTTCCCCTCAGCCGCCTTCCCATCGGCCTTCCCCTCCCCATGAGATCCCTCTCCCGATCGAACAAAATGTGTTCGATAACCTCTCAAATATAGAGAGGCTTCCTAAGGGTCAATAGACTGCTAGGAAGAGCACCATCTTCCCTCTCCCAGAAATACAGCCCATGGCAGAGATGACCCCTGTACCCATGAGGAGGGTAAAGCAGACTCTGAGAAAGCCCCATCCCAAAGAAGGCCAAATCTCGAGATGTCAGCGAGAGGAGGACTTGGAGGAGGACCAACGTAGACAGGAGCAATGAAAAAAGTTCAAGGCAGACAGGAGGCTGTGGGAAGGTGTTCGGGTACCTATAAGGCCCCCACCAAGAGTTAGGAAGCCGTACTAATCAAAGCCAAGAGCACAGGCCCTAAGGGAGATTAGGCAAATGCAGAAGACCATCGACAACTTGATCCCGCATGCTTCCTTCCAACGTGTGGTATGGGAGATCACACAAGGATACAAGGATGATGTGCGCTTCAGCACAAGAGCTATGGGGGCACTCCAGGAGGCTATAAAGCAAGTGACCACCGCTTTGTTCGAGGACGCAAACTTGTGTGCCATCCATGCAAAGTCGTCACAGTCATGGACAAGGACATGGCTCTAGTGAAGTGGCTACGGAGTGACCCAAGTTTGAAGCGAAGCCCTATATTCTCTTGCAGCCCACTCTTAGGACTTAGACCACCCGCTGCCCTTAAAGGCACTATCTTGTATCTAAGGCCTAAGGGTTGATTTTTTTAAATAAATTATATTGACATTCTCTACACTCTCGCATTATTGTAAATTTTCCATTTCAATGCTTGCAGTAAATGATCATTTTAAGTTAAGTTTTGAATTCCTATCAAATCCTGAAGGAATTTCACCATCGCGTAGAAGGGAAAAGTCTCTGGCACGTCGCCAGGACCCCAAAAAGCCCAAAACCTACCACGGAGCGAATTTGGGCATTCTGTTCCATAATGCCCAAATTCGTGGGAACACAATGCCCAAATTCATGTTGTGGTAGGTTTTGGGCTTTTTGGGGTCCTGGTGACATGCCAGACACTTTTCCCTTCTGCGCAATGGTGAAATTCCTTCAAGATCTGACAGAAATGAACTCTTGATACCCAGAATTGGTGAAAATGATACTAAATTGGCTAGAAATTTATTAAATTAACACAATTAAAATGATGGAGAAAATATATCATCGACGACTTAAACAAAATACAATGGAATTCATGACGAGCAATGATAACTTAAAACAAATAATAAAGACATGTAGTCATGTATCCATTTAAATATATGTTTATATATACAAAAGGCCTCACAGGCTATCTTTCTTCTTCGCTAGTATGAGTACATCAAGAATAGGGGATTTTGAATCCCCTAGTGGATTCCTAGATATAAATCTAGGTGCAATAGCACTAACATCCTCCTCTCCTACTGCCAAAGACATAGCCATTACCGTCAATGCCCTGCCGTGAATGTTTGATCCAAAGGCATTGATAGCAACCAGGTGGTGTACCAAAATGACTTTGTCGGCATTTCGAGTAATGTTGGAGTATCCGATAGCGCGCGACAATGCCTTGCACTTCAGCAGCTCTGAAGGACCTCGAGGAGAAAATTCGCCATGAAAGACCACGATATGCTCTACAACTTTGCCAAGGTAATGGGCCAAAGAATGATCTTGCCCAAATGTGCTGCAAACATTACCCCGTCGAGATGAGAATTCATCAAGCTCGAACGCATCCTGCAAAAATCCAACAAAGATTAGAAGACGGATAAAACAAATTATAATGAAAGAACATCAAAATAAAAAATATTGTTTGAACTTACCACTATAGCATCGTCGGCTTCTATCCCTTCATCATTTGCAATGTTGATAGAACCAAGTGCTGTGTGATGTTCCATTTGGGAGGTGGATGCTTTCTCCTGACCTATGTTGGAGGTGGAAGCTTCTACATGAGAGGGTTGTGCATCGTATATGGACATGTTTGCATCCCTCATTGAAACCAGTGTCGACAAGAGAAAGTCTTCCATTATCTGGTCTTCAATACCTAAAACCCCGGGATCTTTGACACTTGTGTCAACATCGAACCCCAATAGGACTCTGAGTGCCTCATCCTCTCGTAGTCCAAAAAGAATCTCTATGTCATGGAGGAATACGTACTCTTCTCCATCAATGATGAGGGGGGACAAGGACCATAATTCAGAGTCTAGGTCAATGGTCTCTGATGCAGATTCTTGCTCTACTGGGGGCTCTTGAAGTAGGCTTGGCTTCAGAACCCATTCTACACAATACTGATTGGTCAAAGACTTTCTATATCAGTCCTGGGTTTGGTGAGCATACTCTAGTAGGTATTCTTCTCCAGAAAGGGGAGGATTGGTTCATGTATCCCATTCGATTTGCTTCTCATCAATTGCTCAAAACTGAATGACACTACTCTGAGGCTGACAAGCATGCTTTGTCTTTGGTATTCTGCATTGAGAAATTTAAGCATTATGTGGCTGGAAATTCCTTCATCATAATCTACAGCAATGGTCTTGCAAAGCAGGTTCTTCAATCACAAAATCCCATGGGCCGGTTCACCAAATGGTTGGCAGTTTTACAAGAATATGATTTTTCTTTCAAAATTGTAAAAGGGGGTTGTTCCAACTTGAAGAATGCTTTGATATATTTAGAGAAGTGCCTCGATGTAACCCTTGTAGCGGCCATAGAAGTTGGGGATCCATGATATGGTGGTATCTATAGATTTTTGACCGCTTTCTCCTTTCCTCGAGAAAGTACTAGCTATGAGAGAAAGAAGATCCACAGAGATAGTAGGTGCTACACTCTCTTTGATGGGGTGTTATACTGTCAAGGCCTGGATGGGGTACTAAGAGGGGACATTGATGCAGATGAAGTACCTAAGGTATTGAAGCATTATCATGATGGATTTTGTGGAGGCCATTATGCTGGTGACTATACAGCTAAGAAGATTTTACATGCTGGGTACTATTGGCCGACCTTGTTCAAGGATGTCACTATGTATTGCAAAACTTGTGAACCATGCCAATTTTTTGGTAGGAAGGATTTGCATTGTGGGCAACATCACCCAGTGATGTCCATCCATCCATTCTAGAACTGGGGAATAGATTTTGTTGGGCCCCTGCCCATGACTGCCCGCAAAAAGAAGTATCTTCTGGTAGCCACTTAGTATGTTAGTAAGAGGGCTGAAGCTATCACCCTCCCCGTTGCAAATGGTAAGGCAGTTTCAAATTTCATATTTGAACGTATCTGCACAAGGTTTGGGACACCCATGGAAATAGTATCTATTAACCTTGGGAGTCCATTCTTAAATGAAGTAGTGGAGTTGCTCATGGATTGCATGGGTATTGATCATCACACTTCTAGCATCTATTATCTAGCATCCATGGGACAAACAGAGCAAACCAATGGCCTCCTTTGTAAATCCATGGGAAAAATGGCCACAGGGAATAGGAGCCAGTGGGATCAGAAGGTCACTGAAGCTGTGTTGGCTTACAACATCACTCATAAAACGTCTATAGGTCACACTCCTTTTGAGTTGGTGTATGGTACTGAGGTAGTTTCACCCCTAGAGATAGAGATTCTGGCCTTGAGATTGGCACAAGAACAGAGGATGATAGAAGATGAACATGTAGAGGCCAGGTTGGTACAACTTGAGAAGTTAGATAAAACTCGACGCCTTGCACTACATCAAATAGAGATCCAAAAGAATCGATAAAAGGCCCGCCTGGATGCTGAAATTCGCAAGGGATGGGAAAGACACTTTGCTGAGGGGGATGTTGTGCTATGCTTTGATAATAGATTGGACCACCAAATGGATAAGAAGTTCCTGCCACTGTGGATTGGTCCATACAAAGTCATCAAGGAACATAGCAATGGGTTTGTACAAGTTCAGGAGCTGCATGAGCCATATGGCAAGAAGGTGATCAACAAGCATTATCTCTAGCCCTTCTTTGTGCGTGATGGTCCTAGGCATGGAAATGCTGTGCATTCCCTGCCTGGGGGGGGGAACTATTATTGATAAATTTGACCAAAGTAAAAGGCATAAATATGTGTGTGTGCTTGTATGTGTGGCAGTAGTATAATAAAATATGGTGTGCATAAGGCCGAGGGTTAAGGTGGCAGGGCATGACCATGTGCCACCCTTCCACATAAGAGGACCCATAAGGTGTGTTGTACATAATCCATGGTAGTAATAATATAAAATGATAAGGTGGCATGGGTCCTCCATGTACCACCCCTCCACCTAGGCAGTCCCATGCCTGCATTTAGTGAGATATGGCCCAAGGACCATGGGAGAAGTAATATAAAATAGGTGGAGATGGATATTATATTGGATTATTCCCTCCATGTAGGATAGGCCCATGTGGGGGGGGTGTAGAAAGTCCAAGAATGCAAGTTAAATAATGGGAAAGTAGGATGAGGTGGCAAGATTCCTTGTGCCAACCCTCCACTTGTCCTCCTAGATGTTTGAACGTATTATAAAATTGGGAAGAGACCAAGGGAGTATCTTAGACTTGGGATACGGGGGTTGATGTATGTGGAAAAATGAGGCAAAGGGTTGTCGCACACAATTGAAAGTGCGTAACTACCTAGCCCACATGGGAGACTCTTCCACACACACCATGCATGTGGGAGGATGCATTTATTGGGAGAGACCCCCTCTCTTGGCTATAAAAGGAGGGGGCTATTCCTTGATGGAACATGCTCATTCTTGTAAAGCCACCTAGCTAGTACTTTGATTTCCCCCCCCATCCTTCCTTTCCAATAAAGCATGATTCTCTTCCCTTGATGTCTCCATCTCTACATTCCACCTCCCATCATGTGTTGGTAAACTGAAAGGAAAGGAAAGAGTGGAAACAAACTCAGAATACTTGCATTACTCGCTTGTAGAATGAAGAAGAGTGAGGTCCTTAAGTAGGCACCTCATACATGCTCACTGACATCACTGATGACTTCAGAGCTCCATAATCATCTCCTCAATCTGCTCCTAGATTCTCTCAATCATCTTATGTGGCTCTTCCACCACCTAACTGTGCTTGTGGGCACCTAATTGTGCCTCTAGCACTCACACATAGAAACATAAGGTGTGCCTGAGGTATACACCTTGAGATATCCCATCAAACCCCCCCCTCAAGGGAATGCCTCAGGCTATGTCAAGGATACATCTAGTCTCATAGTTTCTCATGCCATCTCATGGTGGTCAAGGATTAATCTATGGCTAGGTTCTCATGCTAGCAAGGGTTCCCATGGGTGTAAGGTAAACAAAAGGGATACAAAAAGACCTTCCAATGGTTATCTCCCCTTCATGTACATGCACACAATGTCTGCAGGAGGTACCATGGAGCAAAACATACACATGGCCTACATCATAAGGTGACCAGAGGTGTTTACAAAACACACAAAACACAATAGTTTATTTTCATTCATTTTGGAGGACTATCCAGGCTGAGTACCTTGACATAAAAAGAGAGATCTGGAGCATACATAGAGATGTTTTAAAATGCATAATCTTCAAAGGATGCCTCATCTTGTGGAGGCTTATCAACTGAAAGTAGATTTGCATTTTCTGTCTTTGCTTTGGCTCTGCAAAACTTCTCATTATGGTTGTTCTTGCCACAGTGCTTGCATGGATTAATTTTGAAGCAGTCCTTTGAAAGGTGATTTGTCTTTCCACAGTGATTGCAAGGGGTATACTTGCCCTTCTGGACTTTTACAGCATAAACAGTGTCATTGCCTTTCCTGAGCTCCATATGCCTTTCTTCTTCTTGGAGAGTAGAGATAATACCTTCAAGATTAGGATTAGGAAGATTTTTCAAAGTGCTAACTACGTGATCATAATCTTCACGCATACTCTTAAGTAACACTGCCATAGCATCATCTGGAGTAATAGGAGAGCTGATAGAAGCAAGCTGAGTCATAAGACTCCGCATATAGTTGACATGAGCTGCCAAAGTAGTACCACTAGCCATCTTCAATTCAAAGAAAGAGATTTTAAGTGATAGTTTAGAGATGTGAGAGCTAGTACCAAAAATCATGTCAAGCTTCTGCCAAGCTTCTGAAGGAGACTCCAAGTCAGAGATATGTTGAATATAATCATCTCCTAGCAATGATACCATATGCTTTTTCTTCTCTAGCTGGATCCCTTGCCAGTCGTGTCGGAGTTGAGGATTCTCCAGCATTGGAGGCCATAGAAGAAGCGGTAGGAGTAGGTTTGACAAGTCCCCATAAGTTCTCCCTCATCAATGCAAATTTCACCTTCATCTGCCATGTGTGGAAGCCCTTTCCATTGAACTTCTCTAGATTCAATAGGGTAGCCATGAGAGGGTCTAACCCAGATATTGGGCAGTGTCTATCTCTCTTACAAGGCAAAAAAAATAACTGAAAGACTTCCAAAATATGAGCACTTGATGTAGCAAAGACTAGTGACCAATATTCAATCAATGATGCTTCTTCTTACATGCTTCATAGAAGTGGCTAAAATAAATACTTTCCAATCAAAACCAAGACTAGTAATTCAAAACAAAATTGAAGCCACACTTGTACTGAAGTTATTGAAAGATTCAAAAAACCAGAAATGCTAGGGTAGCATTTTATGTAGCATCATCTTCAAAAGCTTGTCAAAACTGTCAAAACCAAAAGACTGAACTTGGAGGGCTTGTAGCTTACTCTTCAGAGCAAAGGAAAAGGGGGTTTCTGAGGCAAAAGAGAGCTGATATACCATAGAAGGTCCTCTAGGAAGTAGAGGTGCAAAAATGCGTCAGGTCGCCATAGCTTGCCCCTTCAAAGTCGACTGGTTTTTCACTGATTTCTCCTTGAATATGCAGCCATTGCTACTCAGATTTCAGCACAAGATAGCTCTAGGTATGGACTACCTCCCCCTAAAAGGAATTAGATAAGTATGGAGTATGCTAAGAGAAAACATAGAAGCAACAGTCGATGAATTGCGTGTAATGGCGACGAAACGAGCACGAGTTTTGTCAATTCCTTTCAGCCAAGGGTTCGCCCCTTTGAGGTGGATCTCCAGCAGGAAGGGTGTGGGAAATGGTGGAGAACCGGAGGAGAACAAGCTTAAGCAAACTTTGGGAAGAAGAGGAAGAGATGGTGAAGAAGAAGATGAAGAAGAAGAAGATGATGTGGCAGAAATGGATCAAGGGGGATCAAATGGCTCTGATACCATGTTGGTAAACTGAAAGGAAAGGAAAGAGTGGACACAAACTCAGAATACTTGCATTACTTGCTTGTAGAATGAAGAAGAGTGAGGTCCTTAAGTAGGCACCTCATACATGCTCACTGACATCACTGATGACTTCAGAGCTCCACAATCATCTCCTCAATCTACTCCTAGATTCTCTCAATCATCCTATGTGGCTCTTCCGCCACCTAACTGTGCTTGTGGGTACCTAACTGTGCCTCTAGCACTCACACATAGAAACATAAGGTGTGCCTGAGGTATACACCTTGAGATATCCCATCATCATGTACATGATCCTCTTCCCCCTCTTCCTTCCCCCTTGTGCCATAGTCCCCCTCTTCATTCCCACCCCTCTTAATCCCTTTTTCCCCACCTATGTTAGCACTTCTTCCCTCATGTTCCCTTTTCCTCCATGGCCCTTGAGTGTAGCCATGCCTAGCATCTAGCCTCATGCCTCGAATTCTTTTCTAGTTAATAATACTCATCGGTATACTCATCATAGATGATTTTTTCCTATCAGTTTTGTTAAGAAGCGAAACTTTTATATTGGTATCGAAAGTTTGTATGCCCTAATAAAAATAAAGGTTTGAAAAATTCGCCAAGATTTGAAACTTTTATGAGAAAAAAATTAAAGTTTCGCCAGGATTTACAACTTTTTCTTTAAAATTCAAAAGAAAATATATAAAATTGTAATATGCCCTACAAATATTGTGAAACTAAAAAAACTAGCTTGATAAACTTTCGCCAAGATTTTATATTAATATATAAGTATAGATTCGATAAAAACATCCCTGATACTCATTGGTATATTCTTTGTATACCAATGAGTATACCAACTCACATACCAATGCTAGTATCACCATTACAAACTACAGAATGTAATTTTAGTAGAACCAAAAAATCCATTTGACATGAAAACTTGATAATTTTGAAGATAAATTTTAAGAATGTGTACACCAAACACCATTGCGGATTGTTTGAGTAATATTTCTACTTTTCGAGAAACATTTGGAATCTTTGAAAGATTTTGCACAAAAAGAGTCCCTTTTTTAAGGAATTAGAGAAATTCTTTACTCATGAGAAAAGGTATTTAAAAAATGAGCCAAAAAATCCCTACCTCTTCAAAAACAAATTAGCAACACTATACCAAGAAATGACATGATTTTCAGAAGAAAGTAAGTTTAAATAATTATGAATCTGAATGGGAAATATAATTGTGCTATTGTTGGAAGTAAAGATCATAGACTACATTTGAAAATCAAACAAACCATAGAAATGTAGTACATCTAGAGAATTGACTAGTCTTGCTCAATTTCTAGAGCATCACTATCATTGGTTACATTGGTACCATTTCTGGATGAAGTGGAAGAAGCATCTTTTTTAGCACTATGAACAATAACATTGTCTTCTTCACGATGAAGGCCATGACTCTCCAAGTATTGTGTTTGTTGACTCCTGGTGCATCTCTATTTTGCTCCTCCACAATCCTCACTCTCTTGCAAGCATGGAACTTTTTCCATGAGAATATTTATAGTTGACTTTCTGAGACATCATGCTTTTGTAAGAGTGAAGTCATAGACAAGTATGTCCACCTCATCAAGACTAAGTGTACTAGTACTACATGTACTTTTTCCCTTTTTTCTTGATGTGCCTTGTGCCCCACTTATCATTTCCAAGCTA
Source organism: Dipteris shenzhenensis (assembly GCF_047967505.1). Classification (NCBI taxonomy): domain Eukaryota; kingdom Viridiplantae; phylum Streptophyta; class Polypodiopsida; order Gleicheniales; family Dipteridaceae; genus Dipteris; species Dipteris shenzhenensis. The sequence goes on along the minus strand of NC_141608.1, from coordinate 15,397,513 downwards.
TATTTTCCTTTGAAGGCATCTTCATGATTTGTTTTATACCAATGTACTGTGATAGGAGATATATTGTCTCCATCTTCTTCCTTTTGCAATCCAATGACTTTACCAATCCAAAATGGATGCCCAAGGTTATCATCATCTGCCAATGTAGCCACAAGAGTACCCTATTTAATCTATTGAGGATCACTGCTCCACATTTATTTTAGTTGTTCAATTCTTTCTTTTGACCTTCTAGCTCCAAGATACATTTCCCTCACTGGGGCATGCAAGAGGCTATCAATCTCTACAAGAATGTCTATTGTAGGTGGATATTGTCCTGGACTTGTAACCGAACAAACAAAAGGATTAACCAAGTCCCATTTATTTTTTTGTATTTTAGAAAGAATTTTCTCCTGGTCATAAAATAATTCCTCCCACGATGACACATCTTGTTGTCCAACATATTTTTTAGCCTTCTCGAGCAATCTCTTCCTTCCTTCAATGCACGTCTTATAGTTGATTTCCTTCTTTCCAAGAGGTGTTGTTTATGTTTCTGATGTTATTTCATTTGTGAATGCCTCTCACCCCCTTCCCCCTTCTTGCTATATGCATTACCCTCCCTTCTCTCTCTCTTCTCTCCCTCTTCCATCTCCCCTCCCCTTCTCCTTCTCCCCTTTCTTCTCTTAAGGATTCACATTGCTACAACTCTGGAAGCCATTGAAGTGACACCCTTGGACCGCATGGCCTTGTTCCTTGACCTCCTTCAACCATAAAAGTGGTTGTATCTTGGCTACTGTCATGATGGATTCTAGCACAAAATTGAGAAATTGAAGGCCTTGAGATAGAAGCCACTCCTTGCTAGTAGAATATTGCTTGCCGAAAAGATATACTACATGTGTTCCATTATTTTTCTTAATTAAAAAGGCATGCTAGAAACTCAAATCATTGAGTTTTTTGCAAGATTTCACTTTGTGTTCCTTTGATCCATATGCAAAGAGCTTGAAATCAAGAGTGTCTTTGAGGTGCATTACCATTGGCTTAGGTGTGTAAGCCATTTGCATAAGTGACATCATTGTTGGCAATGTAAAGGCATCATGGCTTTGAAAACACACTAAACATTTGGTCAATATGATCATGTGTGTGACCCACAAGTAGAAAGTTTACCTTGAATTTGTGAAAAACTCCCAGATAGACCAACATAATCAAGTACACAAGAATAGTTTGATTCTTATTCTCTCGAGCAGTATTGTCAAGTTGAAGATAAAGCACCTTTGGAAATGCACCTTCCTGTTAGGATATCACCAAATGAATTATTGAAATTTTCAAATTTGGATCATTGTGCACATTTTGATAAGTGATAAATACTCTAGGATGCAACTGACCATTGTAAACAAGGCACCCAACCAAATGCATTTGCACTAGATAATCCTCGGTGATATCCTTTGGCAACCTAGAGAAATGAGGTAAGTTTGACTTCTTTTGGTCCATCCCATCATTAACTAGCCCAATGTACTTTTTTGGAGATGTAAAGCACTTTTTCCTATGATCCATTTCCTTCCATCTCTCATCTCCTTGCTCCTCTCTATGCATTTTGAGAGCAACCTTAATAATTGTTGCAAGTTCTGATGAGTCTCTACCATTCTTTCTTTGGCTCTTCAAATTAGCACAAATACTCCATACAGCCATTCTTACCTTTCTAGGAATGGAAACATTATTGAAATGACTCTTCCATAGTCTTGTGAAGTAAGAGTAGCTTATGTACTTTTCCTTTGTGCTCTCCATGTCCTCCTTATAAAGTGAAAATAACTTTGACCTTGTGAAATTGTCTAAAAGATGGAGCCTAGTTGGCATTGTTAAATTACACCGCGCAGCGGAACAGAAACTGAACAAAGAATAGAGAGTACACAACAAACTGGAGAGGAACAAACTTTTCCTTCAATACTGATGTAGTACAGATGATGGCTCTATCCACCCGTGTGCTCCCATAGTGGAGCTTAGATGGCGATCTAGATAGATACTAGGTGAAGAGCTACTAGCTGGAAGATCTTATCTGATCTAAACTGATCTGATACAATGGACTGGGGAGGTCTCCTCTTTATAGCTATGAGGGCAATATTCAGATCAATGTAGTCAGTGGAGTCGATCAGTCAACCTAGTCGGTGGAGTCGACCAATCAACCTAGTCGGAGGAACCGACTAGTTGTCCATGGAATATTCAAGGAATATTTCCTATACCATCGCCTCGAGGGCTCCTGCCCCCGAACCCCCTCCAAGGGGGCCGCTGGCCCCCCTAGGACCCCCTAGCTGGGGGCCAGCAGGTCTCCAAGCCCCAGCAAGAATAAGGGGCTCCCATACAATCACCTTTCTACCATCAACAGTCTCATTGATTGACCTCATCTGGCATGCAAGTCAGGATCCATGCAGTGTCCCAGGCTCACACATGGCTTCTCCTCATATGGGGGCCTTACAACTTGAGCACCTTGGACCACTTGTGGTTACCAAGAGGGTGGGGCATTGAGCATATCTAATAGGCATCACCTCTACATGTAGTCTAAAATATTGTTCCATCCATGTGATTGCATGTTGCCCAATACGATCAACTTGTCTCATATCATCATGGTAAAAATATTTTTCCCATTTGTTTGTTTTGCTTTTGATTCTCTCTAGGCTTCCATTTCCTAAACTCTAAGCCACTTTGAAAGCAACACAACACACCAAATTACTCCATAGACTGTATTCAAATTTATCATGTAGCAATGGAATATGTTGACTAGAAAGGAATGTATCCTGCTCCACCCTACTCAAGTCTAAATAAAACATTATCATATACTTCAAACTGTTTGGTCCAATCTTCATCAAACAACTTTTACTACTGCATCCACTTTGTATGGCCATTTTAATTTGACTATCTGAAGTCAGAATATCTTTGCAACCCTTACCAAAGGATCTCTTTTGCCAATGGAATCGCAATGAAGAGGGTTCTTGACACTCATTTGGTACAACATGTAGCTCTGTATTTGTGCCACCTTAAACCGAGGCTCGAAAGATAAGCCATGTGATTGATACGGGTTACGTGTGATAGAAGGTGATCTCTCTTGAGCATCAAAAGCTTCATATGATGCAAATGATAAGCCAACAGGGTGTGTAGGATAAGAGGAAACTTGTGGGACATAATTTTTTCCTTGGGGTCTTGAACATTCATAAGAAGAAAATGAAAGGACCTTTTAATAGTTTGGAGATTTGGGAGATGGGATAGTGGGTGGCTTCATGGGGCTAATGAGAAGTGGAAGCTCTCTCCTCATTGTGCACCTATATAAAGATGTGAACAATGAAAATGGCTCAATAAGAAGGTACATTTCTCTTTATGCAACCTTATTTTTATATAAGAATAATGTAGTACACAATAATGAAACCCTAAAATTGAAACCCTAACATGACTACTATTTTTGGAAACACAAGAAGTCTATATGTATTGGAGAAGTCTCATTTGTAGGCTCATTTGTTGGAGGAGAAATGTGGAGAGCTTGATTGCTCAAACAAGAAACTCTTGTGGACTTGACTGTGAGGATAGTCTATAGTATTCAAGCATGGTGAGGTACTCATTTTTTTTCTAAATAAAAAGATTCCTAAAAGATTCGTTTTTCTATCATTTATAAATGTCCATGGTAAAAAGTAATTGTTTTGATAATGTTTAGTGTCACATTATGATTTATACAATTGTGAAGTAGTGAGAGCCCATAATCTATAGGCTAACTTGATAGCAAACAACATGTCAGCATGTGAACGTGATGTGTTGAAGGTGAAATTCGATGTCTAACATGAAGTTGAACCTTCAACATGATGTTTGACATCAAGTGCAACGTTGAACTTGATATCCCACAAAGGTTTGTAATGTAGTATCCCCCTAATGGCAAGGTTTTGGGGGGTGGTAGCCCCCCAATAGTAGGGGGTTCAGGGAGCAAAAGCCCCCGAGATCAAGAGGTCCGAGGTGTAGCAGCCCTCAGGGGGGGTCTGGGGGCAACACCCCCAATGATGGGGTCCGGGGTCCATGCCTCTTGAATTTGACATTAAATCTTCATTTTGATGTTAAACATCAAGTTGAACCTTGAATCTTATGTTCAACATCAGCTTGAAGGCTCAACTCTATGTTCAACATCGAGTTGAAGGCTCAACTCGATGTTCAACGTCAAAATTAAGTGGCTCTCATAGATCAAGGGGGCCAAGGGGATGTCCTCAAGCAAAACTTGAGTGCAAAAGCACTTTAATCTTCAATTTTTCATCAAGTTAACCTCCAACTCGATGCAAAACATTGAGTTGGAAGTAAACTTGATGCAAAAGTAAAAAATAAAGTATTTTCACACCCAATTTTTACTTAAGGATATAGCTTTTAGCAGACTCGATTTACATCTTCTCTCCTCCAAAATGCCACCCTCATCACCATCTTCTTTACGCCTCTAGCTCCTTGTTGTACCTCTTTCTACTCATTGTCAAGCATATCAAATCCTTGCAAAGGTCCTACCTGTGTTGTCAAATTGTTCTGCCCTCGATTGGATCAAATTCAATGCCTCTACTTTTGCTCCACCCTTGCAACATCTTCTTTACTGGGTTGCATCTTTGTCGACCTGCACTTCTCTTGGAGAATCTTTTGTTTGATATCTACCAACTACTCCTCTCCATTAGACCTCTCTAATAACATCTCTCCAACTCTCTTCAAGCCATTCTCCTCTTGGTCAAGACATGACCCTCTCACCTTCTCCATCTTGGCTTACCTTTGTTGCGCCTCTTTAAGTTCTCCTTCATGTTGTTTTACAAAGACCATAAAGGGACATGGGAAAATAGAAATTATTACTCCAGGTGGTGAACTTACCTATTGTTGGAGCACATATGAGCTAAAGAAAGTGAGGGAAGGAATCAAGCAAAATAATATTTTTAGTGTGGAAAGGTCTATAAAGGGTTTATAATCTCCCTATCGAGAAGGTCCATCTTCCACCTATAGATCCAAGATCTAGAAGAAGATCTTTGGAAGTTAGTGCTCCCCATTCGTTGCATGTGAAGAATTTAAAAAAGATAATGAAACTCAATACACATGCAATTGTTGTTCCTTTCTTAGTTATGGTGGATCCTAAGCAATGTCCCACAACAAGGCTAGATTTTGAGATCAAGAAGCAGATATCTATGATTATTTTGTCATTGGTGGGTCAAATTTAGCAGAAGCAAGAAGACAACTAGTACAGGAACACCCAAATACAATCTTCTTTAGGTATGTGGAATGTAAGGTGTATGTAGGTTTATCTATAAAAGAAGAAAAGTTTCTTGCTTGGGATCATAACAACAACAATGACTACAGTGCAAAAATGTCATTTATGAAAGAATTCTATTTTTTCATCATGAATTAGAAGAATACTTGGTTGTATATGGTACCCTCAGAGGGTGCACTAACTAGAAACCCTATGTATCATGTGCGTTCAAGGGGTATTAAAAAAACCCCTCAACTTAACATTTTCCCCCAATAAAACACCCCTCTTTACTTATGAGCTTAGTGATTTTTTTCTAAAGTTGAATTTAAAAATGCCTCCTGTTATTATAAGCCTATTAAAATTTCCCAAAAAGTTAAATTAAAATACATCTCCTTTTGAATGCACTTGGTACACTAAAATTTTATGAAGTGAACCCCCGAGTATCTTCCATAGTGCTGCCCGCCCAAGCAGCATCAGTTGTTGGTGCTTTTAGAAAGGAAACTCATGTTCATGAGTCTTTAGTATGTATGGTAAATTTCTTGGTCATCAAACCTAAATGTTTTTATATGTAGACCTTCAATTTCTAGCCATAATAACTTATTTATTTTTAGTGTTTTGTTATTGGTGCAGGACCAAGAGTAATATCGATCATGTGCCTGGGTTTCATCGTCTCAAAAGTTGTTTTGAGATGATTATAGTTGGGTATCGGGATGATATTGAAAATAAGAGAGTAAAGGCACATGTACATGAGCAAGGATGCTCCAATGTCCTCTATTTTCTAGAAGTTACAAGAAAGTTGAGGCATGTTGATGGGTCTAAGTACTTAGTTAATCTTACGAAAAGCCTCAATGCCTTATCAATCGCCTCCTCGATCTTTTCTATATTGACGATGATTGGGTACTTCATTTATTTTCTGGAACAAGTATGATTTATCTTGCTATTATATAAGTCTAATATTTTGTTAGTAAGCTCTAAATAAGCATTCTAAGAATGTATAGAGTAGGTAGTATAAGATCTTATACTAAATTATTAACATTCTATAACATAGGTACTACAATAGCTTGTGTTGTCAAGAGTGGGAGAAATTATGTAGCACTTGAGAAATATGAGATATAGGTGACATTTATTCAAATTCTTGTGAAGGGCATGCTAAAGTTACCCAATGAAGACGAGAAAGTTGGCACTCTTGTAATTGAAAATAATGAGAAATTCCAATCAGCATCAAGAGAGCTCAGGGCCTCGATGAATCTAGGCAGCTACTAGCATCATTGACAAATATAGAGAATCCTAGCCACGTAGTCACAAACAAAGAAGGAGAGGTGGCAACTAATACAAAGGATGTACCACCCAAAGTTGCTGAGCAACTTCTTGATGTTTAAGTTGCACTCAGCAAGGTATTTGAGATATTTGTCTTTTTGGATTTGTGATTGTAATAAACATGTTTTGGATATAAAGAGGCTTTTTAGTAGTTATTCTATTGTAAATGACTCAAGAAGGTAGCCTTACCATGCTATTCTACTTTTGTATGAAAGTATTTTTATCTTCTTTCAAATGTTCAAATTTTATCTCTCAGATGAAATTCTTTGACTATCCATGTGAACTGTGTGTTTGTAGATGTGGAAAAGTAACCATAAAGCTATATGGCAATGTAGGAATTTGTAATTGTCTTATGCTATATGGCAATTTATTTTCTTATTGCATAGTGACATGATATTAGGAGAATCAAGTTTACTTGGAATTAATTAGTTTCATTTTTTTCTCATAAAATTTTGGGTAATTACAAGCATTGCCCAAGGAATCTATAGTAGTGCTACATTTATCGTATCTTACAAGAAGATCTTGCTTATGTCTGTGTGTATCAAGCATGAATAAGTTTTTGCAACCTTGATGTGGCAAATAATGTATTATTTTGTAGTTCCAAGGTCTACAAAATTAAAACACAAATACTATGGAAATGAAGTTTAAATTTCTGCTCTTATGTTGTAATCTTCATTATATCAAGCATGATCATTTCACAAATCTTATATAATTTGAGGCATCATATGTTCATGTACTCTTCATGTAAAGGCAACAATTCCATCAAATTGCAAGAAATTTAGAGATATTTCATCTGTATGTACAAGCACTAGGGCCAACTAAATAAAATAATGAAAGACCAATAATATTTCATTTGCCTATATGTTCTGATCTCTTTAAGCCTATATGTATTGCTTTCCAAAATGAGAAGTTTGAGCATCTAGTTTTAGTGTATATTCTATATTCTATGTAGTAATATCTTACAAGAACCTAAAGTATGGTATATTTTAAGCCTTCACATAAATTGCTACTGTAAATTTTATGCACATTTTTTAAAAACGACCTGAATTACCCCTAATTTGGAGAGAATATCTAAGGAGAAACATTTGCAAGTACCCAAACAGTCTACAATAGTGTTACCAAGTTTGGGATTGAAATACTCATGTTAATGATACAATATAATATACCAATTGGGATATGCATGCCCATCCAATGGTAGCAGTCCCTACAAAATTACAAAGCTTGTAGTATGCAATAAGATCAAAATTTATTTTTGGCATTTAACTTTTATTGATTTTAAGATTAAAATTTAAGGACATATACTCTAATTTTAGGTCAAAATACTAATATATCATACTAAATTTTATATATTACAAGTATGGCATGGGAGTGAAAGGATCAAGGATAATTTAAAAATTCCATGGCAAAGAAATTAATTCGTAGCATTTAAATCAAAGGCTATGTCTTCAACCAAGTCCATCATGCCAAATAATTCTATCTCTAGGTCTATTCCCAACTCACCTATATCATCAAGGTCTATACCACGTAAGACTTGATCCTCTTCATGCTCTTTGATAATATCATGATTGGGTGATTCATGATACATTTATTCTTTCCCAATGTCATGTTCTCCACCTTCTTTGTCATTATTTCCACCTTCTTCTCTGATATCATGATCTTCATCTTCTTCCCTAGATCTATAGACATCAACTATATCCATTGGCATCTTCGTATCAACAGTGCTATCTTTGAAAGTCAGTTTACTTTGAGGAGTAACTTTGACCACATACCACCAGCTTGGATCATAATGAGCCGGATGAAATACCACATGTTTTTAGGATTAAAATGCCATTAAATAGTTCCACTTAAGTATGTATGAACATATATTTTACAATTGGTTTAATAGGACGGAAGTAGGTTAAATAAATAGTACATACCTATTCACATTGTCTAGGAATAAAGAAAGTATCACTTTCATTAGTCCAAATTTTGGTTGAGTCTATGGTAGAATAAACACTAGCCTCTTTCCTAACTATAGCATTGGTGCCATTGTAGATATTTCTGAAACATTTTACATTAATAATAAAATTATGAAAATATTCTAAATAGAAACTTCCAATATTTTGGGATTTGTCTCACAATAATCTAACTATAGTAAAGAACACTGGTATTACATTCTCTTGCTCAACTATCTTGTATGGAGTTAGCCATGTTTCCATAGTCAAATGTGGATCTCTTTGAGTAGATGCATTCCACATGAAAATGTTGACCATATTACCATATTGCACTATATTTTTTGTACTAAAAAAGAAAATCATTGAAACAATGAGGATGCATTATATGGAGATTGTGACCATGATTAATTTAAGCAATTAGAAAGTAAGAAACTTACATATAAATCACATCCTCATGCAAACTCCAACTCTTGTCACTCGATTACTATCTCTCCATCATCTTTAGCTTTACGAAGACATTCATGTATCCAATCATGCGACATGACTTTGGAAAGGTCAAGGTTTTGTTGATATTGTTTACTCCTATTGTGTGCTCTAAATCTCCTCCTCTCACTTACTTTTTTTGTTTTGGCCCTTCATACCTTTGAATTTAATTTTGGATGTTGTTACTATTGAGGGTTACCAAAAAGCGAGCAAGAAAAACTGAGCAGAGCTATTACACCGAGCATAAAAAAGCGAGCAGACCATCCAAATCATTCATTTATTGTATTGGGGAAAGAATATTGTAACCAACATCAAATACAACTGAAAACATGAAAGGGCTAGAAGTGTGGTGTAGGGAAAGTTACTACTCGTTTCTGTAGGCTCTAAGCATCCTATTTCTCATTATAGGCACCTATAAAGATCCATTACCTCTCACATGGATGAATGAAATCTGTCTATATATGTATTACCTCTCACATGGATGATCAAAATCTATCTATATATGTATCTATTTCTTATTTACAACAAATAAAAGGAGCATAAGAAGCTTCAATTTTTGGATTATTTTCCTAACCTTTTATCCGTCTATCCTAACATCATATGAGCATAGAAATAAACCTTTATTTTGGCTTTTGCATGACACTGTATTGTACTTCAAAGCCACACACATTTTTCATGAATAATCTGAGGATAGAAGAGTTTCACAGTCTCCTTAATCATGGCACCTTAAATTTATGGAAATGGGGTAAGCCATTAGAGAAAGCATTTAGTAACAGCAAGGAAGCCATGCAAAGAATTAAGTCAGGCAGGCAGTGATGCCAAATTAGTTCTCAAACAATCAAATCCCATCAGTCCACTTTCCTGTACTTGCTTTATGTAGTGGAGCATATTTCATAATGCATCCAGTATTTTAATGGAAAAAAAGTTCATGCACAGTAGAGTGAAATACCAAAGGTACTGAAGCTAGTCCAAACCAAAAGATCTTCATTATTTCCATGTATATGAAAATCATAGCCCATCGACCTTGCACTTACAAAAAGTACCCATGACATGTTTATGCAATAGATACTGAAGGGATGCATCAATTTTATGAGCAAAAACCTATGAGCAGGTTTATACGAGCGTGTTTTTCAAGAGATTTTAAAAATATTATTTCTTTAGGAAACATGGTTTTTACACTTTTATTTTCATTAGAACTAGATCCCTTTATCATAAAATTATATAGACTAGTCACTCATTCACTTTTACATAACATAAATCTTCTTATTCATAGACATCCCTTTGTACCCTTGCTATTACCTTAAAAAAGTATTGAAAAATAATTCATTTAAGAAACATCCCTCATAATCACTCTTAATATAATAATATTATACATAAATAATTATTTATTAAACACATTTATATCATATGGCAATATCTTTCAAGTGTTTTTATAGTATTAATAACAATATATTTATGGACATGTTTCTACAGAAGTTTAAATTACTGTAAATAAGTATTAACTTGGGCTTATATATCACTCTCATAAAATACATGTAATATTTAGTACTATATATGCAAGGTTTTCCAAAATATAACCCCATAGATGTGCTCAAATGGGGTTTTCCGATCAATTTGAGTGGCTGAATGACTATATTTGGACATTGGATGTGAAAGTTATGTCACTTTTAAAAGTGCTGTCCAAGATAGTTTCGCCAGCGAAACTACCTTGAAAGACCTTGTTCAAAGGGGTTTCGCTGGCGAAACTACCTTGATGGCTTGCTTTAATGAGTTTTCTTTGAAGAAACCCTTTCATGAAGATAAGTTGAGAAAGGTTTTTCAATGTCACCCCCTATTAAGTAAAAAGTTGTAAGAAGGATCATAAGGAAATTTTCATAGAGAAGTCTACTCTACATGTGGGTTTCTTCAAAAGCCATCCCATTATATTCTCACCATTCCCAAAGCTTCACATAAATATTCATGTATAAAATAGGCATTCCTTTAATACTTTTCATATTTCTAAGTAAAACTATGTTTTCTTCTGCTCCATTTTTGTCATATTTTTGCATAGTTGGAAGCTTTTTTCTCGGGGGGGTCACTATGTATAAACCCTCTATACCACGTGCGTTCAAGGCATATTTCTAAAATCCCTTATCTGTAAATTTTTCATTAATAAAATGTACCCCTTCTCTATACAAATCTGTAAATTTTTTCCAAAACTATTTGAAATAGTCCCTTATGTATATTTATTTTTGTAAATTTTAGAAATTAAAAATATCCTTCTGTTGAACTCACGTGATAGGGTTACATATGATGAGTGACCCCCCCGAGGCTTTTTTTTTCCTTCGCTCGGATGCTCAGAAGATTTCGCTCAGAAAATGCTCGTCCTCGATACTGAAGAAATATAGAGATGTCTCTTTTATCTACTCCACACTTGTTTGGCTCTACTTACTTTCAAACATTTGTAAAGACTAAAGGTATTGATATACCAAACCCACAAATCCTTGTTATTGTATGTGCAAAACATTACCAAAACTAAGACAGGGATCTCTTTTCATCTCCCATACATTGCTACCATTCTCCATACACTCTGCACATGTTAGGATTTTGCCACCTTCTTGTGCACCTACTCCATGCATGCAAGGTTTCTACCACTAGCTAAGGCATGAAACAACTCCACCTTTGTAAGTGCAGCCTGATGCACGAATTAATGGACTTTTGCAATGAGACCGAGCACTGAAATGAATATGAAGTATATGTGTTTGCAAGGCATGTATGCATTCTTTTTTGCATTGTAAAGAATAAGGGAGAGAGATAGGAGACTCAAGTTCAGCTTTCTTCACAACACACAAAAGAGAGAGGACACAAGGTTGGAGGGTGAAGCCTTTCTTCACTTTTGCACACAACAACAATACAATAGAAGAGGGAAATACCCTATATGTCAAACCCTAGAATACGTGGTTCATATGTGAACCCAAACCAAAAACATACGTGGTAGTCTAACTACACCACGAGTACAACTAACATAGGCGGTGACATAAATGATAGTCATCCAGGAGATATATCAGGGGTAGAGCTTGATATCTCAACACTCCCCCTCAAGCTCAAATCCATCTCACGTACACCAAGCAAGCTCCTAAACCTGCGAAGCTTCTCGGTACCCAATGCCTTCGTAAAAATATCAGCCACCTGCTCCTCAGTGCTGACATAGACAAGATCAATCTCACCAGCTAGAACCTTCTCTCTCACAAAGTGATAATGCACCTCAATGTGCTTCGTTCTAGCATGATAAACTGGGTTATTAGCAAGCATGATGCTGCTAATGTTGTCACAATGAATGACAACTGCTGCATGAATTGACTGTCCCATATCTGCAAGTAGCTTCCGTAACCAAGCTACTTCACATGCAGCCATTGCTGCACCCCTGTACTCAGCCTCTGTGCTTGACAAGGCAACTGTTGGCTGCTTCTTGCTGCTCCAACTGATGGCACCACTCCCAAGAGAAAACATAAAACCACTAGTAGATCTCCTATCTGAGACACTACCAGCCCAGTCAGCATCTGTGTATCCATGTACCTGTAATGCACACCCAGCTTCATAAAACAGTCCATAATGCAATGTGGACTTCACATACCGCAGTATGCGCCTAGCCGCATCCAAATGTGGCTTCCTCGGTGCCTGCATAAACTGACTCACCAGCCCCACAGCATAGCTCAAATCTGGTCTGGTTATAGTCATGTAAATCAAGCTACCTACTATGCGCCTGTACATAGTAATATCTTCAAGAAGCTCACCTGTCTCTGCATTGAGCTTCACATTCTGCTCCAATGGAACAGAGATAGGCTTACAGCCTGTCATCCCATATTCGGACAGCATGTCCAAACCGTATTGCCTTTGCAATAGCCATATCCCACTCGGGGATCTAATAACCTCAATGCCCAAGAAGTAACGCAGCTCTCCCAAATCCTTCATCTCAAATTTCTGCTTCAACAGTAGCTTACTTCATTAATGTCTGCATCACTATCACCTGTAATAATCAAGTCATCAACATAGATGACTACAAGCACAATCCCTCTGTTTGTCCTTTTCACATAAAGTGAAAAATCTGAATTGGAAATCTGAAATCCAATAGTGACAAGATATTGCCCTATCTTGTCTGACCATGCCCTCGGCGCGCCTGTTTTAAGCCATACAAGGCTTTGCGCAACCTGCATACAAAATCGGGGTGTGAATTATCCTCATAACCTTCTGGCTGCATCATATAAACCTCTTCCTGCAAATCACCATGCAAGAAGGCATTTTTCACATCCATCTGGTGTAAAGACCATCCCTTTGCAGCAGCCATAGCAATTACTGCTCTCACGGTTGCCATCCTTGCAACTGGGCTGAAAGTTTCCTCATAATCAATTCCATATGTCTGCGTAAAACCTTTGGCAACCAATCTTGCCTTGTACCTGCTAACAGACCCATCAGCATTGTGCTTTACTTTGTAAACCCACTTGCAGCCAATAGCCTTCTTATCATGAGGCAAAGGCATCAAATCCCAAGTGTGGTTTGCATCCAAGGCAGCCATCTCTTCATCCATAGCTGCTTCCCAATTTTTATGCCCTGCTACATCCTCAAAACATGTGGGCTCTGGCTCCTCTAGAACCTTGACCATATAAGCATAGTGATGTGCTGTATACCCATCATATCTCAGCCTGTCAACTAGATACTTAATACGAGTGGACCTCCGTACAACTGGATCAGTTGCAGGAGTCTTTAAATCATGCCTGCTTTTCCTTGCACCAGGTGTAACAACAGAAGGAATCCCAAGTTCCTCATCAAGGCTCATTTCAGAGCCGCTTGACTCTCCATCAACATGAGAGCTACCAGCAGACACATCAAACACTGGAGCATGGTCTACTTTTTCTTTTCCCTTATGTGATACCTGCACAACACTATCAGGGCTGCCATGTGACGATTCACTAGATCTCAATCTCCCTGTCCATGCATTAGATCCACTAGTAGAGGACTCTCTGGGTCCACTCAAGGCTTGAGATTGCTGCTCTGCATTTATTGCAGCATTCCCATTTCCTGCATCTGCATCTCCTACCATAACAGTTGGTGCATACCAGCTGCTCATTTCATCAAAAACAACATCTCTGCTCACTTGCATTTTGCGGGTGGAAAGGTTATAATAGCGATACCCTTTCTGGTGCAGAGCATATCCAATAAAGATGCATTTTTCTGCCTTTGGATCCAGCTTTGTTCTCTTCTCATCAGGAACATGAACATAAGTTATGCAACCAAATACCTTCAAGTGAGAAATATCTGGTTTTTGGCCTGTATACATTTCTTCAGGCGTCATGCCATGGACAGCTGCAGTGGGGGTTCTGTTCATAATATAAACAGCAGTTGCTACTGCTTCAGCCCAAAAATAATCAGGCATGTTTTTCTCATTTAGGATCGCCCATCCTACTTCTGCAATATGCCTGTTCTTCCTTTCTGCAACCCCATTCTACTGAGGGGTAGACCTGCATGAGTATTTCCTTTGAATTCCCTGTTCTTTTAGATATTCACAAAATTCTTCTAAAAAGTACTCTCCCCCTCCATCAGATCTTAGCACTTTAATATGCACACCTTTCTCTTTTTCAACCATGGCCTTAAAAGCCTTGAAATGGCTGAACACTTCACTTTTGTGCTTCATAAAATAAATCCACACCTTCCTAGTGTAGTCATCAATAAACGTCACATAATAATGGCATCCACCAATAGAAGCAGCTTTGGTTGTCCAAACATCTGAATGGATCACTTCCAAAGGTCTTCTGCTCACCTTAGCATTTCTGGGAAATGCATGTCTCGCCTGCTTACCCATTTGGCATGCTTCACATACCTTTTGCATTCCCTCAACTCTGAATTTAGGCAAACCTGCAACAATGTTTTTCGTTTGCATAGATTTCAGCCTTTGTATATTCACGTGCCCAATGCGCTTGTGCCATATCTCAATATCTGCAATGACACCTCTCCCATGCGCAAACATAGCAGCTTTCACCTCAGGCATATCAACATCCAAGGTGAACATTCTGCCATTTTTGTTGCCTTTCGCAACCAAGCGGCACTTATTTTTCAAGTCCTCAACAAAGCATCCATCAGGATTAAATCTAACCTGCAAACCTTGCTCAACCATCTGGCCAACTGAAACCAGGTTCTTAGTGATTTTTGGAACATGAAGTACATCTGCCAAGTACTTCGTTTTGCCATCCTGCATAGCCAATGGCACTTTACCAACCTGCGTAATTGGGTGCGCAGTATCATCACCTGTTTCAACATAACCTGGCTTATCCAAATTTCTAACATCATGAAACCACTCACCATGACTGGTCATGTGGTTAGAGGCACCTGAATCAACATACCAAACATCATTGCAAGCTGCAGCATCTCCTGACATGGAGTTAACCATATGCTGCATCACAAAAAGGTGCTCATTTCTGTCGTCACCATGCCCACTTGATGATGCATAGTTGCTTTGCTGCAACTTTCCACTTTTGATGTCATTCTACTTATTATAGCATGTATTCTCCTTGTGTCCAGGCTTTCCATAATAATAGCATTCTGTGCTGCTATTTACTTGCTGGTTCCTTTGCCATGAATCACGGCCTCTTTGGCTCCCCCTGCCTCTAGAACTACCACGTCCTCCTCCATAGGACTGGTTTTCCTGTTGTTGCTGTTGGTTCTGATTTCCTGCACGGCCACCAAAACGGCCTCTTCCTCTACCTCTGCCTCTACCTGTATTCGAGTAGAAAGCAGTCTCTTGAGAAGTTGAGGTGGCTGAACCACCATTCCTTTGCTCTTCACTCAGCAAGAGAGCAATAAGTTCCTGAAAATCAGGAAATGTTTCACGGACTCCAATGGATGTCCGAAACTGTGCATAATCTTTCCCAAGACCATTCAAGGTCACGGACACTAAGTCCTCATCATTAACAGGTGCTCCAATGGTGGAGGCGAGAGAATCTGCAAGGCCTTTCACCTTCAAGGAATACTCATTTATATTCAGATTTTTCCTTTGCACATTGTGCAACTCCTGCTTTAGCTGCATCTTTCGTGCTTTGGTATTTGTGCTATACAGCTTCACCAATGTGCTTTGGTATTTGTCTCCTTAGGCGTCTCTAGATCCTGTATATGCACAATCATAGAATCTGAAATGCTAACAGACAGCCAATACAGGCATTTTCTGGCTTTTTCATGCCATTCTTTAAAGGCCTTCAATTCAGCAGGAGTGGGAGCAGCACCCAAAACTGGTTCTACAGTTTCACCACTGATGTACTCCCAAACTCCCTTTCCCATAAGGAAGTTTGTCATCCTGAACTTCCATGCTTGGAAGCTGTTCTTGTCAAGCTTCTCACTGACAATGGTAGACAGATTCTCAGACATTTTACAAATCACGAATTGCAACAGCAACCTGTAAACACAGCAAATGCTTCACAAGGGCAAATAGCAAAACTTCTGCAAAAAGCCTCACAGGGGCAGATCTGCAACACTGACGAAAATGGTATTTCACCACACAGTCACTTCCTAGTGACGATTTTGCATCAACAGGCAACAGGCATGAATCTGCAACTCCCAATATCTCTGCACACAGGCATACGATGCAATTTTTGTGGCACCTTTCCACCGACTAGCCGCGCAGTGGTCGCACAGCGAAAAACAGGGCCTTTTTCTGAGTGCCAACAAAGAACTTCCGTCTTCAAAACGGGCCCCGAAACGGCCTCAAACCAAAAAAATAAAGTCACCAAGGGCTTTGCCCTTGCCCGCAGCATATACTGCGCTCTCGCCACACCGCGAAGGGCCTCTCAATCTGAAACAGTGCACTCCTGCACTTCTGGCTGTGCTACCTGCAGAGATTTGCTCCCAAACTCGAAATAGGAAAGCAACACTGGTCCTCTTACCAGGACACCACAAACTTGGCTTGCTTTCTTGAGCTCCTTACCACGAACAAGGCTCTGATACCATGTAAAGAATAAGGGAGAGAGATAGGAGACTCAAGTTCAGCTTTCTTCACAACACACAAAAGAGAGAGGACACAAGGTTGGAGGGTGAAGCCTTTCTTCACTTTTGCACACAACAACAATACAATAGAAGAGGGAAATACCCTATATGTCAAACCCTAGAATACCTGGTTCATATGTGAACCCAAACCAAAAACATACGTGGTAGTCTAACTACACCACGAGTACAACTAGAATACGTGGTTCATATGTGAACCCAAACCAAAAACATACGTGGTAGTCTAACTAAACCTGTTGAGATATCAAGCTCTACCCCCGATATATCTCCTGGATGACTATCATTTATGTCACCGCCTATGTTAGTTGTACTCGTGGTGTAGTTAGACTACCACGTATGTTTTTGGTTTGGGTTCACATATGAACCACGTATTCTAGGGTTTGACATATAGGGTATTTCCCTCTTCTATTGTATTGTTGTTGTGTGCAAAAGTGAAAAAAGGCTTCACCCTCCAACCTTGTGTCCTCTCTCGTTTGTGTGTTGTGAAGAAAGCTGAACTTGAGTCTCCTATCTCTCTCCCTTATTCTTTACATGGTATCAGAGCCTTGTTCATGGTAAGGAGCTCAAGAAAGCAAGCCAAGTTTGTGGTGTCCTGGTAAGAGGACCAGTGTTGCTTTCCTATTTCGAGTTTGGGAGCAAATCTCTGCAGGTAGCACAGCCAGAAGTGCAGGAGTGCACTGTTTCAGATTGAGAGGCCCTTCGCGGTGTGGCGAGAGCGCAGTATATGCTACGGGATTAGGCGAAGCCCTCAGTGACTTTACTTTTTTGATTTGAGGCCGTTTCGGGGCCCGTTTTGAAGGCAGAAGTTCTTCGCAGGCACTCAGAAAAAGGCCCTGTTTTTCGCTGTGCGACCACTGCGCGGCTAGTCGGTGGAAAGGTGCCACAGAAATTGCATCGTATGCCTGTGTGCAGAGATATTGGGAGTTGCAGATTCATGCCTATTGCCTGTTGATGCAAAATCGTCACTAGGAAGTGACTGTGTGGTGAAATACCACTTTCGTCAGTGTTGCAGATCTGCCCCTGTGAGGCTTTTTGCAGAAGTTTTGCTATTTGCCCTTGTGAGGCATTTGTTGTGTTTATAGGTTGCTGTTGCAATTCGTGATTTGTAAAATGTCTGAGAATCTGTCTACCATTGTCAGTGAGAAGCTTGACAAGAACAACTTCCAAGCATGGAAGTTCAGGATGACAAACTTCCTTATGGGAAAGGGAGTTTGGGAGTACATCAGTGGTGAAACTGCAGAACCAGTTTTGGGTGCTGCTCCCACTCCTGCTGAATTGAAGGCCTTTAAAGAATGGCATGAAAAAGCCAGAAAATGCTTGTATTGGCTGTCTGTTAGCATTTCAGATTCTATGATTATGCATATACAGGATGTAGAGATGCCTAAGGAGGCATGGGATACATTGGTAAAGCTATATAGCACAAATACCAAAGCACGAAAGATGCAACTAAAGCAGGAGTTGCACAATGTGCAAAGGAAAAATCTGAATATAAATGAGTATTCCTTGAAGGTGAAAGGCCTTGCAGATTCTCTTGCCTCCATTGGAGCACCTGTTGATGATGAGGACTTAGTGTCCGTGACCTTGAATGGTCTTGGGAAAGATTATGCACAGTTTCGGACATCCATTGGAGTCCGTGAAACATTTCCTGATTTTCAGGAACTTATTGCTCTCTTGCTGAGTGAAGAGCAAAGGAATGGTGGTTCAGCCACCTCAACTTCTCAAGAGACTGCTTTCTACTCGAATACAGGTAGAGGCAGGGGTAGAGGAAGAGGCCGTTTTGGTGGCGGTGTAGGAAATCAGAACCAACAGCAACAACAGGAAAACCAGTCCTATGGAGGAGGACGTGGTAGTTCTAGAGGCAAGGGGAGCCAAAGAGGCCATGGTTCATGGCAAAGGAACTAGCAAGTAAATAGCAGCACAGAATGCTATTATTGTGGAAAGCCTGGACACAAGGAGAATACATGCTATAAAAAGCAGAATGACATCAAAAGTGGGAAGTTGCAGCAAAGCAACTATGCATCATCAAGTGGGCATGGTGACGACAGAAATGAGCACCTTTTTGTGATGCAGCATATGGTTAACTCCATGTCAGGAGATGCTGCAGCTTGCAATGATGTTTGGTATGTTGATTCAGGTGCCTCTAACCACATGACCAGTCATGGTGAGTGGTTTCATGATGTTAGAAATTTGGATAAGCCAGGTTATGTTGAAACAGGTGATGATACTGCGCACCCAATTACGCAGGTTGGTAAAGTGCCATTGGCTATGCAGGATGGCAAAACGAAGTACTTGGCAGATGTACTTCATGTTCCAAAAATCACTAAGAACCTGGTTTCAGTTGGCCAGATGGTTGAGCAAGGTCTGCAGGTTAGATTTAATCCTGATGGATGCTTTGTTGAGGACTTGAAAAATAAGTGCCGCTTGGTTGCAAAAGGCAGCAAAAATGGCAGAATGTTCACCTTGGATGTTGATATGCCTGAGGTGAAAGCTGCTATGTTTGCGCATGGGAGAGGTGTCATTGCAGATATTGAGATATGGCACAAGCGCATTGGGCACGTGAATATACAAAGGCTGAAATCTATGCAAACGAAAAACATTGTTGCAGGTTTGCCTAAATTCAGAGTTGAGGGAATGCAAAAGGTATGTGAAGCATGCCAAATGGGTAAGCAGGCCAGACATGCATTTCCCAAAAATGCTAAGGTGAGTTGAAGACCTTTGGAAGTGATCCATTCAGATGTTTGGACAACCAAAGCTGCTTCTATTGGTGGATGCCATTATTATGTGACGTTTATTGATGACTACACTAAGAAGGTGTGGATTTATTTTATGAAGCACAAAAGTGAAGTGTTCAGCCATTTCAAGGCTTTTAAGGCCATGGTTGAAAAAGAGAAAGGTGTGCATATTAAAGTGCTAAGATCTGATGGAGGGGGAGAGTACTTTTTAGAAGAATTTTGTGAATATCTGAAAGAACAGGGAATTCAAAGGAAGTACTCATGCAGGTCTACCCCTCAGTAGAATGGGGTTGCAGAAAGGAAGAACAGGCATATTGCAGAAGTAGGACGGGCGATCCTAAATGAGAAAAACATGCCTAATTATTTTTGGGCTGAAGCAGTAGCAACTGCTATTTATATTATGAACAGAACCCCCACTGTAGCTGTCCATGGCATGACGCCTGAAGAAATGTATATAGGCCAAAAACCAGATATTTCTCACTTGAAGGTATTTGGTTGCATAGCTTATGTTCATGTTCCTGATGAGAAGAGAACAAAGCTGGATCCAAAGGCAAAAAAATGCATCTTTATTGGATATGCTCTGCACCAGAAAGGGTATCGCTATTATAACCCTTCCACCCGCAAAATGCAAGTGAGCAGAGATGTTGTTTTTGATGAAATGAGCAGCTGGTATGCACCAACTGTTATGGTAGGAGATGCAGATGCAGGAAATGGGAATGCTGTAATAAATGCAGAGCAGCAATCTCAAGCCTTGAGTGGACCCAGAGAGTCCTCTACTAGTGGATCTAATGCATGGACAGGGAGATTGAGATCTAGTGAATCGTCACATGGCAGCCCTGATAGTGTTGTGCAGGTATCACATAAGGGAAAAGAAAAAGTAGACCATGCTTCAGTGTTTGATGTGTCTGCTGGTAGCTCTCATGTTGATGGAGAGTCAAGCGGCTCTGAAATGAGCCTTGATGAGGAACTTGGGATTCCTTCTGTTGTTACACCTGGTGCAAGGAAAAGCAGGCATGATTTAAAGACTCCTGCAACTGATCCAGTTGTACGGAGGTCCACTCGTATTAAGTATCCAGTTGACAGGCTGAGATATGATGGGTATACAGCACATCACTATGCTTATATGGTCAAGGTTCTAGAGGAGCCAGAGCCCACATGTTTTGAGGATGCAGCAGGGCATAAAAATTGGGAAGCAGCTATGGATGAAGAGATGGCTGCCTTGGATGCAAACCACACTTGGGATTTGATGCCTTTGCCTCATGATAAGAAGGCTATTGGCTGCAAGTGGGTTTACAAAGTAAAGCACAATGCTGATGGGTCTGTTAGCAGGTACAAGGCAAGATTGGTTGCCAAAGGTTTTGCGCAGACATATGGAATTGACTATGAGGAAACTTTCAGCCCAGTTGCAAGGATGGCAACCGTGAGAGGAGTAATTGCTATGGCTGCTGCAAAGGGATGGTCTTTGCATCAGATGGATGTGAAAAATGCCTTCTTGCATGGTGATTTGCAAGAAGAGGTTTATATGATGCAGCCAGAAGGTTATGAGGATAATTCACACCCCGATTTTGTATGCAGGTTGCGCAAAGCCTTGTATGGCTTAAAACAGGCGCCGAGGGCATGGTCAGACAAGATAGGGCAATATCTTGTCACTATTGGATTTCAGATTTCCAATTCAGATTTTTCACTTTATGTGAAAAGGACAAACAGAGGGATTGTGCTTGTAGTCATCTATGTTGATGACTTGATTATTACAGGTGATAGTGATGCAGACATTAATGAAGTGAAGCTGCTGTTGAAGCAGAAATTTGAGATGAAGGATTTGGGAGAGCTGCGTTACTTCTTGGGCATTGAGGTTATTAGATCCCCGAGTGGGATATGGCTATTGCAAAGGTAATACGGTTTGGACATGCTGTCCAAATATGGGATGACAGGCTGTAAGCCTATCTCTGTTCCATTGGAGCAGAATGTGAAGCTCAATGCAGAGACAGGTGAGCTTCTTGAAGATATTACTATGTACAGGCGCATAGTAAGTAGCTCGATTTACATGACTATAACCAGACCAGATTTGAGCTATGCTGTGGGGCTGGTGAGTTAGTTTATGCAGGCACCGAGGAAGCCACATTTGGATGCGGCTAGGTGCATACTGCGGTATGTGAAGTCCACATTGCATTATGGACTGTTTTATGAAGCTGGGTGTGCATTACAGGTACATGGATACACAGATGCTGACTGGGCTGGTAGTGTCTCAGACAGGAGATCTACTAGTGGTTTTATGTTTTCCCTTGGGAGTGGTGCCATCAGTTGGAGCAGCAAGAAGCAGCCAACTGTTGCCTTGTCGAGCACAGAGGCTGAGTACAGGGGTGCAGCAATGGCTGCATGTGAGGTAGCTTGGTTACGGAAGCTACTTGCAGATATGGGACAGTCAATTCATGCAGCAGTTGTCATTCATTGTGACAACATTAGCAGCATCATGCTTGCTAATAACCCAGTTTATCATGCTAGAACGAAGCACATTGAGGTGCATTATCACTTTGTGAGAGAGAAGGTTCTAGCTGGTGAGATTGATCTTGTCTATGTCAGCACTGAGGAGCAGGTGGCTGATATTTTTACGAAGGCATTAAGTACCGAAAAGCTTCGCAGATTTAGGAGCTTGCTTGGTGTATGTGAGATGGATTTGAGCTTGAGGGGGAGTGTTGAGATATCAGGCTCTACCCCCGATATATCTCTTGGATGACTATCATTTATGTCACCGCCTATGTTAGTTGTACTCGTGGTGTAGTTAGACTACCACGTATGTTTTTGGTTTGGGTTCACATATGAACCACGTATTCTAGGGTTTGACATATAGGGTATTTCCCTCTTCTATTGTATTGTTGTTGTGTGCAAAAGTGAAAAAAGGCTTCACCCTCCAACCTTGTGTCCTCTCTCTTTTGTGTGTTGTGAAGAAAGCTGAACTTGAGTCTCCTATCTCTCTCCCTTATTCTTTACAGGCCCATCTATAGACTGATGCATATCATAGAGTAGCTTATGCAACCAAGCTACCTCACATGCAGCCATTGTTGCACCCTTGTACTCAGCCTCTGTGCTCGACAAGGCAGCTGTAGAGGCTGTTTCTTACTGCTCCAGGTGACTGCAGCACTCCCAAAAGAGAACACATATCCATTGGTAGATTGTCTAACAGCATGTCCAATCCATACTGCCTCTGCAAGAGCTGTATCCCACTTGATGATCTAATCACCTCAATGCCCAAGAAATAACGCAGCTCTCCCAAATCCTTCATCTCAAACTTTTGCTTCAATAGCATTTTCACATGAAGGATATCTTCATCACTATCACCTGTGATGATCAAATCATCAACATAAATGACAAGCAGCATAATACCTTTCTCTGTTTTTCTCACATAGAGTGAGAAATCTTCCTTGGAGATCTGAAAAGCAATAGTGACAAGATACTGTCCTATCTTGTCAGACCATGCTCTAGGTGCTTGCTTCAACCCATACAAGGCTTTCTTCAACCTGAAAACAAACTCAGGATGAACAGCATGAACATAACCTGGTGGCTGCTTCATAAAGACTTCTTCTTGCAAATCACCATGAAAGAAGGCATTCTTTACATCCATCTCATGTAAAGACCATCCCTTTGATGCAGCCATAGCAATGACTGCTCTTACAGTTGCCATCCTTGCAACCGGACTGAATGTTTCTTCATAATCAATGCCATATGTCTGTGCATACCCCTTGACAACTAATCTTGCCTTGTATCTATTCACAGAACCATCTGCATTGTGCTTGATCTTATAAACCCACTTACAGCCAATTGCATTCTTGTCTTTAAGCAAAGGCACCAATTCCCATGTAGCATTTGCTTCCAAGGCATCCATTTCTTCATCCATGGCTTTCTCCCATTTTTCATTTCCCATGGCTTGCTCAAAAGAAGTGGATTCTGGTTCCTGTATCACTTTGACCATATAGGCATAGTGAATGGCTATAAATCCATCATATTTTAGCCTATCCATAGGATACCTAGCTCTGGTAGACCTGTGCAAAATAGGCTCACTTCCAGGTGCTCTCAAAACATCCCTGGTCTTCCTTACTCCAGGTGTAAAAACAGAAGGAATACCCAACTCATCATCAATGCTCTGTTCTGAGCCACTAGATTCACCATCCACACAAGAGTGACCTGCATTCACATCAAACATGGCATTAGGAAAAAAGGGAGCTCATTTTGGGGCCTTGTAAGAAATTTACTATTTTCTCTTTTCTCTCTCTACAAAAGCAAGAAAATATGGATACTTGCGTGAGAAATGTCAGTGTGAAAAGGAATAAATATATTCTTTCACATGCTTTACATTCAATGTTCATATAAGAGCAACACTTTTTTGTGCAGAATTTGGTGATTCTGACACCGCAGACGCGTCCGGAACGGCCCAAAATTCAAAAAATGGTACTGGAAACGCTGGAATC
This sequence comes from Dipteris shenzhenensis, assembly GCF_047967505.1. Lineage (NCBI taxonomy): Eukaryota > Viridiplantae > Streptophyta > Polypodiopsida > Gleicheniales > Dipteridaceae > Dipteris > Dipteris shenzhenensis. Next base: position 15,373,347 of record NC_141608.1, on the reverse strand, counting down.
GGACATCCGGAGGCCCGAAAACGGCCAAAAAAGGCCGAAAAGTGGGATTTGCAGCAAAACGCGATCTGGCACCTGCTGCAAATCCAAGGTGCCAGATCGCGTTTTGCTGCAAATCCCACTTTTCGGCCTTTTTTGGCCGTTTCCGGGCCTCCGGATGTCCGATTCCAGCGTTTCCAGTGCCGTTTTTTGGGTTTTGGGCCGTTCCGGACGCGTCTGCGGTGTCAGAATCACCAAATTCTACACAAAAAATAAATTTTTAAAAGATTCAAATTAGATCACCTCATTAATGTGACATGCTTCTACGAACATATAGTACTATTTCTTTTTCTTATTTTCATCTTCTTTTGTTGAATTTTCAATGTTACATTGGCCCACTCCTGATTGGTTGAGAGCCTATTTTCTCTCTCTTCTAAAAGGCCCCAAAGTGACCTTCCTTTTTTCCTAATGGGCTGATCTACCTTCTCTTTTCCTTTTCGTGATACCTGCGTACCACTATCTGCATTGCTTTGAGGAGATTCTGCTGATCTCAATCTGCCTGTCCATGGCAAAGTATGTGAACCACTACTAGAGGACACTGCAGGTCCATTGATATTTTGTGATTGCTGCTGTGAATTTTGTGTAGCATTACCATTTTGTGCATCTACATCAATCATCACATTTACTGGTTTATACCAGCTGCTCATCTCATCAAAAACAACATCTCTGCTCACTGTAAACTTACGTGTAGAAGGGTTATAGCATCTATACCCTTTCTGCTGCAGAGAATAACCAATAAAGACACACTTCTTAGCTTTTGGATCCAACTTGGGCCTCAACTCATCTGGCACATGAACATAGGCAATGCAACCAAAAATTTTCAAATGAAAAATGTCTGGTTTCCTACCAGTGTACATCTCCTCTGGTGTCATGCCATGTATTGCTGTAGTGGGAGTCCTGTTCATTATGTAAACTGATGTAGCAACTGCTTCAGCTCAATAATAATCTGGTAGATCTTTTTCATTTAGCATGGCTCGAGATACCTCTCCAATATGCCTGTTTTTTCTTTCTACAAGTCCATTTTGCTGTGGGGTATGACTGCATGAATATTGATGCTTTATGCCATGCTCCTGCAGGAACCTTGCAAACTCATTTGAGAGGTACTCTCCCCCTCCATCTGACCTTAGGCATTTTATTTGCAGGCCTGTTTCTTTTTCAACCATAGCTTTAAAAGCTTTGAAATGCCCAAACACTTCACTTTTCTTTTTCATAAAATGCACCCAAACTTCTATGCTATAGTCATCAATAAAAGTGACAAACTAATGACAGCCTCTAATAGATGCAGCTTTAGTAGTCCACACATCAGAGTGGATTAACTCCAATGGCTTCTTGCTCTCTTGAACATGCCTAGGAAATGGTTTCCTTACCTGTTTTCCAAATTGACAGGCTTCACAAACCTTATGCATTTCTGCAACCTTGAATTTAGGCAATCCTGCAATAATATTTTGGGCTTGCATTGATTTAAGTCCCTGTATATTAACATGACCAATGCGTTTATGCTAGATATCAATATCTGCAACTACACCGGTCCCATGTGCAAACATTGCTGCACTCAATTCAGGCATGTCCGCATCCAGCGTAAACATCCTACCCTTCTTCTTTCCTTTTGCTATCAAGCGACCATTATTTTTTATATCCTCAACAAAGCATCCATGAGGATTGAATCTGACCTGCAAGCCCTGCTCAATCATTTGACCAACAGAAACCAGGTTCTTGGTGATGTTCGGGACATGAAATACATCAAACAGGTATTTCTTTTTCCCATCCTGCATAGACAAAGGAATTTTATCAATCTGCACAATAGGATGTGCAGTATCATCACCATTCTCCACAAATCCTGGTTTTTCCATTTTCCTTGCATCTTGCATCCATTCTGCATGACTTGTCATGTGGTTTGACGCACCTGAGTCAACATACCACACATCATTTCGTTCTTCTACACTTGTCACAGAATTGGTCATGTGCTGCACCATAAATAGATGCTCATTTCCATCATCACTCTGTCTACTAGAAGATGCATAATTTCCTTGCTGCAACTTTCCATTCATAATGTCATTCTGCTTTTTGTAGCAGTCTTTAGCCATATGACCCATTTTACCACAGTAGTAGCATTCAACATTGCTGTTTGCATTTTGGCCTCTCTGCCATCCACCATGGCCTCTTTGGCTCCCCCTGCCTCTAGAGTTACCATGTCCTCCTCCATAGGACTGGTTTTCTTGAGTTTGTTGCATATTCTGATTTCTACCACGGCCTCCAGATCGGCCTCCTCTACTTCTAACTCTACCTCTTCCAGCACTTGAGTAGAAGACAGTTTCTTTTGAAGTTCCGCTTAAAGAAGATGCACCCCCATTTCTCTGCTCTTCAGAAATTAGAAGAGCAAACAACTCCTCAAAATCATGAAATTTTTCACGGACTGCAATGGATGTCCGGAACTGTGCATAATCCTTTCCTAGACCATTCAAGGTCACAGAAACTAGATCATCATCTTCCACTGGCGACCCAATGGAAGCAAGTGCATCTGCAATTTTCTTCACCTTCATGTGGTAGTCATTGATGCTCAAATTTTCTATTTGCACATTGTGCAACTCTTGCTTGAGCTACATTTTCCTGGCTTGCATATTTGTGCTGTACATTTTTGCCAAGGTATCCCATGCCTCCTTTGGCGTACTTGCATCCTGAATATGCACAATCATAGAATCTGAAATACTGATAGAAAGCCAATACATAACCTTTCTGGCTCTCTCATGCCATCCTTTAAATGCCTGCATTTCCTGTTGATTGGGAACATTAGGAAGAACTAGTTCCTCTTCATTTCCTCTAATGAACTCCCAATAGTCTTTTCCCATAAGGAAATTCGTCATTCTAAACTTCCATGCCTGGAAGTTGTTCTTGTTAAGCTTTTCAGTGACAATCTATGAAAGGGAGTCAGACGCCATTATAGAACACTGCAAAATATTCTGTCACTGCAAAAAACACAGTTTTGCCTCACACGGGCAGATCTGCAAAACTGACAAAAGTGGTATTTGACCACACAGTCACTTCTTAGTGATGATTTTGCATCAACAGGCAACAAGGATGATTCTGCAACTCCCAATATTTTTGCGCATAGGCATACGATGCAATTTCTATAGGAACTTTTCATAGACCAGCAGAGCAGTGGTCGCACAGCAAAAACGGGGCCTTTTTCTGAGTGCCTGCGACGAACTTCTGCCTTCAAAACGGGCCCCGAAATGGCCTCGAATCAGAAAAATAAAGTCACCAAGGGCTTTGCCCTAGCCCACAGCATATATTGCCCTCTTGCCACACCGCGAAGGGCATCCCAATCTGAAATAGTGCACTCTTGCACTTCCGGCTGTGCTATCTGCACAGAGATTTGCTCCCAAACTCGAAAAGGAAAGCAACACTGGTCCTCTTACCAGGACACCACGAACTTGGTTTGCTTTCTTGAGCTCCTTACCACGAACAAGGCTCTGATACCATGTGAAGATAGTGGAAGAGAGGGAAGGAGTCTCACTTGTGGCTTTCTCACATACACAATGGGGGAATACACACAAAGGTGGAGGCTGAAAACAGTTTTCCTCTTCTTAGTTGTGAAAGCCAAAAGAAATCTAGTACAAAGAAATAGAAGAACCCTATATGTGGGTCTCAAACCAAACTCAACTAACTAAGGTGGCATACTAACTGAGCCACGAACTAGTGTAGATAAGGATAGCTGTCATCCAGCTATTATTCATGGGCAGTGTACCAACCGCATCTGTAGCTAACAAGTTGGTGACATAAATGCACAACGGTCACCCTGGCATATCATGAGTGGAACTCGATATTTAACCATATCATAGAGTATCTTATGCAACCAAGTTACCTCACGTGCAGCCATTGCTGCACCCTTGTACTCAGCCTCTGTGCTCGACAAGGCAACTGTAGGTTGTTTCTTGCTGCTCCAAGTGACTGCAGCACTCCCAAAAGAGAACATATATCCACTAGTAGATCGTCTATCAGAAATACTACCAGCCCAATCAGCATTAGTGTATCCATGCAACTGTATCTGAACCCCAGTCTCATAAAATAGTCCATACTACAATGCGGACTTCACATACCTAAGTATGCATCCAGCCAATGCGGTTTCCTTGGAGCCTGCATAAACTGACTTACCAATCCAAGAGCATAGCTCAAATCTGGCCTGGTAATAGTCATATAAATCAAACTTCCTACTATGCGTCTGTACATGGCAGGGTCTTCCAGAAGCTCACGTGCATCTACGCTTAGCTTCACATTCTGCTCCAAAGGAACTGAAATAGGCTTACAGCCTGTCATCCCATATTTGGACAGCATGTCCAATCCATACTGCCTCTGCAAGAGTTGTATCCCACTTGGTGATCTAATCACCTCAATGCCCAAGAAAGAATGCAGCTCTCCCAAATCCTTCATCTCAAACTTTTGCTTCAATAGCATTTTCACGTGAAGGATATCTTCATCACTATCACCTGTGATGATCAAATCATCAACATAAATGACAAGTAGCATAATACCCTTCTCTGTTTTTCTCACATAAAGTGAGAAATCTGCCTTGGAAATCTGAAAGCCAATAGTGACAAGATACTATCCTATCTTGTGAGACCATGCTCTAGGTGCTTGATTTAAGCCATACAAGGCTTTCTTCAACCTGCAAACAAACTCAGGATGAACAGCATGAACATAACCTGGTGGCTGCTCCATAAACACCTCTTCTTGCAAATCACCATGCAAGAAGGCTTTCTTTACATCCATTTGATGTAAAGACCATCCCTTTGATGCAGCCATAGCAATGACTGCTCTTACGGTTGCCATCCTTGCAACCGAACTGAATGTTTCTTCATAATCAATGCCATATGTCTGTGCATACCCCTTGACAACTAATCTTGCCTTGTATCTATTCACAGAACCATCTGCATTGTGCTTGACCTTATAAACCCACTTACAGCCAATTGTATTCTTGTCTTTAGGTAAAGGCACCAATTCCCATGTAGCATTTGCTTCCAAGGCATCCATCTCTTCATCCATGGCTTTCTCCCATTTTTCTTTTCCCATGGCTTGCTCAAAGGAAGTGGGTTCTGGTTCCCATATCACTTTGACCATATAGGCATAGTGAATGGCTGTAAATCCATCATATTTCAGCCTATCCACAGGATACTTGACTCTGGTAGACCTGCGCAAAATAGGCTCACTACCAGGTGCTCTCAAAACATCCCTGGTCTTCCTTACTCTAGGTGTAACAATAGAAGGAATACCCAACTCATCATCAATGCTCTCTTCTGAGCCACTGGATTCACCATCCACATAAGAGTGACCTGCATTCACATCAAACATGGGCTGATCTACCTTCTCTTTTCCTTTTCGTGATACCTGCATACCACTATCTGCATTGCTTTGAGGAGATTCTCCTGATCTCAATCTGCCTGTCCATGGCAAAGTATGTGAACCACTACTAGAGGACATTGCAGGTCCAGTAATATTTTGTGACTGCTGCTGTGAATTCTGTGCAGCATTACCATTTTGTGCATCTATATCATCAATCACATTTACTGGTTTATACCAGCTGCTCATCTCATCAAAAACAACATCTCTGCTCACTGTAAACTTACGAGTAGAATGGTTATAGCATCTATACCCTTTCTGCTGCAGAGAATAACCAATAAAGATGCACTTCTCAGCTTTTGGATCCAACTTGGACCTCAACTCATCTGGCACATGAACATAGGCAATGCAACCAAAATTTTTCAAATGAGAAATATCTGGTTTCCTACCAGTATACATCTCCTCTAGCGTCATGCCATGTATTGCTGCAGTGGGAGTCCTGTTCATTATGTAAACTGCTGTAGCAACTGCTTCAGCCCAATAATAATCTTGAAGGTCTCTTTCATTTAGCATGGCCCGAGATACCTCTCCAATATGCCTGTTTTTCCTTTCTACAAGTCCATTTTGCTGTGGGGTATGACTGCATGAATATTGTTGCTTTATGCCATGCTCTTGCAGGAACCTTGCAAACTCCTTTGAGAGGTACTGTCCCCCTCCATCTGACCTTAGGCATTTTATTTGCAGGCCTGTTTCTTTTTCAACCATAGCTTTAAAAGCTTTGAAATGCCCAAACACTTCACTTTTCTTTTTCATAAAATACACCCAAACTTTTCTGCTGTAGTCATCAATAAAAGTAACAAAATAATGACAGCCTCCAATAGATGCAGCTTTAGTAGTCCACACATCAGAATGGATTAATTCCAATGGCTTCTTACTCTCTTGAACATGCCTAGGAAATGGTTTCCTTGCCTGTTTTCCAAATTGATAGGCTTCACATACCTTATGCATTTCTGCAACCTTGAATTTAGGCAATCCTGCAACAATATTTTGGGCCTCCATTGATTTCAGTCATTGTACATTAACATGACCAATGAGTTTATGCCAGATATCAATATCTGCAACTACACCGGTCCCATGTGCAAACATTACTGCACTCAATTTAGGCATGTCCACATCCAACGTAAACATCCTGCCCTTCTTCTTTCCTTTTGCTATCAAGCGACCGTTATTTTTCATATCCTCAACAAAGCATCCATGAGGATTAAATCTGACCTGCAAGCTCTGCTCAACCATTTGACCAACAGAAACAGGTTCTTGGTGATATTCGGGACATGAAATACATCAGACATGTATTTCTTTTTCCCATCCTGCATAGACAAAGGAATTTTACCAATCTGCACAATAGGATGTGCAGTATCATCACCAGTCTCCACAAATCCTGGTTTTTCCACTTTCCTTGCATCCTGCATCCATTCTGCATGACCTGTCATGTGGTTTGATGCACTTGAGTCAACATACCACACATCATTGCTTTCTTCTGCACTTGTCGCAGAATTGGTCATGTGCTACACCATAAACAAATGCTCATTTCTGTCATCACCCTGTCTACTAGAGGATGCATAATGGCCTTGCTACAATTTTCCATTCATAATGTCCTTCTGCTTTTTGTAGTAGTCTTTAGACATATGACCCATTTTACCACAATAGTAGCATTCAACATTGCTTTTTGCATTTTGACCTCTCTGCCATCCACCACGACCTCTTTAGCTCCCCCTACCTCTAGAGTTAGCACGTCCTCCTCCAAAGGACTAGCTTTCTTGAGTTTGCTGCATATTCTAATTTCTACCACGGCCTCCAGATCGGTCTCCTCTACCTTTGCCTCTACCTCTTCTAGCATTTGAGTAGAAGATAGTTTCTTTCGAAGTTCCTCCTGAAGAAGATGCACCACCATTTCTCTGCTCTTCAAAAATTAGAAGAGCAAACAACTCCTCAAAATTAAGAAATTTTTCACAGACGGCAATGGATGTCCGGAACTGTGCATAATCCTTTCCTAGACCATTCAAGGTCATAGAAACTAGATCATCATCTTCCACTGGCGACCCAATGGAAGCAAGTGCATTTGCAATTTTCTTCACCTTCATGTGGTAGTCATTGATGCTCATATTTTCTCTCTGCACATTGTGCAACTCCTGCTTGAGCTGCATTTTCTTGGCTTGCATATTTGTGCTGTACATTTTTGCCAAAGTATCCCATGCCTCCTTTGGCGTACTTGCATCCTGAATATGCACAATCATAGAATCCGAAATACTGATAGAAACCCAGTACATAACTTTTCTGGCTCTCTCATGCCATCCTTTAAATGCTTGCATTTCCTGTTGATTGGGAACATTAGGAAGAACTGGTTCTCATTCATTTCCTGTAATGAACTCCCAATAGCCTTTTCCCATAAGGAAATTCATCATTCTAAACTTCCATGCTTGGAAGTTGTTCTTGTTAAGCTTTTCAGTGACAATTTGTCAAAGAGAATTAGATGCCATTATAGAATACTGCAAAATATTATGTCATTGCAAAAAAACACAGCTTTTGCCTCACACGGGCAGATCTGCAAAATTGACGAAAGTGGTATTTGACCACACAGCCACTTCCTAGTGACGATTTTGCATCAATAGGCAACAAGGATGATTCTGCAACTCCCAATATCTCTGCGCACAGGCATACAATGCAATTTCCGTGGCAACTTTTCATCGACTTACAAAGCAGTGGTCGCACAGCAACAACAAGGCCTTTTTTTGAGTGCCTGTGAAGAACTTCCACCTCCAAAATAGGCCTCGAAACTTCCCTCTCACCACACCGCAAAGGGCATCTCAATCTGAGACAGTGCACTCTTGCACTTTCGGCTGTGCTACCTACAGAGATTTGCTCCCAAACTCGAAAAAGGAAAGCAACACTAGTCCTCTTACCAGGACACTGCAAACTTGGTTTGCTTTCTTGAGCTCCTTACCACGAACCAGGCTCTGACACCATGTGAAGATAGTGGGAGAAATGGAAGGAGTCTCACTTGCGGCTTTCTCACATACACAATGGGGGAATACACACAAAGGTGGAGGCTGAAAACAGTTTACCTCTTCTTAGTTGTGAAAGCCAAAAGAACTCTAGTACAAAGAAATAGAAGAACCCTATATGTGGGTCTCAAACCAAACTTAGCTAACTAAGGTGGCATACTAACTGAGCCACAAACTAGAGTAGACGAGGATAGCTGTCATCTAGCTATTATTCGTGGGCGGTGTACCAACCGCATCTGTAGCTTAACAAGTCGGTGACATAAATGCACAATGGTCACCCTGGCATATCACGAGTGGAGCTCGATATCTCAACAAGGATATCATTGTTCCAAATGTGTCGCATGTGTTTCACGTGCGGACTCTAGGCTCAATAGCTAAGTAGTCAATCGTTGTCCAGCAATTCTCATTACAGCGGCTTCACTTGCTACCCTAGTTGCAACATTAAGAAAATTCATAATAGAAAAGTGATCTTAAAACTAAACAAATTTCAAAAGGTCTTTTTATCAACAAATAGAAGTAAACTTACAAAAGGAGTTGATGACATTACATAAGATTAATTTACTAGGATAGTCATATAAAATCTCCAAGACTTAATAATGGTAATAATAAACACCTTACAACGTTTCAAAAAGCATCATGATTCATATCCTCTATGTGAAAAGCCACTTGTCTTATGCTTGCCCATGAAATTGTCAACATTTAGAACATAAGAATACCCCATGCTTGAGAGGTACTTCTGCCAAAGTTGGTTTACTTTTGTTTGGTGAAGCAACATGCTTTGCAAACTTTTCCAAGAAACTATAGCTTTGGAATCCCAATTGCCATATTCTGATTCCTCAAATCTAACAAGCTCTTGAAATTAACATGACCATATCTCTTGTGCCATTTTGTGGATAGTGGCATCTGTTGCGGTTGAGATGACATGGCCTGTAAATCAGGTATTGTAGCTAGCATTCTGTATAAATGTCCGATGTGATGCTGATTCTAATTCTAAATTTGTTGATGATGATTACCACTTCTCTGGAATGATCTACCTCTGCCTCTGCCTCTACCTCTACTTTTGTCTAAAGCTGTGAATGCCTGATCATTAGAATGACCTTTTCGATCATGAATGGCCTAAGTCCTGAGTTCTTCACCAAGTAAGACTGACTGAAGTTCTTCCAGTGTTGAAATTTGCCGTTTAATGGCAATACTCTAGACTAGATTCTTGTATCCCGCTTCTTTTTTGGAGTACCCTCAAATTCTTCCTAGATTAAGAGATACGACTTGATCTAGGTGGAGGGGCAAAAGGAGTGCAAATGTGCTCAATGATGATGTGGCATTCAAGGGGTCACATGCAGTGACTATGCCTAGTAGGGACTGTGCCTGTGGAGCCCTGTGCTAAGATGGTAGTGAGTATCACATGAAGTGCCTGTGGAGCACTGTGTGTGCCTACAAAGGGGTAATGCCACATGGCAATGATGATATGGCAATGTTGATTGGGCACTGATGACTGGATAAGGTTGCTGATGTGGTAGTTGACCTATATGATGACATGGCATGTCACCATGGCAACTAACATGGCATGGTGCTGTGGCTGTGGTCCCTGGTCAATGATGATGTGGTAGATATTTGACCAATGCTGACAATGGCACTAGGTGCAGTTAGGTCTACCCAAGGTTAGGTAACCCTAGGTGATATGGTAGATAAGGTCTGCCACATGGAAAATAGGGGTTGACATGTGTCAACTGTCACACCACACCTTGGTATGTGGTGAGATTTAGACAACACCTTTATGAAACAGCTCAAATATGTTAATAGTCTCCCTGAAGAAGTTTCATTTGGGAGATTGCAAGATTGCAGCCACTCCCATGGAGCAGAGTTTGAAACTTACTAAATATTTAGAAAAGCCTACAATCAATGATAGTTACTACAAGCAGCTCATCGGATCTCTTATATATCTAACTATCACACGGCTAGATATTTGTTATGCAATACGTTCACTAGCACATTTTATGGCAAGTCCAAAACAGTTTCACTGGAATGCAGCCAAAAGAGTTTTGAGATACATCAAAGGTAAAGACAATTTGGAACAAAATACAAAGAAAGTCATCCAAGGTTGCATGGATACTATGATAGTGAAATATGCCAAAGATCATGAGACTAGGAGATCGACATAGGGATATGCATTTTTCCTTGGTCAAGCTACTATATCATGGTTGTAAAATAAACAACCAATTGTTTCTTTGTCTTCAGCTGAAGCATAATATAGGGCACTCACTATTGTCTCAAAAACAAACTACTTTGATGAATCAAAACCAACAATACTATACTGTGATAATCAATTAGCTCAAACATTGGCCAAGAGTCTAGTATATCACTCCAAGACAAATCACATTGATGTCAGAGAGCACTTCATCAGAGAAAGAGTATTACTTGGTGACATCACACTGTATCATTGTGATAGCAAAGAGAATGTTGCAGACATCTTTACCAAGCCACTCAGTAAAGAGCTTTTTGAGAAGCACCGACAAGCTCTTAGTTTGACACAGAGGAAGGACATTCCCATTAAAGGGTGTGATGGAAGGACACAGAGGAAGGACATTCCCATTGAAGGGTGTGATGGAATGTAATTCTCAATCCTTGCTTGATTCCCCAGAATCATCATCTTGAGGGAAGGCCTACCTCATGATATTGATCTTGAGGGAAGGTGTTGAGAGATCACACTCAACATCATGTGATTATATGTGCATAGCACTAACACATACAGAGTGCTATAAAGGAAAGTGTAATATGCCCTAACCCTAACTCTAAATGGGTTTGTATATATATTCTACATTTTCAACTAGATCTAGTATACAGCTAGTCATTTGTGGTGTGCTCTCTAGCTATGCCCTCTCTCCTCATCTCCACTCTTCTCCTCTCCCCTCTTCATATTTTGTCACATACTACTCTGATTTCTTTTTAGTTTTCTTTTCCAGTTTTGGATGGTATCATATGCACCAAACAAAACACAAAAAGGTCTTGTACATGCCCTCTCTACTTACCTTGTGCAATTTAAGAGGGGGTGTTGAGGATGGTGTAAATTGCACCATACCTCTAGGACATTAGGGTAAAAGCCTAACCCTAACCCTAACCCTAAGGGGTTCACATGTATATCTTCATGTTCATTTTCAATACAACTTACTATAAAGGTAGCTCTATTGCGTACACCCCTCTCTCTCTCTCACTCTCTCATTTCCATAACATAAAGGGAGGGCTTGTAGGAAAGGGAAAGAGAAGAGGGGGAAGAGGGGGAAGAGGATGGCATGAAAGGAAAAGAATAGAGGGGAAAGAGGATGGCATAAAAGAGGAAAATTTGAGGGTGAAAAGAGGATGGCATGTAGGAAAGGGAAAGAGAAGAGGTAAAATCATAGAGGGGAAAGAGGATGGCATGAAGGAAAGAGAGGATGAAAGGGAAAGAGGGAAAAAAAAAGAGGGGGAAGAGAAGAGGGAAAACAATAGAGGGAAAAGAGTAGAGGAGAAAGAGGATGGCATGAAAGGGAAAGAGTAGAGAGAATAGTGTAGAGGGGAAAAAGATTAGAGGCATGGAAGAGAGAGAGTAGAGGGGGAAAATTGGATGGCATTTAGGAAAGAGGAAACAAATGGCATGTAGCAAAGGGAAAATAGTAGAAGGAGGAAAGAGGATGGCATGTAATAAATGGAGAGAGAATAGGGATGAGAGTAGAGGATGTCCTATATGGAAGGGAAAGAGAAGAGCGAAAAGAGTAGAAGGGAAAAAAAAGATGGTGTTTAGGAAAGAGGAAAGGCATGGGATATAGGAAAGGTAAAGAAAAGAGGGGTGAGACTACAGGATGGCATGTAGTAAAGGAAAAGAGGAAAAGGGAAAGGAAAAGGGGACAAGGATGGCATATAAAAAAAATTGAAAGAGGGAAAGGGGAAGAGAAAGAGAAAGGGAAAGGGGAAGAGAAAGAGAAAGGAAAAGGGGTAAGAGAAAGAGAAAGAGAAAGGGAAAGGGGTAAGGGAAAGGGGTAAGGGAAAGAGGTGAAAGAGGAAAGGAAAAGCATATAATGTTTAGCAATATGGTGCCATGTGAACACAATTAGGGGCAAAGTTATGAGTAAAGGGCATGCTTTCACATGGCATGGAGGACTTATCCCACAAGTAAGCAAGAATATGGAAGTATGTACCCACTCCTAATAAAGGAGGTTCATTTGAAGTAATATCAATCAAGCACTCTGCACTCACTCAAGATTCTTTTTATGAATCTAAGCTAATCTATATTGAACCTAATTGACTTGAGTTACATGTCATGAGCACTCTCTTCATCATGTTTGCACATAGTTACATCCACCATAGACTAGGTAGAGCACTCCATAGATCCTGAGGCACTCACGTTTTTCCATGATATCAGAGATTAGGTCTAGCTCTCCTAGCTTAGGTCTATCTTTTCTAGATTAGTTTTATGTTGAGGAATGTAGAGTCCTTGTGACGAATCATTCCTTGGTGGAACAGATTGAATGAGCATTCTTTCATTTTGTTATGAGAGAATTCCATTCATTTTCTTGAGAGAGTTTTCTTCAAGTGAGAGAAAGAGTTAGTTTAGCTCTTCGTATTCCATTTTTCTATGTGAGAGACAGATGTGTGAAGATAGTGGGATAGAGGGAAGGAGTCTCACTTGCGGCTTTCTCACATGCACAATGGGGGAATACACACAAAGGTGGAGGCTGAAAACAGTTTTCCTCTTCTTAGTTGTGAAAGCCAAAAGAACTCTAGTACAAAGAAATAGAAGAACCCTATATGTGGGTCTCAAACCAAACTCAACTAACTAAGGTGGCATACTAACTAAGCCACAAACTAGAGTAGATAAGGATAGCTGTCATCTAGCTATTATTCGTGGGCGGTGTACCCACCGCATCTGTAGCTAACAAGTCGGTGACATAAATGCACAACGGTCACCCTGGCATATCACGAGTGGAGCAGCTCGATATCTCAACAAGATGTTCTTGTAAGATTATTCCATCGAGGTCTTGAGAGAGATTCATTTTTTTTCTTGGTGTTTTAAAGGAAGAAAGAGAGAATTTTATGACGATATCTGGCAATCTTACAATAAACAATAGTAGCCAAAGCCAAATCATCTAGCACTTTAATGGCAACATAAAAGCCATACAAAAGACAAGCACAACAAACAAAGTTACAACAATGCTAAGCCAAAGTAATCTAACTCAGGGCCTTTTTCATCAACAAAAACCATCTTGCTATTGACATTTATCTCTTGAGTTGGGCTAGACAAGGGTAGCATGACAGATAGCCAACAAAGAAGGCTAGCACCTTCTATGCAACCATAAGAGGAAGCACTAAGGAAAGACCACAAGGCAAAAACATAAAGAAATGGCAAGAAGCCAACCCACAGCTTCACACAAAAAGAAACTCATGGAGGTGAGCAATAGGTAATGACTAAGGCACAATAATCTAGTAGTCAAGCATATATAGGGCATTGCAAGTAGCCATAGTAGTATAGCCTTGCTTGTAGCACAAAGCCAATCTATAGCAATGACTCTATAGCCAATCGACAAGGCTAAAAAGCAATGTAGTCTTCAAACAACAAATAACACTCAATGACCACTAAAAGTGACATCATGGATGACCAACAACACCAACGCCAACAAGAAATTCCTCAACAATAGGCTATACATTAGCATCAACTATAGAGAATCTAGAAATGCTTGAAAGACTAAGCAACAATGACTCTCCACTTTGACATCTATACTACATTAAGCTAGACATGAGTGACAAATGCAAACATGACTTATAAACTCTAGCATCGACCCATCGAGATGTTACCATTGCTTCTAGAAAACCTTTCTTCAAATTTCAACCTTAATTCCACCTGGTAATGCCATGTGGTGCAAATGGGTTCCACTTAAGGTGACCTTCACCCTATGGTCAAAATCTTGACATGCGGCCACCTTATCTAAATTGCTACATCAGTAAGACATGTGGATAGCCATGTCATTACTAACACATGGTGAACAATGCCAAATAATTACACTATAATCCCTTGCTAAGTATAGTATTTTGTAAGCTACATGTGAACGTACACTATCACATCATCACAGTGCCATGTCATCAATTGGACACCTCTTCTTGATCAAAAACTTCAACAGCCCATAATTTTCAATCCAAGAAAAATTAGTCATGATTTAAAAAGGAAAAATGATCATCTTTTTTAGCTCTACATGCTTATCAAGTCAAAAAATTTGTATTCAATTAGACTCTTCCACTATTGAAAAAAATAACTTGTTAATACCTTTGCAAACAAATTACAAAGCAAAGCATGAATGCACAAATCGCTATTGTAAGCATGCAAAAAGAACAAGTGCCTGAGATGATCATAGCACACAACATGGCATCCACACATAAACCATTGTGGTACAAAGAATCATGCATCAAGGATCATCAATCAAAGAGGAGTAGCCCATGTTTTGTAAAGGTCACCAAATGAGTAGGCCTTAGTTTCCAAGTATCAAACCTGACCACCTAAGAGTAGCTATGTAAGCACCTAGGGGAGGCATTGATCATGTTATAATACCACACTTGACCACCTTAAGTAGCAAGTATGTGCTAAGGGGAGGTGATGGACTTTTGTAAACTCACATCTGAGCACCTTGTAGTAGCCAATGCATCATGGCACCAAGGGGAGGTTTTGATAGATATGGTGCCATGTGCACATAATTAGGGTAATAGTTATGAGTAAAGGGCATGCTTCCACATGGCATGGATGACTTATCCCATATGTGAGCAAGCATATGGAAATACGTACCCACTCCTCTAAAAGGTAGGTTCATTTAAAGTACTACTATCAAGCACTTTGCACTCACTCAAGATTCATTCTATGTGTCCAAGCTAATCTATCTTGGAACCTAAGTGACTTGAGTTACATGTCATGATAACTCTCTTCACGGTGTTTGCACATAGGTTCCATCCACTGTCCACTAGTTAGAGCATTCCGTATATCCTAAAGTACTCATGTTTGTCATATTAGGAGGGTATAGAGAAAGCATATAAGGAGGGATTGAGAAAGCAAGCAAACAATAAGACAAAGCAAGAATATAAGGGGGGGATAAAGAAACCAAGAAAGGAAAAAGGGAAAAGAAAACAAGAAAAGTAAGCAAGCAAGATAAGGATTTTCTTTGTTCTCTCATGTTTTATAGTTTCTTCTCTCATGTCTCCAAGTAGGGTGCTATATTTCTATAGGAACTTATGTTTCCAAGGACCTATGTTTCCATAGTTTCTTGAAGGAAAAAAAATCAAGGAAAAGCACACTATTGATAAGATGGGTGAACAAGTCCAAGAGGTTTTGGAGGAAGATATGCCAGATGCATATCACTGTAAAAGAGGCCTCTAGAGGAACGCCCTCCACATGTAAGATGCTTGATACATCGACTTTGAATGTGCATAATCCTAAAGTAGTTTCAAAATGCCTCAAGGATGTAGCTAGAAGCATGGGAAGCGGCAAAGAAAACAAGTTTAACTTCTTCAAAAACACATATCGCATGTTGGCTAGTTGATCTTACCTCATTGACGCATACCAACTTTGATGTTAAGATAGTCTCGATACTGTCTTGGAATATCCATGGTTGTTGTGATAAATCAAAACAAAAAGATATCGTCTCTGTTTTAGGGAAGCTTAGGTCTAATGTTGTGATACTTCAAGAATGTAAGTGTGGCCAGAATGACCCGTTTTGGTTCACAGTGCACAAGATGGGATACTCTGCATTTGTAAATTGCCCATTTCGTGGGAAGGGAAAAACTGCTATCTTAGCCAAATAAAAGGTTGATGTATAGGAGTTGTTGTCATGATGAGCATTAGTTATTTTCTACCTCTATGAATATTAAAGGTTTTCAGTTTAAGGTCATATGTGTCTATGTTCCTAATTCATCCGGAGAAAGAGCCACGTGTTGGGACAAGTTACCTTCTACCTTCTAAGGGGATTTTTGGTTTCTTGGCAATGATTCAAATTTTACTACTAAAAATATGCAGATTAGTCCAAAAGGGTTAGGTGGGTTCTCTTGGAGTAATAGGAGAAAAGGGAAAGAAATTTGAGCAGGCAGGCTCAATAGAATGTATGCCTCGTGTGATGGTACATGCTCCAATAAAAGGTGAGTACATCCTCGGTACTAGTATCTCAGACCATGCTCCACTCCTCTGGTCTTTTAGGATGCCTATCAAGGTTAAAATGTCCTTTGACCTTCCTTTTAAGCTCAACAATAGGAGGCGTCTTTAAGCTAACAAGGTCGATTAGAAAAGGGTGCCCCATAGCCCCCCTATTATTTGCAATAGCCTCATTTCCTCTTTTACACATGATCAAAGATGCCCTTAGGGACAATAATCTGCTTGGAGTTAGCTTAAACTCTGGGTCTCAGTTCATCTCCCAAATGTTTGCTAATGATTTAATGGCCTGTTGTAAGGAGAATCAAGTGAGTGTGGACACCTATTGGAGGTAAAATTGCAAGTCAGGAAATGGTACCCACTTGGGATGAACCTCTCTTTGGAATGAAAGAG
Organism: Dipteris shenzhenensis; assembly: GCF_047967505.1. Taxonomy (NCBI): domain Eukaryota; kingdom Viridiplantae; phylum Streptophyta; class Polypodiopsida; order Gleicheniales; family Dipteridaceae; genus Dipteris; species Dipteris shenzhenensis. The sequence continues at coordinate 15,356,370 of NC_141608.1, read as the reverse complement.
AGTTTTGACATCAAATGTAGCCAGACAATCAAATTCTAGTACAGTAAAAAGAATATTTCCAATAAGGTGAGGGTTCGAGTCTACATCTTTTTATTCCAAAAATATTAACCACCAAGGAGTGCCAGGTGTTGAGGGGTAACTCCACTACCCTACTAAGTCACTACCTCCAGGAATAGAATATAGCTTGTAACTAGAAAACAGTTATAACTGTCTCCAAGGACTCTCTTGGATTTTGTCTCTACAATGATTTCTATAGGCGACTGTTATCGGCAACAGACTGAGGTATTAGTCTAGTTTTGCTTAGCTCAGTTGTTGTTCAAGAAAATATCAAGAGGAGAGACTTTTGTGTTCATCTCTCCTGTACCTTTGAATGTCTTGAATTATATCTACAGTCCTTCTTTGAGTTATCCGCTCTATTTGTGACTATGTATTTTTCTTTGAAATTTCATTGCTTCCAGTTAAAGTTAGTCAAGTGTTTTGCATTGTGAGTTAACTGGGACAAATTTCCAAGCAACGAAACCAAATGGCATATTCGATTAATTATTTAGAGGTGGAGAGGCATAAGGGTGAAAAGTAGGGCAAATGGGGAGAGGGGTGTAGTAATGAGGGAGTGGGGGTGAAGTAATGAGGGAGGAATCCTAAAGGAAGACCATATGAAAGGGGAGGAAAAGGAAGGGGATGCACATGGAAAGGGGGATTATTAGTCTAAGGGGGACGCGGGTTAAGGGAGGGATCCAAATGCAAGATCTTTTAAAAGGGGAGGAGAAGGAGGAGAATGCACAAGTGAGGGACCGAGAGGGGGGATTATTTAACCTAATGAGAGTAGGGGGAGATGGCATAATGAGAGAGCAAGCTACAAGACATTATGAATGTAGAGAAGAAAGATGGGAAATTGGGAAAGGGTGTTAGGTTTGATCATAGGGCACTAATCAAATGAGAAGATTTTATGCCTGACATGCGTTTGAGGGGAGCACCTCACGATGCATTTTTAAAATATAATTTGTATAATTTTCCAAATATAGTTTGTATAACTTCTAGCAAATCCTACATGATACTTTTCCTCCTCTTTTACCAAAAGGTCACTTTCCTCATCCACTCAAGCCTATATGCAAGGTGTGTAAAAGATTGGGAGAAACAACAGTTAGATTTGTTCTTTCTCTCAATTTTGTTCAACTCCTTGGCTAAAGATTAAAGGAGCCTCTTCTACTTACAATCCCCATTTTACTACATCCTGTTGTACTTTTTGTCATATTTTTCAAGGTATGAGCTTTTCCTTAATTTACCTAGTATGTTGTGAGTTAGAGAGAGTTTAATGTCCTCTGTTTTTTATTTTCCATAACAAGACTGGCATGTGTAGTTCTATCCCTTCTTTACCATTTAGTTTCCCCTAAAAAAGTGGCACCTTTAGTACAATCCATTCTTTAACATTTTTTCCCCCTTATAAGATTGGAATATTTAGTTCTATCCATTACTTGACACCTAAATTTTCCTAACATGTACAGTGCAATACCATGTCATGTTTTCCACACTCACTCTATCTCTTATTACCTCTAACCTTAGCAACTTAAGATGTATGTTTCTTACTTATTCTTGCTCTATTAGATAGTAGTAGCAAAACCAACATGAAATATAAAAGAGAATTAAAAATGGGAATTTCTTATGTCGAGGAATGAAATTACATGGGGTATTCAATTAATTATTCAGAGGGTGAGAGGAACAAGGGTGAAAAGTAGGGCAAAGGGGGAGGGGGGGTGGAGTAATGAGCAAGGATGTTTTTATCGCATTAGTTTCGTTAATAAGCAGAAGTTTTATATGGCTTGTGAAAGTTTATATGCTTTTATAAAAATAAAAGTTCAATATATTTGCCACAATTTGAAACTAAAATTAAAAAAAGAGCTAGATTTAGCCTTTAAGATTATAAAATTATAAATAAAGTCCATGAAAATTCGCCAAAGTTTTATATAATAAATAAATATATTTGGAAATTTCCGCCAACATATAGAATATAAATTTTAAAAATTTGGCAAGATCTATAGAATTAAGCACCAAAGAAGACTTGTGCAATCAAGTGCAATCTAGTGTTAATATTTAATGTCTTTTAGAATGATAATAATGTGGAGGTTTTATCTATTTGAACATGAAGACATTTGATATTGCACAAAATGTAAATGCAATGTACTATTGTCACCAATATATCCAAAATAGTACAAATTGAATTTAGTTTCAATCAATACCTTAACTGGACCAATGTCTGGCCTTATATCCAATGTATATTTCACTAACTTAAGCCTATGGTAGGCCCATCACCAGCACTATGTCTACCCCTCCTCAAGTCATATAGTAGGGACATATGTCTTCATGCTTCTATCTTCAACAAGGACATGGAAGGACACTACATACATAGGTAAACATAAGCAACAAGTAGATTCTTAGCAAGAAGAATCAAATGATTCAAATCACACAAAATTAAAGAATGACATTTCTATGTGGACTTTTTGGGTGACATTTTCTATGTAGACTTTGTTAATATGGATCTATATGGTGGCATATGAGATAAAAAGATGTGTACGTGGAGTGCACATGTGTGTTGTACGATTGTTTCTTTGCTATGTATGTGTGTATTAAACTATATACATATATACATGTGTATCTTATATTACACACACACACACACACACACACATCTGCTCATCCTCCCGTGTCTGAATGATTTTCCTCACTTTTGGAAGAAGTTGACTCACCCTCGTGTGATCTTCTTGGCTCACAATTCATGTTTGAGCTTTCTCATTTGTCTCTAGCTTAGCTTGCAGCTTGTATATATATATATATACGTGTGTGTGTGTGTGTGTGTGTGTGTGTGTGTGTGTGTGTGTGTGTCCTTGATTGATTGTCTTAAATTAGACAAAGGTATTGTTATTTATCCATTAGATAAAGGTTTTTTTCTTATAATCTTATAAATAAATAAATAAATATAGCCTAACTTGGTCCCACTTTAGTCAGCCATAGTGTTCTATCTAAGGTGTGCATAAGGATATAAATATAAATATATATAAATACACACACACACGCACACACACACACACATGCATGCATATTTAAAAATATACCTTTATAAGTATATATAATTAACCTACGATATATAAGTATCCTTAAAAGTTTTTTTGTAATTTTTAGAGATTATATTTGCATGTATATATTGTTGAGATATCGAGCTCCACTCGCGATATGCCAGGGTGACCGTTGTGCATTTATGTCACCGACTTGTTAGCTACAGATGCGGTTGGTACACCGCCCACGAATACCGCCCACGAATAATAGCTAGATGACAACTATCCTTATCTACACTAGTTCGTGGCTCAGTTAGTATGCCACCTTAGTTAGTTGAATTTGGTTTGAGACCCACATATAGGGTTCTTCTATTTCTTTGTACTAGAGTTCTTTTGGCTTTTACAACTAAGAAGAGAAAAACTATTTTCAGCCTCCACCTTTGTGTGTATTTCCCCACTGTGTATGTGAGAAAGCTGCAAGTGAGACTCCTTCCCTCTCTCCCACTATCTTCACATGGTATCAGAGCCTTGTTCGTGGTAAGGAGCTCAAGAAAGCAAACCAAGTTCGCAGTGTCCTGGTAAGAGGACTAGTGTTGCTTTCCTTTTTCGAGTTTGGGAGCAAATCTCTACAGGTAGCACAGCCGAAAGTGCAAGAGTGCACTGTCTCGGATTGAGACGCCCTTCGCGATGTGGCGAGAAGGCATTATATGCTGCGGGAAAGGAGGAAGCCCTTGGTGACTTTATTTTTCTGATTCGAGGTCATTTCGGGGCCCGTTTTGGAGGCGGAAGTTCTCAGCAGGCACTCAGGAAGAGGCCCTGTTTTTGCTGTGCGACCACTGTTCTACAGGTCGATGAAAAGTTGCCGCAGAAATTGCATCGTATGCCCGTGTGCAGAGATATTGGGATTTGCAGAATCATCCTTATTGCCTATTGATGCAAAATCGTCACTAGGAAGTGACTGTGTGGTCAAAAACCACTTTCATCAGGTTTGCAGATTTGCCCTTGTGAGGCAGAAGCTGTCTTTTGCAGTGATAGAATATTTTGTAGTGTTTTGTAATGGCGTTTGATTCTCTTTCACAGATTGTCACTGAAAAGCTTGACAAGAACAACTTCCAAGCATGGAAGTTTAGAATGACGAATTTCCTTATGGGAAAAGGCTACTGGGAGTTCATTACAGGAAATAAAGAAGAACCAGTTCTTCCTAATGTTCCCAATCAACAGGAAATGCAGGCATTTAAAGGATGGCATGAGAGAGCCAGAAATGTTATGTACTGGCTGTCTATCAGTATTTCAGATTCAATGATTGTGCATATTCAGGATGCAAGTACACCAAAGGTGGCATGGGATACTTTGGCTAAAATGTACAGCACAAATACGCAGGCCAGGAAAATGCAGCTCAAGCAGGAGCTGCACAATGTGCAGAGAGAAAATATGAGCATCAATGACTACCACATGAAGGTGAAGAAAATTGCGGATGCACTTCCTTCCATTGGGTTGCTAGTGGATGATGACGATTTAGTTTCTGTGACCTTGAATGGTCTAGGAAAGGATTATGCACAGTTCCGAACATCCATTGCCGTCCATGAAAAATTTCCTGATTTTGAGGAGTTGACTGCTCTTCTTATTTCTGAAGAGCAAAGAAATGGTGGTGCATCTTCTTCAGGAGGAACTTCAAAAGAAACTGTCTTCTACTCAAATGCTGGAAGGGGTAGAGGTAGAGGTAGAGGAGGCCGATCTGGAGGCCGTGGTAGAAATCAGAATATGCAGCAAACTCAAGAAAACCAGTCCTATGCAGGAGGACGTGGTAAGTCTAGAGGCAGGGGGAGCCAAAGAGGTCATGGTGGATGGCAAAGAGGCCAAAATGCAAACAGCAATGTTGAATGCTACTACTGTGGTAAAATGGGGCATATGGCTAAAGACTGCTACAAAAAGCAGAATGACATTATGAATGGAAAATTGCAGCAAGGCAATTATGCATCCTCTAGTAGACAGGGTGATGACAAAAATGAGCATTTGTTTATGGTACAGCATATGACAAATTCTGTGACAAGTGCAGAATAAAGCAATGATGTGTGGTATGTTGACTCAGGTGCGTCAAACCACATGACGGGTCATGCTGATGAATGGATGCAGGATGCAAGGAAAATGGAAAAACCAGTTTGTGGAGACTGGTGATGATACTGCACATCCTATTGTGCAAATTGGCAAAATTCCTTTGTCTATGCAGGATGGGAAAAAGAAATACTTGTCTGATGTATTTCATGTCCCGAACATCACCAAGAACCTGGTTTCTGTTGGTCAAATGGTTGAGCAGGGCTTGCAGGTCAGATTCAATCCTCATGGATGCTTTGTTGAGGATATGGAAAATAATGGTCGCTTGATAGCAAAAGGAAAGAAGAAGGGCAGGATGTTTACACTGGATGCAGACATGCCTAAATTGAGTGCAACAATGTTTGCACATGGGACTGGTGTAGTTGCAGATATTGATATCTGGCATAAACGCATTGGTCATGTTAATGTACAGCGACTTAAATCAATGCAGGCCCAAAATATTGTTGCAGGATTGCCTAAATTCAAGGTTGCAGAAATGCATAAGGTGTGTGAAGCCTATTAATTTGGAAAACAGGCAAGGAAACCATTTCCTAAGCATGTTCAAGAGAGTAAAAAGCCATTGGAATTAATCCACTCTGATGTGTGGACTACTAAAGCTGCATCTATTGGAGGCTGTCACTATTTTGTCACATTTATTGATGACTTCAGCAGAAAACTTTGGGTGTATTTTATGAAAAAGAAAAGTGAAGTGTTTGGGCACTTCAAAGTTTTTAAATCTATGGTTGAAAAAGAAACAGGCCTACAAAGAAAATGCCTAAGGTCAGATGGAGGGGGAGAGTACCTCTCAAATGAGTTTGCAAGGTTCCTGCAGGAGCATGGCATAAAGCAGCAATATTCATGCAGTCATACCCCACAGCAAAATGGAATTGCAGAAAGGAAAAACAGGAATATTGGAGAGGTATCTCGGGCCATGCTAAATGAAAAAGATCTACCAGATTATTATTGGGCTATTATTGGGCTGAAGCAGTTGCTACAGCAGTTTATATAATGAACAGGACTCCCACTGCAGCAATACATGGCATGACGCTAGAGGAGATGTATACTGGTAGGAAACCAGACATTTCTCATTTGAAAATTTTTGGTTGCATTGCCTATGTTCATGTGCCAAATGAGTTGAGGTCCAAGTTGGATCCAAAGGCTGAGAAGTGCATCTTTATTGGTTATTCTCTACAGCAGAAAGGGTATAGATGCTATAACCCTTCTACACGTCAGTTCACAGTGAGCAGAGATGTTGTTTTTTATGAGATGAGCAGCTGGTATAAACCAGTAAATGTGATGATTGATGTAGATGCACAAAATGGTAATGCTGCACAAAATTCACAGCAGCAATCACAAAATATCAGTGGACCTGCAGTGTCCTCTAGCAATGGTTCACATACTTCGCCATGGATAGGTAGATTGAGATCAGGAGAATCTCCTCAAAGCAATGCAGATAGTGGTATGCAGATATCACAAAAAGGATAAGAGAAGGTAGATTCGCCCATGTCTGATGTGAATGCAGGTCACTCTTATGTGGATGGTGAATCCAGTGACTCAGAGCAGAGCATTGATGATGAGTTGGGTATTCCTTCTGTTGTTACACCTAGAGTAAGGAAGACCAAGGATGTTTTGAGAGCACCTGGAAGTGAGCCTATTTTGCACAGCTCTACCAGGGTTAGGTATCCTGTAAAGGGGCTGAAATATGATGGATTTACAGCCATTCACTATGCCTATATGGTCAAAGTGATACAGGAACCAGAACCCACTTCTTTATAGTAAGCCATGGGAAATGAAAAATGGGAGAAAGCCATGGATGAAGAAATGGATGCCTTGGATGCAAATGCTACATGGGAATTGGTGCCTTTGCCTAAAGACAAGAATGCAATTGGTTGTAAGTGGGTTTATAAGATCAAGCACAATGCAGATGGTTCTGTGAATAGATACAAGGCAAGATTAGTTGTCAAGGGGTATGCACAGACATATGGCATTGATTATGAAGAAACTTTCAGCCCGGTTGCAAGGATGGCAACGGTAAGAGCAGCCATTGCTATGGCTGCATCAAAGGGATGGTCTTTACATCAGATGGATGTAAAGAATGCCTTCTTGCATGGTGATTTGCAAGAAGAGGTTTTTATGGAGCAGCTAGCAGGTTATGTTCATGCTATTCATCTTGAGTTTGTTTGTAGGTTGAAGAAAGCCTTGTATGACTTGAAGCAAGCTCCTAGAGCATGGTCTGACAAGATAGGGCAGTATCTTGTCACTATTGGCTTTCAGATTTCCAAGGCAGATTTCTCACTCTATGTGAGAAAAACAGAGAAAGGGATTATGCTGCTTGTCATTTATGTTGATGATTTGATCATCACAGGTGATAGTGATGAAGATATCCTTCATGTGAAAATGCTATTGAGGCAGAAGTTTGAGATGAAGGATTTGGGAGAGCTGCGTTATTTCTTGGGCATTGAGGTGATTAGATCACCAAGTGGGATACAGCTCTTGCAGAGGCAGTATGGACTGGACATGCTGTCCAAATATGCGATGACAGGTTGTAAGCCTATTTCAGTTCCTTTGGAGCAGAATGTGAAGCTAAGCGCAGATGCAGGTGAGCTTCTGGAAGACCCTACTATGTACAGACGCATAGTAGGAAGTTTGATTTACATGACTATTACCAGGCCAGATTTGAGCTATGCTACTGGGTTGGTAAGTCAGTTTATGCAGGCTCCAAGGAAACCGCATTTGGATGCGGCTAGATGCATACTCAGGTATGTGAAGTCCACATTGCAGTATGGACTATTTTATGAGGCTGGGGTTCAGATACAGTTGCATGGATACACTAATGCTGATTGGGCTGGTAGTATTTCTGATAGACGATCTACCAGTGGATATGTGTTCTCTTTTAGGAGTGCTGCAGTCAATTGGAGCAGCAAGAAACAGCCTACAGTTGCCTTGTCGAGCACAGAGGCTGAGTACAGGGGTGCAGCAATGGCTGCATGTGAGGTAGCTTGGTTGCATAAGCTACTCTATGATATGCATCAGTCTACAGATGGGCCAGTTGTCATTTATTGTGACAACATGAGCAGTATACACTTGGCAAATAACCCAGTCTATCATGCTAGAACAAAGCTGGTGCATTATCACTATGTGCGGGAGAAGGTTTTACTAGGTCTTATTGATCTAGTTTATGTCAGCACAGAGGATCAGGTAGCTGACATATTCACGAATGCATTGGGCGCAGAGAAGCTGCGCAAGTTCAGAGACCTGCTTGGTGTGTAGGAATTGGGATTGAGCTCGAGGGGGAGTGTTGAGATATTGAGCTCCACTTGCGATATGCCAGGGTGACCGTTGTGCATTTATGTCACCGACTTGTTAGCTACAGATGCGGTTGGTACACTGCCCACGAATAATAGCTGGATGATAGCTATCCTTATCTACACTAGTTCGTGGCTCAGTTAGTATGCCACCTTAGTTAGTTGAGTTTGGTTTGAGACCCACATATAGGGTTCTTCTATTTCTTTGTACTAGAGTTCTTTTGGCTCTTACAACTAAGAAGAGGAAAACTGTTTTCAGCCTCCACCTTTGTGTGTATTCCCCCATTGTGTATGTGAGAAAGCTGCAAGTGAGACTCCTTCCCTCTCTCCCACTATCTTCACATATATATAAATAAATAAACACACACACACACACACTATAACCTTGGGGATCCTTGTGATCAATGGGTGTACATACAATTTTACACACTTTAATGGCTCTACATGGAGGCAAGAAGAGCATGGGGGAGAGTATTTGGAAGAATTGGGAATTGTTCACTTGATTTGTTTCATTTTCCTCTCTAAGGAAGAGCATTCACATCTTACTTGTTCCATTTGTCCCATCCCCTTAAAATTTTTGTTGGGATGGAGATGGGATGTGGCACTGGGTGTATTATGGAGAGGGAAATATTTGATTACCCTTGCACACCATCAATGCTTGCTAGCCTTTTGTGTATTGGGACCACCATTGCATGGGAATATGAGTCAGAATGGCCGCCATGTATAGTGTACTTAAGACATATGACTAACGTGCATGGTGGAAGGACATATCTAATTTTTATAGAGGAATGGGGCTCTAATGTACATTGGAGGAATGGAGCTCTAGTAGATATTCTCCCTTGGATTAGAGAGACGAGAGTAGTGCTAGAAAAAAACCATCCTTTAGTATATTTTAAACTAGTAAAAATGGAAAAATCCAGACTTAAGTGGTGAGAAGAAGGTTATTTAAAAGGATAAAATTTTATGGCAATCTTGACTTTAATGGTATTTGTAAGATATACCTTGAAAATCAAGGTTAGATTAATAACATGTCTTTGGAATACCGGTTAATGTTGCATAAAGACTTTATAAACTAAATGTTGTATTATTGTTTATATTATTAATAATGTTTAAACAAAAATTTCCATGTGGATTGCATGATAAGCGTTGATCAAATCTGATTCCATGATCACCATTGATTGCTCATTAGATCTGTGGTTCTAATCCTCTTATCCATTAGCTCAATTTTCCAAGTTCCAATATACACTCTTTCTCAAACTCTCGAGTCTAGAGTCTCCTCAACTTTGAAGCCTCATGCTATCACATCTCTATGCCCAGACCCCAGATTCCAATGCCCCTTCCCAAATCCCTACTAGCGTTTGCTTGTAAGTTGTGAGTCGTCATTCTTTACTGTTGACTCGTGAGCATGCTTCCTGTTACATCAATCTTAAAAGAAAGCCCTTTCAAGCTCAAAGTTTGGAGATCAGAGAAGTCATGACTCGGGAGTCGGCATTGGGCAACTCAACTTGGCTAAAGCATCAAATCACTCCATACTGAAGACTCAGTAGGAGGACTCCTGACCCGTCACCCAGGTTTTTGCTACTTTCACTTTCACTTTGAAGTTTTAACTTTGGAGCATTTCTAGATGTTGTGAGTCACAACTTGAAGTGAAGGCCGAGCGTAGTGTGCAGCTGGAGGCTTGCAATCATTCAATCGTTTAGCCAGAGCAAGTTAGAGACTCATCGGGAGTCGAGAGGGCTGTTTGAAGTTTCTATGAATCTACTGCCTGCATGTCTCTAAATTCTAGTTGCTCTAGAGTCCATGACTTGGTCGTTACCTGAGATGGTCCATGGCTAAGTGCTTCAAAATTCGTAGATGTTCTTTACCTGAGTGATGAATTGTGACTCGTTACATGTGGAAGCTAGGAATTCCTGATCGAAAAGGAGGTGATGTGATGAAAGCCGTCGAAACTTGCTGTGCAGCCAAATATTGTTGCTGTTGGGGAGCTACTTTGGAGTTGGGTTGCACCTGCTCTTAGGCAAACTTGATGGATGTGTAGGTTGGAGGAGTTGATCGGATAGATTAGCCACCATTGCTGTTTTGCCATTGCCAACATGGTGGCTACTATTTTGCCATTGCTTGCAATGCCTTGGTGCTGTTTTCCATTGCCAACGCCATCCCTCAATTGCCAACATGTGGTAGCTGGCTATTGTTTGGAAATTACCACCCCAAAACTCCATTGTGATCTGCGGGAGCCTAGAGGCTTTGCACATGAGTGGTGGGAGGCTGGCTGCTGGAGCACCTTCACGAAACCTCTAAGTTGTGAGCCTTGAGGCAGCTAAAGACGACTGGTCACTGCATGATAGTTGCACGCCATCCTTCCCACATGATTATTGATCGCCGTCAAGGGCTGAAAATGCTTCGCCTATCAATGACAAACTGCCCACAAGAATGGCCTCAATTTTTTAAATCCACTTTGATTATCAAGCTACTCTTTGGAAATTTGTATTTATTAACTATAATGTTACCCTTTATTGCATTTTTAATACTACTACATGGTTTTATGCTTTTTGAAATTATTAAGTGTTGGAAAATGTATTTTCATATTGTGCAGGAAATTTGTATAGTACATGCCTCAATGATTTTCCTGCCACTTCCAATTCTCAAGCATTGAACCTTTACTCTAGCTCCACTAGTAGGGTCACAATCTGAGCATCCCTAGGCTTGTCTTCTAAGGAAATTCTTAAGCTCTACCTTATCTTTGTATTTGGCTTACCTCCCTTGCTTCTTCGAACTTCTAGTTGCCCATACAACAACTCTCATTGCAAGGTCCCACCTTAGGCATGGGTCATCTGCTTGAACCCTAGCCACCCTCCACATCTTCCTAATTAGCCTGCAAAAAATTTTAGACTTTAAGGAATCATTATTGAACTTGAAGGGGATGTCAAATGATCTCCTAATCATCACTGAGGGAACCCCAAACCTCCAGATAACTGGAATATGGTTTGACATGCAAGTCTCGAGCACAAATTCACACTCCATCATTTAAAGGACCTTGAGTCTTGTTAGTCATCTTAGAAGCCTCAGAAACTTCATCTTCACACTTTAACCATCTCGAGGGCTTCGCCATGACCTATATTTTGTGGAGGAGAGAGCCTTTCGTGCATGAGCTTCCCGCTCGGTTCCTTCCTGCTCCAACTTTTTCAAGTCAAGTTTTGTCACTTCGTGTATATGCCAACACGGCTACAAACTATGAATGGTGTTGAGAATGGAATCCTTCTCCCAAAGTGAAAGCTAAAATTTCTCATGGGATGATGGATCTTAATCTTGCCATATCTTGCAAAATTGAATCGCTCAATGTTGCAAAATTTTAGTGCCACTTTTGAAATCTCCTTCTCCTCCTCCTTGCTACCTCCTTCTCCCCTAGGCTCCATGACACCCTCTTTCTAAAACATCACCTCTCTTCTCCCTCTCCTCCTCTAATGACCTCCTCTTCAAACGCTAGCTCCTCCTATTCCTCTACTTTGGTGTAATGCCACTTATTGAAGTAGTACAAAGCTCAAGCTCACAAGTGATAGAAAAAAATCAAGCACACTTAGCACCGCCAAGAGTGGGTAGACTACCTTTGTGTGAAGTATACATACCATGCCTCAAATCTGGATATCTCAAAGTCCTTACATTGAGAATACTACCTTTGAGACATGCTTTAGGTAGTGTAGTATTATGATTTCACACATGAAAGAAGGGCTTGGTTCAGGAAGTGGTGTCTAGTTCCTATGCTCACAAGGTAGGGGGCTAAGAGGCACCATGACCTAGGACCAAGTTTCTTAGATCTAGTTGACAAGCTGAAGAAATCTATGCTTATTTATTTTCTAAAAGTTTTTGTTGTGAATATGCATATGCATCATTGTCTGTGATGTGCTCTTTCTTTTTTAATGTATTTATTGGTGCATTGTATAGAGTATTAAAATTGGTTTGGCATGCTTTATGTAGTGTAGCATTATGATTTCAAACATGAAAGAAGGGCTTGGTTCAAGAAGTGGTGTCTGGTTCCTATGCTCACAAGGCAGGGGGCTAAGAGGCACCATGACCTAGGACCAAGTTCCTTAGTTCTAGCTGACAACTTGAAGAAATATATGCTTATTTATTTTCTTAAAGTTTATGTTGTGAATATGCATATGCATTATTGTTTGGTATGCATGATGTGATGTGATCCTTGTTTTTTTAATAAGTTGATACCAATTTCATGTATGTTGGGCTATGATAAAGTTGTTCCATTTCTTAGATTTAGAACTATTTTTGAATGCTCTTTTATTTTCATCCTACATATGGTTAAGGGATGGAAGGATCTAAGCATAAGGCTATTGATTTTGAGTTATCTAAAGGACAATGGAAGTATGTCAATCAGGTCCTTTGAGATGAGCTTCTTGTAGAGATAAATAACATGAGTACAAAGGAGATGGAGATGACCATAGAAAGCACTTCTAGATTGCATACTCTAAAGAGCAAAGTTGTTTTGAATACAAGGCATCAAGTAGAACTGGATCCTAACAGGAAACACCTTGTAGGGATCACAAAATGGTGACACTGATGTTATGCTATGGGTAGAGAGCAACATTGGGAATGTCTTGGCTCGATTTAATGAAGCATGCGCAAGGAACCCAACATTTGCAAATGATATTAATGAGGAAAAGATGCATTTATGGAATTCCTTCTAGGCTAAAAATAAGGCAAAGGTTATAAGGTCGGATGTGAAAACCATACTAGCTGTAAGTTAGGAGAAAAAGTCAGCAATTGCTTTCGAAAGGGCAGAGGAAGTAGCAAAAGGAGAAGAAAGTGCAAGGATTTTGAATGGAAAAATATGAGAAGTGCAAGGTAGTGATTCTCAAAAGCTACAGATCAAGGCAAGTCATATAAGCAATGTGTCCTTCATGATGTACATAACTGAAAATGAGATCCAAGTTGGTGAAAAAACAGGTTCTGGCACATATGGATTTGTCTACAAAGTACAACTCACAGGTGCTCCAGGATTATTTCTGTATATATGCTATGCTGGAAAGCAATATAAGGGTGACATAGGGGATCATACACGAGAGGCAATGAAGGAGGGACAAATGCAAATTCGGCATCTTGTGCTTGTTCGTGTTATTACAGCAACTCTAGAAGAGCCCTTGTGGACTATCACACCATATTTTAACGGTGGTAGCTTGATGGACTTCATGATAACTTTACCATATGAGCAAGGCAGGTTTAGGTGCTATGTTGACATAGTCCTAAATGAGGCAAAGAAATGAAGGCAAGGGCACAAGGAACATTCGAAGATGTATGCACAAGGGAGCAAATAGAGCAAATTAACTACTTTAGTTCAAATGTGCACCACATTATACATGCACTCATTACTGGATTAGCAAGGTTACATAAGGGTCAATGGATTCATACAACCTTACATAGAGGGGTGGGAATGAAGAGGGGGACTATGGCACAAGGGGGAAGGAAGAGGGGGAAGAGGAGCATGTACATGATGGGAGGTGGAATGTAGAGATGGAGACATCAAGGGAAGAGAGTCATGCTTTATTGGAAAGGAAGTATGGGGGGGAAGAAATCAAAGTACTAGCTAGGTGGCTTTACAAGAATGAGCGTGTCTGATCAAGGAATATCCCCCTCCTTTTATAGCCAAGAGAGGGGGTCTCTCCCAATAAATGCATCCTCCCACATACGTGGTGTGTGTGGAAGAGTCTCCCATGTGGGCTAGGCGGTTACGCACTCTCAATTGTGTGTGACAACCCTTTGCCTCATTTTTCCACATAAATCAACCCCCATATCCCAAGTCTAAGATACTCCCTTGGTCTCTTCCCAATTTTATAATACATTCAAACATCTAGGAGGACAAGTGGAGGGTTGGCACAAGGAATCTTACCACCTCATCCTACTTTCCCATTATTTAACTTGCATTCTTGGACTTTCTACACCCCCCCCCACATGGGCCTATCCTACATGGAGGGAATAATCCAATATAATATCCATCTCCACCTATTTTATATTACTTTTCACATGATCCTTGGGCCATATCTCACTAAATGTAGGTGTGGGACTGCCTAGGTGGAGGGGTGGTACATGGAGGACCCATGCAACCTTATCATTTTATATTATTACTACCATGGATTATGTACAACACACCTTATGGGTCCTCTTACAAGGAAGGGTGGCACATGGTCATGCCCTGCCACCTCAACCCTGGGCCTTATGCACACCATATTTTATTATACCATTGCCACACATACAAGCACACACACATATTTATGCCTTTTACTTTGGTCGAATTTATCCATAACAGCTCCCCCCCCAGGCAGGGAATGCACAGCATTTCCATGCCTGGGACCATCACACACAAAGAAGGGCTTGAGATAATGCTTGTTGATCACCTTCTTGCCATATGGTTCATGCAATTCCTAAACTTGTACAGACCCATTGCTACGTTCCTTGATGACTTTGTATGGACCAGTCCATAGTGGCAGGAACTTCTTATCCATTTGGTGGTCCAATCTGTTATCAAAGCATAGCACAACATCCCCCTTAGCAAAGTGTCTTTCCCATCCCTTGCAAATTTTAGCATCCAAGCAGGCCTTTTGTCGATTCTTTTGTTTGATGTAGTGCAAGGCATCGAGTTTCATCTGACTTCTCAAGTTGTACCAGCCTAGCCTTTACATGTTCATCTTCTGTCATCCTCTGTTCTTGTCCCAATCTGAAGGCCGGAATCTCTATCGCTAGGGGTAGAACTACCTCAGTACCATACACCAACTCAAAAGGAGTGTGACCTATAGACATTTTATGAGTGATGTTGTAAGCCCACACAGCTTCAGTGACCTTCTAATCCCACTGGATCCTATTCCCTGTGGCCATTTTTCCCATGGATTTACAAAGGAGGCCATTGGTCTGCTCCGTTTGTCCCATGGATTCTAGATAATAGATGCTAGAAGTGCGATGATCAATACCCATGCGATCCATGAGCAACTCCACTACTTCATTTAAGAATGGACTCCCATGGTCAGATACTATTTCCATGGGTGTCCCAAACCTTGTGCAGATACATTCAAATATGAAATTTGAAACTGCCTTACCATTTGCAGCGGGGAGGGCGATAGCTTCATCCCACTTAGTGACATACTAAGTGGCTACCAAAAGATATTTCTTTTTGCGGTCAGTCATGGGTAGGGGCCCAACAAAATCTATTCCCCACTTCTGAAACGGATGGATGGACATCACTAGGTGATGTTGCCCAGGACGCAAATCCTTCCTACCAAAGAATTGGCATGATTCACAAGTTTTGCAATACATAGTGACATCCTTGAACAAGGTTGGCTAATAGTACCCAGCATGTAAAATCTTCTTAGCTGTATAGTCACCGATATAGTGGCCTCCACAAAATCCATCATGATAATGCTTCAATACCTTAGGTACTTCATTTGCATCAATGGCCCATCTTATTACCCCATCCAGGCCTTGATGTTATAACACCCCATCAAAGAGAGTGTAGCGCCTACTATCTCTACGGATTTTCTTTCTCTCATAGCTAGTACTTTCTGGAGGAAAGGAGAAAGCAGTCAGAAACCTATAGATACCACCATACCATGGATCCCCAACTTCTATGGCCGCTACAAGGGTTACATCGATACACTCCTCTAAATTAATCAAAGCACTCTTCAAGTTGGAACAACCCCCTTTTATAATTTTGAAAGAAAAATCATATTCTTGTAAAACTGCCAACCATTTGGCCAACTGGCCCATGGGATTTGGTGATTGAAGAACCTGCTTTGCAAGACCATTGCTACATATTATAATGAAGGACTTTCCAGCAACATAATGCTTAAATTTCTCAATGCAGAACACCAAAGACAAAGCATGCTTGTCAGCCTCAGAGTAGCATCGTTCAGTCTCGACCAATTTTCGAGATTCAAATCGAACGGGATACATGAACGGATCCTACCCTTGCTATAGAAGAATACCCGCTAGAGTGTGCTCACCAAACCCAAGATTGATATAGAAAGTCTTTGACCAATCAAGATTACATAGAATGGGCTCTGAAGCCAGAGCACTCTTGATTTGTACAAACCCATGATCACAATCCTCATCCCAAGAGAAATCAACTCCATATTTTAATAGCATAGTCATGGGTCGCATCAAAGCAGCATATTAATCAATGAAGTGGCAATAGTATCCTGCTAGATTGACAAATGAGCGTACCTAACGTTTGGTTGTTGGCAGGGAGAGCTTGAGGATAGCTTCTACCTTCTCGAGGTCAGGCTTGACGCCCTCGGATGAGACAATATGTCCCAGTAACCTCCCTTGAGTGGCTCTAATGGTGCATTTATCAAGGTTGAGGTTGCCATTCGCATCATTGACCCTTTGGAAGGCCAACCTAACCTTCATGACGTGCTCCTTAGGTGCCAAGAATATACAAAAATCATCTAAAAACACCTCCAAGAAAACCCCCAAATATGGAGAAAACACCATCTGCATAAATCTTTGAAAGGTAGCAAGAGCATTAGTGAGGCCAAATGGCATTACTTTGAATGCAAACGTCCCCTAGGGTGTGGCAAATGTGGTTTTAAGCACATCCTCCTCAACAATTCTGATTTGATAAAACCCAGAGTAACCATCACAGAAAGTATACATCTCATGACCACTTACCTTCTCAAGAATGAGGTCTTGAAAGGGAAGAGGATGATGGTCCCTCTTGGTGGCCGCATTGAGTTTCTTATAGTCAATGCAGACCCGCCACTTGTTTTTCTCTGGGGTGACTACCACTGGTGAAATGCATTCAGTATTGTTAACAGGAACAATAAATCTAGCTTCTACAAGTTTCTGCAACTCTAAGCGCAAAGCATCGGTCTATAGGGGCCCTAATCTTCGATACTTCTGAGCCACAGTCTTTGCATATCAGGCTTCAGCTCTATCTTGTGCTCTATGGCAACCACATGGTGAAGGTGGTGGTAGCTAGTTGCAAAGAGGTCAGGGAAATCTTTGAACATTTCTAGGAACTCATCTTTCGCACTTGGAGTGAGGTCTAGGGAACGCATAGATTCAAGTTGTTGAGGACTAGCTGTTACCTTTTCTGTAGGTGGCGGGGTCGGAGACACCCCCATCATGTAAACTTCCTCCTCTGAGATCTCCTCTCCCCCGTCTGATTCTTCCATTGATTCAGACACCGAGGATGAGAGAGTATCACTGTCTTGCTCCTCTTCTTCTTCTAGTTCAGTGGCACCTGGTGTTGAGATATCGAGCTCCACTCATGATATGCCAAGGTGACCATTGTGCATTTATGTCATCGACTTGTTAGCTGCAGATGCGGTTGGTACACTGCCCATGAATAATAGCTGGATGACATCTATCTTTATGTACTCTAGTTAGTGGCTCAGTTAGTATGCCACCTTAGTTAGCTAAGTTTGGTTTGAGACCCACATATAGGCTTCACCTATTTCTTTTGTACTAAGAGAGTTCTTTTGGCTTTCACAACTAAGAAGAGGAAAACTATTTTCAGCCTCCACCGTTGTGTGTATTCCCCCATTGTGTATGTGAGAAAGCCGCAAGTGAGACTCCTTACTTCTCTCCCACTCTCTTCACATGGTATCAAAGCTCGGTTTGTGGTAAGGAGCTCATGAAAGCAAACCAAGCTCATGGTGTCTTGGTAAGAGGATCAGTGTTTCTTTCCTTTTTCGAGTTTAGGAGCAAATCTCTACAGGTAGCACAGCTGGAAAGTGCAAGAGTGCACCATCTCAGATTGGGATGTCATTTCGGGGCCTGTTTTGGTGGTGGAAGTTTTCCGCAGGCACTCAGGAAAGTGTTATGTTTTTGCTGTGTGACCACTGTTCCGAAGGTCGGTGAGAAGTTGCCGTAGAAATTGCATCATATGCATGTGCGCGGAGATATTGGGAGTGACAGAATCATTCTTATTGCCTGTTGATGCAAAATCGTCACTAGGAAGTGACTATGTGGTCAAATACCACTTTCGTCAATTTTGTAGATTTGCCCTTGTGAGGCAAAAGTTGTGTTTTTTGCAGTGACAAAATATTTTTGCAGTGTTCTATAATGGCATCTGATGCTCTTTCACAGATAGTCACTGAAAAGCTTGACAAGAACAACTTCTAAGCATGAAGTTCAGAATGACAAATTTCCTTAAGGGAAAAGGCTATTGGGAGTTCATTACTGGAGCTGAACAAGAACCAGTTATTCATAATGTTCCCAATCAATAGGAGTTGCATGTGTTTAAAGGCTGGCATGAGAGAGCCAGAAAAGTTATGTATTGGCTGTCTATCAGTATTTCAGATTCTATGATTGTGCATATTCAGGATGCAAGCATGCCAAAGGAGGCATGGGATACTTTGACAAAAATGTATAGCACAAATACGCAAGCCAAGAAAATGCAGCTCAAGTAGGAGTTGCATAACGTGCAGAGAGAATATATGAGCATCAATGACTACCACATGAAGGTGAAGAAGATTGCAGATGCACTTGCTTCTATTGGGTCGCTAGTGGAAGATGATTTAGTTTTTGTGACCTTGAATGGTCTAGGAAAGGATTATGCATAGTTCTGGACATCCATTGCCATCCGTGAGAATTTTCCTAATTTTGGGGGGTTGATTGCTCTTCTAATTTCTGAAGAGCAGAGAAATGGTGGTGCATCTTCTTTAGGGAGAACTTCAAAAGAAGCTGTCTTCTACTCAAATGTTAGAAGAGGTAGAGGCAGAGGTAGAGCAGGCCGATTTGGAGGCCATGGCAGAAATCAAAATATGCAGCAAAATTCAAGAAAACCAGTCCTATGGAGAAGGACGTGGTAACTTTAGAGGCAGGGGAAGCCAAAGAGGTCATGGTAGATGGCAGAGAGGCCAAAATGCAAACAGCAATGTTGAATGCTACTACTATGGTAAAATGGGTCATATGGTTAAAGACTACTATAAAAAGTAGAATGACATCATGACTGGAAAATCACAGCAAGGCAATTATGCATCCTCTAGTAGACTGGGTGATGATAGAAATGAGCATTTGTTTATGGTGTAGCACATGACCAATTCTGTGACAAGTGCAGAAGAAAGCAATGATGTGTGGTATGTTGACTCAGGTGCGTTAAACCACATGACAGGTCATGCAGAATGGATGCAGGATGAAAGGAAAATGGAAAGACCAGGATTTGTGGAGACTGGTGATGATACTGCACATCCTAATGTGCAAATTGGTAGAATTCCTTTGTCTATGCAGGATGGGAAAAAGAAATACCTGTCTGATGTATTTCATGTCCCGAATATCACCAAGAACCTGGTTTCTGTTGGTCAAATGTTTGAGCATGGCTTGCAGGTCATATTTAATCCTCATGGATGCTTTGTTGAGGATATGAAAAATAAAGGTCGCTTGATAGCAAAAGGGAAGAAGAAGGGCAAGATGTTTACGTTGGATGCAGACATGCCTAAATTGAGTGCAGCAATCATTAAGGGCAACATTATGGACCCTCCCACAAGTCAAATAGATAATGGCTCAGAGGAGTGCGAAATGAATGCCGTCAAAAAGTCAAAGGGGATAGAAGACCTCAACTCTACAAACATGGCAACGACTTGAATTAATGTAGGCCCAAAATATTGTTGCAGGATTGCCTAAGTTCAAGTTTGCAGAAAGGCATAAGGTATATGAAGCCTGTCAATTTGGGAAACAGGAAAGGAAACCATTTCCTAGACATGTTCAAGAGAGTAAGAGGCCATTGGAATTAATCCACTCTGATGTGTGGACTACTTAAGTTGCATCTATTAGAGGCTGTCATTATTTTGTGACTTTTATTGATGACTACAGTAGAAAAGTTAAAGTGTATTTTATGAAAAACAAAAGTGAAGTGTTTGGGCATTTCAAAGCTTTTAAAGCTATGGTTGAAAAAGAAATAGGCTTGCAAATAAAATTCCTAAGGTCAGATGGAGGGGGAGAGTACCTCTCAAATGAGTTTGCAAGGTTCCTGCAGGAGCATGGCATAAAGCAACAATATTCATGTAGTCATACCCCACAGCAAAATGGACCTGCAGAAAGGAAAAACATGCATATTGGAGAGGTATCTCATGCCATCCTCAACGAAAAAGACCTGCCAGATTATTATTGGGCTGAAGCAGTTGCTACAATAGTCTACATAATGAACAGGATTCCCACTGCAGTAATACATGGCATGACACCAGAGGAGAGGTATACTAGTAGGAAACCAGATATTTCTCATTTGAAAGTTTTTGGTTGCATTGCCTATGTTCATGTGCCAAATGAGTTGAGATCCAAGTTGGATTCAAAAGCTGAGAAGTGCATCTTTATTGGTTATTCTCTACAGCAGAAAGGGTATAGATGCTATAACCCTTCTACTCGTAAGCTTACAATAAGCAGAGATGTTTTTTATGAGATGAGCAGCTGGTATAAACCAGTGAATGTGATTGATGATGTAGATGCACAAAATGGTAATGCTGCATAGAATTCACAACAGCAATCACAAAATATTAGTGGACCTATAGTGTCCTCTAGCAGTGGTTCACATACTTCACTATGGATAGGCAGATTGAGATCAGGAGAATCTCCTCAAAGCAATGTAGATAGTGGTATGCAAGTATCATGAAAAGGAAAAGAGAAAGTAGATCAGCCCATGGTTGATGTGAATGCAAATCACTCTTATGTGGATGGTGAATCCAGTGGCTCAAACAAAGCTTTAATGATGAGTTGGGTATGCCTTCTGTTGTTACACCTGGAGTAAGGAAGACAAGGGATGTTTTGAGAGCACCTAGTAGTGAGGCTATTTTGCGCAGAGTTAGGTATCTTGTGGATAGGCTAAAATATGATGGATTTACAGCCATTCACTATGCCTATATGGTCAAAGTGATACATGAACCAGAAGCCACTTCTTTTAAGTAAGCCATGGGAAAAAAAATGGGAGAAAGCCATGGATGAAGAAATGTATGCCTTGGAAGTAAATGCTACATGGGAATTGGTGCCTTTTCCTAAAGACAAGAATGCAATTGGCTGCAAGTGGGTTTATAATGTGAAGCACAATGCAGATGGTTCTGTGAATAGAAACAACGCAATATTAGTTGTCAAGAGTACGCACAGACATATGGCATTGATTATGAAGAAACATTCAGTCTGATTGCAAGGATGGCAACCGTAAGAGTAGTAATTATTATCGCTACATCAAAGGGATGGTCTTTACATCATATGGATGTAAAGAATGCCTTCTTGCATGGTGATTTGCAAGAAGAGGTCTATATGGAGCAGCCACCAAGTTATGTTCATGCTGTTCATCCTGAGTTTGTTTGCAGGTTGAAGAAAGCCTTGTATGGCTTGAAGCAAGCACCTAGAGCATGGTCTGACAAGATAGGACAGTATCTTGTCACTATTGGCTTTCAAATTTCCAAGGTAGATTTCTCACTTTATGTGAGAAAAACAGAGAAAGGCATTATGCTGCTTGTCATTTATGTAGATGATTTGATCATCATAGGTGATAATGATGAAGATATCCTTCATGTGAAAATGCTATTAAAGCAGAAGTTTGAGATGAAGAATTTGGGAGAACTGCATTACTTCTTGGGCATTGAGGTGATTAGATCCACAAGTGGGATATGGCTCTTGTAGAGGCAGTATGGATTGGACATGCTATCCAAATATGGGATGATAGGCTGTAAGCCTATTTCAGTTCCTTTGGAGCAGAATGTGAAGTTGAGCGCAGATGCAGGTGAGCTTCTAGAAGACCCTATATGTACAAGCACATAGTAGGAAGTTTGATTTATATGACTATTACCAGGCCATATTTGAGCTATGTTGTTGGGTTGGTAAGTCAGTTTATGCAAGCTCCAAGGAAACCGCATTTGGATGCAGCTAGACGCATACTAAGGTATGTGAAGTCCACATTGCAGTATGGACTATTTTATGACATTGGGGTTCAGATACAGTTGCATGGATACACTGATGCTGATTGGGCTGGTAGTATTTCTAATAGACGATCTACCATTGGATATGTGTTCTCTTTTGGGAGTGCTACAGTCACTTGGAGCAGCAAGAAATAGCCTACAGTTGCCTTGTCGAGCACAGAGGCTGAGTATAGGGGTGCAGCGATGGCTAATGTGAGGTAGCTTGGTTGCGTAAGCTACTTTATGATATGCATAAGTCTACAGATGGGCCAGTTGTCATTTATTGTGACAACATGAGCAGTATACACTTGGCAAATAACCCAGCCTATCATGCTAGAACAAAGCACATTGAGGTGCATTATCACTATGTGTGGGAGAAGGTTCTAGTAGGTTTTATTGATCTAGTTTATGTTAGCATAGAGGATCAAGTAGCTGACATATTCACAAAGGCATTGGGCGGAGAGAAGCTGTGCAAGTTCAGAGACCTGCTTGGAGCCTGCTTGGTGTGCAGGAATCGTGATTGAGCTCGAGGGGGAGTGTTGAGATATCGAGCTCCACTCGTGATATGCCAAGGTGACCGTTGTGCATTTATGTCACCAACTTGTTAGCTGCAGATGCAGCTAGTACACCGCCCATGAATATTAGCTAGATGACAGCTATCTTTATGTACTCTAGTTAGTGGCTCAGTTAGTATGCCACCTTATTCAGTTGAGTTTGGTTTGAGACCCACATATAGGGTTCACCTATTCCTTTTGTTTTAAGAGAGTTCTTTTGGCTTTCACAACTAAGAAGAGGACAACTGTTTTCAGCCTCCACCTTTGTGTGTATTCCCCCATTGTGTATGTGAGAAAGCCGCAAGTGAGACTCCTTACTTCTCTCCCACTCTCTTCACACCTGGTTGCGCACCAGGACCTTCTCCTTAGAAGCACCAAAAGACATGTGTCCTGTCTTCCAATAGCTGACTGCATCACTCTTTCTCAACCATGGTCTCCCGAGTATGGCTAGGTAACTCCTGCCTGTATCTTCAATGTCCACTACATAGAAATTGATGGTGGTGGTTAACCCATTAACAGTGATGGGCAAATTCTCAATGACTCCTAGGGTGGCCAGTCGTCGACCATTTGCTACCTTGATTCGAGTTGAGGAACGCCTTGTGCATTTCAAATTCAATTTCTTCATGATATGGGGCACCATGATATTACATGCAGCTCCCCCATCGACACACACACTTTTGACACGGCAATTACTATGATGACATCTATTGTATGCAGGTGCTGATCAATTTCTTCAGAGATAGAAGAAACCTCTCGTACCTTTTCCTTTTTCTTGCTCCTCCTTGTTGAGATCCCTTGTTGCAGCTCGCGTCTCACCTTAGGGCTTAATGCTATTAGTTGAGGAAGCGTGATGCTCAAAGACCGATGAGCAAGGTCCTGAACGACCGAATAGTCCTCTTGCCCCAAGCTGATGGGAAAATCCGAGGGAGACCACTTAGTCTTGCGAGATCTTTTAGTCTTCTCTGTTGGTGGGTCTGCCATCTCAGCATCTGAGGGCTCTGAGAAGGACACCTTCTTCCTGGGGCGGCCCGGTCCACGGTTTGGAGAGGGGTCCGAGGTGGTATGACTTCTTTTCCCGAGGTCAAGGATCTCTACCTTTGAATCCTCGGTCCCTGATTCACTTAGAAGATTCACCCTTGGAATATTGGGACATTCCATGCAATAATGACCCTTTTGGTGGCACTCGTACACACAACATTGGCACATTCTCTTGGAGGGCAATTGGCTTGATTTTTTATACCCACCATCTCAAGCCGAAGATCATTCAGGGCCTTGGCTAGGTCATTGACTCTGGGTTCTTTAGCAGGAGGGGTCGGGGGAGTAGGAAGGAGGGGGGCTCGTGGGCACGAGGCTAGGGAAATCTTCTAGGCAGAGGTTGAGGAGATACTCCTTATTGACGGTAAGTATCTAAGGGAGGACCATACATTTGAGGTGGATGCGGTGGATACATACCTGATGGGGGGTGGGGGTATGCCCTTGAGTTGGACCTCCCAGGTTGTTGCTCGGTTGTTGTTGCAAGAATTGAGGGGGTTGCAGAAGGACAATCATCTTCTTTGAAGCGGGGTCAAATTGAACTTTATCAAACTTTTGAGCAATCTCATGTGCTAGCACCATGGTTTCTGGATTCTCCCATTTAAGCTTGAGGCAAAATTCATCACTTGCTCTTGCTACGAGGTAGCACAGCACATGCTGAGTCATTCTAGCTCGAAACTCGACGTTGTCCTCTTGCATGGCAATTAAACGGTCCAGGAGCACAGTCGCTCGATCCACATATTGATGTGCCGTCTCACCTTCTGACTGCTTCAGGTTTGCCACCTATAGGTGCACATTCTCTGACTCCTCTTCTTTGCCAAAATACTCGATCATAGCTATTGTCAACCTCAGCCAACTTTGGCGAATGTCTTCGACCTGCTTCTCGTACCACACTTGAGCCAAACCCTCTAGAAATCTGGGAAGAACCAACAGTCATCTATCTTCAGTAAGAAAGTTGAGAGAAACACAATGGCACTTGAAGGCCACAAGATACTCATTTGGATATTCTTCCACCCGACCACAGAACACAGGAATGTCAGCCATGCCTAGAAGATGGAAAAGAGAGAGACGAAATGAGGCTTATCTATTGAGGTAGCTTGAACTGAAAATCAAGCGAAGATACATCTACAAAGCACACATAGGCAGGGTAGGGCGTGACTGGTGTATTGTGAAATATTATACGAGAAGAATCTTTAGCATAGAATAGCTCATATACAATATTAAAAGGACCAACCCTCATGATATTGCATCCATCTTTACAAGCGAGGGTTAGAGATGTGGCGCTGCATGAGGTTGTTCATCAAGGCAAACAAGAATTCCATGACAAATGTCAATAGTTGGAGAGCTTGCACATCACCTTCAGCTTCTTCCAATTCTTGTAGTCGCCATGCTATTTCTTCAAGGGGTGTGCGGTTTAGCATCCTTCTTTTGTGCAATGTCCTTAAGGACCTTTCTGATGATCTTCCGAAGTCAGTAAACTCGTATCAAATATACCCAACACTTAGTTTCATGATGACCACAACCTTTGCATTCCTTACAAATGATCACGCTCATTCGTGGCTTACGGCTTTGTTGGGGCGGTGCTTCCACTCGCTTCATGCGTGATTGAAGTACAAGCTTCACGTGCCAAGAAATCAGCAACTATATTTTGAGCTCAAGGGATATGCTAAATTTTTACCTCTTCAAATTGTTGGCAAAGTTCCAATGCTTGTTGATGGCATAGAACGAAGCCTTCAGTCCGCACCTTCCACCTTCCACTAACTTGTTCACACACGAGTTGAGAATCTCCTTGCACCTCAAGTTGCTTGATACGATGTTCTTGCACCTTTTGTAGCCCAAAAATGAGTGCCAAGTACTCAGCTTGGTTGCAAGTACTTGCTAGTGCAGACTTGCTATAGCAATACACCTCACCCCCTGGTGAAGTGAGCTTCACACCCACACCAATAGCCTTGGTCGAAGGTTTGTATGTGCCGTCAAATTGGAGGAGCCAAGATGTCATCACACCAAGACTAAAATCTAGACATCCCAATTTTCTCGGTAGTCCAAGATAGGTAGAAGGAGAGGGTGGGGAGAATTCAATACTTGAGCAAGACGTTCAGCACCAAATAAACTTGCAATCCTTTGTTGATAGTTTATCTTTAGACCAAAAAGAATTACAACTTGAAGCTCAAAATGAGGCACAAAAGGTTGATTAGGTACAAAGGGATTCCTTGGTCGAAACACTACCAACCATAGCCGAGCCCTAGAAACCTTTGTAGTGAGATCGAGAAGAAATCATTCAAGATGAGCTTATCCACAGGAATTAATAACCAAATGCGCCAAATCTCCCCCCAAGGTTGGGGAGCATCCCACCCTTCGAAGAATGTCACCCTTTTAATTACCTCTGATGCAGCAAGTAGCTCGATCACCACACAATGACTAGAATTGAAATCAAAGTGTATCACTAGTTCTTCACCTTGAATCATCCACGGTGTATCATCCCACCCGTCGTCTCCTTGAACAATGCATTGTACAATCACTTATTGAAGATCGACATGAAGATCAAGAAAGAGATCTTGCCAATTGGTAGCCGTAATGGGCAGAGGACCAAGCACCAAATCCTTGAACTCATCGAGAAGTGACATAAATATCCACCCTCCTCGTGTGGCGTGCGTCCAAGGAGTGAACTTGAAAAAGTTCACAATCTACAATCTAGTATCAGATATGAATAGAGCACATGAAATGAAGTTCTTTTGCTTTTTACAACATGAGGAAACTCCCTACAGTTAGAGAGTTACAGTTCATGAGATTTCACCATATAAGCAATATCATTACACTTTCATCACTTCCTATTTGCTGGCCCATTGGTAAGTCTTCCTTTTGTGAATGGGGAGGTCTTGGGTTCAATTCCCACTCCTTAATAAAAAGAGAAGAGAGGAGAAAGAGAAGGAGAAGAAGAAGAAGATAGAAGGGGGGGCGCGAGGTCTGTTGCAGATGTGTAGGAGCAATTTTGTGTGGTGCCGCACAGAAGATGCACAGAAGCGATTTTGCAGATGCGGTCGACCAGAAGATGTGTGGCGCTATACAGAAGACGTGCAAGAACCCAGAAGATGTGCAGGAACCGTAGGCGGAAGGCGTAGAAACTGAGAAGTTTTGCAACTGCAGAGACGGAGAACTACGAGCGAAAGACACGCATATTAGAGGTGCAGAAGCAGAGAACCGCACACAGAAGGTGTTGTAGAACTACACCCAACCGTAAGAGTAATGAATTTTAGGCCACTAGCCGTGGAGATTTCGATCCCAGCAGCCATACCGATTCTATTAACTAGAAAACAAATCAATGCAAGAGGCTAGACACTAGGCATGGCGACGCTCGAGGGCCATGGAGAAAAAGGGAACGTGAGGGAAAAATCGTTAACATAGGTGGGGAAAAGGGATTAAGAGGGATGGGAATGAAGAGGGGGACTATGGCACAAGGGGGAAGGAAGAGGGGGAAGAGGAGCATGTACATGATGGGAGGTGGAATGTAGAGATGGAGACATCAAGGGAAGAGAGTCATGCTTTATTGGAAAGGAAGGATGGGAGGGAAGAAATCAAAGTACTAGCTAGGTGGCTTTACAAGAATGAGCGTGCCCCATCAAGGAATATCCCCCGCCTTTTATAGCCAAGAGAGGGGGTCTCTCCCAATAAATGCATCCTCCCACATGCATGGTGTGTGTGGAAGAGTCTCCCATGTGGGCTAAGCGGTTACGCACTCTCAATTGTGTGCGACAACCCTTTGCCTCATTTTTCCACATAAATCAACCCCCATATCCCAAGTCTAAGATACTCCCTTGGTCTCTTCCCAATTTTATAATACGTTCAAACATCTAGGAGGACAAGTGGAGGGTTGGCACAAGGAATCTTGCCACCTCATCCTACTTTCCTATTATTTAACTTGCATTCTTGGACTTTCTACACCCCCCCCACATGGGCCTATCCTACATGGAGGGAATAATCCAATATAATATCCATCTCCACCTATTTTATATTACTTCTCCCATGGTCCTTGGGCCATATCTCACTAAATGCAGGCATGGGACCGCCTAGGTGGAGGGGTGGTACATGGAGGACCCATGCCACCTTATCATTTTATATTATTACTACCATGGATTATGTACAACACACCTTATGGGTCCTCTTACATGGAAGGGTGGCACATGGTCATGCCCTGCCACCTCAACCCTGGGCCTTATGCACACCATATTTTATTATACTATTGCCACACACACAAGCACACACACATATTTATGCCTTTTACTTTGATCAAATTTATCCATAATAGTGTTAGGTTTGCATAGGGAACTAACAAAAATGGGAGGATTTTATGCCTGAGATGCCTTTGGAGGGGAGCGCCCTCCAGTGGTATATAAATTTTTCCAATATAGTTTGTATAAATTGTAGTAAATCCTACATGACGCTCTACAATTTCTAGTTTGTCATATGTAACCCTATCACATGAGTTCAATAGTTGGGTTTTTATTAATTCAATTACTTACAAATTTATATATACATAAGTAATTTAATACCAAAACGTTAATATACAGAAGGGTGCTTTATATTAAAAATTATCTAGAAATGTGGCACGGATATTTGGGTAGAGTGGCTTATGTCATGGGACATTCTGAAATGCTATTGCTGGCATTTTCCTTTTGAAATGAGTAGGCGCTCTTCTTGCATTTTCTTGAATTCTAGAGAATTTTTAAAACCTTTTCTCTCTTTATTGCTCTTTTTGGCCTTTGCATTAGGATCCCAGGGGGTCCACCTCCCAATATGTAAACTAGCACATGGTTCAATATAGGGGTATTTATTTTTGTTTGACTTTACATAATATATTTACATTAGGGGTTCAAATTATAGATATAGGCATCCTTATAAAAGGGGCCCTTATTTGAAGCTCAAAATTAATTAATTGATATGATTTTCCCATCATTAAGGGGTCCTATTTGCTAGAAGCCCAAAATTATATGTCTCAAATTGTTGCAATGAGAATATATAGGGGATGCTTCAAGGGATACATGGCCATTGGCAAAACTTGATGGTGTAGTGCTATTAATATGACATAATGTTGTATTATTTATCATAATATAAAGTTCCATTCTACAAAAAAGACGGACATTATGGTATTTCTTAAGGAGAACATAACATGACTTTAAGGACCTTTAGGTATAACTGTGCATAAAATTTGTAGAAAATAGAGGTGGGATCATTTTTAAATAGAGATTTAGGATTTACGACTTATTTTATTTTGAGAGTTTGTACATATCCTATGATTGGCGCCACCTTGATAATGACTGGGGTAAGTGTTTCAACTAATAATTAAAATGGTTGTGAAAAGGTTCGATGCTACTTAGCCTAAAACTTATGTGGGGAAGGAAGGCAAGGGCTTTTGTGCACAATCTTCCCCTCATGTAATGAGACTCAAATCGGATATCCTCAGTGAATGCAATAAGTGGATATGAGTGTACTTTGGCGGGACAATGAAGCCCTCCTCCGAGAAGGGGTCTCTGTAGAAGCTGAGCTTCACTGGAAGCTCTCTCGGCTCCAGCTAGGTCTTGACTGTGTGTAGCCAAATCCAAACTTACCTCACAATCAACATTCACAAATGATGAATATCCAATGAGTCTCGCTTGAAGAGGTTACCGTGACATCAAGAGGGCTCAAGTAAAGCTCCAACGAAGGGTCTACAATATCATGTTTTGTAACTCATTTAAAAATAAATAGGCGCGTTTATTGATGTTATTACCATTGCTCGAGATGTTTTGTAACGCATTTAAAAATAAATAGGTCTCCTCACCAAGACCCGAAAGACAATAGGATGCATTGTTTTTTCCCATCAATTGCATTTTTTTCATCCCCTCCCAAAATGCTCTATGTTGAGAGTCTCACTAAAGATTTGTGGCCCTATGCCTTCTTAATGCGTACTTAAAATACGAATTGATGTTAATCCAAAAGTTGAAGCACCACGCACTTCTCAAGCTAACTTAAAATTTGAATTGCTTTAATAGGACTAAGAGTTTTCACAAAGATATTTAGCCTTTGTACCATATAACATCCAATTGGAAAACACATTGAGCTAGTAAGACAACATTTCAACTCGAAGTGTAAACTTTTAAGTTATGCATGGTTAAACACATTGAGCTAGTATTAAGCGTATGTGTCAAAGCTTAGGAGTGTACTCCTCTCTTTCCAACAATGACCCTCAATGCCACACCACAACACACCACCCCTACAATTTCTATGACACAATTTCATTGTATTTTTTAATCAATGCATTCGATGCAATTTCCCACTAGCTTTACTAAGTAAATAGCTTGTCTCTACCTCATGCATATTGGAGGGACCTATTGATTGGCCTGCTTCTTCCATTAGTTTTCTCATTTTTACTTTCCATCTACCTATACAAAAGGCCTTCGTGTCAAGAAATTATCCCATACGTGTAACTTGACCCATAACTTCACCAAGAAGAAAGGTTAAGAAGGCTTTCAAATGGAGGAATTCAATTGATTTGTTAGGTGAAAAGGTGGAGCAACCCAATTAACTTAAAGTCGAAGGGGTAGCTTTGAAATTTCAGGAGGGGGGAAATTCAACCCTAAGGTCTTTCCACTAGGCTACATGAATATACTTTTTTTTTAAACATAAAAAGAGATTCGTTCCGACATCAATCAAGCCTCAAAGAAGACCAAAATAGACCAAAGGAGTGGGTAAAGCCCAAACACCATTGAAAAGCAAAGCAAACAATTCAAGGAGACTAGTCAACACCACAAAGAGTGCTGGAGCAACAAGTCAAAGAAAATGCCTCTTATCGAGAGTGAAGCCAACCTTGATCCTTGAGTTACGTGCATGGTCACCATGTCAAGCTCATGGTTGTTAAACCAATGGACTGAACCATTGCTCTTCCCAAATACCATTTTATTCTTTGTTAACAATACGGAAAACAACACTTGGCCAATCGATCTGCCAGATTAAGGCAAATAACAACAGGGAACCACCTATATCTCCAACAAGGCAATGCTTAATGCAGGCTACCACCCAAAATCTAGAGAACGTGCTAGAATAATGACAAGGGGAAACCACCTATATCTTCAACAAGGCAATGCTTAATGCAGCCTACCACCCAAAATCTAGGGAACGTGCGAGAATATGCCAGCCATCGTTTCCCCAATGGCACAAGCATAGTAGCATATGACAGAAAGATCAAGAATGAGGTTGCCCAAAGACTAGCTCTGATTACCTCCCATCGACATTATCAGCACCCAATGGTGGTGTAGACCATAGCAAACACATATGCATGCACCTGCACAACTTCAGCATTCATTTATACAAAGGTCTTTGCACTGAATTTTTGTTGGCACTGTAAGAGGTTTAGGGAAGACTAACTCCATCAGTCCTAATGGAGAAGGCTAATCAAAAGGTAGAAAACAGCTGATATGGCAACAAATCACTACGAACAGAAAGAGAGAGAGCCTAAAATACAGTTACACTGACATACATCAAAGAAAGATAGCTGATACACATCAAAGGCTCAGAGTAAGAAAGGTTGAGCAAATTGCACAAGGCATTCAAGCACTTAACCAAGAGTACTGACAGCGACTAGAAAAGACCACACATTTAAAGATGCACTATTACTGAACACTCAATTAAACTCAAATGATCCTACCCTCAGTTCATTTATAATCAGCAAACTAGGCCTTGTGAAAAAAATTAAATGTCAGATTACAGCAGCGAAAAAAATCTTAGTGTCTGCAAAATTTCCACAATAAATTTTAGTTCTGAGACTGCCTTCCTAATCATCCATGTGCCTACAGACACCTGCATTTCAAACGATTTCTTCAGATACAACTTGAAGATTCAGGAGAATGAGAATCCTTTAGTATGTGTCAAAGAGCTCCTTAAAGAATGTGAGCACCAAAAGTGCATTCAGTTTCGTTACAGGTGTATGATGCCACATTATGTGAAAATTGCCAGATGTTGAATTTGAACCAAAGGGTGAACTGCAATCAGGATACTGCTCATGCTGGCATAAGTTGACGCTGACAGAAACTTAAAAGAAGCTTCCTGTTTCAATAACAAGAACATGCTGTTTTTGCCTCAATGGTTTTCTCAACAAATATGATTGGTGTGGCCTCATACCGCTTAACTTTATTCAGAAAAGAACTCAACAGTGATGTGAGGAAGTTGCCTCGCAGGTTTCTATCCTGATTAACCAGACTTCAAAACAGCAGGAGATGTGTTCTGCATGCTTAACTCCAGACTGTGATGCACATAAGATGGTAACAACTTAGGCTCACCACTCTGAATTGGTGCTTCGCGTTTCTTCATATTCCGTTTAATCATCGGGTCAACCTTAACACCCTCTGAATAACCACCTATTTTGCGGAACTTTGCTACGCGTTGTGCCAGCAGGGCTTCAGGCTGCAACTTAAGTAGCTCCTGTGGATTCCAACTCACTTTTATAAGATTGCATTGTTCTGCTGGTCTTGTGTTCCATAATCCATTTTCTTTGTGCAATTATGTTAGAAAACAATTGTCAAATTGGATGGACAGTACATTACAAAAAAGTTTGCTTACATGCATTTCTTTCATTACAGCCTCTTTGATACTGTTTGATGTGGTGATAGGATCTGAATGTGCACCACCAGGAGGCTCCTGCATAAGCCAAAAATTAAAGTGTCCTAGGCTTTATTGCAACCCGAAAGGAGATCCCCTAGTACTCAATTTCATTATGTAAATGTAGGATTGAAGAAGAATGATCTATACCCGTTTCATAATTGGGATAATCTAATGCCTTCTGATTAATGACGTAAAGGATGTTGAAGTTTCGTTTTTACTGCATTAGGATCTCAAGAAGATAAATCACATGCAGGATTCCATTGTTTCGTAAGCATAGGCTGAAATTCTTACCGGAATGACTGCATCAACTACATTTAGCTTTACAAGCTCGTGAGCTGTGATCCGCAATGCCTCTGTTGCCTGTATGCATGGAAGATGTGGACTAGTGAACAAAATCGGAGCACCAGAGAATCACGACTATCCTGTTAGTTTGATCTCTTACCTGTGGGGCCGCAGCAGCACTTTTCCATAGAATAGCCGCACAAGCTTCCGGACTACAGGAGATGAAATCGAGAATTAGAGTAGAGACAAAAGATCTTCAAGGATTTCAATCCTGGGTCATATACAGAGCTCTCTCTCTCTCTCTCTCTCTCTCTCTCTCTCTCTAATCTGGAATTCAAGAAAGATCTTGAGACAAACCTAGCAACATAGTATACTGCATTCTCCAGCATGAGCATCTTATCACAGCAGCCTATAGCAAGGGCTCCACCAGATCCACCCTCTCCGATTACTGTTGTGATGATGGGGACTTTCAGGCCAAACATCTCTCTGAGATTTTTAGCTATAGCTTCTCCCTGCAAAGAGCAAAAGTGCGACTTCTCAATTCAACCAAACACAGTCCCTGGAAGGGGAGCAGGAAGATGAGTTGCCCCTGCGCCAAAATATAAAAATTAGACAGATGTGTCCTACTTGTCCAAGCTCTTCAGCTTGGATTCCAGCGTAGGCTCCGGGAGTGTCAATGAAGGTAAGAATGGGAAGGCCATGATGCTCTGCATGTTCCATCATTCTCAAAGCCTTCCTGTACCTGGAAGAGGGTGAAAACAAACGTTAGGCAATCACAAAATGCCATTTCTTTCTTTTAGTAAGTCAAATTTCTTACAAGCACGAAGGGCCTTTTCACATACCCGTTGGGAGTTGGCATTGCAAAGTTTCTTTTGATGTTCTCTTTGGTGTTCCGCCCCTTTTGATGCCCAATCAGCATGAAGCTCATTCCATCTATCTTACCAATGCCCGTAATAAGAGCAGGATCGTCATATCCCGCTCGATCTCCATGAAGTTCCAGCCACTGAGAGTTTGAAACGCATGTAAATGGATATCTGCCATCGTGAAAGATAATTATAAAATCTCCTGAGGTTTTGTTTCAGACCTTGTCAGTGATGTTAAGAACGTGATCAAGACAGGTGGGCCTGTTTGGATGTCTTGCCACGCTCAACCTTTGAACCGGGGAGAGCTGACTGTACAAATCTTTGCGTACCTGAAATTATAATTTATGTTATCTCAGACATATGGCTCACCAGACTTTCGATTGCTCTTTATCTAGATGCTCATACCTCATTATACTTTTCCTGTAGCTCATTTAGTTGCCCGGAAAAATCCATGCCCGTGTTTGTTGCAAGTTCAGCAACCTGCACTTGAGGATATGGAAGCTCATGATGAGAGGCATGCAGACAATCAGTTTAGTTCGAATAAGATGATTGAAACCACAAGGACAACACAGGGTTATCATACAAATGGCCGATGTACCTCTCTAATTTTCTTTTCCAGATCAACTAAAGGACGCTCGAAAGGGAGAGTCACTAATTTAGGCTTGCTGCTCAAAGGTTTAAAGCGGGAAAGAAATGGCAGAGCCGATCCACCAAGTTCATCCAGCTTAATCTTCTGAGGCCACGGATACTCCACGTCCGGAGTCTTCCGTCCTTTTCGGAGCTTGGCGTGGGGAACTGTGGAAAGAGGCCGTGAAGAGCGAGCTTGTTTGGCAGGGGAGGACAACTCCAAGAAGAAGGAAGGCGAAGAGACGCCATTGTGGGAGCTATGCAAGGGGGTGAAACTGTCTAGATGTGCTGGTGCATTTCTGGGTCGGGATGCAAAACGTCCTGATGTAATTGTGCATTCTGGGGGGAGGATGGGGGCGAGATGGTGCGGGAAAGCTGCGGGAGCAGGAGGAGCCATGCGAGGGAGGGGGGTGGAGGGGAAGGAAGCAAAGGGGGGAGGGAGGAAGGCAGGAGGAGGAGGAGAAGAGGAGGAGATGGCGGGGGGAGCAAGGGCAAAGGCATAGGGGAGGAGGAGGGCGTGTCGGGGAAGACGATGCAAATGCAGGCCATGAGAAGCGTTCAAGAGCAAGAAGGGTGGGATCCCAGACAAAGCTCAGGTTTTGTTTGTTTGTTGTTAACACTCTCCCCTTCCTTTGCATGCCATGCACGTATTGCTAGTTCCTCTCAACTCCCATGCAAACTCCCCCCCCCCCCCCCCTCTCCCCTCCCCCCTACCACAAAAGACACTCGAGACTACTCTGCACATCCAAGACGGTGAGGGCACACAAGAGACGGAGAAAGAGAGAGCGAGACGCATAGGAGAGAGACGAGTGTGACCCATCAAGGAATCTCCAACGAGAGCCCTTCATTCAAGGAGCAAGAGACACACACACAGCGCGCGCGTGAGAGAGAGAGAGAGAGAGAGAGAGAGAGCAACCCAACAAGGAATCTCCACACAGTCCCCATCGCTCCGACACCATATATTGTGTCATGTACATGCATGCATGCGTGTGTGTGTGTGTGTGTGTGTGTGTGTGTGAGAGAGAGAGAGAGAGAGAGATGCACACAACACATTTGTCGTGTTGAAGTGATGCGAACTATGGGGATCTCTCTCTCTCTCTCTCTCTCTCTCTCTCTCTCTCTCTCCTTCTCTTCTGTTCCTAAAACAATAAGGACTTATGGAGATTCCTTAATGGGTCTCTCTTGTGTGTGTGTGTGTGTGTGTGTGTGTGTGTGTGTGTGTGTGTCTGTGTGTCTGTGTGTGTGTGAGAGAGAGAGAGAGAGCAAAAGGGGTAGGAGGGCAGGGGAGATTGGAATTCTCTCAATGATGGATACCCTTCTTAAGAGCCACTCACATGTCCAAGATCATTTGCTCCATGCAAAGAGTCTCACATGTCCAAGATCATTTGCCCCAAGCAAAGACTCTCAAGAAGGTGGAGGGAATAACAGTTGACCATGGAAAACTCATTTAATGTCACCATGCATTTTGATGTTCAAGTTCGATTATATATTCTCGAAAAACAAAAGGTTAGATGATCTATACCAAACCTCCATTGACGTTCTATTCTACCTATGAACCATGCAACAACAAAAAAAAACCACATACAAGTTTCTACCATGTGGAAACTTGGAGGAGCCCCCCACACTCTTGGACTATCATTACCTCTTAGATTACTAGTCTTGGACTCTTGGACATTTATGGACCCATGAACTACCACAAGCTCTCTTAAACTACCACCCTTGGACTCTTACACTACCATAGGCTCTTGGACTATCACCCTTGGCCTCTTAGACTACCAGAGGCCCTTAGACTCTCTTGGGCTAACATAAGCTCTTGG
Organism: Dipteris shenzhenensis; assembly: GCF_047967505.1. Lineage (NCBI taxonomy): Eukaryota > Viridiplantae > Streptophyta > Polypodiopsida > Gleicheniales > Dipteridaceae > Dipteris > Dipteris shenzhenensis. Next base: position 15,320,229 of record NC_141608.1, on the reverse strand, counting down.
AATACCACCTTTGGACTCTTGGACTACCAAAAGCCCAACATACACACATGCACACACCACAAATATACACATGCATACACGTACATGACACACATATACACTGATGCACACAAAAACACACACATGTGCCCCCCCTACACACACATACACATGCACATGCACACACACACACCATACATACTCATGTACACATGTGCATGTACAAATAGGCACACATCACTCATACTCATGCACACATAAGAAGTGTGTGGAAACACACACATTGTTACACATGCAAGTAACGCATAGCCACATATGTAGCCATGCACACATGCACATGCATGCGCACACACACACACACGTGCATATGCACACATGGACATACACACATACACATGTGTTATTGGTCCGACCACTGACTCTAGTAAGTCCGTCTTGGTAACATTGCGTTGTCTGACCCTACCCCTTATCTACGACTACCGACTATGAGTTTTGACCATGGGTTCCGTTGAGTTTTGACAATTTTGGTAATTTTTTTGTGTTCTGACAATTTCATTCTGTCACCTCAAATCTGAGATCCAGTGAGTATGGACAGTAATGGTTTCTTCTATTCATCGAGGGAACAATGTGCGGTCAATGTTCAAGTTTTCCCTTCTCTCTCAAAATTTTAATCATGCACATGTATTCTTTTCATGATGTGCGGTAATGCACAAGCTTTTCTTTTTTTATGTGCAGACCATGCACATACCCTTTCTTCTTCATTTTGTGTGAGGATGCACAAGTTCTCCCCTTATGTGCAACGATGCATAGAACTTCCTTCTATCAATTGATGTATGGCCGATGCACATGGTGGTTTTATCTTAATATTGTATAGTTAGTCTGTCACTCTATAAATTTCTCCATCATTGGCCATCCATCTATCCATAGGTTCTTCTTCTTTTGATGACGAGCGGTCAACTCTCAAATTTCTCTTCCTCTTGGTTGTGTGTTAGATGCACAAGTTTTCCCAATTGTGTGGTGGATGCATGGGTTTTCTCGATTGTGCGGTAGATGTATAGATGTTTTCCAGGTTGTGTGGTGATGCATCGGTGTTCCTGGTTGCACAAGGATTGGTAGAAATCCTTGCAAGATACATACCACTTGTAAACCCAAGGTCAACATGATAGGTCTATAGCTACCTCTAAATCTAAGAAATGAATGGAGCTGGTTGTAACCCCATGGTTAATGTGTTGGCATGGAGATGCCTGTAAAACCTAGAAAATAAATAAAGTACACACACACACACACACTTTTTCACTTGATCATCTTTTCACACACACACACACACAAACCCCCCCCTAAAATTGTCTTCATACACTATTCATACTTTACAGATGCACACATTGGTCCCCACACCCCGCCCTCACTCCCCACTTATGAATTACACTAAATGAACCCCCCACCTATAAGATTCTTTTTAATACAATTAATTTTTTTAATAAAAAATTTTAGACTATTTTTAATTTATTTAACCCTACTCTTCATCTTTCTTTTAGAATATATAATTTATTTAAAATTTCCCCCCTCCCTACCTCCTTGATTTTATTTAACTATTTTATGATTTATTATTAACCATACCCCCACACACACTCTTACTCAAAATTTGGTCCCTTAAGTATATTGCCCCCCTTCTTAGAACACAATCTTTTGAGTGGATAACGTCCACTGCCCCCTTAACCTCACTTTTCTCCTTTAATACCCCCTAAACCCTAATGTCCCTTTACAAAACTCCCCTAGACCTTCCCCTACCCTAGCCTTGTAACCCCTCTTCTTAATTATGCCACCTAAAAATTTGATCAGGAACGTATATATTACCCTTATTACCACCACCCCACGTTCCCTAGTGCATTGCACCGCCATTTCTTACCTAACTGCCAACTCTTTTCCTTTACATAGCTGACCTCCAGCTATAGTCTTATTGCCTCTTTCTCCCACTTGTTTCCATCTGCTCCCTTTCCCTTAGCCTCACACCTTTGGGGCTCCTTGCAGAGTACTCTCTCTTTCTCTACTATGGAGTACCTCTTGGCTTGCTTACAACTTTTCCTTCACATATGATCGAAAAGGCACATACTTCACCGCGACTGCTTCCTCTACATACTGAAGTACACTACGTGTTTTGTTGCCTCTTGCCTACACTTTTCGTGGTTCTATCCTCATTGCGTGTCGCCTTTGATGGCCACTACTCATTGGCCTCAGTTTGCGAGTGCTCCCAACCGCCCCTCCTTTATTTCTATTTGTTCTTGATGGCTCGGATTTTTTTATTTGCTCCCCATTTTTCTCCCCTTTCTTGCTCTTGTAGCTCCTGGAAGATGCATTAAGTTGCCTGATACCTTCACTTTCTTTGTTGTGCAATGACTTGTTTGCATGGTCAGACGTGCTCTCTGGTTTTGCCGTCTCCCCCCTTATTGCATGACTTTTTGTCATGATTCTCTTGATGCTTCGGTTGGCCATCGTGTTGCGATACTCAGCTTCCTCCAACCATGTTCTACTTTTGTTAATAGATTTGACGCATACTCTTCTTAGTTCTATAGTTCTTGGCGAGTCATAATTCAATGCCTTTGTCTTGGTGGTTACCTCGTTGCATTTATCTCCTTTCTTGCAACCGCATCGTCTTATTGTGCGTCCACTTCTGCCAAGTTCTTTATGATGGATAGTTTTCCTCCAAAGAAGCTTGCAGCTCTAATTTTGACCAACTGATATCTATAGATACACTGCTACTTACTCTGGTTCCTTACTCCCTTTGTTGTTCTGCTTCTGCCCTTGTCGCTACTTGCGGTGGCCTTTTTTGCTAACTAATATATATATATATATTAGCTTTATTACTTGTTTCTTATGAACTCTTTTTACAAGGTTAGTGTAATAGCTTTGGTCATATTTTAATGGGTTCTTTACAACGTAGTTGTCTTAGTGACATTTATGTACCCTTTTCCTTAATTTTCTTTCTTGTTATCTAGCTTTTTATTTCTATATATATTTGTAAATAAGGTTTTTTTTTGTTCATACCCCCTAGCACACTCAATTTAATATGTCTAACTTATAACCTTATTGTTGTATACAGTTCATTTAGTTGCTCTATCTTGGTAGTCATTTGCTTATATGGTCTTTTTCATTTACTTAATGCATTATTCATTTTAATCAAACCTTTAGTGCATGATCTCTCTCTCTCTCTCTCATTCCTTTTAAACCTTTACTTAGCTACTTAAGTTTGTGTGTATTCTAATTTTTATTAAACTCTTTAACTATTTTGCTCCTTGCAATTACTTTATCTAACTTTTCATGTCTACTCTCCTACATCCTTCTTGGTTGTATTCTATATAACTTATAAATAATTAATATACTTGAGTGAAAATTTAAGGAAGACTTATCTACTAGGTATAGTCAATTTTTCTATCATTTATTCCATACCTCAGTGTTAGAATGAGTATTATTCAAATTGCTTCAAGTAGTAGTTTGATGCCCTTTTTAAAGCTTTCTTTTCTTTTGTTGGTCTAACTTACTTCAAAACCCTTTCTCCCCCCTTTTTTCCACCCTAAAGATCCATGATATAACGGGAAGCATGCTTATTATGCCTTTTAACTAAGTGCCAAAAAAAATGTATAATTATTCAATTGATGTAAATTCTTTTTGGATCAGTGTGGAATACCCCCCATTCTTCTTTTTCTATACTTGTTCCCTTCATTTGATTGTGGTTAATCTTTCAAGGATGAGGATTACCCTCCTTATAAAGTGTTGATAATTTAATTTGATCCTAAATTTAAGGGTGTGGACTACCCCAATAATATTTTTTGTGGTGGTTCCCATGCCTAGTTTCCATATGGCTCTTTTATCCCTATTAATTATGGTAAATTTTCCTTTAGTTGTAGGAGGTTATTCATTTATTTACTAGAATTTGAAAGGTCTATCAATTATGGATATGGAATACCCATCATGTGACATGTGATGCTACTTTTTCACTATGCTCTTATGGTATGTTCAAAAATTTACTTGTGAATCTAGACGATTGTCTACGTTCCTTGGTAAAGCAATAACATGCCAGGGGATACAGGCATTACCTGTCTACCCATTTGAAATGATGATATACTAATACCTCATTTTTCTTGGATGGTGGCAGGTAAGTGGGACCCTGACCTTGGAGCCTGGACTACTTGACAGATTCAACACTTATGTAGCAATTTTTACTCTATGTACACCCATATATTAATACAATGTTTTATCCACCCTTATTTGAGCTTCGTCTGCCGCGTGTTGTTAAAAGGTTTTATTTTTTAAACACACACACACACACACACACATATATAAACAAGCATAAGGAAAAAACAAAAGAAGTATTTGGAGCTGCCTATAAATCCGTGGATGCTTCTTTCAGATGTGTGGTGATGCACATCTTTTTCTCTCTTCCATTGGTCTAGAGTTGCTAGTAAATCCTATCGACGATATGGAGCTGCTTGTAAATCCAAGGATGTCTAGTGCTGCATGGATTTCTTTGATGTAATGCATATTGGACTCGGGAAGGGACTCTAGTTCTCTGTGTTAGTGTGCTTGATTATGTTGGCAATCATCATTGTTACACAGATGAGGCATAGACTTGCTGATTTCATTCTTGGTGGATCAAAGTATGTTCCTATGATGGGAGCATGTATGTTTTAAAGACCCTCCTTGTGCCTTTAATGCATTGGGATGATGGCGGTCCCTCCTTGTGCCTTCGATGAATTAGGAGGATGGACCAGTGAAGGCCTTTCTTGTGGTTTCGATGCATTACAACTATTGTCTCTGTGCCAACATGGACTTAGGTAGTACAGAATGTGTGTGTAGAGTAGCAGCAAAGCTCCGCTTGTACTTGCATAAGGCCAGGAATAATCCCTCTTAGAAATCCAACTTTCATGTTCTACGTGCAAGTTCTACATACGATTCCTACATGCAACATGCAAGTTCTACATGCAACATGCATGTTCTACATACAACTCCTACATGTCGTACATGCAACTCCTACATGCAAGTTATACATGTGAGTTCTACATGCAACTCCTACATGCAAGTTCTACATTCTACATGCAACTCCTACATGCAACATGCAACTCCTACATGCAACTTGCAACTTCTACATGCAACTTCTATATGTAAGTTCTACATGCAGAGAGAGAATGCCTTACAATTCCTACTTGTAGAGAGAGAAGCTCTCCAACTTGTATAAATACCCCATAATGGAATGAAGCCCACACTCTTTGGGGCATTGTGTTGAGTTCTACTTTGGTATTCTAAGCAATTGTCTCAAGTGTCCATGCTTCCTTGCACTCCACGTCCAAAAGCATGTCCTAACCTTGCAACTCCTCCTCCCATCTCCTCTAGCCTTGCAACCCATCCTCTCCCTCTCCTCCTCCCTCCTCCTTCTCCCTCCTCCTCCTCCTCCTCCTCCCTCCTCTCTCTTCTTTCCCCCATGCTCTTACATCTTCTTCCTCTCCCACTCCTATGCTCCCCCTAAACCCTTAGTTCCTCAACCTTTAACCTCCATTATCTACGAGGGAGACGAGTTCTCCACCATGTACTCTACCCAGAACCTTGGACCCTGCTTCTAACCCTAGAACCTCTTCTAAACTCTGGAGCCTCTTCAAAACTCTGGAACCTCCTTCTAAACTCTGGAACCTCTCTCTAAACCTTGGAATCTCCTTCTAAACCTTGGAACCTCCTTCTAAACCCTGAACTTCCCTCTAATTCTTAAACTCCTCCTAAACCCCTCAACCCCCAATGAAGGCGAAAGCCGTCATCACCTCAACCATGATGATACACGTTCCTTTTACACATGTATGCACTATGTTTTCTTACCACACTTAAGCCTACGTCTCTCACCTAAATATGACTCGAGGTCCTAAGCTACACGTATACTACAAACGACAACCCCGATATATCTGTAGGTGACAAAAAGCCTCGGAACCCTGCATACTGAGAATACCCTTCTCTTCCTGCGGAAGCCGTGGGAAAGAGCCAACATTTGACGCCGTTGCTGGGGAGACTAGCGTCTCAAGTAACAAGTAAACATACGCATGTATGTGTAAAAAACAAACTACTTCGAACTTTCACAAACATAACACTCAAGGGCAAGGAGAGTAAAATTTCTTCCAACTCTAGCCAAACATATCAACCCCAAGCATCAACCTTGGGTTACTACCTTAAGAAATTTTCTTTATTTCTTAAAAAGAAGCCACTTGATAAACAATTAGGTTAGGTAGTTGACACGAATGCGTAGAGCTTGCAATTTTGATCATTTCACCTTTTTGCAGAAGAGAAAACTGAGCTAGCCATGAAAAGTTGTGACTCGGGAAGAGTTTAGGGTTTAACCCTAAACCTACACCCATTTCCTATAAAAACCCACCCCACCCCATCATTCTTTATCTTTCACATCTTGCCTCCATCCTCTTCCTCATTCCAAGCCCTATGCAAGACACTCCTCCCTCTCCATCGACCACCACCCTACTCCCATCCTCACACGGTGAGTTACTTTGAGCCCATCTCACAGTGATAACCTAGCCATCCACCCACCGTCCATTTGTCCTCAACAATCCTATCACATCGAGAAAGATTTGGAGAGCATTCAGGTGACCATCTCTTCCTCCCTTTGGATTTTCGTCAAAGTTTTCCGTCCGTCGAGTTTTTTTCTTTTTTTCTTTTTCCCCCCTCCCCCTCCACCACCATCCCCTCCATCCCCCCCCCCCTCCTCCATCTCCCCCCCCCTCTCTCCACCACCCCCTCTCCACCCTCCACCCCCCCTCCACCACCACCCCCTCCCCCCCCCCCCCCCTCCATCTCCCCCTCCCCCTCCACCCTCCACTCCCCCTCCCGCTCCACCCCCCCCTCCATCCCCTCCACCTCCACCCTCCCCTCCACCACCACCCCCTTCTTCCCCCCCCCCCCCTTTACTCCCACCACTCCATCCCCTCCACCCCCCCTCCTCCTCCATCATGGTCCTTTATGTGGACGACCTTGTCATAATAGGGAACCATGAAGAAAAGATCTCGCAGACAAAGCAGTTGCTAGGAAGAGAGTTTGAAATGACAAACCTCGGACTGATGCATTTCTATTTGGGGATTGAAGTTTGGCAAGAGCCAAAATAGATCTTCATTTCAGCTAAAGTATGCTGGAGAGATACTGAAGGCATTTGGCATGGCTGAGTGCAAGGCACTCCTATAGAGGTTGACGTGAAGCTCTCAAACGAGGATTCATCACCACTGGTGGACGAAGCGAAGTACAAAAGGCTTGTGGGTAGTTTGATTTACTTGTGCAACACACGACCGCTGCATCCCTGCCCTCCAATGGTTCTCCTAGGGCTTATTGGAAAACCTGCTTAGTACACCAGTCGCAAAACTGAGAGGGGAGCGGATTCAGCTGACTCTCACGATTGATCCACTTTATTGACCAAGTCTGCATTGGGCTCTATCTGTGCTTGAGATGCCCTGACACACGGATACTCTACTACGGCAAATTAGAGAGTAGCAAGAGGCCACCAGACCAAATGATGCAGTGCACAACTCCGCGTCACTGATTTTTACACGTTTGAGTCTCCATCCCTCCACCTCTACCACCCCCTCCATTCCCTCCACCTCCACCTTCCCACCCCCCCCTCTCTCTCTCTCTCTCTCTTCTCTCTCTTTTCCCACCCTCTCTCTCTTTTCTCTCTTTCTCTCTCTAACCCCATCTCTCTCTCTCTCTCTTTTCTCTCGTTCTCTCTCTAACTCCCCTCTCTCTTTCTCTCACTTTCTCTCTCTTCTTCCCCCCCCCCTCTCTCTCTCTCTCTCTCTCTCTCAACTTGAAATTTTGGAAAGGTTGTAGTGTACAGGGGAGTTTTATACGAGGACTTTCTACTTGATGAATCAAGTTACTATAAGCACCCATTATTCTTCATTGATGAGGTTTATTCCAAGGATATTCACCAATTCAACAATAGAATACTATATACCACCATTAGTAGAGTTGTGATCTAGAGTTGTGATCTGTAATATCGTCATTTTTGTTAATAAAGAAAACAAGGAAGAGATGCATTATGATAGCACTTAGGAAAATTTTTATGCATGTGATTTCAAGATCTACAATGGTGTATATGCAATAAAGATAAGCAAGAGAGAATGTGGGTTAAAGATTCAATGCCTTGAATCATTCATGTTATGCATGTTGAGTCCATATCTTGACCACTCATTGTAGGATAACATAAAGGGGACTTCCAAGAGTTTGTGTCTCATGCTAGAAGAGCAAGAAATCCATAGGTCCTCTCATCATCTAAAGAACTCCAAAATCTATGAATGTCTAGAAAAAAGTGGAAGTCTTTTGATTATATGTTGGAATACTTGCAACCGCATAATTGGGAGGTTGCCTTATTGTGGATGGGATATCTTTTCGAAGATCTTCTTAGAAAAAGATATTCCACCAATATTATTGAAAGAAAGGTTACATGGTACACTTTCACTTGCAAGATGATCTTGAAGACAAAGAAACAATTGGTTGTTTATTTTACAACCATGATATAGCAGCTTGACCAAGGAAAAATGCATATCCCTATGTCGATCTCCTGGTCTCATGATCTTTTACATATTTCACTATCATAGTATCCATGCAACCTTGGATGACTTTCTCGTATTCTGTTCCAAACTGTCTTGTACCTCTAATGTATCTCAAAACTCTTTTGGCTGCATTCCAATGAGATTGTTTTGGATTTGCCATAAAATGTGCTAGTGAACTTATTGCATAACAAATATCTGGCCGTGTGATAGTTAGATATATAAGAGATCCAATGAGCTACCTGTAGTACATATCATTGACTGTAGGCTATTCTAAATATTTAGTAAGTTTCAAACTCTGCTCCATGGGAGTGGCTGCAATCTTGCAATCTCCCAAATGAAACTTCTTTAGGGAGACTATTAACATATTTGAGCTGACTCATAAAGGTGTTGTCTGAATCTCACCACATACCAAGGTGTGGTGTGAGGGTTAACACATGTCAACCCCTATTTGCCATGTGGCAGACCTTATCTACCACATAACCTAGGGTTACCTAACCTTGGGTAGACCTAACTGCACCTAATGCCATTGTCAGCATTGGTCAAACATCTACCACATCATCATTGACCAGGGACCAACCACATCACCATGCCATGTCAATTGCCATGGTGGCATGCCATGTCATCATATAGGTCAGCTACCACATCAGCAACTTTATCCAGTCATCAGTGCCCAATTAGCATTGCCATATCATCATTGCCATGTGGCATTTCCCCTTTGTAGGCACACACAGTGCTCCACAGGGACTTCATGTGACACTCACTACCATCTCAGCACAAGGCTCCACAGGCACAGTCCCTACTAGGCATAGTCACTGCATGTGACCCCTTGACTGTCACATCATCATTGAGCACATTTGCACTCCTTTTGCCCCTCCACCTAGATCAAGTCGTATCTCTTGATCTAGGAAGAATTTGAGGGTGCTCCAAAAAGAAAAATCGCTCAATTTTTTGTGCTCTACATGCTCGTCACATCATATGAATATTTCAGTGCAAGTATTACTCACTTTTAAGCCTCGTCGACAAATTCGCTTCCTACATGCAGATTCGCCTCTACATCGACGCATCTGACCCAACACATAAAAAGAACCAAAGAAAAGAAATTATTTGCTATTCTTTCATCGATTGACAGTTGGTATAGATCTAGATCAGAGTAGACTAGATTGCCATAGAGGGGACGCTTTGAATCTCCCCAAGTTGCCAATCTAAGCCATGCCCAAAATTCCCGATTAGTTCCTACTCAGAGTCAAACCATACACTCACATACGGTTTCACATCATCACATTACCTGAAACCTGACATTTATCAGCTCAGTGAGCAGACTTCAGAGTGTTCAAAGGCATTGTCGATTGTTCAGTGGGCAGATAACACATGATTTGATTTCACACACACATCCCATCATTGTGAAGCCTATTTGGCTATTTCACGGCATTGTGCACATCATTTCATCCTTGTAAAGCCTCTTGGCTATTCCCGAAATCATTTGCCATAAGCCTTGTAATTCAGATCGGATTATATATTATAGTTCTATCTTCACCGATGGTTCATATTTCACTTGCCATAGTCAGTGTTTTGCAGTTGATTTAGACAGTGATTTTCACAACACTTTGAGTACATTTCTTGCACCATGTCTATGACTAGCAACCTAATTCTGGAGGCATCTACTAAGCTAGACAACTCCAATTATTGCACATGGAAATACCAAATGGAGACCATTCTAGTACTTTAGGACAAATGGGAGTATGTCAATGGATCTACACCTAGACCATTGGACGATCCAACCAACAGTAGCTATACTCCACCTGTTGTCATAGCACCAATAGCGGGATCTACACCAAGATCTCTAGCTACACAATCAGTTTCTGCACTTGTAACAAATCCCACCATTGCTCGAGCTGAGGCAGAATAGGATAAGAAAGATAAGTACTCATATCATCTGATCAAGCAGAATGTGCAAGATATGCTAGGATAGCTCAACACAGTCAAGACATCGAAAGAAGCATGGGATATGTTTGCAGCTCTCTACGAGTCCAAGAACACTTTTAGGATTCTCACACTAAGAAACCAAATCAACCAGAGTTTCTACAATAGCAGTGAAACCAGTCATGCTTACATACTAGGATCAAAGACTACAATAATCCACTCGCAGCAACAGAAGAGACTATGAATCCAACAGAAATGGTTCAAGTCATCCTGAATGGATTAGGAGTGGGATACAAGAATCTAGTCTAGAGTATTGCCATTAAACGATAAATTTCGACACTGGAAGAACTTCAGTCAGTCTTACTTGGTGAAGAACTCAGGACTTAGGCCATTCATGATTGAAAAAGTCATTCTAATGATCAGGCATTCACAGCATCAAACAAAAGTAGAGGTAGAGGCAGAGGCAGAGGTAGATCATTCCAGAGAAGTGGTAATCATCATCAACAAATTCAGAATTGGAATCAGCATCAACATCATCCTCAACAACATCAGCTTCAGCAAAGAGGAAATCATTCCAACCGAGGAAGATTCCAAGGATGAGAGAATGCATCCACCAACGTGTCAAACATCCAGTGCAACTACTATCATAAGTTTGGACACTATGAAAGAGATTGCCCCAAGAAGTAGTACAACCAAGGCAGTCAATCTAGCAATAATCAAAGGAATTTCTATGGCAGAGAAAATCATCGTGGTGGACATTCTATTCACAGTCATTTTGCAAATGAACATGGGAATATGTTTCTTACAAATGAGGAAATGCAGCAAACTAATACATTGTACCTAGACATGGATTGCAATCCAAAAGAGGATTTTAGCTATCAAGTCAATCAAGTAGAACAGGATCCTTGGTACATCGACAACGATGCATCATCTCACATGACAAATCATCAGGAATGGCTCACAAAGATGAAACCATTAGAAGGTCAAAAGAATGTCATCTACACAGTAGATAATACACTAAATCTAGTTCAAAGGACATGTGTTATCCCTATGAATAATTTCACTGGTACAAAAGGATTGGTGAAAGATGTGCCCTGATTTTTGAAGCTCAGCAAGAACCTCTTATCAGTAGGTCAAATGACGGAACACAATCATCGAGTCATCTTCGATGAAGATGAATGCACTATTAGAGTTAAATCCAAAAGATTTTAGCTAGTAGAAAAAGGTTTCAAGGAAGGACGTTTGTACAGAATGCAAGCTACAATACTTGATTTACATGTCATATTAGCTCAACCACAACAGATGCCACTATCCACAAAATGGCACAAGAGATATGGTCATGTTAATTTCAAGAGCTTGTTAGATCTGAGGAATCAGAATATGGCAATTGGGATTTCAAAGCTATAGTTTCTTGGAAAAGTTTACGAAGCATGCTGCTTCGGCAAACAAAAGCAAACCAACTTTGGCAGAAGTACCTCTCAAGCACGAGGTATTCTTGATTTGATACATACAGATGTATGGGGTTATGACCAGACTCGCAACATCAATGGTTCACTTTACTACTTGGCTTTCATCGACGACTACAACAGATATTGTTGGGTCTACTTTTTGAAAGAGAAATCTGAAGTCTTTTCTAGATTTCAAGAATTCAAAGCCATGGTAGAAAACCAGGCAGGCAGAAAGATCAAAGCCATGAGATCAGATAGAGGAGGTGAATACATGTCTTTAACATTCATGAACTTTTGCAGAAGTCATAGCATTCGAAGACAATTCACTTGTGCAGATACTCCTTCGCAGAATGCAAGAGCTGAAAGGAAGAATGGAACTTTAGCAGACAATGCTTAGTGAGAAGCATCTTCTGAATCAATATTGGGTAGAAGCAATAGCCACTGCAAACTATTTGCTTAATCGGCTTCCTACTGAACCAATTCAAGGTATGACACCTTATGAAGCATTCACTAGACATAAGCCACACATTGCGCATCTCCGCATATTTGGTTGCATAACATATGCCCACATACATGATGATCATCGCATGAAATTGTATGCAAAGTCACACAAATGCATCATGGTTGGCTATAGTGAAGAATGCAAAGCATACAAGTTGTATGATCCCATCAACCACAAGGTCATTATCTCTAGAGATGTAATCTTTGATGAGGAATCAGAATGGAAAACCTCAAATACACAAGAGATAGATGCACCGATTTCACAATCATCTACATAAAAGGTTGATGAAGAAGAGCAAGAATTGCCAAAAACACCCCAAGTAGAGTCACAGTAGCTTAGATGGTCTTCCAATTAGATTGACATATGCTCAAAAAGGCAAAGAAATTCAAGTTGAAACCACCAACTATGCTCTTATGACTACCATCATGGCTACAGAAGAGCCAGTGTACTTCAAAGATGCAGTAGACAAGTCAGAATGGCAAACTGCTATGAATGAAATAATAGATGCTTTGTATAAGAATAATACTTGGAAATTATGCGACCTTCCACCAGGAAAGAAGGCCATAGCAAACAAATGGGTAGACAAAGTGAAGTAAAATCTAGATGGAACTATTCAAAGATACAAAGCCGGACTAGTTGCAAAAGGATCTGCACATCAATATGGTCAGGATTATGATGAGACTTATGCTCCAGTAGCAAAGATGGATTCCATAAGGTTCTTGATATCACTAGCGACACTCAACAGATGGAATGTGTACTAGCTCGATGTCAAGAATGCATTTCTCAATGAATATCTAGACGAGGAAGTCTACATGCAACAACTAGCAAGTTATGTTGAACCAGGAAAGGAGAATAAGGTTTGCCATCTCAAGAAAAGTCTCTACGGCTTAAAGTAAGCACCCAGAAGTTGGTACAACAGAATCGACAAGTATTTTGCTGATCTGGGATACGTGCAGTCCAATGCAGATCATACTCTCTACTACAAAGTTCAAGGGGAAGACAGTACATAGATGATTTGATTATGATCAAAAGCAAGGATAGCTTCATCACAAAGCTAAAACAAGACTTATCTGCAGAGTTTGACATGAAAGATCTTGGACTTATGCACTATTGTCTTGGTATTGAGTTCTGCTGGAGAGATTCAGACATCACCTTTATGAGTCAACTCAAATATGTTGACAGTCTCCTGAAGAAGTTTCATATGATAGATTGCAAGATTGCAGCCATTCCCATGGAACAAAGTTTGAAACTTACAAAAGCCTACTGTCAATGACAGATACTACAGGCAGCTCATCGAATCTCTTATATATTTGACTATCACACGGCCAGATATTTGTTATGTAGTAAGTTCACTTGCATAGTTTATGACAAATCTAAAATAGTCTCACTGAAATAGAGCCAAAAGAGTCTTAAGATACATTAGAGGTACAAGACAGTTTAGAATAGAATAGAAAGGAAGTCATCCACAGTTGCATGGATACTGTGATAGTGACTATGCCAGAGATCATGAGACCAGGAGATTGACACAGGGATATGCATTTTTCCTTGGTCAATGTGCTATATCATGGTTGTCAAACAAACAGCCAATTGTTTCTTTGTCTTCAACTAAAACAGAATATGGCTCAGAAGAATATTGTCAGAAACAGATTACTTTGATGAGTCAAAACCATCAACAATATACTGTGATAATCAATCGGTGGCCAAGAATCTAGTATATCACTCTAGGACAAAGCACATTGATGTTAGAGAGCACTTTATCAGAGAAAGAGTGTTACTTGGTGACATCACATTACAACATTGTGATAGCAAATAGAATGCTGCAGACATCTTTACCAAACCACTCGATAAAGAGCTTTTCGAGAAACACCAACTAGCTCTTGGTTTGACGCAGAGGAAGGACATTCCCATTAAACTTGGTGTGATGGAATGCAATGCTCAGTCCTTCTTCAATTCCCAAGAATCATCATCTTGAGGGAAGGCCTACTTCATGATGTTGATCTTGAGGGAAGGTGTTGAGAGTTCATGCTCAACATAATGTGATCATGTGTGAATAGCACCATCATGTGATCATATGTGCATTGCACTAACCCAATAGAGTGCTATAAAGGAAAGGGTTAGATGCCCTAACCCTAAATGGGTTTGTATATATTCTACATTTTCAACTAAATCTAGTGTACAGTTAGTCATTTGTGGTGTGCTCTCTAGTTGTGCCCTCTCTCCTCATCTCCACTCTTCTCCTCTCCCCTCTTCATATTTTGTCAGTTTTTTCACCACCATGCATGGGGGTCAAAAAACATGCATTGGGATGTCTCATTTGAATGTGTGAGTTTTTGATGGAGACAATACTTTGCATGGGTGTTAATTCAACCCACTTTAACGCCATTACAAAGTACCATGTCACTCCGATCTCATTTTCATAGTCAATGACACAAGTTTCTTTGTTTCTCACCACACGTCATGCATGACGTCAAAAGACAAGCAGCAGGGTGACTCATTTGAATGTGCGAGTCTATGTGGTGGATGATACTTTGTAAGGCCCTTAATGCTACTAGCTTTAAAAGCCATGTGAAGTATCATGCCCATCAGATCTCATTTGCATATTGTTAACAATACATTTTTCTTGGTTTTTAGCAATTGTCATGCATGAAGGTCAAAAAACATGAATGAGGTGTCCCATCTGAACGTTTGAGTCTCTAATGGGGATGGTATTTCTCCTCGGTCTTAATCTCATCTACTTTAAGACTCGTGCAAAATTTTGTGCAGATCGGATCTCATTTGCATGGTCAAGGATACATTTTCCTTGTTTCTTACCATGCATCATGCATGAGAGTCAAAAAACAAGAATCAATGTCCCTTTTTTAAACGTTCGAGTCTTTGATGGAGACAATAGTTTGCATAGGCCTTAAAGTGGGTAGGACTAAGGTGTGTGTAAAGTATCATACCCATTGAAGACTGTTAGGTATAGGGATTAGGGTTTAGGGTTTAGGCTATAGGGATTAGAAGATAAGGTATATGGTATAGGGTTTAAGATATAGGGATTAGGGTTTAGGTTATAAGGATTAGGGTTTAGGGGATAGGGTTTGAGGTATAGGGTATAGGATTTAGGATTTACGGTTTAGGGTTTAGGAATTAGGGTATAGAGATTAGGATTTAGGGTATAGGGTATGGGGTATAGGTTATAAGGATCAAGGTTTGGGGTATCGGGTTTATGATTTAGGGCATATGGTTTAGGGTGTAGGATATAGGGTTTAGGCTATAGGGATTAGGGTAAAGGGTATAGGTTTTAGGATTTAGGGCATAGGGTGTAGGGTTAAGGGTATAGGGATTAGGGTTCAGGGTTTATGTTATAGGGATTAGGTTTTGGGTTTATGGTATAGGATTTAGGGTATAGGGTATAGGGATTAGGGTTTAGGGGATAGGTTTTAGGCTATAGGGATTAGGGTTTATGATATAGGGTATATGGTTTAGGGTATAGGTTTTAGGGTTTATATTATAGGGATTAGGGTTCAGGGATAGGAGTTAGGGGTTAGGGCTTAGGGTATAGGATTTAGGGTTTAGGGTATGGGACATAGGTTATAGGGAACAAGGTTTAGGGTATGGGACGTAGGTTATAGAGATCAAGGTTTAGGGTATGGGTATATGATTTATGATTTAGTTTATATGGTTTAGGGTATAAGCTATAGGGTTTAGGATTTAGGCTATAGGGATTAGGGCTTAGGGTATAAGCTATAGGGATTAGGGTATAGGGTATAGGGTTTATGATTTACGACATATGGTTTAGGCTATAAGGTCTAGGGTTAAGTGTATAGGGATTAGAGTTTAGGGTTTAGGTTATATGGATTAAGGTTTAGGGTATAGGGATTAGGGTATAGGGTATAGGGTTTAGGGTTTATGATTTAGGGCATATGGGGATAGGCTATAGGGATTAGAGTATAGGGTTTATGATTTATGATTAGAGTATAGGCTATAGGGATTAGGGTATAGAGTTTATGATTTAGGGCATATGGTTTAGGGTATAGGGTTAAGGGTTAAGGGTATAGGGTAAAGGATATAGCATTTAGGATTTAGGGCATAGGCTTTAGGGTTAATAGTATAGGGGTTAGGGTTTAGGGTATATGGTATAGGGTCTACATTAATGGATTAGGTATTTGGGTATAGGGTTTATGGTATAGGATTTAAGGTATAGGGGTTAGGAATTAGGGTATAGGCTATAGGGCTTAGGGTTTAGGATATAAGATATAGGATTTAGGGTCTAGGGTATATGGTTTAGGGGTTCAGGTATAGGGATTAGGGTTTATGATATAGGAATTAGGGGTTAGGCTATATGGATTAAGTTATAGGGTATAGGGTTTAGGATTGAGGGTATGGGTATAGGTTATACGGATCAAGGTTTAGGGTATAAGACATAGGATTTATGATTTAGGGCATATGGTTTAGGGTTTAGGCTATCGAGATTAGGGTTTAGCGTATAGGCTACAGGGGAATAGGGTTTAGGGTTTAGGATTTAGGACATATGGTTTAGGGTTTAGGCTGTAAGGATTAGGGTTTAGGATAAAGGGTATAGGATTTAGGATTTAGGGTATAGGTATTAGGGTTTAGGCTATATGGTATAGGGTATAAGGTTTAGGGTTTAGGGTTTAGGATTTACGTTATAGGGATTAGGTTTTAGGGAATAGGTTTAGGGTTTATCGTATAGGATTTAGGGTATAGGGTATAGGGTTTAGGTATAGAATATAGGAATTAGGGCTTAGGATATAGGATATAGGGTATATGGTTTAGGGTATAGATTTAAATAAGGATTTAGGTCATAGTGATTAGGGTATAGGAATTAGGATTTACGCTATAGGGATGAAGGTTTAGGATGTAGGGTTTAGGGTATATGGTGTAGAACTTAAGATGTAGGATTTAAGCATGGTAAAGGTGTTTGCAAAGTTTTATGACCATGCCTTTTACATAATCTACGAAAGGGGTTGGAAAGGAAGATAGAGTATAATCCTTGTCCATGCAAGGATTTATTAAAATTTTTAGTTTGAAAAAGTAAAATTAAAAAAATTGGCCATGGTTGTAGGAGGATAGGAAAAAAAGGAAATTAAGTGAATGAAGGAGACGAGAACAGAAGGAAATTAGAGAAGGGAACAAAAGGAAGTGTGGCAACATCAGCAAGGAAAGCAAGGAGACGGGTTAGAGGGAAGGGAAGGGAGAGAAGGACAAGAGTCAAAGAGATTGAAGCATGTGCAAAGTATCATGCCCATCATGTAGGTGCATATTCAAATAACACACCTCACATACTATTTTTTGATGGTTGTGCATAACACTTGATGCAAAATGGGGTTGGGGGCAACTTCAAACTCTCAGCTGAGTCGACTAGCTATTGTGTAGGGTCCTTAGTTGATTTATAGAGCTTATTGTTACCAGGGATGTTTTTATCAAAGTTATGCTTATATATTAATATAAAATCTTGGCGAAAGTTTTCAAGCTCAATTTTTTAGTTTCACAATATTGGTAGAATGTAGTACTTTTTAATATATATTCTTTTGAATTTTGAGGAAAAAATGTAAATCCTGGTGAAACTTTAATTTTTTTTGCATAAAAGTTTCAAATCCTGGTGAATGTTTCAAGAATCTATTTTTATTAAAGCATACAAACTTTTGACTCCAATATAAAACTTTAGCTTCTTACCGAAACTAACTTGAAAAAATCATCCACGATTGGTACTAGCAGCAACAAACTCGGTAGGGGTGCGGTGATGAGTAGAAAGAGTCTTTTGTCGATTGCTTATGTCTATGAGTTGGTTGTTTTGCTATAGAACTCGTCTATTTAGAGCTAATAAGAAAATGTCTTATCTCTGTGTTTCATATCATATATGAAAGAAAGCTTGATATATTTTCATCATTTTATGTGAGAGAGAGTGAGCTTTGTGCTTTGCATGTATTTGCTTTAGAGTCCCTTCACCATCTACGTCACATGACACATCATCGACAATTGCCTTGTCAATCATCAACAAGATGATACGGTAGGTGATACATCATTGGCATCAAACGATATGTTGTTTGCAATTGACTTGTTGATGATAGGCAAGTTGATGTCTAGTTGTTGATGAGACAAGAAACATGTCATGGGCATCAAGCATGTCATCATTGATCATCTTGTCGATCATCAACAAGCTAACATGGCCATGACATATCATCAGTATCAGGGGACACATCATTGTCTATCAGCTTGACATGGCACATCTATTGGTAAAGCAGGTTACACATCATGGGCATCAATCAACATGCCATCAACAATCTGCTTGCCAATCATTGGAAAGCTAAAATTGTAAGAAAAATATCATTTGCATAAGGGGACACGTCATTAATAGGCTTGCTGATGATCAGTAATTTGATGTGGCACAATTTTTGACAAGGCAGGCAACACTTCATCGGCATTAGGTGACATCAATTGGCTTGTTGATCATCCACAAGATGATGTGGTAGGAAACACATCATCTGTAATTAGGTTGTTGATGATTGGTAAGCTGACATGGCATAGTTGTTGAGGATTTATATGACACATTGTCAGCAACAATTAGCTTGCCACCAGCTGACATGGTAGGGGCATGATAGAAGATGCATCATCGATACTTAGCTTGCCAATTATTGACAAGATGATGGAGCACAAACATTGATAAGGCAAGCACCACACCATTAGTGATCGGCTTGTCGATCATCGATAAGTTGATGTGGCAAGCATAACATAATTAGTACTCAGTTTGCTGATGATCGACAGGCTAACGTGGCTTAGTTGTTGAGGAACATATCATCAGGGATGATTGGCTTGTAGATTATATGCACGTTGACATGGTAGAATACACATCATCGTTCATCAGTTGGTCGAAAGCTAATGTGGTGCAGTTGTTGAGAAGGCATCAGTGATCAACTCATTGATCATTGATAAGCTAACATGGCATAGTTGTTGTAGACACAAGTGACACCTCATCAACAATTGGCTTGCCAATGGTCGATAAGATGATGTTACCCATGAGCAAGCTGTAATATCATTGGCAACACATCATCAACAATTAGCTCGTCGATCATCAATAGGCTGACATGTCATAGTTGTTGTAGACACAAGTGACACATCATCAACAATTGGCTTGCCGATGATCGATAAGCTGATGAAGCCCATGAGCAAGCTGTAATATCATCGGCAATCACCTTGTTGATCATCGGCAAGTGGATATGGTTGCAACATATGGTCCACAAGAAAATGATAGTTGCCATGCAGCCATGCAATGCACTCACAAAAATTAGTATTGGCTCTCATGTTATCTCTATTGACCAATGTTAGATAAGTTAGGCAACAAGATAGCCACTTTTTTCTTGCCTCCTCATGCTCATATCCACTCTCAAGCTCTCCTCACCTTCCAGCTCTCTAGCTCGGCTTGGCTCTTGCTTTCTATGCTTTTCCTCAGCTCGGCTCTTGTTGTTCTCGCCCATTGACCTCACATCCCACAACTGAACTTTACTTCAAGTGAATTGATTTGTCCTTGCCTACTATTGACCTCACATCACAATTGAAGATTCTATGAGTGAATTGAAGCATTTATCTCATGTCCTAGCTGAGGTTGATTGAAGTGAACTTAAGTCTCCTCACCTGTGGACCTCACATCCCAATGGAAGTGAATTGAAGTGTCCTAAATAAACTGGCACCCAAGCTTTAGTCTAGAAAGGGGAGAAAGGAGCCAAAGAATTATTATTGTTGTAGTATCAAGTAAATTTAGTATTCTTGTTTATCTATTATTGTTGTAGTATCAAGTAAAAAGGAGAAAGAAAAAGCCATTTGCTTTCACAAAGTCGTTTTAACAAAAGGCAGAGATAAAAACTATGCAATGTTTGTTAATGTGTTTGTCAATATTGCCGTTGAGGGGTCCCCTTTAGGGGCAAGGTCCATATTGGCACACTTTGAAAAATATTTCTCATGTGTTTGTCAATATGGTCCTTGCCCCTAAAGGGGACCCCGTATTGACAAACACAGTATGTTGATATAGTATTGATATTGGCATAGTAATGATTATTGATATGCTAATTAGTACTAATGTTGATATGTTGATTTAGTACTAATTAGTACTATTATAGAGCTAACAAAGTGCTAAATCAACACTAATATGATGATTAGTAATACTAATGCTGACATGTCAATTTAGTACTAATGTAGTACTAATATATCAGTGTTAGTTTAGTTGTAATTTAGTACTAATTGTAAAACTAACGAAGTGCTAAGTCAATAGTAATATGCTAATTAGTACTAATGGTGAGATGTTGATTAGTACTACTATAGATATGTTAGTTTAGTAATAATTTAGTATTGATTTGTTAGTGTTTTTATTCTTTTTTTTTTTTAATAGCAAGCCAAATTTTATTAGATAGGGGGGGTCAAACCCAAAAAGACCCAATACAAAAGGTGGCCAACAATGAGCGAGTGGCATTAGGCCTATGGTAAAGACCAAATCATAAACACCTCAGAGCATGTTTAAAGCATGATGTGAATATAGAAGTCATGAAGAGCACTTCCAAACAACCACATTGTCTGACTTGCTCTCGGGGGGGGGGGGGGTTCACTCATCCTCTGTAACCCTATCACATGAGTTCAATGAAAGGTTTTTTTAAATTCCTAATTTTTACAAAAAATAATTTACATAAGGGAATATTTAAAGTAATTTTCATAAAAAATTTCATATTTGTATAAAAAAAGGGTATATTTTATTAAGAAAAAAAATTATAGATAAGGGACTTTACAAATATGCCATGAAGACACGTGATGTAAAGGTTTTATACATAGTGAACCCCCCAAGGTCTTGCTGACCAGTTGAAGAAGGTAAGATAAACACACTTTCACACACAATTAGCTATCCATTTGTCACTCAATCTAGCAACCAAATCATCCTTGAAGCTAATTTCTGATCGTCCATATACCATAACAAATGGCAACCTGAAAGTAAGGCTAGCAAGCTTTCAAAGTGGAAGGCAGACCTGTAGAAGGTGTGTCCTTGGGTTGAGGAGAAGCTCACGTAGTATAGTTTTCAATGATTACTTGATTGCATGTATGTACAGAACAAACTTTTCATGTTTTTGAATAAATTGCTATATCCTATACTTTTTAGGGTGCATGCTTCACATGCAACATAGCACTTGTAATGCTTTAACAATCTCGTTCGAAGTCGTTATTCCATAATTTTTTGGTCTCATGTTCAAGTTTGGAATTGTACTATAACTTGAAGATAAATTTTTCCGAATTCCATTGAGCAATGCATAAGTTATGGGTCATGCAAGGTACTTGTATTCAAAAAATTCCCTAAACTCCACCAAAAATGGCTGCACCCAAGCAAACAATGACCCAGAGATGCAGTTCACAATTTCTATATCAAGATTCTCACATAGACATGTACCTTAGGGAATGAAAACAATGTAGATGAAAAAACATAAAAGCCAATGTTGACAATGGTGGTTTCCAAAGTGTTAATGAGATTTTTATGCTACACTAACCGGTCGTATTGAAACAACATTTGTTTAACACAACCGCAAACTAAAAAACGAAGCAAGAGGTTGAGCATTAAATAGTACATGATCGATTCGAGTTGCTTAATCAAACATGGTAATAAAGTACTAAAAGAAACAAAGTCAATCATACAAAGATAAGGTTGGAAGTCAAAACACCAAAATGAGGAATACAGTGTTCAAAGTTCCCCACAAAGTACTACGACTCAACCAATGGGTCTAGCTGAACAAAGTCACTTGTATTTAAAAATTATGAAATTAGAAACTCATAGGAGGGTAAAGGTACACCTTATAAATCATACTTCCCACCCAGGTCATCATAAGGTGCCGTGGGGTTTGAATCTAACTGTCGTATGAATAAACGTATGAATAAACAATTACAGCCACACTAGCGGCGCTGCATTAACCAGGGGCACCACCGCATTGAATAGGGAGTGGCTACCCTCTTCACTATAGCTTAGAGGGATTCCAGAGGTGGGTTTGAGTCAAGCAACTCTGATGGTCGGACCTACTCTGTTACTAGAACACCTACCTGATCGGGGTGGTCAAACCGATTAATAGGTTGCACATTAGGTAGCAAGTCTTTGACTTACTTTGACTTATCTACATTTTTCAATGTAGCCAATGTTATCACGAGATAATCTTCCATTGTTTGCTTTTTTTATCCCAAAAATAAGGGATCTTTGATACTGTAAGAAAATAATACAACGTCTGTGCTCAACAGATAACAGGATCTCGTACGTAAGAGAGAAAACAAGATAGTATGGAGAATCAAAAATTTGATTACTGTAGAACTGATACAATAGATGGCGCTGCCTCCTAACCGTGTGCTCCTATGAAAGAAGCTTTGATGGCGTGCTGGAAACAGTAGAAGACGGAGGCTGGATGCTAAGGAATCAGGGTTGCTGTAGCCAGTGATGAAATGGGCTTCATCGGCTTGCTCTTATATAGCCACCAGTCGTAGTCAGTAAGGCTCAATTGGGTGACCGACTTAGTCCACCCAAAACGGTCGACTAGGGGGTTGATCCCGAAATAGGCCACCAACCATACGATAGAATTGGTGCACAAAATAGAGTAACTGACCTATGGTCACCGTCGGCCCACCATCCAGGATCATCTAAGGCTCCAAATGGGCCCCGCAACCCGAGAGTGGGCTGCTCCGAGAAATGCTCCATCTACCCTTAGTGTGGTCAGTCAAGGGATGCCTTCCCGCACTTACATGTAGCCTAGTTGGCGGTGTGCCAACTCTATCTAAAGCCATCCAGCCATCAGGCCACACATGGCCCCCATCTGGTGTCCAAACTAGGACCTACCGGATAACCGAGCTACTCAAATGCCTTCTCCTCATATGGGGGGCTTACAAGTAGAGTTAGCTGGTTCCCACGTAGTTACACGAGAGTGGAGCATTGATATCTAAGACCCCCCCTCAATGTCCACCCGCAAGTGAACTTACTTTTTCGGCCCAATGCCAAGTCAATGAAGATGCCTCTCCAGCAAGTCTCTTCCAAGAGCCTTCGTGAAGATGTCCGCAGCATTCTCTGTAGTCAGACAGTACACCAAGTCAACCTCTCCATCCATGATGAGCTCGCGTACAAAGTGATATTGAATCTCAATGTGTTTTGTGTGAGCGTGGAACATCGGGTTCTTTGCAATCGCCATGCAACTCTGATTGTCACATGATAACTGCATAGGCTTGTTATGCAATGCACCCACGTCCCCTAAAATCCTCCTCAACCACACTACCTCGCAAGAAGCAAAGCATACAGATTTGTACTCGGCCTCGGTAGAAGAAAGAGCAACTGTGGTTTGCTTCTTGCTGACCCATGACACAACTCCAGATCCAAGTGAGAAACAGTACCCTGTCATTAATCTCCAGTTGTCCACGTCTCCTGCCCAATCCGAGTCACAGAATCCGGTCAAGATGGTTCCCTTGGTATAGGTGATGCCATAATCAAGTGTGCCTTTGATGTATTTCAGCACCCGCATCCCTGCCCTCCAATGGTTCTCCCGGGGCTTATTGGAAAACCTACTTAGTACACCAGTCGCAAAATTGATCTCCGGCCGTGTGTTGCACAGGTAAATCAAGCTGCCCACAAGCCTTTTATACTTCGCTTCGTCCACCAGTGGTGATGAATCCTCGTTTGAGAGCTTCGCGTCAACCTCCATAGGGGTACCAACTGTCTTGCACTCAGCCATGCCAAATGCCTTCAGTATCTCTCCAGCATACTTCAGCTATGAAATGAAGATCTATTTCGGCTCCTGCCAAACTTCAATCCCCAAACAGAAATGCATTAGTCCGAGGTCTATCATTTTAAACTCTCTTCCTAGCAAATGCTTCGTCTGCGAGATCTTCTCTTCATGGTTCCCTGTTATGACAAGGTCGTCCACATAAAGGACCACGATCATACACCTGCCTCCTTCTCTAAAGATATACAAATTTGCATCAGATGGGCTCCTCCTGAACTCGTTTTACATAAAGTAGGCATCAATTTGTTGGTACCACGCTTGTGGGGCTTGTTTCAGCCCGTAAAGTGCCTTCTTCAGTTTGCAGGCTTTACCTTCTGAACTGGGGATCTCAAAACCTGGTGGTTATTCCATGTATACCTCCTCCTTTAGATCTCCATTCAGAAAGGTGGATTTCACATCCATCTGAAACACGGGCCAACTTCCCTGGGCAGCTAAAGCCAAAACACTACGAATTGTGGTTAGTCGAGCTGTGGGAGCAAAAGTATCTTGATAATCAAAACCATGTACATGTGCAAATCCTTTTGCCATGAGCCGAGCCTTGTACTTATCCAACATGCCGTCGGACTTGTACTTGGTCTTGTACACCCACTTGGTTCCGATTACCTTGCGTTTTGGTGGTCGATCCACAAGGTCCCAAGTGTTGTTCTTCATTATGGAAGAATACTCCGACTGCATAGCCTCCATCCACCTATCATCACCCTGTGCCTCTGCAAGACACTTGGGTTCATCAGCACGGATCACTTCTGTCATCAAAGCATAGTTGACCAAGTGTTCCTGCGCCCTTCTTTGCTCCTTTAATCTCTTGGACCGGCGGTGTGTTCGGATGGTTCCTCCTCAATGGCTGGATGTTCTCTGCTATCCAAAAGCTACTTTACCCACTTCGGGAATGGCCATTGCCGTTGTGGTTCTATAGGCTCTTCTTTATCTTCTTTGTCTTGAATCCTCCCAAGCACCGTTGGGGGAGTTCGGTCTATTGTTGGTGCTGGTACTGGATGGATATCTTGGTCGTGGTTGTCTGGGAAGGAAGCATCCTCCTCCAATTGATGCGGCTGTTCTGAGAAGACCACATCGCAACTTACAATTACCTTCTTGGTAACAGGGTTATAGAGACGGTAACCCTTTGCCTCTTCACTGTAGCCCAAGAAAATACACTTCCGGCTCTTCGGTTCCCATTTGGTCCTAGTGGCATCAGGGACATGCACAAACAGTCACATCCAAAAACTCTGAAATGTGTAGCTGAAGGTTTCTTACCAGAAAAGGCTTGCAGTGGATTCATCTCGTTCATAGCCTTCGTGTAGCTACGATTCAGGATGTAAACTACAGTGTTACATGCTTCAGCCCAAAAAGTCTTTGGCAAATCTTTCCCTTTCATCATACTTCGGCCCATTTCGCAGATGATGCGCATCTTGCGTTTTGCTACTCCATTTTGCTGTGATGTATGTGGCGGGGATTTCTGCCTCTTGATTCCGTGACTTTTGCAATAACTTTCGAATTCAGTTGATGTGAACTCTCCACCTCTGTCTAATCTCAACTTCTTCACCTTCCTCCCCGTTTCTTTCTCGACCATTACATGCCATTGCTTGAACCTACTAAAAGCCTCGTCTTTAGTCTTCAGGAAGTATACCCATATCCTTCTACTGTAGTCGTCGATCAGCGTCATGAAGTAGTAGGAACCACCCAAAGCTTCCATCTCCATCTTTTCGCAAAGGTACGTGTGAACGAGCTCTAGAGGAGCCTTTGCCCTGCTGGCCTCTTTAGGAAAGGGATGCCGATAATGCTTTCCCATCATGCAAGCTTCACATACATCGGGCAGATCTCAAATTTCTAGTAGGTCAGCAATCATTCTACTTTTATGCATCTCCTTCAAAGAACTAAGGTTTAGATGACCAAACCTCTCATGCCACAGCTTAGTGTTCTCTTTACATAGGCTCGAGCAGTGAAAGCTGAGAGTTCGTAGATGTTGTTGCACCATGTACCTTTACCAACGACCTTCCCTTGAAGATCCAAAATCTTGCACCATTCTTATCGAATTGAACTTTGAGGTTCCGACGATCTGTGATCGCAGAAACGGACAACAAGTTCCTCTTGATATCTGGCACATAAAGAACATCGGACAACTGTTTTACAACTCCATCTCACTTGAGAGCAATCGTACCTTTTCCTTTTGCTGGACATTTTGCATCATTGCCGACTGCTACCAGGATGTCATTCCCTACCGGCTGTAGAGAGGTATACCAATCCTTCCGACTGGTCATGTGGCGCGATGCACCACTATCAATGATCCAAGGTTCATCCGCAGGTACATGAACTGCCTCCGTGCAAATCTCCTCAATTGCGACAAACGGCTCTACTAGTACTGCCTGCGCGCTATTGCTGGACTCTTTCTTTACTCCGTTCTTCTCATCTGCAATCTTCTTTCGGCACTCATTCTGCTTGTGCCTTGCCTTGCTGCAATAGAAGCACTTGATCTTCTTCTTTCTCTTTTTATCATCAGAAGAAGATGGGTTACCAGAGTCCTTACCCTTACCTTTCTTTGATCCAATCCAGATAGCCGAATCTTCTCCACTCCTCGTCTTTTGACGCATCTCCTCCAGAAGCATCGCGCTGAAATCCTCAAAGTTGAGGGGCGGATTTCTGTTCTGCATATTCAGCGCCGTAACAAGACCATCGTACTTTGGTGGGAGAATCCATATGCATCTTCGTGCTAGATTCTCACTGGTGATGGTGATGCCAATCGCAGGCATTTGATCGCGCAGATTCTTCACCCTGGTGATGAACTTCTCTGCCGCTTCAGACTGAGACAACTTCTCGTTCGCGAGTTGAGTCTCCAGATTCTAAATCCCCATCTGATTCGTGGTCTCGTACTAACTTTTCAAGACCGTCCATGCCTCCTCTGTTGTGGTGACATGTTGAATTAACGCCATGACAGAATCACTAACACTGCAGACAATATAACACAGCGCATCTGCATTTCTTCTTATCCACGCGAGAATCTCATCCGCAGTTGGTACTATCTGTTGTCTTGCATTGGCTGGATCCGGTCTCGCAACCGGCCTCACGTCCACCCCAGTAGCAGTGTCCCAAAGCTCATACGCGCTTAGGATGGTCTTCATCTTGAACTTCTAGAGTGGATAACCGAGCTACTCAAATGCCTTCTCCTCATATGGGGGACTTACAAGTAGAGTTAGCTGGTTCTCGCATAGTTACACGAGAGTGGAGCATTGATATCTAACAGATACTTGTGTTGACATAAAACCAACAAAGAACATCCAATTCCTCATCCTCTATCAAAGCAAGAAGCACCTCACTGTCATGGGGGAATAGGTACTACTGTGTTCTCCATCAATAATGAGAAGGGACAGGGACTATCTCTATTTTTGGGTCAAAGAAAGTGACCTTTGAGGTATACAGATGCTCCATGCTAGATGGGATCTCCTTGGAAACATGTTGAAGTATGTCTAATGATTCAATTGTTTCCCTCTCTTTGCTTTCTTGGTCAACATTATAGGTCAGAGTCATCTCTAGGGAGAAGGAGATTATCAGCTAAGCTAGTAGAGGAGTGTACTCTGAGGGTGAGGCCTCTTCTTCTAATTGTCCTTCCTAGAGAAGGAAAATGAAGGTCATCTCCAAGGATAGGAACCTATTTCTTGTATACCAAACGAAAACCCAATATTAAGAGGATATAGGTATCTACATCCTTAAATCATCATCCATAACATTAGCACAAAAATGACCTAGGCACTTCACAAACTTTGGTTCTTGGCATATGGCTATAGTAATATAGCCCAAATCTATGTCTCAAGGCTTCAATATCTTTGTACAACTATTCTATTGAGGGATTCCATTTCGGATTTTATGGAGTGTATATATTGGTGAGGTTTATGAAATATTGTTTCTGTATATGTTGGTGAGGTTTATGGAGTGTATTAATTGGTGAGGTTTATGAAATATTGTTTTTCTAACAATGGATGGCATTCCCATTTGTGGTGGCTATGATTACACTTTAATTACTTCTTATACTAATGTTGATAATATTTTAGTGATTTATGATAAAAGGAGAAAAAGATTGGAGTGTTGTCTATAAGGTTGCTCAAGCTAACAAGGTCACATTTCTATGGAGAAATTGGCAAGTGGCTATGACAATAGGACAATCTGATAAGCAATAATTATTAGGATGGTTATAGAGTTATATATGTCACCATTTATCTTACATAAGAAGCAGTTAAAGATTATAGAAACCTCTCTCTTTTCTTGTTGCAAGTTTCCCATGGGTGTGTAGTTTGAAAATGCCATTTTGGTGGCCGAGATTTTATCTTTTTGTTGGACTATGCTTGCCTATTTATTAATTATTAGCCTACTTACTGTTTTTTAGGGCTCAGCAAAACTGGTTGATGTGAGGTCTCATGTGCTCAAGGCTTAGTATTTGGAAAATATTTATGGATGTTGCTTGTCCCATGTACTCAAGATTTGTTTCATCTATGATGCTTTTCTAGATATGCTAGGTTTCAAGGATATTCATGGCTTGCCATGTTCTTGATTCCCACTAGTTTAGATGATGATGGGTGTTTAGGGTTGTGGCATGGAGGGCTTGCAAGTTTGCTTTGTCTTATAGGGTAGTCTTGGATGGCTCCTAGCTTGGGATGTTAGATTTTCAGTAATAATACCAGTTTCAAGAACCAAGGTAGGTTTCCTTGCTTCCCTATCTGTAGGCATGGCTTGCCTTTGCTAGTTATATTTGTCATTAGGCCCTTTGTAAATAGAGGGTACTTGGAAGGATAATGTTTTTTCATTCTTCCAATAATGGGTATGTTGGCTTTAATACAGCTAGTTAAGTTGGAAGGAAAAAGTGTAGCTACCAAGCTTTACTAAAAATATGGTATTTAGTATATATTCAAGTGTGATTTCCCTTGTGAACTCCATTTTGAAATCCATATTGCCATATGAGGATTGTAGTTAAGCATTTTTAGATGTGTTTTGTACCCTTGTTGGCAATCTAAGAATAGTTTCTATATTTAAATCTCTAGTTTGGACTAGTGAAATTTATTGAACTCTATATTTCAAAGTTACTTAGTGGCTTTTAACCTCCATTTTATGGGTTCAAAAGCTTTTCATTTCCATCTCCTAGGCTATGAATTCCATTGTAGAATAGGGAGTTTTTATGTGTGTTCTTTTAAAAGTGAACACTTGTTTCAATGGAATTTGGTCTACTGAGATTTCACATTTACAATTTCGTGGCTCGTAGCTACGAGAACGTTTTAAGGTAGACCTGCTGTTAGATACACCAACAACGATCTAATAATGGAAAGGTACCATACGGACCGTATATTGAAACGCCGAAAAATACCAGCAATAATGCGCAAACAGCTTTAATTATGCACGTCAAATGTGCCAACCCTCTATATATAAGGCTATGCACGGGTGGATTACACTCATCACGGCAGTCGCATCGGCTTTCCTGCGGTATACACTACACCTCGTTTCCTTCGGGCTATTCAATTTCCACCGGTCTAATTTAGGGGAATAGATGTGGTGCAGAAGATCCCAGCATCTTCATTGAATACGTACATGCAAGATAGATCAACGCAAGCAGCCGCAACCATCAAGAAACCACCCAACTCCAGCAAGAGGCGATCGCACGTTTGCTCGCTGTACGAATTCAACTTTCCTTGGGCAGCTTCGCGTGAAACTACATTAACTCCATTCATCAATGTGATAATGAAGCTTGACTTCCAGAGATCTTGTGGTGGCAAGAGTATATAATGAGTCCCGGGACAGGTCAGGTTTGGTACAACTTCTCCCAACCTCCGACCCACTTCTTCCAAAGAATTATCCTCTTTCTTCGTGAATGCTTTGTTGAGCTGTAGACTGTAGTTGGGGGTTCGACGATGTGACCTATTTCGCCTTCACAAGCATGCACTTGTGTTCAAAAAAAGTTGCACTAGACTATAGTGATTGTGTGTCTCTCTCATGAGAGAGAGAGAGAGAGAGAGAGACATAGAGACAAACTCAGAGATCAGCAAGTTGCGAGAAGTGAGAACATGACACTTTTGCAAGTGTGATAACATGTGCAATACTGCGAATCGCATTCACTGGGCCTGCCCAAAATAGAAAGAAGAGAATAACAAGGAGGAAATGGTCGAGAACACATGGTCCCAACCAATCGCAAAAAGCAATGAAAATTTAAGGAAAAACAAATTTTCCCTTTCGCAAGGGAGGGTGCCTTTACTAAGGCCTTCCCTAGAGGGCAGGCCAATAATATTGGACATTCTTATGTTCAATTGGGGTCTTTCTAATGGAGTGCAATCAAGTGGATTTTTATATATATAAAAAGTGAAAAACACACCCACATACATTACAGAAAGGTAGAGGGGATTGCCCCTTGTGCTTGGTGTAACTTTTCCTCAGCTTTATGCCAACCTACACTCCGTTCATCAAGGTGACAATGAACCTTGAGTTCCACAAACCTTGTACAAGGGTCATATAACCTTGTACTAGGGTCATATAACAAAAGTCTTAGGCAATGGTTAGGTTAATGCAACTTCTCCTAACCTAGTATAGGCCTCATGTAGCTACTTCTTCCAAATGACTAGCATCCTTTTTTGTTGCCAATGTTTCTTGTTTCCTAACAGTATGCTTGGGGGGACCTTGTTTATGACCTCATAGCTTACACGAATGTCTACATGTGTTAAAAAAGTGCATTCATTATGTCTGTGAACATGAGAGTGGCACATCCACAGACACAAACACATACATATAGACATAGATATACAGAGAGAGACCTAATATCGTAAGAGGGAAGACATTCACCCGAGTCTTTTATTTACATCTATTTACAATTGAATATAAAACCTTTAATATGATCTTGAAGTCTTCATCTTGCACTTCTCCCTCCGTACCATCCCAAACATTAATGTTGACATTTTCTCACAACTTTCAACATAGATTGTATATTCAAGTATTCACAAGTCTTTTTTTGTTATTATTGTTTGTGAACACTCTATTTATGAATTCACAAATGCAATTATGATAAAACCTTACCAATATAAAAAATAAAAATTTGATGTCGATACTATAGTATATACCACCTAGCAATTATACCATGACCAATATAAGGTTGATTACCATAGGTATGTGCAATAGTACCACTGACAAAATTAACAATACCGCTCATAAACATTTGCACGAATTTAGCTCATGCCACTATGTTATCTCATGATGGTGTAATGGAAAATACTGACAAGATTCAGCTTAATACCATCAATATTAGAGCTTATACTAATAGTGTAAGGCTATATACTAGCAGTACTAGTACTAGCTCATTTATATAATATTGCCGCCAGCTCATTTTCCAATGCTTTTGATTTCATACGTAAATTCTCCTCTCTTATCTTGAATCTCATGCTAGAGCCTGGCCTTTAGAGTTGTCCTTGGCCCTTGTGCTTATCCCAAGGCACAAGGGATAGATGGGACCACTCTTATGGTATAGGTCCTTAGGCTCTCTCAATGAAAGAGTTGGTTTTTACCATTTTTTTATTTGAATGAACGTTTGCATGCATGTAAATTGCAATCCGACTGTCGAAAGAAAACACACATGCAATCTATATGATATTGCATGCTATAACTATTGAGGGTTACATGCTTGAGTCATTAATATCAAGATATTCCTTGTGCTTGAATTTATGCATGTAGATTATTCATCTTCACACATCCGTCTTCTACCTTTCTACAACACTTGCTAACATTTGCAATGTAAGGAGAGGAACCACATCGAGATAGTGAGAGAAGAAGAAGAGAAAGGAAGAGACCCTTACCACAAGAGGAGATTGAAAAATGATAGTAGAAGTGAGAGAGGGAGAGAGAGAGAGAGGAGTGCACACGATATAGCTACCTGTACACTAAGTGTATTGACAATGAACATGAAGATATACATGTGAACCCCTCAGGGTTATGGTTAGGGTTTGACCTTATGCCCTATGTGGATAGTGTAATTTACACTATCTTTAACGTCCCCTCTTAAATTGCACTGGGTAAGTAGAGGGAAGAAGAAGGAAATATGCAAAAAATCAAGTCCACTTGGATCAAAGACTGGTCGATTAAATGATGACTGCATGAATGATGGTGTGTATGGCAGCATGCTGAACATGTCATAAGTCACCATGGACTGTGTAGCTACTCTAAAGAAGAGGCATCCGGATGTGAAGCTAGTCGATGTAGTTGTGAAGATGTGATTCGGTAGGTTGTGACATACAAGAGTGTCACCAACCCAAAAGAACTGAGAGCAATGTGGAAGGTATGTTGTAGTAGAACTATAATATTTGTTGAATGCCGCATAGTCAATGTGGACAGAGTGATCAAGGGGCTAGAAATGTGGGGCTGAATGTGTAGGTATGATACACTGCTTTGTTGAAGAAAAGGACCGTATAAATGACAAGATATGGCAACCTGTCAAACTTGTATACTCAACTGTCAAGAGCTGAAGTACGCTTGTTGTGTGCATGGCTAAACAACCATCCGCATGGGATGTAGCAGCGACTTTCCTAGGCTCGTTGAGAAGGAGCGGATAGTGTAAAGGCCTACAAGCCTGAAATACAACTAAAAAATCATAAGATGTCCCTGAGGCATGTGAGGTGCTGAATGCCAATGTAGGGATTGATCTGCAGTCGTGGACCCAACCACTGATCTGCATCAAGTATGGACTGTATACGACAGCCATAAGTGCATGATGAAACACTGAGTCTCTCCAGGTTGCACTATGGCTGAACCTGATAATGTCCACTACACTGGGGTAGGACTGCACTAACACATAGGTATCCTTGTGCTGAGGAATGATCTGTTGATCAAAAGAGGTGATGGTGATAACTGGATCCAAGGATGCAATGCGGCATGAGTCAACCGAAACTGGAATGTCCTTAGGACTGATATGTCAATCTGAAGTGCTAAAGGGAACTGTGTCCATGATATGCTCTATGTAAGAGGTGAAGGCATCAGTGATGGACGCTGGAATGGAATCACCTAAAGAGCTGGATGCGATGTGGCATAAATCTCCGCATGTAGCTCGAGATGTGAGTTCCTCATACTGGGGACTTACCTACTGAATAAGGTGTTGTCTCCTTCTACATCCTTCATGGCGAGCATCCTTAAAAATTCGTGTATGTGCAAAATACTTTGCTGCGGTATTTTTATTTTTCCTTCTACCTCATATCCCATGCACTTCTTTGATTTATTTGCCCTTGAATTCCAAGACACTATGATTGTCTCCGTTGAAAGTTGTGAGACCAGTTCATCATTTGGGACCCAATCCTTCGTTATACAATTAGTATACAATGTGTTGTTATTCATATTCTCCTGCGTGCCCTTTGGCTCATACCATACCACTGTAAATGATGTAGCTCTCCCTTGATCATCTCTTTGCATATCAACTACTTTTGCAACCCAAAACTTCACATTCTCATCTTCATCATTTGATGGCCAAATCACAACAAAACAATCAACCTCTTTATCTACTTGTTGTTAGATATCAATGCTCCACTCTCGTGTAACTACATGGGAACATGCTAACTCTACTTGTAAGCCCCCCATATGAGGAGAAGGCATTTGAGTAGCTCGGTTATCCGGTAGGTCCTGGTTTGGACACCAGATGGGGGCCATGTGTGGCTTGATGGCTGGACGACTTCAGATAGAGTTGGCACACTGCCAACTAGGCTACATGCAAGTGCATGAAGGCATCCCTTGACTGACCGCACTGAGGGTAGACAGAGCATTTCCCGGGGCAGTTCACTCTTGGGTTGTGGGGCCCGTTTGGAGCCTCAAATGATTCCGGATGGCTCTAGGCCAAACGGCGACCGTAGGTCAGTTGCTCTATTTTGCACACCGGTTCTATCGTATGGTCGATGGCCTATTTCAGGACCAACCCCTAGTCGACTATTTTGGGCGGACTGGGTCGGTCACCCAATTGAGCCTAACCGACTACGACTGGTGGCTATATAAGAGCAAGCCCGTGAAGCCCATTTCATCACTAGCTACAGCAACCCTGATTCCTTAGCATCCAGCCTCTGTCTTCTACTATTTCCAGCACGCCATCGAAGCTTCTTTCACAGGAGCCCATGGTTGGGAGGCAGCGCCATCTATTGTATCAGTTCTACAGTAATCAAATTTTTTATTCTCCATACTATCTTGTTTTCTCTCTTGCATACGAGATCCTGTTATCTGTTGAGCACAGATGTTGTATTATTTTCTTACATGGTATCAGAGCCTGGACTCTAGCAAGAAGATTTGGTAGTGTGTTTCTGTTTTTTGCGAGCAGATTGTGAGAGATGGCCCAACCCACAAGACTGCGAATCCCACCATTCGGCGAAAGTGGAAAGTTGGACGGCTCTAACTATCCACTCTGGAAGTTCAAGATGAAGACCATCCTAAGTGCATATGAGCTTTGGGACACTGCTACTGGGGTGGACATGAGGCCGGTTGCGAGACCGGATCCAGCCAATGCAGGACAACAGATAGTACCAACTGCGAATGAGATTCTCACGTGGACAAGAAGAAATGCAGATGTGCTGTGTTCTATTGTCTGCAGTGTTAGTGATTCCATCATGGCATTAATTCAACATGTCACCATAGCGGAGGAGGCATGGACGGTCTTGAAAAATCAGTACGAGACCATGAAATAGACGCGGATTTAAAATCTGGAGACTCAACTCGCGAACGAGAAGTTGTCTGCGGCTGAAGCGACAGAGAAGTTCATCACCAGGGTGAAGAATCTACGCGATCAGATGACTACGATTGGCATCACCATCACCAGCGACAATCTAGCACGAAGGTGCATATAGATTCTCCCACCAAAGTATGATGGTCTTGTTATAGCGCTGAATACGCAGAACAGAAATCCACCCCTCAACTTTGAGGATTTCAGTGCGATGCTTTTGGAGGAGGAGATGCGTCAAAAGATGAGGACTGGAGAAAATTCGGCTTTCTGGACCGGATCAAAGAAAGGTAAGGGTAAGGACTCTGGTAACCCATCTTCTTCTGATGATAAAAAGAGAAAGAAGTGCTTCCATTGCAACAAGGCAGGTCACAAGCAAAATGAGTGCCGAAAGAAGATTGCAGATGAGAAGAACAGAGTAAAGAAAGAGTTTAGCAACATCGCACAGGCAGTACCAGTAGAGCTGTTTGTCGCAATTGAGGAGATTTGCATGAAGGCAGTTCATGTACTTGCGGATGAACCATGGATCATTGACAGTGGTGCATCATGCCACATGACCAATCCAAAGGATTGGTATACCTCTCTACAGCCAGTAGGGAATGACATCCTTGTAGCAGTCGGCAATGATGCAAAATGTCCAGCAAAAGGAAAAGGTACGATTGCTCTCAAGTCAAATGGAGTTGTAAAACAGTTGTCCGATGTTCTTTATGTGCCAGATATCAAGAAGAACTTGTTGTCTATTTCCGCAATCACAGATCGGGACCTCAAAGTTCAATTCGATAAGAATGGTGCACAGATTCTGGATCTTCAAAGGAAGGTCGTTGGTAAAGGTACACGGCGCAACAACATATATGAACTCTCAGCTTTTAGTGCTCGAGTAGATGTGAAGAACACTAAGCTGTGGCATGAGAGGTTTGGTCATCTAAACCTTAGTTCTTTGAAGGAGATGCATAAAAGTGGAATGATTGCAGAGCTACCAAAAATTTCAGATCTACCCGATGTATGTGAAGCTTGCATGATGGGCAAGCAGCATCGCCATCCCTTTCCTAAAGAGGCCAGTAGGGCAAAGGCTCCTCTAGAGCTCGTTCACACGGACCTCTACAAAAAGATGGAGACGGAAGCTTTGGGTGGTTCGTGCTACTTCATGACGCTGATCGACGACTACAGTAGAAGGATATGGATATACTTCCTAAAGACTAAAGATGAGGCTTTTAGTAGGTTCAAGGAATGGCATGTAATGGTCGAGAAAGAAATGGGGAGGAAGGTGAAGAAGTTGAGATCAAATAGAGGTGGAATAGCAGATTTTCCACCTTTCCTGTACACATACAAGTTAGCATATGAGGCACATCTTTTGATTCAAAAGTTACAGCAAAAGTCACGGAATCAAGAGGTAGAAACCCCCACCACATACATCACAGCAAAATGGAGTAGCAGAATGCAAGATGCGCGTCATCTATGAATGGGGCCGGAGTATGATGAAAGGGAAAGATTTGCCAAAGACTTTTTGGGCTGAAGCATGTAACACTGCAATTTACATCCTGAATCGTAGCTACACGAAGGCTGTGAACAGGATGACTCCACTGCAAGCCTTTTCTGGTAAGAAACCTTCAGCTGCACATTTCAGAGTTTTTGGATGTGACTATTTTGTGCATATCCCTGATGCTACTAGGACCAAATGGAAACCAAAGAGCCGGAAGTGTATTTTCTTGGGCTACAGGGTTACCGTCTCTATAACCCTATTACCAAGAAGGTAATTGTAAGTCGCGATGTGGTCTTCTCAGAACAACCGCATCAATTAGAGGAGGATGCTTCCTTCCCAAACAACCAGGACTAGGATATCCATCTAGTACTGCCACCAATAGCAGACCGAACTCCCCCAATGGTGCTTGGGAGGATTCAACACAAAGAAGATGAAGAAGAGCTTGCAGAACCACAACAGCAACGGCCATTCCCGAAGTGGGTAAAGTAGCTTTTGGACAGCAGAGAACCTCCAGCCATTGAGGGGGAACCATCCGAACACCGCCGGCGGTCCAAGAGATTAGAGGAGCAAAGAAGGACGTAGGAACACTTGGTCAACTATGCTTTGATGACAGAAGTGATCCGTGTTGATGAACCCAACCAAAACGTAAGGTAATCGGAACCAAGTGTGTGTACAAGACCAAGTACAAGTCCAACGGCATGTTGGATAAGTACAAGGCTTGGCTCATGGCAAAAGGATTTGCACAGGTACATGGTTTTGATTATCAAGATACTTTTGCTCCCATAGCTCAACTAACCACAATTCGCAGTGTTTTGGCTTTAGCTGCCCAAGGAAGTTGGCCCGTGTTTCAGATGGATGTGAAATCCGCCTTTCTGAATGGAGATCTCAAGGAGGAGGTATACGTAAAACAACCACCAGGTTTTGAGATCCCCGGTTCAAAAGGTAAAGTCTACAAACTGAAGAAGGCACTTTACGGGCTGAAACAGGCCCCACGAGAGTGGTACCAGCGAATTGATGCCTACTTTCTACAAAACGGGTTCAGGAGGAGCCCATCTAATGCAAATTTGTATATCTTCAGAGAAGGAGGCAGGTGTATGATCATGGTCCTTTATGTGGACAACCTTGTCATAATAGGGAACCATGAAGAGAAGATCTCACAGACGAAGCATTTGCTAGGAAGAGAGTTTGAAATGACAGACCTTGGATTGATGTATTTCTGTTTTGGGATTGAAGTTTGGCAGGAGCCGAAACAGATCTTCATTTCACAGCTGAAGTATGCTGGAGAGATACTAAAGGCATTTGGCATGGCTGAGTGCAAGACAGTTGGTACCCCTATGGAGGTTGACACGAAGCTCTCAAATGAGGATTCATCACCACTAGTGGACGAAGCGAAGTACAGAAGGCTTGTGGGCAGCTTGATTTACCTGTGCAACACACGGCCGAACATCAGTTTTGCGACTGGTGTACTAAGCAGGTTTTCCAATAAGCCCCGGGAGAACCATTAGAGGGCAGGGATGCGGGTGCTGAAATACATCAAAGGCATACTTGATTATGGCATCACCTATACCAAGGGCAACATCTTGACCAAATTCTATGACTCGGATTGGGCAGGAGACGTGGACAGCAGGAGATCAGTGACAGGGTACTGTTTCTCACTTGGATCTGGAGTTGTGTCATGGGTCAGCAAGAAGCAACCCACAGTTGTGCTTTCTTCTACCGAGGCCGAGTACAAATCTGCATGCTTTGCTTCTTGCAAGGCAATGTGGTTGAGGAGGATTTTGGGGGACATGGGTGTGGTGCAGAACAAGCCTACGTAGTTATCATGTGACAATCAGAGTTGCATGGCAATTGCAAAGAACCCGGTGTTCCATGCTCGCACAAAACACATTGAGATTCAATATCACTTTGTACGCGAGCTCATCATGGATGGAGAGGTCGACTTGGTGTACTGTCCGACTATAGAGAATGCTGCGGACATCTTCACGAAGTCTCTTGGAAGAGACTTGCTGGAGAGGCATCTTCATCGACTTGGCATTGGGCCGAAAAAGTAAGTTCACTTGCGGGTGGACATTGAGGGGGGGTGTTAGATATCAATGCTCCACTCTCGTCTTACTACATGGGAACCAGCTAACTCTACTTGTAAGCCCCCCATATGAGGAGAAGGCATTTGAGTAGCTCAGTTATCCGGTAGGTCCTAGTTTGGACACCAGATGGGGGCCATGTGTGGCCTGATGGCTGGACAGCTTCAGATACAGTTGGCATACTGCCAACTAGGCTACATGCAAGTGTGGGAACGCATCCCTTGACTGATCGCACTGTGTGTAGATGGAGCATTTCCCAGGGCAGTCCACTCTCGGGTTGTAGGGCCCGTTTGGAGCGTCAGATGATCCTGGATGGGCCGAATGGCAACCGTAGGAGGACAGTTGCTCTATTTTGCACACCGGTTCTATCGTATGGTCGGTGGCCTATTTCGGGACCAACCCCCAGTCGACCATTTTGGGTGGACTGGGTCGGTCACCCAATTGAGCCTAACTGACTACGACTGGTGGCTATATAAGAGCAAGCCCGTGAAGCCCATTTCATCACTGGCTATAGCAACCCTGATTCCTTAGCATCTAACCTCCATCTTCTACTATTTCCAGCATGCCATCGAAGCTTCTTTCACAGGAGTGCACGGTTGGGAGGCAGCGCCATCTATTGTATCAGTTCTACAGTAGTTAAATTTTTTATTCTCCATACTATCTTGTTTTCTCTCTTGCGTACGAGATCCTGTTATCTGTTGAGCACAGACGTATTATTTTCTTACACTTGTGGCATGAACTCTCTCTTCTTCGGTCCACAATATGGACATGGGAGTACTAATACAAATTCATTTTCAAAGATTGGAGCGGGGCACAAATCGTTATGAATGTTTGGCCAAAATAAATTGCATTCTTCCTCGACATCCTTTGAGCCTCGCATTCTCTCAAGGCCCTTTATTAATTTGCGTGTCTTGTTAATTACAGTGGGAGTGTGTTCTCTCCATATAGGCTTCGAATCAAGATATCTCTGAAGGATTTCCTCTTTGTATGTAATAAATGCTTTTAATCTTTCTATTTCACAGTTAGACCTCTCATTGAATTCTTGTATAGGCTCCCATGTTGGATATATTTCCTTGCTGGGAATTCAAGTTAAGAGACTATAAGATTCTTCAGGTTCCCATTTTGTATCATGAGAATACTGTTGCCATTGCATTACTGGTTTTTCATCCTTTAAAAAAAAATGAAAGTAGTGTGGATTGGTATGACCTG
This sequence comes from Dipteris shenzhenensis, assembly GCF_047967505.1. Classification (NCBI taxonomy): domain Eukaryota; kingdom Viridiplantae; phylum Streptophyta; class Polypodiopsida; order Gleicheniales; family Dipteridaceae; genus Dipteris; species Dipteris shenzhenensis. The sequence continues at coordinate 15,280,543 of NC_141608.1, read as the reverse complement.
TCAATGCATCACCACCAGTTCGTATGAAAGGTAGAATGAATCTCTTCTGATCATACATTCTTTCGAGCCTCTCACATACTGTACTTTCCTTACGACCACCAACTTGCCTCCCACATCTTCTTACCAAGTCACCTATTGTCTCCACATCCTTGCATTTAAGCTCTCTTGAGACTGTGCTAAAAACGTGATGGATATCCTCAGGTGTATTCCCAACATACAAAAATCCACATTCAATCTCCTTGAAGATTCGATGAACAACTAGCATTAAGCAGAATGCAAACATGACTACATTCTTATTTTCTCACCAGCAATTATCAGCTTGTATTCTCAAAGTCGGTGGTAGGTGACCTTTTTCTGCATGTACATTGCAAATTGCCTTCATAATTAGTGTTACAACTTGATTGCTATCATGTAGATGCAAGGAATAAATCCATATATCTACAAAAAACTTAATTCCATGCACTAACACTCCACATAAATGTGTCTTTAGAAAGTACTTTCCTTGTAATTTAGGTGGAGTGGCAACAAAATGAGGCAATGTTGTTGTATTCTGATCCATGCCATCTACAATAAGGTATATGTAGTCATCGAGATGCAAAATAGCTTGCTCCTTCCAAAATGCATATTTTTGTCTGGAATGTCGAATAAGGTCATGATGAGATTTTTGGTTCTTTTTGTATAACTCTTTGAGATTTTAACATATCCAAATTTCTTCTTCCAAAGAGTATACAACGTATGAGAAGAAGCCACGGCATCCCCTCTTTGCCTTTGTTTTTCTGCAATAGAGCCAAATACTTTGAGTTTTTTCAAGCCCATTGGAAGGTGCATTTTAGTGATTGTGTCACTGTTAGGGAGTTTGGTAGATATACGGGGTTGAGGTAAAGCATTTTACTATATGAAGCCTTGCAAAATTGCTGCTGCCTTGATAGTTGAGATTCTTGATTTGGACCTTGAACTTAGCCTTTTATTGCCATTCTGAAGAAAGCAAGAGAGACTTGTGAGAAGATATTCATTTCTTTCGCTTCCTCTTCTTTGCCACACGTGTCCTCTACATTCCCTAATGTCCGCAAGATCAATGAAGTGCATACATCATTGCTTGCAACATAGATATCCCAATGCATTTAACATATTATCCTCTTTCATTACTCTCTTCCTCTTTGGGGTTGCTTTTGTGGATCTGCCTGGATTCCCTTTCTCTTCATGCATTTGTATGACTATTTCCGTTCCTTGTGCATGTTGTTATCTATATTTATGCACTTCCCCTCCTCACATTTGTTTGTCACCAAGCATCCATGATTGATCGTTGCGTCCTTTGCCATTCACAATCAAAGTTAAATATTGAATTATTCTTTGTTGATCTCATCCTTGCTTTTAACATACTCTTAGGGCCATTCAATGCATTTACTATTCTACGAGAGTATTGAGAACCTTGAAACTCTTCCACTCCTGAGAGAACATTGCTCATTGGGACATATTGCATGGCTTTCACAAATCCACAAGTTTGATCGACATCAGGTTTGTTAATATGCATGAACTCATCCACACCTTACAAGACATCGCTATTGAAACCTTTGCCTTGCTCACTGTGCAAGAATTCATCCAGATAAGGCATCGCTTCTAAAATCTTTTTATTTCTCAAAACCAATGAACTCATCCACTCCATATAAGATGTCACTTCTATAATTGAGTACATTGAAATCATCCATGTTTGAAGTGATAGAGCTTGGCACATGGGCATGCTTTTTAGGTCCTTTGATATTGCAGTATACCTTATCTTTTTCATTGAAAACCATGTGCCTCTTTCTCATGTTTAAAAATTTCATGCTCCATCTCATATTCTTGCCTACCTCATAGCAGGGATCACATAAGGATATTATGTTATCAACCAATATACCATCATCAGTAACTTTTAGAATCCTCATCTATGCAAATGACCCTACTCCACTTGTTCAAATCCCAATACTTCACCTTCTGCTACATTCTTATTTGCAAATGACCCCATTTGGTGAGAAGAGTGTGGAGCATCAACACCTCATTTGCAAACATTGGCTTTGAAAGTGCTATCCCAACCTTGCAGTAATTTGTCGAGAACAAAATTGGAGTAATTACAAGTTTGTACATTCCATCACAAGAAATCGCTTGAAGGCAGAAAGAGCAAAGAAATTGGTATATGTTTATGCAAATGGTAGAGTGTTGGATGATGTTAAGGGAGAGAGTAATGATGGAGATCTAGCCAAGTGGGTAAACTATGATCTCCCAGGCCCGTTGCATGATCCTCCCATCGTTGGACAAGTGCAAGTCATAGTTGAAGCAAGATCTAGCAATGATGAGGATGAGGATGAGGATGAGGAGACTTTGTGATGTATACAGTTGCCCAAACTTGAAATACTATTGAAACTATTGATCGTGGTTACATTATGACTCATTAAAGATTGTGCCATTTAAATTTTGTTGATTGATGTTATGCCACTTGGAAGTTATGTTGAAGCATTTAGATGGTACTACAAATGCTTTATTTCCATGTTGAAACTTGGAAAGTATTATCCAATTGCTTGCAAGATGTACGTACTTGTGTAAGTGACACTAGCTATTGCACTAGTGTGTGTGAATATCAACATCCGTCAATAGAGCATGATGTTGCGGATGATCATGATGTAGATAGATTCTTACTCGGGAGAGAGAAGAATGTGGGAAAATGTGATTTCCCATCCCACGCCTATTTTAACAGGCAGATTACCACGTACAAAATCATCAAATTATGCTGAGAGGGGGCAAGAGAGTTGGATGATTTCTCTCTCTTGACGTCTAGCAAGCTTGCATGGAGTACTCACATGTTAAAAGTTAGGACTAAAATGCTACAACAAGTTCAAAAGTTTTTAATGATTATGAAAGTAATTGAATTAACTGCAATCCCTAATTGGACAGTGCCCGATGGCTCTAGAGAGCATAGCAGGATCAACAACAGCACACAACTATGTTACAATGATAGTAGGTAATCATTGGAGATGTGATATCTGCCATCAATAATTTTGAGGCTTGGTGGCAATAATATTATGGCACTTTGTGATAAATATTAATAGAATAATTCCATGGTGCAAAGGCGACGGTGCATAGAGAGTGGTCATCATCTTGCAGGCACCTGCTAGTATTGACGTTGAGACAAGAACATAGTCCACAAATGTGGTTGAAGTTGTCACAAACATGGAGAATAATTTTATGATGCCAGATGGAAGAAGGTGGAGATGTAATGTCTGCCACCAAGAATATAGTGGCTCTCACTTAAGAATGAGGTTTCATTTCTTGGGTGATGTGCGAGAATTGCAAAATGCAAGGGGCCAGAAGCTGAGGCAATAGTTGCTTCCATTTTGGGGCTTGTTGACAACAGTTGTGGTTTGGGGCATTGCAAATCTTCTTTTTAATTGATGATAGTCTCCAAAGTGTGTTTTGCCAATTTGGTTTGCATATGGTGAAACTAGTTTTGCACTTCCAGTGCTACTGCACTGTTGAGAGTTCACGCTCAACATCATGTGATCATGTGTGCATAGCACCATCACGTGATCATATGTGCATAGCACTAACCTTATAGAGTGCTATAAAGGAAAGGGTTAGATCCCCTAACCCTAACCCTAAAAGGGTTTGTATATATTCTATTTTTTCAACTAATTCTAGTGTACAGTTAGTCATTTGTGGTGTGCTCTCTAGCTGTGCCCTCTCTCCTCATCTCCACTCTTCTCCTCTCCCCTCTTCATATTTTGTCATGGTATCAGAGCTTCCTTGTCTTCCGCTGAGACATTGAGTTCCATGAGAGTGAGAGAGATTGTGAGATTGAGAGTTCTCTTGAGTGATTGTGAGATCCTTCCCTTCACTTCCGTTGAGAGAAAATTTCCGCTCATTTTGGAAGAAATTCCGTCCATTTCCGTTCATTGAAAGTTCTTTCTTCCGTGAGAGAGAGGTCTAAAGAGAGGTGTTCAGTTCATTCATTTGAGAAATTATCATCACGTGAGAGAGAGAGACTTGTGATATAGTCATTGAGAGAATTCCAATTGTGTTGAGAGAAAGGAAAGATAGGAAGACTTCAAAGAGATAGGGAGAGTCCTATCTCTCCTGCAACAAGCAAAGCTCCTACGAAATCTCTTTTCAAAGAGAGAGAGTTCTGTTTGGCACTCAAGGACCTTGAGAGAATTGGAGTCTCTCATGTAAGTGGAGAGACCCTCCTGCAGACTCGCACCTTTAGCCTCTCTATCTACAAGCAGACTCGCCTTCATCGACAAGTAGTAGCGCCAGCCCAAGCTCCTCGTATTTTCAGTGGAGCCGTGGCATTCAAGTTGCTACTGCAGCCTGCTATTCCACAAGTGCCGGAGCCTCCGATGGGAGTCATTGCGATTGGAAGGTTGAAACATCGTAGAAGTCTTGCTTGATGTTACTCTCGATTCCGTGAGAGTGGTCGGCGTTACAGCTCCAGCCCCACTGCATTGGAGCTCGCCACTGCAATCGCCTGCATAAGTGAAGTTGATGCAACGCTTCGAAAGATCTACCAGCCCGTCCGTCGACCTCCCTGTTTCGATTTGATTTGTCGTCGCCAAGAAAGCTGCGCTTCAACACTGGCCTTGTTTATACGTCCGTCCGAGTTGTAATACACACTGGCTCCTCCACGGATCTCCTACCGCTGACAGACCTCCAAGCCTCTCCAACGAGCAACGTGCTCCTTCACGGTCTACTCCACCGTCTTCAACTCACCATCGAGCTCTAGCGCTTCTCAACGCTCATTGACGGACCAGCGCCTAGCACCTTCTCCATCTCCGACGACCGACGGCCTCTCGAGACTAGCAGCGCCAGCAACATCTATGGAGATGGAGCTTGAAGAGTGGTAGCAGCAATGGCTGCACACACACAACGGGTGGCTCACGACGGTGCACACAACCGCGGCTCCTGAGGTTGCGCATCCACTCCAAAGACATCGCCCTCGCCCACGCCATAGCCTACACGATCGGCTAGCAGTCACAAAACTCGCCAGCGAGCGCCTCCAACGAACGGCCTTTTTCAACAAACCACCGTAGAAGACGACGGAATCCCGAGATTCCGTCGGCATCTCGAAAGATTCCGACTACCCACGCCCTGACACGTGGAGGATAAGGCACACACTCACCTAGCAACACGTGGCAGATGGGGTTGGTCAGCAACCCTAGGTTTGGTTAGCCACCAGTGGTCAGTCGCTTGACACATGGCAGATAGGACCTAACCAGGGTTAGGTTCAGTCAACCCCTAGTTAGGTGGTTTGATCACAATTGTGCCACGTGGCAACGTCATCTTATCTGCCACATCACCTGACACGTCATTTGTGCCACGTCACCTGACACGTCATCTGTGCCACGTCACTTGACACATCATCTGTGCCATGTCATCAGCCACGTCACCTGTGCCATGTCATCAGTGCCATGTCACATGTGCCACGTCATCAGTGCCACGTCACCTGACATGTCATATGTGCCACGTCATTAGCCACGTCACCTGTGCCACGTCATCAGTGCCATGTCACCTGTGCCACATCATCAGTGCCACGTCAGCATTGCCACATCACCCAGCTGACATCATCTGTGCCACCTCAGCACTGCCACCTCAGCAGTCCAGTCAGCACTGACCCTCTGCAGGCACAGTCCATTGCCAGGCACACTGTGCACACTCCTGCCACCTCAGCACAGAGCTTCACTGGCACACCTCTTGCTAAGCACACTGCCACATCATCACTGCATGTGACTCACAGTGACACATCATCATTGAGCACCATTTGCACTCCTTTTGCCCCTCCACCTAGATCAAGTCGTATCTCTTGATCCAGGAAGAATTTGAGGGTGCTCCAAAAAGGAAAGTCGCTCGATTTTTTGTGCTCTACGCGCTCGTTACATCACGCACACATTTCGGCGCAAGTTACACTCACATTTGAGCCTTGCCGACAAAACCACTTCCTTCACGCACATTTGCCTCTACATCGACGCATCTGACCCAGCACTTAAAAAGAACAAAAGAAAAGGAATTATTTGCTACTCTTTCATCGATCGACGGTTGGTTTAGATCTAGATCAGAGTAGACTAGATTGCCATAGAGGGGACGCTTTGAATTCCCCAAGTTGCCAATCTAAGCCATGCCCGAAATTCCCGACTAGTACCTACTCGGAGTCAGTCCATACGCTCACATCCGATTTCACATCATTATATTACCTGAAACCTCCGTTCATCAGTTCAGTGAGCAGACTTCAGAGTACAGAGGCATTGCAGATTGGTTCAGTGGGCAGATATCATTTGATTTCACACACACATGCCACCATTGTAAAGCCTATTCGGCTATCTCACGGCATCGTGCACATCATTTTTCAGCCTTGTAAAGCCTCTTGGCTATTCCCGGCATCATTGCCACAAGCCTTGTAATACAGATCAGATTTTATATACTGCAGTTCTATCTTCACCGACGGTACAGAGATTTCACTTGGCATCTTCAGTGTATTTGCAGTTGATTCATACAGAGTTTTTCAGGACACCTTTGAGTACATTGTTTGCACCATGTCGACTAGCAACCTCAATTTGGAGGCATCTGCTAAGTTAGACAACTCCAATTACGGTACATGGAAATACCGAATGGAGACCATTCTTGTGCTTCAGGACAAATGGGAGTATGTCAATGGATCTATACCTAGACCATTGGCCGATCCAGCCACCAGTAGATCTACTCCATCTGTTGTCACAACACCAGCAACGGGATGTACATCAGGATCTACATCTACACAAACAGTTTCCGCACCAGTAGCAGATCCTGCCATTGCCCAAGCTCAAGCAGAATGGGATAAGAAAGACAAGTATGCCTATCACCTGATCAAGCAGAATGTGCAAGATGTCATGCTAGGATAGCTCAACACAGTCAAGACATCAAAAGAAGCATGGGATATGTTCGCAGCTCTCTACGAGTCCAAGAACACATCCAGGATTCTCACCCTGAGAAACCAGATCAACCAGAGTTTCCGCAATAGCAATGAAATCGGTCATGCTTATGTACTCCGCATCAAAGACTACAACAATCAGCTTGCAGCAGCAGGAGAGACTATGAATCCCGCAGAAATGGTTCAAGTAATCCTGAATGGACTAGGAGAAGGATATGAGAATCTAGTCTAGAGTATTGCCATCCAACGGCAAATTCCAACACTGGAAGAACTTCAGTCAGTTCTACTTGGTGAAGAACTCAGGACTCAGGCCATTCAAGCACGTAAAGGTCATTCTAATGATCAGGCATTCACAGCTTCAGACAGAAGCAGAGGCAAAGGCAGAAATAGAGGTAGATCATATCTGGAATAATGAGCTAGAAAAGTATACCAACCAACACCAAAGCACAACCCCTTAGCTCCTTGTTGAGGACTTCCAAGCAGCACATCTCCTTGTCTTCTTAACATGTTGAACTACTTTTGCGAGACTTGAGACCTCTACCTTATCGTGCTTGAGAGTCCTAGCCTCTAGACATCTATAAAACCAATCGAACATTTCGTGTAGTGCATTGCTTCACGCGACACCACCCCCATGCCTTGTATTCTTAAAGTATGTTGCCTTTGCTCTATAGTGTGATTTCTGCATTCCTTGAGTATTCCAAATGGACAGAGGGCCCCATTGCTCCATAAACCATGGTGCATGTGCGTAAGGAATATGCTATAAAGAAAAACATTGTATTAGAAACATAAACTGACTCAAATTTAAAGCACAAAATTTCAACCTAAGGAGGATTACCATGTAATGTGACTCCCCCTATGCTTCTACCATCAATGATATTAGCTCAATCTCAATCTTCAATCCTCTTCTTTTAATCATGTCAAGGCTAAAGAAAGAACATATATTCTTGGAAGGAATAGGTCTTAGTATTTGGAGAAAAGAGAGGCTTTTTGAGAAAGAGGGGCCTTGAAATGAAAATGGCTTAGAGGGGTAAATATTCATGTCCATGATGTGGATTTTCTTCAAAGGTCTAAAGACCTTATGATGACGTGCTTGGTTTGATTTTTCCTCTATATGAGTTGCTGGTTTGCATATCAAGTTTTGGGAGTTCTAGATGGTCTAGTCTATGCAAATCAAGTTGCCGTGAATCAAGCGAAGTGCTACCTCTCCTTTTGCTGAAAGGTCTAGTGTCTCATATGTATCTCGCCATGGCCACGCCTCCAAACATAGCATAAGATGATTGCTACTATGTTAATTATGATTCTTCTTCTTCACCTTTTATTCCCTTTACTCCTCAGCTCGTTGCAAGAATACTGGCTTATTATACTGTTGCTTCTTCTTCACCTTTTATTCCCTTCACTCCTCCTCTTGTTGCATGAATATTGGCCTCATAGATTGTCGCTCAGTCATTATCAAATTATAGAATTCGATGTAAGCTCTAGTTTTTCTACATCATGTACTCTCGATGTCTCTCCCATAGGATGAAGGTTGATGAATTGGGTGGCTAAATTCGACCATGCTTAGGTGGAGCTTTGAAAAGATGTTCCCGCCATGATAGTATTACAAAACCATAACCGTTCCATGCATCCACTATGCACTCTTAAAATAATACTGGTAAGCATATGGAAGATTCATGACTGCAGTGTAAATAAATTTTATTGTAGAGGAGAGAGAATGAAGGACAACAATCTTCTATTGAGGAAATAGTGAGGAGCATCAGTCTATCCCTGGTCTCTATAACCAACATGATACCCAAAAAAAGTAGAGGAACCATAGTTTCCAGTGCTCCCTTTAGGAATCTCACATGAGTCCTCCTTGATCTCCCTCTCTCTCTCTCTCTAGATTATTCACAAGTGGATCTGTCTCTGGAAACCTCCCCCATGCCTAGTGCTTGCCACTTGGCTTGCTTGGTGCCATATGTCCTATAGGACCCTTACATTATATGGCTTCCCCTAGCACCTCCTTATCAATGCTTATCAATGCTTTGGATTATATGTCCTATAGGACCCTTACATTATATGGCTTCAAAACTATGGACAAATTTTGATGCATTTATAAAGTTGCTTAGACAAGGTCAAATAGATGAGCTTTATTATGAGAGATTCAGGACAACATTGGGAGAATTCATATCATTGATGGTAGAAGCATGGGGGGAGTCACATATTACACATTACATGGTAATCCTCCTTAGGTTGAAATTTTGTGCTTTAAACTTGAGTCAATTTATGTTTCTAATACGATGTTTTTCTTTATAGCATATTCTTTACGCACATGCACCATGGTTTGTGGAGAAATGGGGCCCTCTGTCCATTTGGAATACTCAAGGAATGGACAAATCACACTAGAGAGCAAAGGCAACATACTTTAAGAATACAAGGCATAGGGGTGGTATCGCATGAAGCAATGCACTAACAAAATGTTCTACTGGTTTTATAGATGTCCAGAGGCCAAGACTCTCAAGCGCAATAAGGTAGAGGTCTCAAGTCTCGCAAAAGTGCATGTCAAGAAGACAAGGAGATGTGCTGCTTGGAAGTACTCAATAGGGAGCCAAGGGGCTGCGCTCCCCAAATGTAAAATGTTTGATGAATAAAGTTAACACTATTTTGAGTCAATTATAGATTCCAAAATTCACAAATTTGTTTGGAAATTGCAGAAATTGCATGTGCGACATGGCAGGGCGGAGGGGTGAGTGGGTTGGGAGGGAGGGTGATGAAGATTAAGCATTACCGAACTGGCGACAAAAGAATGGGAGGGGGAGGGGGTGCACTCAAAAACCCCTAATTTAAAAGGGCCTATAAATAAAAACCCTAAAGCGCTTTAAAAAAGACTATATAAAGCACTTTAAGATCCTAAAATCCCTCATTTCTATGGCATGAGTTAAACAAACTGCTAGACCCACTGAACGTCGTTTAGATGCTACCCACTCTCCTCCTCATAACTCCATGGCCTCCAAACACACTACAAGCCCTAGTGGCCAAGAGGGCAATGATCAGGAGGGATCTGAAGGTAGTTCTCATCATCAAGAGTCCCAGCAATGCGAGTCCCCACCATCCAACTCTCATAAGGGATCCCAGGGATCTTAGCACCATGAGGAATCCTAGCAGGATGAAGGATCAAAGAACCATCAGGGGTCCTCTCAGTCCTTCCACATGACTAACAGTGGAAGTAGAGACGTCTCCTAAGAGGAACAAAATAGTCCAATCAATCGTGATCAACTGCCCCTCCCTCCTCCATGGGATCCTGGCATGGAGCATCTAGACCACCAAGGGGAGCAAGAAAGGCAAAGCGAGGAGATGGAGAGATTAAAGGGGCCACAACAAGAGGAAGTATTTGGTGGGCTCACAGATATAATGAACTTTGGTCCCAATCCTCCAACCAAGCAGACTGCATGGAAGAGCACCATCAACCCTCTGTGCCTTGAGATTGTCACATATGAGAAGCCTTTAGTACAAGCTGAACAAGATCCTTAGCCTGCTATCTCACAGCCTCCTCAAAAGGGAAAGGGACCAAGGACAAAGAAAACCCCTAGGTGCAACAAGCCACCTCGAAGGACCCACCAGACATAGGAAGAGGAGTTTGAAGAGGAGGTTGCAAGGGAGGAGAGGTGAAAGAAGTTCAAAGTGGACAAGCGGCCATGGAGCCTTTGCCATGGCACAAAAGGAAAAAGTGTTTGGCATCGTGCGGGGAGCTCAAAAAGGTCAAAACCCGCTATGGCACGTATGGAGCCTGTTGAGACTCTTTTCCGCACCACAGTGAGATTCTTACTGGATTGCTAAGAAATGACCATTATAGTGCAAAAATTTGTCTGATAGCATGCTTTTGAATAGAATAGTGAATGAAAATATTAATGCCAACAACAATTAAGTTACAAAATACAATGACAGTATAAAATAAATTTTGTAAAAGAACACAAAATGGGACATTGTATAAAAAGCATATCTATATTCATAAAAGTTCTATACAATAAGGCTTCACAGCCTTTCTCTCTTCTCTAAAACACTGAGAACATCGGGCTTTGAATTCCCAAATACACTCCTAGCTCTAAACCTAGTCGATAGAGTGTCAATGCTATTGTTGTTGCTAGCTAGGGACATCGCTACTGCCATCAATGCCATACCTTGAAAATTGGTTCCAAAAGCATTGAGGGCAGCCATGCGGTTCACCAAAATGACCTTGTCAGCATTGCGATTGCTGTCAGCATGACCAATCACTCATGACAAGGCCTTGTACTTCAGGAGGTCATCGATGCCATGTGGAGAAAACTTTTTGTGGATAACCACAAAGCACCCTTTTGCTTGGCCAAGGTAATGTGCCAGTGAGTGATCTCAGCTGAAGCTACTGCAAACAAGGCATTGCCAAGATCAGAAGAGGTCGACCTCAAATGCCTCCTGCAATAGTCCAACATTACATTAGAATGCTGATAAAGCAAAATTATACCAAGAGAGAAGAAATTCAAAGCTCATAGTTTCTTACCACTATGGAGTCATCGTGCTCAATCCCTTCCTCTTTGTCAATGAGGATGGATCCAAAGGCCTCCTGCTATCCAGAGTGAGATGTGGAGGCTTCTTTTGGAACATTAGGTAGGTCGAAGTAGATTGATGTCTCTGCATCTTTGATTTTGGCCAGTGTTAAAGAAAGAACCTCTTCTATTGAATCATTTGGTTCCAAAAACCCAGGTTCTTGCATAGTCATATCCACACAGGACACCAAGAGCTTTGTCCTCTCCGAGACCCAAACATAACCTCGATGTCATGGAGAAAGAGGTATTGTTCTCCATCGACAAGAAGGGAGAAAGAAACCATATCACTGTTGCAAGGTCAACAGAGGTGGTCCCCGAGGTGGATGGAATTTGAGAAGTAGAATGGGGTTTAGGAGGTCGCTAGAGCACTTCTAGGGCCAATACAGCTTCTCGCTCCTCAGCTTCTTTATCTATGGGCTCTTCATTGTAGATGTTGGGCTCATCTACAAAAATAAGAGGATCAGAAAGGGCAATGGTAGGGTCAAGGATTGAGTTCGAGGCCTCCTCTTCCATTTGTCCCTCTTGGAGAAGGAAAATAAAGGTCATTTCCCAGGATAGGAACCTATTTCCTGTGTTTTTGATGACTCCACATGCTAGGAGGTCATCAGTGTCCACCTCCCTAAACCCTAGGGGTGTGAGCTGGGCTCGAAAGTGATCTAAACACTTCACGAACCTAGGTTCTTGATTGAACAAGTACTTCAAATAATCAATTGGGACCCATCTTTTTGTAAACTCGCGATGTGGTCTTGCATGTACTTGATGAGGTCTTCAAAATCATCTCGGGCTCCCAAATAGGTGCCTAGGACATCTATGCTCTTATCAAAGACTAGAAATAACTCCTCCTCTCTATCAACTAATGGAGTATGGGAGATGAAATCATGGAAGGCGGACCTAGCAGAATCCATGGTAGTTTGGTAGCTAGGAGAACTATGGCTATGATAGTGAAAATTTGAAACTAAAATAACTTTATAACCTATATATAAATGTTCTAAATATAAATAATAAAAAGAATTATAATTGTTTTGGACAAAACCTGACATTGACATAAACAAAATCATTCAAAACATCAAAACTAATTGCACCACTATTAATTGGAAAATGTCAAAATCCACAATTGTTCCACCGCACATTGTTTACAATCTTCTATATTGTAGGAGGGATAAAAGTGGCACTATGCATGCACTCCTCTGCACACATTCCTACCTTTTCACCATTTAAGGTAAAGTGAAAGGACTCGGACATGCCATCCTCCATGACCAATAGGTGTTCCCGCACATCCCTGAGAGTCCACTCTGACATGACAGTCACATTCTTGACATCTCCTAAATGAGAATCAATACATAAACTTACCCCTGTATTATTATTGCCGTTAGAGTCAAGGGGGAGCCAATTACCACCTATTTTCTTCCAGCGCCTATATTGGAAAGCAAAATATAATATTTGGCAAGAGATGTGATACTTGACAACCACATTTTCCTTACGTACAATGGCATTGAAATAGATCACACTTTTGTTCACCTGACCTGCTTCCCCAATTCACTCCAAGCAATTCCTCAAGGGCATTCTCATGTAGGCACTTGCATGACCACATGATTTTGTTCTGTGCATCTGGATATTCTCAAAACAAGAAGTAAAAATGTGCAGAGGCATAAACCAAGACAACCTTACCCATTTAGAGCCAAATGTAAACTTCATGGCCATGTCCACATTCTTTGCAATCTTTTCCTTATATGATTGCACAGTTCTTGTGTCCACCATGCTACAATCCATGTCTTCAAGTTGTGGTGTTGCAATGCATTGAAGATGGCCATAGCTTGATGCCGCCCTTGGAGTAATGTACTTGGCATTATACCAATAGATATTTCTCTGTTTCAAAGTAGAGGACTTCTCTCCAGCATGTATTTGCCTTCCTAAATCCTCATGAATGGCAGTAAACTTACCTAAGAAGCACTCGACTAGTTCCCACTCCTCAAAGTCTAAAGGAAATACATCTGTTATGCACAAGTGCTATTTTAAAATACAATTTCAAACTGATGCATTACACTGGTGCTATTTCAAAATACAATTTCAAACTGACTCATTACACTTAGAAATCTTACACAAAATGCAGACTTACAATGCAATGGAATTGTCAATTGATTGCTTGACGAAGGAAGGCACATGTCCTTCCCCATGTAGATGTGTTGCACCTTTGCGAGCCATCCTTTCTTCCCAAGCTTGAACTTCATGATGCGGCCCTTCCATTCATGCAAAAGATCACCTCTTTTGCTCTTGGGAAGCTTATGTGAACCCTTGGCAGATCCTCTCATGACTATCCAATCATTCAAGCTGTATATGCAAGGCACCCATTCACCCAATGAATTTTTGCTCTTGTGGGACACAGAGTACATGTATGGTCTCCTCACCATGCTTGTACAGAGGTCACAACAGCAATAGTGGACTAGAAAGTGTAGCTTGGAGGGAGAGAGCAGCTCTGATAGAGGGAGAGAATGGGAGAAGGTATAGAGGATGCAACTAAAGAAGCTCCAAGAGGTATTGTAGCTAGGAATGTGTGGAGAAAGAGCAGAGGGGGATGAGCAACTGCTCTAGGAGGTGTTGTAGCTAGGAATGGAGGTTGAAAGAGCAGAGGGGGATGAGTAGCCACTACAGGAGGTACTGTAGCTAGGAATGGGGGGAGAAAGAGCATAGGGGGATGAGCAGCCACTGCTATAGGAGATGTTGTAGCTAGGAATGGCAAGAGAATGAGCAGCTGCTATAGGAGGTGCTAGAGAGGGTAAAAGACAGTGGACCAGAGCAGGAGGGGGCAGAGAAGTTGCCAAATCAGTTCCCACATTTGAAAAATGGAGCGAGAATGGAGCTGGACCAGAGAAAAGGAGGGAGCAGGCCTATAACAAGTTGAGAGGGGGGGAAATTTGCCCAGAAGGGCTCACTACCTCTTGAATGACTTGTAGGATTGTTTGGGGGAGTTGCATATAGGACGAGGGTCAAGCATGGGTTGAGGGGGGGGGATGGTTTGAGTGGTCCCCAGTGTAAGAGGAGTAACCAATAGGGGTTGTTTGCAAGTCTACCCACCCTCTACCTCAACATGGCATTGCCCCACAAAAAGGAGCACTCCCATCGGTACACTTCAAATACCTCACTAATCCCTTGAAATTAGGAAACACTAATTGGGGGCCCTTTGGAGACCCCAATTCCGAATGGAAGTGAGTCTTTCCTTTGGAAATAAGGCCTATAAATGGTGGATGAGCCTTAGAAAAAATGATTTCTTTACAGAATAAGTGAAGTATGTGGGACATATTATATCCCAAGAAGGAATTTGTATGGATCCTGAAAAGGTGAGTGCCATGGCCACATCCTACAAACCTATAAAATTTGCAAACATTCTTAGGTTTTCCTAGATTTTATAGGAGATTCATCCAAGACTTTGCTAACATTGTTGTTTTGATGATGACGGACTAGCTTAAGGGGAAAAGAAGTACCTTCATATGGAATGAACCTCAAAATAATAGCTTTGAGAAATTAAAACGTGGCTATAGCATCTGCTCATGTCTTAAAGGTAGTGGATCCCAATGAACCATTCATGGTTAAAACAGATGCCAGTGATTTTGCTTATGGGGTGGTACTTTTAGAAAAGGTTTGACTAGTGGTTTTTGAAAGTAAAAAGTTAAACCGTGCCCAATGAAATTACTCAACATATGAGAAGGAACTATATGCTATATATAGTTTATGCTTTGAAGAAATGGAGGCACTATTCATATGGTGCCAAATTTGAGATCATTTTTTATCAAGAAAGCGTTAAGTGGATTGTAATCATCCAGAACTTAAAGGAAAAAAAGCTAGATGGGCTGAAATAATGCAAAAGTTTGATATCCAATTGACATATTAGAAGGGTAAGTTCAATGTGGTAACAGACTCTCTAAGCCAAATGCCAATTATTAATAAATTGAGTTTCACTCAGTTTCAGAATGTTTTCCTGGAATCCCTAAAAGGAAAATATGAGTTTTATCCTCATTTTTTTAAAATTTGGAAATAATTTAGGAAGAAGGATCCAACTAATGAAGGAGCTTTCACTTAGGAGTCACATGGAAATGGTGACACACCATAGGTTGGTAATAGAGGACTCAAATGGGAAAAGTATACTATTGAGGATGACTACCTGCTCTACAAAGGTCAAATATGTGTCTCGGATAATAATTTCCTTAGGTGCCAAATTCTTTTTGAGTGTCATGATAGTCCAAGTACTGGAAACCTGAGAATTTAGAAGAGGTATTTGCTTTTGAAGAGGCAATTCTTTTGGTCTGAATAGATAAGGACGTCCAAGGCTATGTATTAAAGTGTCAAAATTGCCAAGTGAATAAGGTTGAATGCCCTAAGGTAGGAGGTCTCCTACCCCCATTGAGATTCCATATGGCAAATGGCAAAGCATCTCCATGGATTTTATTGTTGGATTACGTAGGACACAGACGGGACACAATTGATTGTGGGTGATTGTGGATCAATTGACTAGGATGGATCACTTTATCCCAACCAATGAATAGGTTAAAACTCCAAATTTAGCTAGGCTATTTTGTGGAGCATATTTATAAGTTGTATGGGTGACCAGTTGGTATTGTTAATGAATGGGATAGCAAATTTAGTAGCGATTTTTGGAGGGCTGTGTTTATGAGGTTGGGAACTTCTTTGCACTAAGTTATGCAAACCCCCACTGAAGAAGGTTGGAGTTTGAAGAAAATGAGAAAGTTACCTTTAGGGTACCTAAATCTTCAAAACCCTAAAGAAAGGTAAATGTCCAAAGTTGTCTCCTAGATGTTGTGAACCATTCACAATACTTAAGAGAATTGGAGAACTTGCTTACAAATTAGCCTTACCAAAGGGATATAGAGTACATCCAGTTTTTCATGTAAGTTAAAAAGGGCATTAGGAGATAATCTCATTGTAAATTAAGTCCTAGTTGAACTCATTGAACTTGCTACTTTACCACATGAACCAAAAATAATTTTTGATAGACAAGAAAAATTAATGCGACATACAATATGGCAAGAATTCCGGGTTAAGTGAAAAGATAGGCCTAAAGATAACGGGTGAGTAATCTCCAAAGGAGGTTTTCCAATTTTATTTTCAAGAGTATAAAACATTCGTAATGGGAAGGGAATGTTGTGTCAACCATAATCATGGAAGCCTATTGCTTGGTTATGGTGAGTTGGGGACCAAAGTGTTCGATAGTGCTTGCACTAATGGTGGGTTAGATGGCTGGGGTCTAGGATTAATCCAAAGCTTAAGCATTAATAAGGAGGTGCTAGGGGAAGCCATGTTGAGAGGGCTTTAACGTAAGGGTCCTATAGGACACATGGCACCATATGAGCAAGCCAAGTGGCAAGCACTAGCATCCAGGAATGGCATGGGGGAGGTTTCTAGAGAGAGCTCCACTTGTGAATAATATAAAGAGAGAGGGAACTCAAGGAGAACTTACACAATATTCCTAAAGGGAGCACTAGAAATCATAACTAGGTGGATAATGATGCAAGAGCCCTCTACTTTGTCTGGGTATCACGAGACAATTCAAGTAAAGGAAACTTTACCAATACTTGTCTTGATGGTCTTTAGCATTTTGTTTTAACTCATGATGCATTGCAACTTTAGAGACCCTTTTCTCATATGTAAGTCAAGTATACACTCATTTCAATGCCTGAGGGGAAGGCACCAAGATCGGACAAGTTTCCCATTGCATTTTTTCCATGTAACTAGACACTATGTGGGCAAGACATTGTATGTCTGAACTAGTGCTTTGAAAAATGATGTTTGCCTATGAGTTTTAAAATAGTGCCATAAACTCAGAACAAAATCCTTCCTAGTCATTGGAGGCCTTTAACAATGTTGAATTGCATTTATAAAATTATTGGTAATCTCTAAGCTAATCAAATTAAATTTATTCTCTCAAGGTTGATTCACCCTTGACAATATGGGTTTGTGCAAGGCAAAAGTATACATAATGCCATTCTTAATGCATTGCTGACTGTGGATTATGTTTTTGCATCAAATGAGAAGGTGGGGGGAAGGTACTCATGCTAAATCTAGACTTAGAAAATGCATACGATAGAATAAGATGAGGTTTCATTCTCAAAAATATAAGAAGGTTTGGTTTTGGAGAGGTTTGGGAGAGGGATTATGCAAAATAATGACAAATACTTTGTTTTCTAATGCTCATGCAATGCTTAGTCTAAATGGTTATCAATACAATGCTTTCTAGCTTAATCGTTCTATTCATCAAGGGTGTCCTTTAGCCCTGTTCCTCTTTGCAATTGTCATAGAGCCGCTTCTTTGCCAATTAGAACACTACATGAATCATGGAACAATTAAAAGGATTTCTTTTCCAAATGGCTAGTAGTTTTGTACACAATTTTTTGTGGATGATAACCCCAGTTGCTTGCATGGTACAAAGGAGGATATCAAAAATATGCTTAGAGTGCTTGATGAATTTACTACCACCTTATACTTTGAAAATAAATGATGATAAAACAACTAACATTTGGTTGGGATGGGATGCTAAATGGCATACGGTCTGACAACTTTCAATTCAAATGGATTCCATTGGGTGAGGCAATAAGGTACCTCCCACCCACAGATAGGAATGCATGGAAATGACCAAACCACATCCTCAAAATGGTAGTACTGAGTAGTTGCTTCAGCACCAAAGTGATGCAAAGAGCTAAAATGACCCATATATTGATGAATACCATGTATTATTGGGAGAATAGTCAGGATGCCCCATTGGGAATAGATTTAAGGCAAATTTGACAAGTGGAAAAGCGGAAAAATATCCTTTGTAGGGTGTTTTGTTTTGCCAAGCATATGACTGCATCTTTTTTTTTTTAATTCTATCAATTTCTTCTTTTTCTAATGTAGTATTGAAGAAGATAGATGCAGCTACGTGATTTAATCTAAGAAAATCAGTGGCATGCAATAACATGGGATGTAATCACATTATCTAAAGATAGTGGAGGCCTTGGATTAGAACCCATGAAAATAAAATGCGACAGATTATGTTCAAAATGTTTACTAAAACTAGGGTGCAATCAGCCTTGGGCCTAGAATAGCCCAATATTGGCTATGCCTAAACAGACACAGGGGAATTAAAGGTAATAATGTGCAATGGTAGGACAATTCTTTCTGAATTCCAAGTCAAATCCCACAATCTTAGATCTTTGCTAAGTTATGTCAGGTATGGAAATCAAATTTTAAGTAAGTTTACTGGTCATGTCAATGGTCTATGGTAGGGGATGCCTCATTGGAGATTAGCCCATGTATTTCAAACAAGGTCTATGCTCATAGCTTGTGCCCTATTGAAGTCAATTCGAAATTTGCCACTAAAATTAACAGGAACTTGGGTATCTATAGATGGATTGACGTGGTATATTAATAGGGGAGATTGGCTCCCCATTACACTACTACACACAGGCCCTATTCCCATGCTTAAGCGCCAATGTTTAGCATGCGCAAGGTGCTAATCATCGGTAAGCAAAGCAGGTTTAGTCAAGTGTCGCTGTATAGCGACTCTAGGCAAGTGTCGCTATATAGCGACGTTTTTACAGAGTCGCTATATAGCGACACTTACCAGACTTGTAGAAGGTTGTTATATAGCAACACTGAGATAGTTTCCTATAGCGATGTTTTATACAGACTGTTTTTCCCCATACCGACCTTTAAGGATAGTTTTTCCCAATGACAAAAATTCTTCCCTTTTCATACATGTTTGATCCTTTGAAAGAATAAAAGTACAAGAGCATGTACATCAAGTTTGAAGCTCATATATTCATGTCCAAGTTTGAGATGAAAAAAATCAATGAAGAGCATTTACATCAACGACTTCATCCTGAGCCAAGTCTAGCACGCCAAACAAGTCTATCTCCAACTCTATACCGAGTTGATCTCCTATATCATCATCGTACTCTAGCATCGTACGTTCACCTAAGACTTAACCATCTTCTTTAATAAAGTGTGATGATTCTTGTGGATGATCGTCATCATCTTCCTCAATATCGTGATCTCCATCTTCCTCCCGTACGATGTCATTATGCGCATCTTCCTCTTGGCTCATATTGTGATCATCTTCTTCGCTAGATCCATGTGGATCAATTGGATCCAGCATTGGTAGTGGCATCTCCATATCCACATCTTTATCTTCAAAAAATTGCTTACTTTGTGGTGCAACTTGGATCACGTACCACCATCTTGGATCAAAATGATCTGGATGAAAAACCACCTATATTAAAGATGGGTGCCAAATGCCATCAATTATATATATGAAATTATGCTTAAGTACATGTACCAATGGACTTATGCTCTTTTCCCCTCTTCTTTTTCCCCTCTTTCAATCTATTTTCCCCTCTTCCCTCTCTTCTTTTCCCCTCTCCTTTTTCCTCTCTTTTTCTCTTCTTTTCATAAGCATATGCTTTCTCTCTTTTTCTTTTATGCATACGCTTTTCCTTCTCTTATGCTTATGCTCTTTTCCCCTCTTCTTTTTCCCCTCTTTCAATCTCTTTTCCCCTCTTCTCTTCTTTTCCCCTCTCTTTTTTCCTTTCTTTTTCTTTTCTTTTCATAAGCATATGCATTTGCCTATGCTTATGCTTATGCATGAGCATATGCTCATATGCTTATGCTTATGCATGAGCATATGCTCATATGCTCATGCATAAGCATAAGCATATGCTTTCTCTCATATGCTCATGCATAAGCATAAGCATATGCTTTCTCTCTTTTTCTCTTATGCATACGCTTTTCCTTCTCTTATGCTTATGGTCTTTTTCCCTCTTTTTTTCCCCTCTTTCAATCTCTTTTCCCCTCTTCCTTCTCTTCTTTTCCCCTCTCTTTTTTCCTCTTTTTTTCTCTTCTTTTCATAAGCATATGCATTTGCCTATGCTTATGCATGAGCATATGCTTATGCATCAGCATATGCATCTACCTATGCTTATGCTTATGCTTATGCTTATGCATGAGCATATGCATTTGCCTATGCTTATGCTTATGGATGAGCATATGCTCATATGCTCATGAATAAGCATATTGCTCATATGCTCATGCATAAGCATAAGCATAAGCATATGCATATGCTTTCTCTCTTTTTCTCTTATGCATATGCTTTTCCTTCTCTTATGCATATGCTTTTCCTTCTCTTCTTTTCCTCTCTTCTTTTTCCCCTCTTTCAATCTCTTTTCCCCTCTTCCTTCTGTTCTTTTTCTCTCTTCCTTCTTTTCTTTTCCTCTCTTCTTTTTCCTCTCTTTCAATCTCTTTTCCCCTCTTCCTTCTCTTCTTTTCCCCTCACCCTTCTCTTCTTTTTCCCTCTCTTATTTCCTCTCTTTTTCTCTTCTTTTCTCTTCTCTCTTTTTCTCTTTTTCCCTCTCTTTTCTTCTTTTCATCTCTCTTTTTTCCTCTCTTTTCTTATTTTCATATCTCTTTTTTCCTTCTCTTTTTCCCTCTCTCTTTCTCTTTTTTCCTCTCTTTTTCTCTTCTTTTCATAAGCATATGCATTTGCCTATGCTTATGCTTATGCATGAGCATATGCTCATATGCTCATGGTTTGGATAAGCATAAGCATATGCTTTCTGTAAACTTTCCCTCAAATGCTTTCCCTCATATGCATTTGCCTATGGTTATGCTTATTTCCTTCTCCTTAGTCATATTCCATTCTTTTTTCACATGCTCCTTAGCCGTATTTGGTTCTTTTTTTTTCAAATAGATTCTAAATGGAACAATCACGCCCTCACCCACGGGTGTCCTCCCTAAACCCCAACCCAATTCCCCATGTTGTAGGGATTATAGACATAGCTTCTCTGCTATCTCGTGTAAAAGAGAAGATTGCGCAAGAGAGCGACTGGGTGAAGTACAACGTGGGGGTGCGTGCACTTGGGTGGGGTCCAAGCCGAAGGGTAGTGGAGCAAGGGCGATTGAGGAACACACGACACAACCTACAGGATCTCTGTAGGTTATGAAGAGACCACCACGACCAGTGAATCCTCAAATATGATTGTGTAAAGAACATAATGGATTGTGTGGAGGCCTTCGTGGATTGCGAGTACATAATCACGAAAGAGCATGACCGCATATTAGAAGAAGTAAAGGATGAGGTCCCCAGTGACCCGCCTAGTGGCGCGGAGGACGAAAGTACCTCGGACAGTAACGCAAAGCAGTAGATCTCCTCCACCATTTTGGCATTTTTGGAGAATGTCTCTTTTGGAGACAAATTTTGGCGACATATCTTTTTTATATACATACTTTTGGAGACTTATTTTTTATATGCATACTTTTGGAGACATACTTTTGGTGATATTTTTAATATATGAAAATCTTCTTAGATTCCACTTGTCATAAATATTTGTCATTTCAAAACTGGCTTTTCATAATTGTCTTAAGTAAAAAATTATCCTTTCATATTTATCCTTTATGCATTGATGCCATTTCATGATTTTCACAAGTGATTAATTACCTTTTCATAATTTCTTGAGTTTGAATTTCATGATTGTCTTAAGTAATTAATTGTCTTTCCACTTCTTATCCGCTCTTGTTTTTTGTTTTTTGTCTTTGTGTTTGTGTCTACATTTGTCCAATCCCCCCAAATTAGACATGGGATCACATCGCACATCCGATGAGTACGTAGGAGAAGACATCATGATCTCTACTGTCCAAATGACTTTGATTCCACTCAAGCGACACCTCAAGGGCCAACACTTGGCCCGACTCCTTTCGAACCTAGCATTGTGACTACCCCTTGAGGAACTCCTTTGCTAGCAGCCCATGGCTTTGTCAGGAGTCCCGATGAATTTGTCGCACAGATGACCGATGCAGAGGCAATGAGATTCTTCTCACTGCTATCCCAGAGGACCTCAACTCTTCTCTCTCCTACACCAATGGCTGGACCTACTCAACAGTTGTTCCCTCTAGTCCCTTCGATTGAGGGGTCATCACCTAGGTGTACCCATTGTAAGGGAAGGAAGACTAGGAAAGGTCGCTTATGCTGTGCTGACTCGAGAGATGTAGACGAGTCAGCACACTCACATCCCTACAGGTCTCCACTTGGTCATGAGACCCAATATCAGTCAGGTCCCTTGCCCTCTCCTACTCCCTCTGCTACTCCTCGCTCCGTAAGCGCTCGCAGTAACACCCCTCGCTCTAGCTCTAGCACTCCCATGAGTCCTCCTTATCTACCCGAGGACCTGTCCTATGAAATCACGATGGCTGGAGAGATAATAGAAAATAAAAAGAGCTCACAATAGTGATGGCCACCATGAGGTGGTTGATGAGCCACCATTTCAAGAGTGGCATAGCTACTGACTGGCGGTACCAAGATGACGAAAAGAAGAATCCAGTCATTGATGAATTGAAAAGACAATACCCTAACCCCCAAATTGGAAGTTCAGTAACTATTATATGAAAGACCGCATGGGTGGGGTCTTGAAGCATCGTAGGTCAATCTTGTGTACTTCCATCGCAAAGGGGAAGGCAGCTAGGCAGACCAAGCTGACTGGAAGTTTTTCAAAAAGCAATACAGGGACCATCCCGAAATGTTTGAGGGTCAAAGGAGGGCTGCAATGAGACGGCTAGACTCCATAGGTACTTTGCACTTTGATGTAGGCGGATGGTTGGTGTTCAAGGCAACCGTGGTAAGTTTACTTCTTCTCATTTAATTTATTGTTCTATTTGTTTTATTACATATTGCATGCACTTTATCTAACTCTCGTAAATTGGGCCCACAGCAAGCTACAATGGGTTACCTTCCCACATAATAGAGGCGAGACACGCATTCCGCATAGGAACAAAGCCATGGTTTATTGAGATGGAGGCCATGGGAGCGACAGTCGATTGGGCTGAGGTGGCTGCTCGCACGGTATAAGTCTACTACTACTTGTAATCTCACTTTTTAAATTGTTTTATTCTTTAAGTTCCAATCTAATTTCCAATTAATATGATTTCACTCTTAGAATGTAAGCTCAATCAGTGGAGGTGAGCGGTCATGACGAGGGATTAGGCTTACACAACTTTGACGAGGGCCAAAGATCAGGCGTAGGTCACGAGGGCTAGGGATCCCAGGCCAACGCAACCACGACGAGGACAAGGATGATCCGGATGAGCAGTATTAGTAGTAGTTTGTATATACTTCAGCATGTATATGCTTCTGTATGTCAGCTAGTTTGAGCGATTTTGTATCACCCTTTTCGAAAGGGTAATTTTGTAACAAACAATGTTGTATATCTTCGACATGTATATGCTTCTATTGCTCGGCTCATTTAAGTGATTTTGTATCACCCCTTTCACAAGGAAAATTTTGTAACAAATAACATTCTTTTGTATTACTATAAAAAAAACATTAGTGGGGCAAAATAGGGCTTGTTGTGGCCTTATTTAGCCCCACTAATGTTTTTTTTAGCTTCTATTAATCGTCGCTATATAGCGACATTTATTAGTGTCGCTATATAGCGACATTTACCAGTGTTGCTATATAGCAACACTTATATAGCCATCGTTCTCTTTCGATGCTAATAGCGACGTAAATACTGACCTTTGCACCTGTCAAAAAAAAAAAGTGTAAAAAAGGTCGGTATTCCCATCGGAAAAAGGCATGTTCCTTGTAGTGTTAATGAAATTGCAAGGCGATTCTGTTTTACCTGAGGGGTATGCAGTTTCCTTCAAACTATGTTTTCTCAAGTTAAGAATGGCCTACAAGTAATGCATTAAACCATGTTGAAGACTTTTGAGGATTTTCTTTCAAAGCTACTAAAACACTCCATAGATGTTTGACTCAAGATCATAAGAAATAGAGCGAATTATGGTCTTTTGCTGAGGTACAAGAAACTTGGGAACTTTATGCCCCAAATGACAGGTTGCCAATATGGAAGAACAAATTGTTGAGAATATGGGAAGTGACTCCCTCACTCAGACTAATTTTTTTCCTTTGGAATATTATTCTTTCAAAGCTACTGACAAGAGCAAGATTGGCCAAATGGAACCCAATGCAATAGAGTCAAGAATGTGTGGAGTAAAATTGGGAAAGTATTTTGTAATGCTAATATTATTGTCAGAGTCACATGGAAAATTGTAGTACTAGGTGGCAAAGGTAAGCTCAATGATGCCTTGGGATGTATGGCAATTAGCCCAAGAAATCACGCTGAATGTAGTTTGGAATTTGCGCTATAATCTGATTTTCAAGAAGATTCAAAGAGATGCATCTCCAATGGAGGAGATTTTGGGTAGCTTAAGAGCCACATTTGGGTTGTATGCTAGGAAAAATTTCCACTTAAGCAAACATGCACTGGAATTATAAAGAATAACCTTTGTAGGTTTTTTGTTGGAATTTCCTTCCTTTTTTAGGAGGCTGTATTTCTCTTTTCTTATCCTTGTTTGTTATCAATTGTCACTATTTACCCGCCAAAAAAAACAAATGACATATTCGAACACTTGAATATTTTATAGTGTTGTCTCGTGTTCTTAGCTATCTTTAATCTTTTATAGTTTTAGCAAAACATTTTGACCACATGGCCATACCTTTTTGCCACATTTGGTAGGAACACCTTCAATCTTAAAGGTTTTCATAAAAAAACTTTTATTCTCTCACTCTCTCTCTCTCTCTCTCTCTCTCTCTCTCTCTCTCTCTCTCTCTCTCTCTCTCTGTGTGTCAATGGGCATAATATAGGGCACTCACTAATGGTGCATGTGAGGCTATATGGCTCAGAATACTATTGTCTCAAAAACAAACTACTTTGATGAATCAAAACCAACAATACTATACTGTGATAATCAATTAGCTCAAACATTGGCCAAGAGTCCAGTATATCACTCCAAATCACATTGAAGTCAGAGAGCACTTCATCAGAGAAAGAGTATTACTTGGTGACATCACACTGTATCATTGTGATAGCAAAGAGAATGTTGCAGACATCTTTACCAAGCCACTCAGTAAAGAGCTTTTTGAGAAGCACCGACAAGCTCTTAGTTTGACACAGAGGAAGGACATTCCCATTAAAGGGTGTGATGGAAGGACACAGAGGAAGGACATTCCCATTGAAGGGTGTGATGGAATGTAATTCTCAATCCTTGCTTGATTCCCCAGAATCATCATCTTGAGGGAAGGCCTACCTCATGATATTGATCTTGAGGGAAGGTGTTGAGAGATCACACTCAACATCATGTGATTATATGTGCATAGCACTAACACATACAGAGTGCTATAAAGGAAAGTGTAATATGCCCTAACCCTAACTCTAAATGGGTTTGTATATATATTCTACATTTTCAACTAGATCTAGTATACAGCTAGTCATTTGTGGTGTGCTCTCTAGCTATGCCCTCTCTCCCAGCTCAGCCTGTTATGCCAGCCCCAAGTCATAATGCAAATCCCTAGTGGTCAGCTGAAGACAAAGAAACAATTGGTTGTTTATTTTAGCTAACAGTAGCTATACTCCACCTATTGTCATAGCACCAACAGTAGGATCTACACCAGGATCTCTAGCTACACAATTAGTTTTCGCACTTGTAGCAGATCCCACCATTGCTTGAGCTGAGGCAGAATAGGATAAGAAAGATAAGTACTCATATCATCTGATCAAGCAGAATGTGCAAGACGTCATGCTAGGACAGCTCAACACAATCAAGACATCGAAAGAAGCATGGGATATGTTCGCAGCTCTCTACAAGTCTAAGAACACTTCTAGGATTCTCACACTAAGAAACCAAATCAACCAGAGTTTCTGCAATAGAAGTGAAACCAGTCATGCTTACGTATGACTACAACAATCCACTCGCAGCAACATAAGAGACTATGAATCCAGCAGAAATGGTTCAAGTCATCCTGAATGGACTTGGTGTTCTCAATTATATGTGTCCTTTGGTAGACAAGAAGGTTATGTAGTGGAATTTTGAATGATTACTTGATTCCATAACTTTCACATCCAATGTCCAAATATAGTCATTCAACCACTCAAATTGATCGGAAAACCCCATTTGAGCATATCTATGGGGTTATATTTTGGAAACTCTTGCATCCATAGTATTAAATATTACATGTATTTTATGAGAGGGATATATAAGCCCAAGTTAATACTTATTTATAATAATTTAAACTTCTTTAGAAACATATCCATAAATATCTTATTATTTATACTATAAAGACACTAGAAACATCTTGTCATAAGAAAATTTATGTTATGTAAAAATGAATGAGTGACTAGTGTATATATTTTTATGATAAAATAATCTAGTTCTAGTGAAAATAAAGTGTAAAAACCATGTTTTCTAAAGAAATACAAATTTTTAAATCTCTGGAAAAACATGCTCAAATAAACTTGCTCATAGGTTTTTGCTTGTAAAATTGACGCATCTGTGGCCACATAGGAAACGATTCCCCCTTCGATTGGATGCTCGGAAGATTTCGCTCGAAAAATGGTCGTTCCTTATGGGGATTGTGGCCACAAAACATGTCAGTAGGCCATCCCTGATGACCACCTCTTATAGGCCACCTATACCTGGGGTGAACATGCACGTTTGTACAGCAACCAAATACATGGAACCCTCCAGTGAGACGACCAATGTATAGAGCTTGCTACTGTCCATGTGGCAGCCAATCCTTCTCTCTTTTCTGGGACTATCCTACCTTAGGACTCCCTTTCCCACACTCCTCATTTGGGGGCTTATAGATGGAGAGGTGACCATTCCAATAGGTTCAAGGGCCACGCTTGGAGGACTGTGTCCTTGCGAGAAGGAGGGTGACTCAAGTCCCCATAAGGGCTTCCCACAGCCCCATTAAGGGGGATTTGGTGGGTTAGTTGAAGGGCTAGTAGTTAGCCATTATGGCCTTGTAGGTACTCCATAAGGGCTGCCCACCACAACCCTGTGAAGGGCAAGCAGTGGGCCATTATGGCCCTGCTAGTCAGTCAGTTTTGAAGCCCCCTTGGGGCCTATAAAAGGAGCCTCTTGGTAGGGCACTATACATCTAGCAAGCCACTAGTTCGGGATGCAGCAAAAGACTCACCCTTTGACCTACATCTAGGAGGGAGAGGAGTCCTAATGGTGCTATAGACTGAGCTCATCTAGGGCTAGAACCTAGGCTATCTTCTAGGGAAGCAAGGTGTTAAGGTATGTTAGGAAATGGAGTCAAGTTTAGTGAGTTTTTTTCATCTAGTGACTATCTTATGGATGCCATGTGTCATATTATGAGATATCCCACATATACCTTATTCTAGTGTCTAGTGTCTAGCCTATATAGGGCTATACTTGTGTTGTGTGTCACATCATAGGAGTCAACATTAAGCTCTATCAATGTAAGTCTTTCATTGATTTAGTACTTCCATTTCTCTTTCAGTTGTTTCCATTTCCATTTCTTGCATTGTTTGCCTTTCCTCTTCCCTAACCTACCTCCTCTTCCTACTCCTCTATGCTCCAATATTTGGTATCAGAGCCAGCTCTCCTCTCTTACTTCCTCCTTGCTTCTCTAAGGGATTGAGATTGAGGGAGTTCAAAGGAAGCTACTCTCCCTCTTTCCTCTTGGAGAGCCTACCTTAGCCTCAGCATGCTACTTGGCCACCATTCTATTGTGCCCCCTCCTCCTTCACCATGATCTCACCTCCCTCTTCCCCTCATGGATGCTCCTCTCTTGCTTGTGCAAGATGATTCCTTTGTTTCAGCCATGATTTGCCTTCCCTTCACATGGCTATGAGATTCACTTCGATGGCTGCTCGGGTTGTCTGCATGTTAGAATGCCTATTTGGTAATAAAAGGGTGGGATATGTCATTCATTGCTCTCATGAATGTAGCTCAACCATTGTTGACTCCAAATGGGAGAGCCACACATTCATAAAGCCTTGTATGGTCTTGAAATTTGTCTTCCATGTGTCAACATCCTTGATTCTGACTTGATGAGATACCCACTCTTGAGATCTAGCTTGGTAAAGAATCTTGCTCCTTGAAGTTGGTCCAGTAAGTCATCAATCCTGGGAAGGAGATACCTATTCTTCATTGCAATCTTGTTCAAAGCTCTCTAATCAGTGCACAACCTATGCCATTAGATTTGGGAACCGAGATAACCAGAGAGACACATGGAGAAGAGGATGGCCTGATGTAGCCAAGAGCCAAGAACTCCTGCAGTTGCCTCTTAATTTCATTATTCTTCAGGGGGATACTCTTATAAAGAGCCTTGTTCATCGGAAGGGAAGAGCTGGGAGCCAAGTCTATTACATGTTCCACTAACTTGAGAGGAGGGAGACCACTTGGAGCCCATAGCCCCATAAAGGGGGAGCTAGTGGGGTCGGTTCAGGGGCCAACTGTCAGTCATTATGGCCCTACTGGTCCCCATAAGGGCTACCCATGGACCCATAAAGGGGGAGCTAGTGGGCCTGTTAAAGGGCCAATAGTTGGCCATTATGGCCCTACTGGTCCCCATAAGGGCTACCCTGCAGGTACCCATAAGGGATGCCCTGTAGGTTCCCATAAGGGCTGCCCATAAAGGGGGAGCTGGTGGGGTTGATTGAAGGGCCAGTAGAGCAATCGGTCATTATGGCCCTGCTAGTTCCCAAAAGGGCTGCCCATGGCCCATAAAGGGGGAGTTGGTGGGGTCTGTGAAAGGGCTAGCAATTGATCATTATGGCCTTGCTGGTCCCCATAAAGGGTTTCCCACAACCCTTTATGAGGGAGTTGTTGGGGTCGGTTGAAGGGCCAGCATAGCAATCAACCATTATGGCCTTGCTGATAAGGGCTACCACGGCCCCATAAAGAGGGAGCTAGTGGGGTCTGTAAAAGGGATAGCAATCAGCAATTATGGCCCTATTGGTCCCCATAAGAGCTGCCCACATCCTTATAACCAAGGAGCAGGGGGGGCTAGTTGAAGGGCCAGTAGTAGCAGTCAGCCATTATGGCCCTGTTGGTGCCCATAAGGGCTACCCACAACTCCATAAAGGGGGAGCTGGTGGGGTTAGTTGATGGGATTGACTAGAGGACTATGCCTTGTCAGAAGGAGGTTGACTTGGGTCCCCATGGGGGGTGCCCACAGCCCTATAAAGGCTACCCTGCAGGTCCCCATAGGGCTCATAGCCCCACAAAGGCGGAGCTGGTGGAGTCGATTGAAGGGCAAGCAACAGGCCATTATGGCCTTGTTTGTCCCCATAAGGCTGCTCTGCAAGTCCCCATCAGATGGGAAGTGAAAACTAGGCTCTAATGATATGGATATTGGTTTATAATCCTCAAATTGAAAACATTGCAAAAGAAACCCAATGTACTTGGATTGCGACATCATAATATCCCCCTCACTACTAGCGAATTGAATCCCCATATAATAGTGCAAAGGACCAAGATCATAATATCCCCATCACTGCTAGTAAATTGAATGCCCAGATGATAGTGTGAAGGACCAAGATATGACATAGCAAAGGACTTCTGCAAGTCAAGCCTAAATACTGCAATTTGATGTTCAGCATGTGTCCTAGTAAGAAGCATGTTATCCACACAGAGTATTTAAATAAGCAAATCGATCCCCCTCTTACAGATGTAAAAGTGTAGCCTCTATAGGGCTGTTTTGAAAGACGACTTAGTAAATGAGCATGTATCCTTGCATACAAAGCTTAGGTTGCTTGTTTCAATTCATAAAGAGATTTCTTCAACTGGCTTACCTACCCTTCAGAACCTTCAACCTCAAAGCCAGGAGGTTGGGTAACATAGACTTCCTCTTGTAAGTGCTCATGAAGAAATTTTGTCTTAATGTGTCAGGCAGGGTGGGTCAGCCAAAATGGGTTTTTCTAGCCCCTGTATAAAGGGGGGCCTTGCCCTTCATTTGGGCATCTCAGCTCCCAGCCTCCAGCAGTAGCACTTCCAACTTACAAATGAGTGAGGTGTTTCCAGCCCATATGAGTGAGGTTTAGGTTCCTAGTTCCATACTAAGTTGCATTAGTTTGCTTGAATTTATTTTTAATATGAAAAAATGGGTCAAATACACATTTTTTCCAATTTAAAACACAGTAAAATTGAATTATCTTGTTTTAATCGGATATTTTTATTTGTATGAATAATAGGGTATTTGTATGAATAAATTTATTCATATGAATAACATAATTTATTCTTATGAATACAAGCAATATAAATAAACTAGACCTTCATTTGCAACCTGTATTCGAACAAATACTCCTATAATTTTCCTCTTTCCTATCTACCAGTGCACCGATTTTGCATAGGTAAACTTATCTCCCATGTTTAAGACTGGCACTGATCTCTCTTATGAGAGTTATTTGTTGTAGTCTCAATTTCAATATTTATGTTTGCATGCTTGCATTTGGGGCTAGCACTCATCTCTTGAAAAGAGGTGTTTGTAGTATCCGCTTTGATTTTAATGCTTGTTTTTTAATCTAAGGTTAGCACTCATCTCTCTTGTAAGAGTTGTGTGTTACAGTCTCGGTTTCAATATTTATATTTGCATTTGGGGCTAGCACTCATCTCTTTTATGAGAGTTGTGTGTTGTAGTCTCCGCTTTGATTTTAATGTTTATTGTTTAGGGTCAACGTTTACTTGAGTGTAGCTAAATGTGAAACTATTTTTGGGGCCATTTTGGGGCTGCGATGAGATGCATTTTTGGGTAAAATTTTGAATTTTGCGCAGACCCACTCTCTCGTCGAAAATTTTTCCGTCATGATGCTACACTAGTGTAATAATGAGACACAATCTATTTATTTTGAACACCGTAGGGGTCAACACATGGCAGCTCTGCACTACTTCGTGCATCTCTGTGTTGCTTCATGTAGCAGTCGTTGGATTTTGGCATAATAATGAGATGCAATCTATCATTATGAACATTGCCTCAACACAAGCCCTGGCTAGACGACCTATCATCACCCAAAATTCAAGGTTGTCTTAAAGCAACCCGAGTTATAGCTCCGTTACCTATTTTTATGTATTATAGGAGGAGGTCTATGATGACCATCGCATTGGCAAATAGAAGGAGATCTATGACAGCCACCGTGTTGGTTCTTGGAGTTATATATTTGTGTACCAAGGAAAATGTATTTCCTTGTGCAACCAAGCAAAATGCAATTGACGATATGGCCCCTTTTAGGGACAAGGGCCATATCAACATGCCATATCTGTCCAGTGGCATCCTGGATATTGTATATTGCATGTCGATATAGCCCTTGCCCCTAGAGGGGACCCCTCAAGGGCCATATTGTCAATTGCATTTTATTTTGAAGCAAATGCCCACTGCTATGTGAGCAGGCCACTACGGTGGCTAGTAATTAACTGCCAGCTCGGTGGGTTTGTTCCTTGTGCCTTGACCTGGCTTTTCAGCTTTCCTGTCTCGTAGCCTTTGTTTGCTTCTCTTGCAAGCCATGGCGAGCTGCATGTTGCCATTGAAGCCATGGCCACGATCAATCCAGAATAGACCCAGAGAAACTAGTTGGTGAGGCAAGCAAAGAATAGAATACAACTTACCCAAAAGAAGACAATGGCAAGCCAAAGTTTGTGCAAGGTCACGTCGAGGTGTGTGCGGATTGCAGGGTGTTTGCAGTGCAATTGAAACTAGAAGGTAATTCTTTTCACACAAATTCACCACTTAATCAATTGTAGAAGAACACAATCAGACTATGAGAGCGACATCAGGCTGGGTACAATCTCCCCCCCTAGATGAGTGGCTCACGCTTCCTCATCTAGAGTATTTATGATATTCCATAAAAGCACCAAGGAGCCAAAATTATCCCTCTCATCCAAAAATGAGGGATTTGCTTTACATGGCCATCTTAGGGCCCAAAATGAATTATGTCCACAACAAAACATATTGCTCAAACTTGCAATAATAAAACAAAAACAAAATTGGCCCATGGCCATATATAATGCGCTGTGCGACACCTCGATCGGTACCCTTGCACTAACTCCAATTCTCACTATGAGTTCCATCACCTGTACTCAAGCCGCCAATTACATTAGTTATTAACAATCGATTGAAGGAATCACAGAATCAACCGATCCCAACATAACCGTGCTCAAAGCACAATAATCAAGCACAACACCAATAACACTAGCGACATCAGTATTAACATGGAATCACCCACAATACGGACCATCTAGCATGGCAAAACACAAGCTAGTCATGCGTCCCCAACTAACCACACAAAGTATCTACTAGGACCCTCGCCACGTTCGGTGCGCTCCTATGGAGTACTTTGTCATAGTCTCACTTGGCTAAAAATAATAATGTCCAAAGCAAGATATATCAGAAATATAATTTTCATAACATCCCTCTTGCTTGGATTGCAACTAACCTCAGTTGCGTGTTTGATTATAGGAACTAAGGACATTTGGAAAAGTTTGAAAGAACCGCTCAGGCATCCACTGAGCATCGTCTCTTGGATGGTTCTTAAATTTGAGCAAGTATTTAGTATAGACATTTCCTTTTCGGGACGAGGTCTGTTGATGATCAACAATGCATTCAAGTTCTAGAATTTCTTCTTCATCAACAATCAATGGGGCCTCTTCATAGATAGGATGAATAGGTAAAGGTCCTTTGAAGGGCTTTAATAGGCTGATATGGAAAGCATTATGTATTTTCCAAATAACAGGTAATTCAAGCCTATAAGCTAGATCATTGATTTTCTGAATCACCTTGAATGGTCCATAAAGACGTGGTGACATCTTGATTACTGGCCATTTCTCAACACTCTTCAATCTTCTTTTCTCAATCCGAAGAAGTACATAATCGCCTTCTTTAAAAAGCATGTTTTTTCGTTTCTTATTAGCTTGTTTTGTGTATTTCTCTTGAGCTATTGCAATCGCTTCTCGAACTTCTTTGAGAATATTTTGGTAGTCATGGGTAAATGCATCTGCTACCTCCACTCTATGGGTCAATCATGTGATAGGAATAGGTAAAACCTTCCCATAGATAATCTGCTACCTCCACTCTATGGGTCAATCATGTGATAGGAATAGGTAAATCCTTCCCATAGATAATCTCACAGGGTGCTCTTCCAGCTGCAGAGTGAGGAGTATTATTATAAACAAACTGTAAGAGATGAATGTATTTGTCCCAAGTCTTTGGTTGACTTCCCGCATAAGCTTTTATCATATCTAGAATAGTACTATTTGTAACCTCAGTTTGTCCATTCGATTTTGGATGAAAAGCTGATGAGAAACTTAACTTAGTGCCTAGATTATGAAATAATGCAGTCTAGAAATTAGTGCAAAACTTTGAATCTCGATCAGACTCGATCAGACACTATAATCTTTGGCAAGCCATGATGAACAAAGATATGCTTGATGAATAAATGTGAAGCTTACTGAGCTGTTAAAGTATTCTTGCATGGGATGAAATAAGCTTGCTTACTAAAGCGATCTACTATCGTCCAAATCATATCATTTTGATTCGCTGTAGTAGGAAAACCTGTTATGAAATCCATAGATATTTGTTCCCAAGGTTGCGTAGGAATAGGCAAAGGCATTAGCAATCCTAGGGTCTTTCCTTTGTAACTCTTGATCTTCTGGCAAGTGATGCATTTGGCTACAAACTTAGCCACATCTTTTCTTATAGTAGGCCAATAAAATTCTCTTGCTATCACTTGTAAAGTGGCAGTCACTCCCCTATGTCCCATATATGGTGATTGGTGCATTTCCTCCATTACAATTTATCTAAAGGGTCGAGTGATGCATAATTTCTTTTGATAAAAGAGGTATCCATCATTGCATGAATAGTCCAACATAGGATTCCAATTGTTATTCTCTAATTTGTTCCATATATCAGAAAAGTCTGGATCCCCTTGATAAGAATTCTTCATACTTTTGAAAGGCTAGGTCTCTATATAGCAGTGATGTGATTAATACTTGGCATTCTGCTAAGAGCATCAGCAACTACATTCTCTTTTCTAGGTTGATACTGAATCATGGGCTGAAAACTCTATATAAATGATGCCCACTTGATGTGCCTATCGGATATAAGTGGCTGGGTCAACAAATGCTTGATACTTTGCTAATCTGTTTTGATAAGAAACTCAGATCCCATCAAATAATGTTTCCATATTCGTAAGGCATGCACAACAATGGTTAATTCTTTATCATATGT
Organism: Dipteris shenzhenensis; assembly: GCF_047967505.1. Taxonomy (NCBI): domain Eukaryota; kingdom Viridiplantae; phylum Streptophyta; class Polypodiopsida; order Gleicheniales; family Dipteridaceae; genus Dipteris; species Dipteris shenzhenensis. The sequence goes on along the minus strand of NC_141608.1, from coordinate 15,245,991 downwards.
ACTATAATTGCATTCTGTTGGTTTTAATTTTTGGCTCTCATATGCTATTGGATGTCCATCTTACATAAGTATGGCTCCAATTCCATATCCACTAGCATTGCTTACAACTACAAAGAATGGTCTAGAGAAATCGAGTAACTGCAACACAGGAGCTTGTGTGAGAGCTTCTTTTAAAGCTATAAAAGATTTATCTTAACGCTCAGTCCATAAGAAATGCTTAGCTTTTCTAAGAAGGTCTGTCAATGGATGTGCAATGTATGCGAAATTCTTGACAAACTTTCTGTAAAAGCTACATAATCCCAAGAATGATCTCAATTCATGTATATCTCGGGGTTTAGGCCATGTGACTATGCACTCAATCTTCTTTGGATCTACTCGAATTCCATCGATGGATACAATGTGACCCAAATACTCTATCTGATCTTGAAAGAAATTGCTCTTTTTAGGATTTATGTACAATTGATTTTCTTTCAAGAGTGAAAAGACTAGCTTCAGATGTTCCTTATGCTCCTCAACATCTTTGCTAAAGACCAGAATATCATCGAAAAATACTACCACACAATCTTAGTGTTTAAGAAAGATTCGGTTCATCATTCTACTAAAAGTAGCCGAAGCATTAGTTAGCCCAAAAGGCATAACTAGAAACTCATAATGTCCCGTTTGAATTTTAAAGGCAGTCTTGTATATATCCTCTTCTACCATACAAACTTGATGATAGCCAGATTTGAGATCTATCTTACTGAAGACCTTGGCCCCTTTCAATTTGTCCAAAAGATCATCAATCCTAGGGATTGGATATTTGTTCTTCACTGTGATTTTGTTTAGTGCACGATAATCTATACACATTCGATAGGTTCCATTTTTATTTTTGACTAATAAGACAAGTGCTCCATAAGGAGAACTGCTAGGTCTTATCAATCCTCTCTCTATCAGTTCCTCCACTTGCTTTTGTATTTCCTTTTGCTCTAGTTGGTTGACTCTATAAGGAGCTTTGCAAGGTGGAGTATTGCCTGGTAAGATTTCTATCCTATGATCTTCAGGTCGAGAACATGGTAGTCCAGGTGGTAAATCCTCTAAGAAACAATCAAAAAATTGAGAAAGAAACTTTTGGTGTGTAGGCTTAGTGTTTGGCTGAGTAGCCGTTACCGTATTCACCAAAATTAGATATGTCTTCTCACTTTTTCTAATTGCTCTTTTGGCTTGTGTGTGGTTGAGTAAAGGACTTGATCTCAGATTTCATTGAGCTTTTCAAACATATTTCTTGTCTGTCCTTCTCAATCCACATCTGATGTGAATCATAACCTATCTTAGGATTGTATTGATGCCTCCATGGCATTCCTAAGATGATGTCCACTCCCTGTAGGGGTGCCACTAGAAAGTCTTGTGTATCCTTGTAGGGTTTGATTGAGATTTCAAGATTCTTGACTTCTCTAGTGCAATCGTATTTTGTTTTGGTAAAAGCAGCTTTGACCTTATAGTTAGATGGGAAAGACTCTAGGTTAAGCTTTGCTAAGGTTCTTTCCGAAATGAAATCATGTGTACTACCATCGTCATGCAAAATAACAACCTCTTTGCCATTAATGAAACCTTTCATCTTTAGAAGAGCATGACAATTATACTTACCTCCCTCTTGCTTGGTTGCTTTGTCATCAATCATGTGCACCTTCACTATCAGGGTCTTCTTTCTTTTAGGACATTCAGTGGCTATGTGTCCTAGCTTGTTGCATTTAAAACACCTTATTTCTTTCTTTGGAAAATTCCCACCATTTGGCTTCAAAGAAGAATCTGTCTTCTGTAGTACAAAACCATTTTTAGATTTAAAGAAGGACTTTTTATCAAATCTCTTTTTCTCATGGAAGGGTACATGTCGTTCTGAATCTTTTCCTTCTTTTGGGATTCCATTCTTCCTTTCACAATTCATTGCAAGAGAAATTGTAGAGCTCAGTGAGCGAGGATGAAACATGTTAATCTCAGCTCTCAACTTAGACTTTAGACCTGTCACATACTTCTTGAATTGATCTCGCTCATTAATTTTCTCTAAGGACTGTAGTTGGATCAATGTTTGCCAAAACCTATCAGTATATGTGGAGATCGTTTCCTTATCGAACTGCCTGAAAGTATCACTATTGTCTAGCTTTTGCTTTGAAATGTGAGGGAAGGAAATCTCTCTTGATGAGCTTTTGAAAAGACTTCCAAAATTTTGGTCGCCTTTTACTGTGCTTAGTGATGTTCCACCAAAGTGCAGCACTCTCTACTAAATGATTTGCAGCACATTTAATCTTATCTTTTTCAGAGAATTTCTCCCCTGAAAAATAATCATCTAGCTGACTGATCCAAGACAAGACAGTGCGTGCTTCTTTCTTTCCATCAAAATTTTGAAATGAGAAAGCTTTTCTACTTATCTTACTCTTCTTCCTCAAATTTTGTGCTCTCAGTGTGGCTTTGACTGTCCTGATAATAGTATCATTGTTAGAATCATTGTCGGATGACTCATCATTAGATGAATGTCTCTTCCTTTTCTTACCATCGATCTTCTTTTCCAATCTCTCCCTATGCTCACGCTCATCGGCCAACTATGCCTGAAGTGCATCTAATTGCTCTTGGAGCGTGGGTGGTTGTGGTTGATGTGCCATGCTAATGCAATAAGTACAAATAAAGCAGAGCAGAGAAAAAATAAAGATACTAAGTGTATGAGAATTAAACGGATGAAAAAGTGCGATTCGAGTGTATGGTAAGAAATGGATGGCAGAAGATACTAAGTGTATGAAATATAAAGTAAAAGAAATCACTTATCTCGCTCTCTGATCGGAGGTGGAAAAACTAGAGTGGGAGATATGTGACTGATGTTGTCACTCGAAGTTTCCTTTGTGCTCGACTGATCTCCAATTTATTACTCGGTGATTCATGGTTCCAATCACCTTCTTGATTTGAGCTTCTTCAGTTTTTGCTTTGCTCTCTTTTCTCTTTTTTAAATGCCTTTGCTGGTCGGTGGAGTGGCCTCTCACTTTGTGTTGCAGATCACCGAAGGACAAAGTTTTTTTTTAAATAAATAAAATAAAGTAAATTCTTTAAAGGGCCTTTGCAGAGGCTACTCTCCAAGGGCAACGGGGCGGCACTATGGAGCCTGTCACTGTCTTCGGCTTACTGTCCCGGATGGAAAAGGGCCAAAGGCTTCGGGTTTGGAAATCGAAGTGCAAGAGCATGTGGGCCGAAAGATTGTAGGCAGGCAGAGTAATAGTAGAGGTGGCCCCTTTGTATTGGGACTGCTTGAGTGCACGGCTCAGGGCTGCATTGCGCACGGGCAGAGAACGGGCTATTGGTTGATGGTGACTATAGGTTCACATAGACATTAGCACGGATCACGAAGGCTGGAGGCGAGTTCCTGCGGCTACAGTCTTGGCACTTCTACAGATAGGCACGTAAATGAAGAGAGGAGTCTCGAATCTTGAGGTTGCCAAAGGCAGCTACTGCGCGATAGTTGGCTATTCCCAATAGATTAGGCTTTTTTTTTTGTGCAAGGTTTTTGCAACTATGCAGGCTGGCGAAAAATCTCGGAAGGCTAGAGCCATAGGGTTGCATGTGATCAACTTTCCTTGCAAGGTGGTTTTAATGCATGCCTACTCTGGAATCCACGCTCTGAGAGCTTTGACAACTGGGAATTGATAGGTTGAATGTTTTTCACTGCTCGAAGTAGAGAGAGAGAGAGGAAAATCATGGCCTTTTGAATTCTTCAAAGTTTGTGCAAGGTCACGTCGAGGTGTGTGCGGATTGCAGGGTGTTTGCAGCGCAATTGAAACTAGAAGGTAATTCTTTTCACACAAATTCACCACTTAATCAATTGTAGAAGAACACAATCACACTATGAGAGCGACATCAGGCTAGGTACAATCTCCCCCCCTAGATGAGTGGCTCACGCTTCCTCATCTAGAGTATTTATGATATTCCATAAAAGCACCAAGGAGCCAAAATTATCCCTCTCATCCAAAAATGAGGGATTTGCTTTACATGGCCATCTTAGGGCCCAAAATGAATTATGTCCACAACAAAACATATTGCTCAAACTTGCAATAATAAAACAAAAACAAAATTGGCCCATGGCCATATATAATGCGCTATGCGACACCTCGATCGGTACCTTTGCACTAACTCCAATTCTCACTATGAGTTCCATCACCTGTACTCAAGCCGCCAATTACATTAGTTATTAACAATCGATTGAACGAATCACAGAATCAACCGATCCCAACATAACCGTGCTCAAAGCACAATAATCAAGCACAACACCAATAACACTAGCAACATCAGTATTAACATGGAATCACTCACAATACGGACCATCTAGCATGGCAAAACACAAGCTAGTCATGCATCCCCAACTAACCACACAAAGTATCCACTAGGACCCTCGTCACGTTCGGTGCGCTCCTATGGAGTACTTTGTCATAGTCTCACTTGGCTAAAAATAATAATGTCCAAAGCAAGATATATCAGAAATATAATTTTCATAACATCCCTCTTGCTTGGATTGCAACTAACCTCAGTTGCGTGTTTGATTATAGGAACTAAGGACGTTTGGAAAAGTTTGAAAGAACCGCTCAGGCATCCATTGAGCAACTAGAGTGGGAGATATGTGACTGATGTTGTCACTCGAAGTTGCCTTTGTGCTCGACTGATCTCCAATTTATTACTCAGTGATTCATGGTTCCAATCACCTTCTTGATTTGAGCTTCTTCAGTTTTTGCTTTGCTCTCTTTTCTCTTTTTTAAATGCCTTTGCTGGTCGGTGGAGTGGCCTCTCACTTTGTGTTGCAAATCACCGAAGGACAAAGTTTTTTTTTAAATAAATAAAATAAAGTAAATTCTTTAAAGGGCCTTTGCAGAGGCTACTCTCCAAGGGCAACGGGGTGGCACTATGGAGTCTGTCACTATCTTCGGCTTACTGTCCCGGATGGAAAAGGGCCAAAGGCTTCGGGTTTGGAATTCGAAGTGCAAGAGCATGTGGGCCGAAAGATTGCAGGCAGGCAGAGTAATAGTAGAGGTGGCCCCTTTGTATTGGGACTGCTTGAGTACACGGCTCAGGGCTGCACTGCGCACGGGCAGAGAACGGGCTGTTGGTCGATGGTGACTATAGGTTCACATAGACATTAGCACGGATCACGAAGGCTGGAGGCGAGTTGCTGCGGCTACAGTCTTGGCACTTCTACAGATAGGCACGTAAATGAAGAGAGGAGTCCCGAATCCCGAGGTTGCCAAAGGCAGCTACTGCGCGATGGTTGGCTATTCCCAATAGATTAGGCTTTTTTTTTTGTGCAAGGTTTTTGCAACTATGCGGGCTGGCGAAAAATCTCGGAAGGCTAGAGGCATAGGGTCGCATGTGATCAACTTTCCTTGCAAGGTGGTTTTAATGCATGCCTACTCTGGAATCCGCGCTCTGAGAGCTTTGACAACTAGGAATTGATAGGTTGAATGTTTTTCAGTGCTTGAAGTAGAGAGAGAGAGAGGAAAATCATGGCCTTTTGAATTCTTCACAGGACTTCTCTTTCCAAGGTCTTTTCTTCTTCAATTCACATGAGGAAGCTTTAGTCTTTCCTTTCTTTCATAGGAGCATGACCCTAGCTCTGATACCACTGAAACCAGAAGGTAATTCTTTTCACACAAATTCACCACTTAATCAATTGGAGAAGACGAACACAATCACACTATGAGAGCGATAGCAGGCTGGGTACAATCTCCCCCCCTAGATGAGTGGCTCACGCTTCCTCATTTAGAGTATTTATGATATTCCATAAAAGCATCAAGGAGCCAAACTTATCCCTCTCATCCAAAAATGAGGGATTTGCTTTACATAGCCATCTTAGGGCCCAAAATGAATTATGTCCACAACAAAATATATTTCTCAAACTTGCAATAATAAAACAAAAACAAAATTGGCCCATGGCCATACATAATGCATTGTGCGACACCTCGATCGGTACCCTTGCACTAACTCCAATTCTCGCAATGAGTTCCATCACTTGTACTCAAGCTGCCAATTACATTAGTTATTAACAATCGATTGAACGAATCACCGAATCAACCGATCCCAACATAACTGCACTTAAAGCACAATAATCAAGCACGACACCAATAACACTAGCGACATCAGTATTAACATGGAATCACCCACAATACCGACCATCTAGCATGGCAAAACACAAGCTAGTTTTTTTTCTTTGAAATATTCTGAAGGGTTTGGCATGTTTGACAATGATGGATATGTCAACTTGATCAATTCTATGATGTTTTTTGACTTGATGATAATTGATTTTGGAAGTTTTATTAAATTGTTTTCACTAATTTGAAGGCTTCCATTTCCAACCTAAAGCAACCAAGAACAAAATGAATCATTGTCACTTATATCATGTCTAAGATTTATTTGGACACGCATATTGCGTGTCGATTGAAGAACTTAAATACATGATTCTAGAAGCTTGATTTTACCAAACATGCATTTACAATGTCTTGACGTGATCCCTTGCATACAATTGGTAATATTTGACGAAAGTCACCTCCAAAAAGGATCACTTTGTTTCCAAATGGCTTATAAGAGTCTGAGTTGCTACAAACAATGTCATTCAAAGTTCATTCCATTGCTTCAAATGCATATCTATGTGTCATGGGCGCTTCATCCCAAACAATCAAAGATGTATTTCTTATGAGTTCTGCCAGATGGCTATTTTTAGATATCTTACAAGTAGAGCTCTCATCTAGATTTAAAGGTAGATTAAATCGAGAATGTGCTATACGACCACCAGACAATAGTAATGTAGCAAGACCTGAGGATGCAACTGGCAAGCAAAATTTTCCAATCCCTCGAAAGTGTGAAAGCAGGCATCTATAGACAAATGTTTTTCTTGTGCCTCTAGGTCTGTCTAAGAAGAATAGACCTCCTTGCTCTTTGTTTACTGCATCTACAATAATATCAAATGCTGTCTGTTGATCTAAATTGAGCGTTGAACACAATTTGCGAGCTTGAAGGGACATCTCCTCCTTATAATAGCCAAGTTCCTCAATTATCAAATTGTTATTTGTTTCATTTGAAATGCTCTCATCAGGAAGTGGTAGATCAAGATAGGCATTAAGGCTTTTATTGCTTGCTTGCAATATTCTTTGGAGATCTAATAATGCACTATTGATAGCCATATTTTCAATATCTCTAACATCAAGACAATTATTTTGTTGTTGGAACTTATAAATAAAATCCTCAAAAAAGAATGCAGTGAAAGAATTCCATAAATCTTTGGGATATTTGGTTCACAAAAGAGTAGTATAGTAGCAAATAATTGTCGCAGTTGTTGCCCTGATTGTACTTGAGAAGCCTCGTGCAGACATTCATGCCACTCTTCATCAGATTCTAATAATCCCCTAGCTGCACATGCCTCTTTGAATGTGTTATACATAACACCTTCAAAAGTTCGGAGATATTCAAAAGAGGTGGCTCCTATAAGATTTTTTGTAAAATAATCTATTAATATCTATAAACTATCTATTTTATAGGAAATTAGTTTTTAAAATGTATAGCTTTTATATAATTAGCATCTTTTCTTAAAATCTAACATTTATTAATAGTTTTATACTAATTAATTATAATTAATACCTAGAACAACGTAAAGTAACATGCGTAAGTAGTAGCGCTCTCCTACTGAAGGTGGTACAAAATACATCCTAGCAATTGTATTTCCTTGTCTTCTGAGTGTCCAAACTCTATCCTTGGTTAACCAAACCCAATATTTTGGAAAATCTATGTATAATGTTGACCTTGCTTGTATATGCATTGTATTACAATGAAACCATCCTGTTAATGTTGTATGCTTCCCTTCTTCATTTTGAATAACATCATGAAGATTTTCATTGTCTGCAAAAGTCACATTCTGCTCATTTGGAAGATGAACTTGAAGCCTTTGAATGTCTGGTTTCTCATCATGTAATGGAAATCCATAAATTCTCCAAGTTGCTTCTAGTGTGGACACATAGCATGCATCAAGATATTGCTTAATTTCATTATTTTTTTCAATTGTTTCTGTCTCCCGATCACCTCTTTGTATTTGCATAGTTGCACGATCATGTCCCTTGTAAACATACTTGTAGACATATTTAATGGCAGATATAGTTGAACAGACTTCAACATTTATGTGTGCATTATATTTTGTAGATAATGTTGGATTGTATGGCACAACCCAATGATTATCTATAAGACACTCTCTTACTTCTACTGTTATTCCATTGTTTGAATATCTATAAAGTGGGTAGCCATCTGAATCAACAATTGTGGATTCTAAGAAAGTCTTAGGATATTGCTTTGAACATTTTCCATTTTGCATGCAACTTGATTTTGTATTAAATGATCCACAAGGTCCACGGATAGAAGTCTTTAAAATGGTCTCATATAGCAGTGGGTAACTATTGTGGCAAGGAATCTCTGCACAAAAAAATTTATCATAGTCATTCACATTCTTGAGGTTTTGCGCACTTTCTAGAACTACCAAGATGTGAGAATGTGGAAGGCCACGTTTCTGGGACTCTATGACATAAACATATCCTTTCACTTTTCCAAATAGTTCATTCTTCACAATGTCATCCATAAGAGTTTTTTGTTTTTAAGCAAAAACATGTGCTATTATATCAGGACGATTGTTAGCCGTTTGTCTAAACAACAATTCACGTTTGACTTCTGGCCATTGTGGGTTGCAAGTGAATGTGATAAACAAATATGGTTTTTCTCCATATCTAACTATAGCCGTTGCATCCTGATATAATTGATGCATTTGTCTTTGTCCACTGATAAAAGATGAAGGCAACACTATCCATTGCCCTATAGTGTTTCCAAGGATAGGAAGACAACTGTCTGCCCTAGAGATCATTCTTGAAGTCCTCTATACATTTCAACTCATAGTTTATGTGATTGTTGTGGATCCAATTCAATCTACATTGTTCGATGCTAGCATATGTATTAACAATATATTGTTGTAGCAATCTTCTTGCTAATAATAGACCTTCACAGTCATCTTGACGAACTTGGAGCCTTGCAAAATAGAATTGCATTTGCGACACATTATTTCTTGCACTTGAACTTTTTGAGCAATTTGATGTATTTAGAACCAATTTTGGGTGCTATCCATCATCTGCATAAGGGAATAAAAGAGCATAATGTAGGGCCATGTAAGAGGGGTGTAGATTTGACACATGATGCAAAACATTGTCTTTTGTTTGTAGCACTATATCATGGTGGTTTGTTATTTGATCATTTTCTCCAATTATAAGACAACAATTTCACTGTTTGTTGGAATATTATATTGATGATTACCTCTTTTTGCCAAGAGTACAAGTTTCAAGGATTCATTAGGCTCTTCTTCCAAAATATCTCTCACTTGGTGGAAAAAACATACATAAGGATTTACTTCATGCATCATGTTTTGTATTGACTCCAATACCACAGGGTCCAATGTTGGCATCAAAGACATTCTGTTTTCCAATTCATGTTCAGTGTCATATATGTACATTTGTGCAAATCTTGGACCTTGAAATTGGGGTTGATTTTCATCTATATTCAAAGATGGTATTAATGATCCAATGCGATGATACAACGATCCATGTATCTTGAAAGTGTATATTCTGCCATTCCCACAAACACTTTCATCTATCCTTGCTCCCAATGATGAGAAAGCTAGAATGCTATTGTAAGCTTGAATTAAAATTTTGAAATCTTGGCTTTTTCTATCATTACCACACAATAGCGTCTACAATGATATTGGAGGTCTTTTTACTGTATGCAAGATCACTCTTCCATTAAAGCAACATAGCTTTCCAAAGCATGTATCATTTGATGATTTATTATGTTTCTCGCCTTTCCAAAACTTGGCTCCACAAAATAGTCAAATTAAGTTCATTCTACCAAGATCATTTCAACCATTGACATTTTTCAACTATTCAAATGAAGGATGTGATTGTTCCATATATGCATTTGTGCTCGTTTCTTGTCTTGAATAAGTTTCTTCTCTTTGGGATTCTTCCCCGATTCTTCAATCATTCTACAAAAGCTCTCGTATATATTTGTACTTTGTGAAGGGCCTTGAAAGTTGTTTATCTAATTTCAAAGAAAGATATTTCTAAATAAGGGATTAGAATATCTATTTAATCTTTAAAAATTTATATACTGTTAGATGAGTAAGGCTCTAAATATATTTCTATTCATCTATACTACAAGGCTCTAAATATATTTCTATTCATCTATACTACAAATACCGATTATGTGCAATATGTATGAATAATATCACTCTTGGCATATATACAGACCTCATCTTGCATATTACTGATGATATCGTTGCTATTGTATATATCGTTTAATTGTCTTGAACGTTGTCTACGTCCACTTTGGGATGTTATATTAGCCATTTGTTTTGATTGATACAACTATCTACATATTTTGTTTCTTAAATCTCGATCCATGTCTTTTGTTCTGTGTGAAAAAAATATTTATATAAAAGTTTTAGTTTTTTTTCTAAAAAAATTTAGAATATATATATATATATAGATATGTATATATGTATATATATATGTATGTATGTATATATATATATATATATATATATATATATATATATATATATGTATGTATATGTATATATGTATATGTATATATGTATATGTATATCTATATATGTATGTGTATATTGGGAATGATTATGAAATTTAGAATTCAAAATGAATATCTTTTTTGAAATTTTATTTTTTTAACCTTATATTGGATAACAAAAATATGCATCTCTTTTGAGTTTATTCAAGATATAAGTACAAATCATCAATTTCTGATTGAATAAGATTATTCTCAGGTTTACATAAATTTTGTAGAGGTATCCTTTAGTGTTGAAAACCAACTAAAGGTAGATGTTTGTGTCCATTGTAGAAACATAGCTTTTTCTTTGGCAAGAAAGTGCAAAATAAGTTCAATGCCTCTACCATGGTTGGATTGCCCCAACATCAAATGAGAATTTTATGTCAATCCAATTAAGTACTCCAAGTTGTTCTATGGTCATGATTGTACCTATGTATGGAGCCACACTATAGTTCCATTGTAATTTGTCAACATCAAATATCAATCATCCTTTGACGCATTTGAAGCGTAGATGGGCACATTCTCTCACCAAGTAAGTTGCTTGGGTAAGAGATATACAATGAGAATGATCATTGATTTTGTGGACAATATGATTTTTTTTTTTTGAGAGATCAAGGTTGTTTTCTTTTGTAATATGTTGCTCAAGTCTTAATTTTTCCTACAACATAAATCTTCTTCCAATTAAGCTTCATGAGGTAATTTCCAAATTTAAGAACTAAATGCTTAGCTAAATTCTTAATCCTCTTGAAAATATTTGTAGGACGATGAAAAAGATTCCTGATTATTTTTGTTTTATTATTTTTCTTCTCTCCAAGGACTTTTTAAGTCTTCGACATATGAACCCATGATGGCTTCTTCCACTTCATCCTTGTTAATGAAGGACTCTTACTTGTCTTACTCACACATCTCTTTCCTTTATAAAGTAACATCTTCCTGTCTATATGGATAATTTTTAATAGTCTATATTTGAATGGAATAATAATCTAAGGCATAATTTTTTTGTTTATTATTTTAAATCTAGCAACCACGTTGGATCTATTTGGTGTTTTGGTGTTGTGTATGTTTGTTGGTCTCTTTAACTAATCTTAAAGAAAGTGTTTATGTGTTTTTATAATTTATATATATATATACTTATTGCTTTTTATCTTTATTAATCCTTTTTAATCTCTTAGTATAGATATGTATATTTACATGGCACATAGGTTGTTTTATTAAGGAAATATAATATAATCATAAATCTTTTTATAATAATGAAACAAACTAAAATTTACCTAAATAAATGAATTGCAAGAAGGCAAATATTATTTATGTTTTTAAAATGATATCTTTTAATATATTTCATTATTTTTAAAAGCAATGTATATATATTTTTAAAAGATACATTTATGAAAAAGAAAGAGAGAGAGAGAGAGAGAGAGAGAGAGAGAGAGAGAGAGAGAGAGAGAGATGTCTAAAAAATTTGTTTTGTTTTTTTTTTGTTTGTGTGTGTGTGTATGTTTGTCTGAGTGTGTGTGTGTGCGTGCATGTGTGTGTGTGAGAGAGAGAGAGAGAGAGAGAGAGAGATGTTTATTAAACTTTGTTTTGTTTTGTTTTTTGTTTTTGTGTGTGTGTGTGTGTATTTGTGTCTTTATTTGTGTGTGAGAGTGTGTGTGTGTGTTTTTGTTTGTGTATGTTTGTGTTTTTTTTTTTTGGGTGTGTGTGTGTGTCTGAGAGAGTGTGTGAGATAGATTGAGAGAGAGAGAGAGATTAATTTCACCAACCTAATGTAATGAAGGAGGCAATGGGATGTAATGGTTTACTGAGTGCTAGAGATCCAACAATGTTTACACAGGAATAACTACAATAAAAAAATAATAAAGTTAGAGCTAAGTTGATTATGCGTCTATTTTTTTTGGTACATATTATTATTATTTTTATGTCTATTACTAAGAGATACATATAACATGGCATCTTTTTTGTAGTAATTAAGAAATAACTAATGGCATCTTTTTTGTAGTAATTAAGAAATAACTAATGGAAACAAAATAAATAAATTTGAATTGCAAGAAGTCAAACATTATTTATGTTTAAAATTATTTATTTTACTACATTATATTAGGGAATCCTTTATTTTTTATATCACTGATGGTCAAATGGGAGTACCTACATGTAAAACCATACATTTTATGTTGTGCCAAAGAACATTAAAAAAACCACAATTTCCTATAAAAACAACATTTGAAAGCACATTTGAAATTACAACCGCTTACAAAAAGCCAGTAAAGGTGACAATCATGCAAAGCTCACCTAAATTTTATTCTACGAAAACAGAAATGTTAGTCGACTGGCTGCATATGCTAGTACACGTCCTTCTAAGGTGCTTAGCTTTAGTAGTAAGAACTGCTACGTATCGTAGCAAGGCGTACTTGAGGTAGAAATGGCAAGGAAAGCATGTTCCCGTGAAGTATTTCTCATACCAACATCCATCTACTTGTTCAGTGTTCATAAGATAGTCAATTCTGCTCTCTATGGATTCTACCTAGAACTTTCCCAGAGCTTCTTTTGCAGCCATAAGATCCTAGACTGCCTATGCAGTCTGTGATGCATTACTATCACAGCCTTCAGCCCATCCTCCGTCAGTTGTTTTTTTTTCTCTGCAACTCCACTAGCTACCTCGCTGGGTGCCATCATTGAGAGCATGATCAAAACTCACTATCATGGGAGAGTGGACGAAGCTATCGTTTCGCTGAGCCTTACGCTTGCTCGTCATATCTATCACCCTGATCATTGTCTTTGTCGAATGCTCCCCAACCTTTTGCATTGCATGCTATTTATTCATTCCACCGCCCGTCCTATAGCCTCTTGCTTCAGGGCCTCGTTGGGAAGCTTTATGGCAAGATGCATTGCGCTCCTTCCAGCTCAATTTCACCACGTCCAATCCCTGCTCTACCTCGAAAAGTACCCTGCTTTATGACTCTGGCTTTACCACCAGACACCTCATCGTCCTCAGATGCCCTACTCGACCTCAGTGTCCTCCAAGCACTTACGTTCTCGGATTTGTTAGATATCAATGCTCCACTCTCGTGTAACTACACGGGAACCAGCTAACTCTACTTGTAATCCCTCCACATGAGGAGAAGGCATTTGAGTAGCTCGGATGGCTGGATGGCATGTGTGGCCTAATGGCTGGATGGCTTTAGATAGAGTTGGAACACCGCCAACTAGGCTACATGCAAGTGCGGGAAGGCATCCCTTGACTGACCACACTGAGGGTAGATGGAGCATTTCCCAAGGCAACCCACTCTCGGGTTGCGGGGCTCATTTGGAGCCTCAGATGATCCCGGTTGGCTCTAGGCCAAACGGAGACCGTAGGTTAGTTGCTCTATTTTGCACACCGGTTCTATTGTATAATCGGTGGCCTATTTCGGGATTGACCCCCAGTCGACCGTTTTGGGCAGACTGGGTCGGTCACCCAATTGAGCCTAACTGACTACGACTAGTGGCTATATAAGAGCAAGCCCGTGAAGCCCATTTCATCACTGGCTACAGTAACCCTGATTCCTTAGCATCCAGCCTCTGTCTTCTACTGTTTCTAGCACGCCATCGAAGCCTCTTTCACAAGAGCGCATGGTTGGGAGGCAGCGCCATCTATTGTATCAGTTTTATAGTCATCAATTTTTTGATTCTCCATACTATCTTGTTTTCTCTCTTGCGTACGAGATCCTGTTATCTGTTGAGCACAGACGTTGTATTATTTTCTTACATGGTATCAGAGCCTGGACTCTAGCAAGAAGATTTGGTAGTGTGTTTCTGTTTGCAAGCAGATTGTGAGAGATGGCCTAGCCCGCAAGACTGCGAATCCCACCGTTCGACGAAAGCGAAAAGTTGGACGGCTCTAACTATCCACTCTGGAAGTTCAAGATGAAGACCATCCTAAGCGCATACGAGCTTTGGGACACTGCTACTAGGGTGGACGTGAGGCTGGTTGCGAGACCGGATCCAGCCAATGCAGGACAACAGATAGCACCAACTACGGATGAGATTCTCGTGTGGACAAGTAGAAATGCAGATGCGCTATGTTCTATTGTCAGCAGTGTTAGTGATTCCGTCATGGCATTAATTCAACATGTCACCACAGCGGAGGAGGCATGGACGGTCTTGAAAAATCAGTACGAGACCACGAATCGGGACAACCATGACCAGGATATCCATCCAGTACCACCACCAATAGTAGACCGAACTCCCCCAACGGTGCTTGGGAGGATTCAAGACAAAGAAGATGAAGAAGAGCCTGCAGAACCACAACGGCAACGGCCATTCCCGAAGTGGGTAAAGCAGCTTTTGGATGGCAGAGAACCTCCAGCCATTGAGGAGGAACCATCCGAACACCACCGGTCCAAGTGATTAGAGGAGCAAAGAAGGGCGCAGGAACACTGGGTCAACTATGCTTTGATGACAGAAGTGATCCGTGTTGATGAACCCGTCTCTTGAAGAGGCACAGGGCGATGATAGGTGGATGGAGGCTATGCAGTCAGAGTATGGCTCCATAATGAAGAACAACACTTGGGACCTTGTGGATCGACCACCAAAACACAAGGTAATCGGAACCAAGTGGGTGTACAAGACCAAGTACAAGTCCAACGGCACGTTGGATAAGTACAAGGCTCGGCTCGGCAAAAGGATTTGCATAGGTACATGGTTTTGATTATCAAGATACTTTTGCTCCCACAGCTCAACTAACCACAATTCGTAGTGTTTTGGCTTTAGCTGCCCAGGGAAGTTGGCCCGTGTTTAAGATGGATGTAAAATCCACCTTTCTAAATGGAGATCTTAAGGAGAAGGTATACATGAAACGACCACCAGGTTTTGAGATCCCCGGTTCAGAAGGTAAAGTCTGCAAACTGAAGAAGGCACTTTACGGGCTGAAATAGGCCCCACGAGCATGGTACCACTGAATTGATGCCTACTTTCTACAAAACGGGTTCAGGAGGAGCCCATCTAATGCAAATTTGTATATCTTCAGAGAAGGAGGCAGGTGTATGATCATGGTCCTTTATGTGGATGACCTTGTCATAACAGGGAACCATGAAGAGAAGATCTCGTAGATGAAGCATTTGCTAGGAAGAGAGTTTGAAATGACAGACCTTAAACTGATGCATTTCTGTTTGGGGATTGAAGTTTTGGCAGGAGCTGAAACAGATCTTCATTTCACAGCTGAAGTATGCTAGAGAGATACTGAAGGCATTTGGCATGGCTGAGTGCAAGACAGTTGGTATCCTATGGAGGTTAATGCGAAGCTCTCAAACAAGGATTCATCACCACTGGTGGACGAAGTGAAGTACAGAAGGCTTGTGGGCAGCTTGATTTACCTGTGCAACACACGGTTGGACATCAGTTTTGCAACTGGTGTACTAAGCAGGTTTTCCAATAAGCCCCGGGAGAACCATTGGAGGGCAGGGATGCGGGTGCTGAAATACATCAAAGGCACACTTGATTATGGCATCACCTATACTAAGGGCAACATCTTGACCGGATTCTGTGACTCGAATTGGGTAGGAGACGTGGACAGCAATACATAACAATTCTATCGTATGGTCGGTGGCCTATTTCGGGACCGACCCCCAGTCGACCGTTTTGGGCGGACTGGGTCGGTCACCCAATTGAGCCTAACTGACTACGACTGGTGGCTATATAAGAGCAAGCCCGTGAAGCCCATTTCATCACTGGCTATAGCAACCCTGATTCCTTAGCATCCAGCCTCCGTCTTCTACTGTTTCCAGCACGCCATCGAAGCTTCTTTCACAGGAGCGCACAGTTAGGAGGCAACGCCATCTATTGTATCAATTCTACAGTAATCAATTTTTTAATTCTCCATACTATCTTGTTTTCTCTCTTGCGTATGAGATCCTGTTATCTGTTGAGCACAGACGTATTATTATTTTCTTATAGGATTATCCCATGCTACCTATGCATGTGCCGTTGCTTCTCATCAATTAGTCGTTGACTACGTTTGTGTGTACAACGAGTCTGGGAAGGACCGGAACAAATGAGGAGGCGCTGATGTTATCGGGGTGTGGTTGAGCAAACTGAATAATCTGGAAGTAGTATCTGTGACAGACGTGGAGGTGAGTACTGTGAGTGGGCTGTATGTCATGATGGAGGGCTGGAAATTGGTGATGCAGCTCATAGTGTCAAGGGTGAACCTAGCTAGGCTGCTACCCAGAAACACCTGGCCCTCTAGAGTAGAGTATATAGATGTTTTTGGGAACTCGATATACGAGACTATACCCTCTCAGATGGGAAATCTTGTTTCTCTTAAGTACCTGGATATGAGTGACAATCAGCTCAGGGGTGTCATTCCTAACTTCTTTGAGCACTTGAGCAATTTGGAGACCATCAATCTCTCAGGAAATCAGCTCTCTGGCCCTATTCCTGGATCTCTAGCCAACCTTCACAATTGTTCTCGTCTAGATCTAGCAACAACAAATTGAATAGATCCCTCGTGAACGTTGGGACGTAAAATCATCTTACAAAACCATTGCCATTTAGCCATCTCATAGAAAAAGAAAATGTAGGATTTGAAGCAGCATAGCATGGATAGAAATTAAGCTTCACTGTTCATCTTTTTCTCTCTTAAGGAGAGCTTTGGGGGAGGACGATTTAAGGAAAATGGCCCGTTGGATTCCATCGAATCAATCTGAGCCATTAGATTAAATCGCTCCATGAATCGGTGCAAGGGTGGTTATGAAAACTGATTGGCCTCGCGTCGTTGCGTTAGTTACCCATGCAGCCTGAAAGCGTAAAGGTAGCAGACATTGCGGAAGAGGACGAAGTGTCCATTGTTGAATTTTTCCCTGAGAACCACTTATCATGGCCGCCCAGCCCTTGGTTTTGAGAAGTCTGATGGTGAAAGGCCAATCTCCATCTCCTGTCAGACTTGTGGTTCCCGAGTCCCTTTCTAAGTTTGAGGAAAAGAAGATGCATCAATCGTCAAAATCATTAAGCAAAATCCGCAGTTTGCCGATCCTGGCGTTGTCTCTACTAGAGTAGCAAGCAAAGTGGTCAAGAAACGTCCAAGACAATTAGCTGGCAGTGCCTCCATCGGAGAAACCCCTGTTGTCCAACCAGATGGTAGACAAGGACAGGGTTCCAAGGTGGGTGACCCTTCAAATGATCAGAGTAGGGCAATGACGACGGAAGGGCCAATCTTATTGTAAAAAATGAAAAGATGGCGATGGCGAGAAGAAGAGGATTTCAGTGGAGAAGCAAGCTATGAGTCGGCAAAATAATAGAGCCGAAAACCCTCGCATGCGTCCTACACATAATTCCGTCCATCTTTCTTTAGATTTTTGCATAGTTTTGTCTCTGAATTGCGTCCTACGATAGCTCACTAATGGAAATAATTCCAAGAAGAATTTCTAGCTGCAGCCCAACAGGAAATGAAAGAACATTAAGAAGAACAGCACTTGAATGGACATCCGTCGATTCCAGCATTGCCTTTCCTACCTCGAAGTGTGGCTCTGCCATGGGTTTATATACTTCTTTTAGTAATGTAGGGATTTGAAATGAGAGCACGGTTTCCCATTTCTGTGGTGATTTCGTCCCTTGCGATCAGCTATGCCCAATTTTGTGGGAAGAAGCAACGACAATAAGACATCTATAGTGTTGGGTTTTCTTCTTTTGCTTGGCGCAATCACAGAGCCCACGGATGTTGAAGTGTTGATGCAATTGAAAGCTTCATTTGATTCTACGAGTATTCAAGCAACATCGTGCATGAGCACCTAGGATTTTTCTTTGGATTCACTGTGATAATTTATTTGCAGCAGTATTCACTTGCGGTTTAGATTGTGGAGCAGATCAAAAGGGTGTACAATGAGTTACTAGCCTTAAGCTGGATAGTGCTGGGTCGAGGGAGCACTATCTCCCTTCGTCGATAGCCTCACAGCTCTACAATACTTGCAGGTGTCCAGTTAAGGACACTAGACATCTCCTCGAATTCGTTTTCAGGCTCTATACAGGAATCTGTGGGATTACTTCGAAGTTTACAGGTCTTGAATTTTGCAAATAATCTTCTGGAAGGCACGCTTCCTGGCTCTCTGAGGAACGTAGCAAGCCTCATTGAGCTGAGGATGCAGAACAACAAATTCAGAGGGTCTCTATTGAATGTAAGCACCCTTGGGCAAGTTCTGTGGCAAACTCTGTTCAAGATTCTTCAGGGAACTCTGTGTTGAACGTCACAAGCCCCCCCTTCAAATTTGTCGTTGTTTTGTAAGCATTGGTTGTCTTCTTGGAGAAAATTGGGTGAGTCGGATCGATTCCGGTGTCCACCAAGCCAATCACAATATGCTCACATTTAGCATACATTGCGCCCATGATCCTCTCGGCAATTGCTTACTGCGTGGACTAAAGGCTTATTGCAATTGAAGTCTTTGAGAATGATTTCAAAACTATTATAGTTTGGAATTTCATTGAAAATTTTATTTTTTTTCAATTTATATACCATTATTTAAATGTTTTCATAAATATTAATTGCAAAATTAAATATATAATGGACAATTTTAAAATTTTAATTTTAGAAAATATCTCAATAATATGAAAATTAAATATAAATTATTTATCAGTCATTAATGTAATGCTTTTGGGGAAAAAATTAGATAATCAAAAGAAAATTTTGTTTTGCGTGGCTTGCCACGGGTTTTACACTAGTGTAAGTGAAGAGCGTGATATAAAACATGATTAATATAAGAATCGGGACATAAAACATGATTAATATTATGCCTGTGAGTTGCAATAAATTTTGGAAATAAATGCTTATCGCAAATTGGCGCATGTTCCTGTGTTGAAGCAGATTTGTAAAGAAGATCCCATTGTTGTAATCAACCAGAGGAATTGCCTCTTGAAATAGGTAAATGCAATTTGATGTGTCAAACCAGCTTCGTTTCCTCTATGCACTTAGCTTTTCTCGCTTACTTCTTCTTTGGTAATTTGTTGTGAGATGATCGTCTCGTAAATTTGCCGATAACATTTGCACACATCCTGCAGCTCCTATCCTGATAGCATTGAATCTGATTCGATGAAAACCCCATGAGCAATGCAAAGCAGAGCGTATGCTACATAATTCGATCCACATAAAGCGAATTCAAAAGGCTTACCTCTCGAGAGGCTAGCATACGTACTCCAATCCACAGAAAGGGAATTCAAAAGGCTTACCTCTCGAGAGGATGATCCTGGTTGATTTGAACTTTTGAGTAGCGAGTCATGATTGTTGGCTTGGACCAAAGGAGAGTTTTTGATCCGTGATTGTCAGCCTGGACCATATAAGAGTTTCGAATCAGTCCTACAATCGTCGAGGTTGATCGACCACTCGTGATGCAGCCCGAATGCAACCCGAATGGTTGCATGTAATGACTTTGGAATTGTATGCAACTTCCACATTTGAATTTGCATTCAACTTCCACGTTTGATAAACATTTTAATATTTTAATCCAATGATGGATATTTACCAAATCCAATCTATGGTGGATCATATTTCTCCAATCGTCCTCCCCCAAAGCTCTCCTTAAGAAAGAAAAAGATAAGTGGAAAATGACTTTATCAAATCATAATTTCTAGAAGGATTTGATATTTTCAAATGGTCAAGCCTATGTTTGCAAAATACTGCCGAGAAGATGGGCATTCATTGATGCAAAGTGGGTTTGCTAACATAAGTCTATTTGGTTAAGTTATAAGTAGAAAATTATTTTCTCAAATCATTCTAGAAGGAGGTGATCTCTGACGCAAATGAAATTTTGCTAAAATGTTTCTAAGAAAGTTCATTTAGATAATTATAAGCAGAAGATGATTTCCTTTGCTTTTTGTGCTTCCTATAAAAATATTAGGATATTGACTTGAGCAAAATTTAAGAATTTTCTGTTTTCCTAGTTCATTATACATAAGGTGTGGAAAAGCACATGAATTTCAGGGGTATTTTGGCTCTCTTCAAAGGCCTTAAACTCTAGTTTAATTCATATGCCTTTGAGGTTTTAGGTCAATTGTTTTTTCATGCATATGAAAAATAATACACACAAGGTCTATTTTTACATTATTAATCATATTCAATGTTTTTGAAAACCCTCATATAAGTAGGTAGCCCCAAGAGAAACTCTAAAATTTGACTATTTTTATCTTACTACAAATGTAGATTAAAAGAAGTCTCACCAATTCAAGTCTAATTGTTGCCAAATGGACTCCACATTGGGCTCTTGGTCCTAGCTTCATTATGTGCTCACTACATGATGGGACTTGAGATCCTTACTCATTTGGGAGGACGTGTCAATATCATTTAGAACACCATGTCTTAACAAGTGTAACTAGAGATTCTTACTCATTTGGGAACAACGTGTCCTACTCCCAAGGATACTATGTGGTTTCCCTAGGGAAGAAAAAAGGTGAAAGTCTAGGGAAAATAAAAAATATATGGTGGCAGTTTGCTCTCAATTGGCTCTCCCAGTGTCCCACACGTGCTTGCATATTTACCACATCTCCAAGGGGTGGGTAGTGAAAGCAATTGGCTCTGCCACACGTGCTTGAAAAGCTGTTATTCATTATATATGAATTAAACTTGTGAAGGAACAAACTCAAGAGATGGATGGTGAGTGTCGTATTAACAAAAGGGTGGTGAATGAGTGACCTTTTAAAAATATGAAACACCCATCACAAACCCAACAATTGAGAAGGCTGGATTTGTTGGAAGCAGGGGTCATCATCGGAATGGGAGACAGTGCACCAAACCCAAACCTTTCCAAGTACATTTCACTATACTTCCCTGTCATGAAAGAAAATCGCAGTCCGGCTCAACTGCTCGAGAAAATTTTAGCATTCGTACAGCCAGCACAAAGGCGATGGTGATTTCCTTGACAGCCGCGCTTGAATTATCGAGAGTGTCGGTACGTACTCATCGATCAATCCTGTAGTTATGTATTCATTTACGATGCTGACAGTTTCTGGGGATCTTCTGCACAAGTTACTGCAACTTCTTGTCCTACAAATTGATCAGTTGAGAGAAACGAATTGTAGTCTTGTACAGCGTTAGGAAGCCGCTCAAGGTTTGCTAGCTCACATGCAAGATGGCTTTCTTAATGAGTATACTATGCCTGCTGGTTGCGACTGCTTTACGAGTCGATCAGTCCACAGCAGCTGGTATGTCGCGAATGCTCCCACAGGCTTTAGTTCTCAGTGACACGTCTCTCTTCATGCTCAGCTCTCTTTCATCAGTCGTTTCTGCCATGTTTTCATATCCATTCTCCAATTAAGTGCATCGCCGATTTCACATTTGTAGCAAGCGCGATACGATATTCGTTTAATGAACGAACCTACGTACTCATCGTCGGATGTTCCTCCCGCATTCAACTAGCGACTCAAAACTGTTTGCATATTGAATCGTCGCCTCTTTTCTGTGCAGGACGTACCTCGACCTTCTCCTTCGTTAAAAACGCATCTTTCTCCTCCCCGAATTCGGAATACGATTTCGTAGTCGTGGGCGGGGGCACAGCTGGATGCCCTTTAGCTGCCACGCTATCACAACGTTTCAAGGTCCTGCTATTAGAACGTGGGGGATTCCCCGACCCCTTTCTTACCAAGGAAAGCAGTTTTTTCATGCAGATCATTGACAACAACTCCAGCACCTCCCCTGTTCAAGCTTTTGCATCGGAGGAAGGAGTGGCCAACCATCGAGCAAGAGTATTGGGGGGTGGAAGCACTGTAAACGTTGGGTTCTACACGCGGGCTAGCGCAGCATACATTGAGCAAGTTGGGTGGGACAAGCATCTTGTCAAGAAATCTTATGAGTGGGTGGAGAAACAGGTCGCCAGCTTTCCCTTGGAGCTTCCTGAGTGGCAAGCCACTGTGCGCGAGGGACTTCTGCAGGCCGGAGTGCTGCCAGATAACGGAGTCACGTTGGATGATAGGTATGGAACCAAGACCAGTGCCAGCATTTTCGATAGCAATGGCAATAGGCGGTCGGCTCAGGACTTGCTAGCTTATGCGAAGCCTGAAAACATCGATGTTCTTCTGTTTGCCGAAGTGGACAAGATCTTGTTCCAACGAGGTACGTAATGTTCATCCTTGAAATTTCAATTCACTGGCTGATTTTATTCTGTTGAGATTGACAATTTTCGTGATCATTTCGGTGACCCATCTTTGTCTTTCTCCGTCTTTATGCAGGCAATGGAGCTCCGGAAACCTCCGGAGTAGAGTACGTTGATGAACACGGAGGTGTGCATCGAGCTTCTTTATCTCGACGTGGCGAAGTGATCGTCTCTGCAGGTGCACTAGGGAGTCCTCAGCTGCTTCTCCTGAGCGGGATCGGTCCAAGGGAGTATCTTCGTTCTCTCAATATCGATCCAGTAGTAGACCTTCCGAACGTTGGGGAAGGCATGGCAGACAATCCAATCGTGCCGACCTTGCTGCCCTTCCGCCAACCGCTTCCACCGTCGCTCATCAAAGTGGTGGGAAAGACATCATTCGGCACCTTCATCGAGACGCTAAACGGGGGTGATGCGAACTACATCCGAGCGTTGGTAGGGATCTGGAGCGTATTGGTACCAAGCAAAAGGATAGATCCAGATGCCGTGAGCTCGTTATATGAGCATTTTATGAGCTTAC
Organism: Dipteris shenzhenensis; assembly: GCF_047967505.1. Taxonomy (NCBI): domain Eukaryota; kingdom Viridiplantae; phylum Streptophyta; class Polypodiopsida; order Gleicheniales; family Dipteridaceae; genus Dipteris; species Dipteris shenzhenensis. Next base: position 15,222,720 of record NC_141608.1, on the reverse strand, counting down.
AGCCTGAGATCTTCGAGGAATTAAGGGATAGGGTGGGGTTTTTGCTGGTGAAGGTGAGCGGGCCTGCGTCGAAAGGGAGGCTAAGGCTGAAAACAAAGAATGTGAGAGACAATCCGGCGGTGAGCTTCAACTATTTCAAGGAGAAAGAAGACATGGACAAGTGCGTTAAGGGGATGAAGGTTGTGGGAGAGGTGGTGAGGTCTAAGGCCGTTAAGAATGTTTCCTACCTCTGGTGGGAGGAAGAGGTCCCCAAGGAGATTACCTCTGGTTTGAGCGTGATGGGCAATCTCGTCCCACCCAACACCTCTGACCCCATTGCCATGTCTCTCTTTTGTAAGAACAAGGTTGCCACCATCTGGCACTACCATGGTGGCTGCCAGCTCGGCAAGGTCGTTGATTGGCCAACTTATCGCGTCACCGGTGTCACTAGGCTCAGAGTCGTGGATGGCTCAACTTTCCTCACTTCCCCTGGAGCCAATCCACAGGCCACTGTCATGATGCTCGGCAGGTACTCCTCCTTCCTTTACTTCTAAATTCCTTGCACGCACGTGCACGCGCCCGCGCGCGCACTTACACACTTTTTCTTTTTTGGTAAATCCAGTAGCATTATATTACATGAAAAGAAGATACATCAGAGAGTCTCCACTTTATCAGAGAGTCTCCAAAGTGGAGAATCCGAAACAAGAGATCAAAAACATAAGTAAACCAACTCCAGGCTAGAATGTTGAAGGTCTCCTTGCCGACAAGCATCAGAAATAGATTGGCGCAAGGAGGATCTGAAGAACTCATAGGGCTTAGGTATCTTTTTCCCCAAATATGCCAAAGTGTGCTCCTGCCATATGGTCCAGAAAGCCCAATATCTTACCCAAAAAAAGAGTAAGGAGTCCAAAAAAAGAGTAAGGAGTAGTGAGCCAAGGAGGAGGGGAACCTGCCAAAAAGCCAGAACTGTTTCCCAAAACAGAAGGTGGGGAAACGAAGGCGAAGAAATCCAGATATTTTGTTTAGAAGAGCCATAATACCAGGGCATGTCCAGAGAAGATGAAGCACTGTCTCTGAAGGGGCCAAACAGCGGAGACAAGCGGCAGACACTATGCTGCGTCGAGCAAGAGTGACGCCAACGGATAGTGTACCTGTAAGACATCTCCATAAGAAGAGCCTCTGCTTGAGTAGAAGCTTCTTACTCTTCCATAAATTCTTCAGTGTCTTCCGCCACCAGGAGAGAGGCTTTCTAAGATGCCAAATGAAGTTGGCATGCAAGTGTATCCAAGGAGATGGCTGTAGCAAGTTGTAAGTGTTCTTAGCATTAAGTTGTAAGAGAGGGATAGGACGCAAATTGATGCCCACAGGTCGCAAGCACCAGTCCTGTAATCAGTCCCTATCTGCTGCCAAAGGAGGGATCGGAAGGAAAGGCTGCAAGAAATGAGAAATTTTGTTCCAGAAGAGCCTGTGGTGCACGCCCAATGAATATGCAGCCATAGCCTGAGGGAAGGAAAGCAAGTGTCCATGATCATCCACCACATCACCAACATAGCGTATCCCCAATTTACTGAAGTTATATGCTCGAACTGGTTGTTGAAGAGCCAAAGCATGATCTAAAACCACACTCCAGTAAATACTTTCCTTCCTAAGGGAGTTGCAGGGGAGCTGAGGAGTCCAGTCAATATGAGAGAGAACCCTCTTCCAATCCTTCTTGGCAAATGGACAGCCTGGTATAGATCCCTCAAATCTACCCAAGATGACCTCCCAATAATCAGTTTTCCATTTACCATATGCAGAGGTGCACAATGCCGTACACATTTCAGCAAGCATGTGCGTCCAGGGCTGATTCTGAGCAAAGAAAGTAAGCATAACCGGTACTTTCCGTGCCAGGGCATGATAACCAATATGCAGCACATTCAAACCTCCATGCATCTTAGGTGAACAAACTTTCTCCATCCGCATAAGTCTTAAGGCTTTAACCCCAGACTTTGTTTTCCATAGGACCTCCATGGCTTGAGACATAAAAGTGGATATGTCGTGAAGATTCCAATGCAATAAAGGCAAATAGTACTGCACATAAGCCATGAGGATAGACTGCACTATCCTAAGCCTGACATGAAGAGGCCAAGTCGAGATCTTCCAATAATGAAGCTTGACATGGAGCTTATCCAGAATCCACTTAAGTTTGTAATCTGCCAACCAATGGGATAGCCCAAATGCCGAACCACCTCATGAGGCTGCATAATCTGGCCCGGCCAAAGAATGGCATGCCAATCACAGTGTTTTAGAGGCAGAAGTGTAGATTTATCAAAATTTACGTGCAGACCAGCAGCAAGCCCGTACAAAGAAAGGGTGTCCATAAGCCTCCGCAACTGTTGGAGAATTATGCGGCAGGAAAAAAGAGTCATCTGCATACGCTTGTGCCACAAGGAACCTGTAGACCAGTGAGATGGCCCCCTGTCGTGAGATGGTCAAGGTACCTGAGAAGGGGATGTGTGGCAATAGCATACAACAATGCACTGAGGGGACACCCTTGCCGCACAGATCTACCAAGAGACCAAGACTGAGTCAAGTGACTGCCAAGAATACACTGAGCTGTAGAGTCAGCATACATGCAGTAGATAACATTAGCCATGCGGGGCCCAAATCCCATCTTCTTCATGGTTTGTGAGATGAAGTCCCAGTTGACAGTATCAAAGGCTTTGGCAATATCCACTTGCATAATCAACACATCCTGGTGTGAATATTTAGCATATTCAATGGCAGTGAGAGCATTGGCAATATTGTCATGTATCTGTCTCCTAGGGACAAACCCATATTGCATAGGATGCAATCCATGATGCAGCATCTCATGAAGGCGGTGTACCAGCATTTTAGCAAATAATATATAGATGACAGGCATCAATGTGATTGGCCTCCAGTCTGCTAGATGGTCACATAAACTTTTTTTGGGAATAAGTTTGACTATGCCATGCTTCCATGAAGGAGGCAAAACTCCTGTAGTCCATGCCTCATTGATCATCCGCAAAATAGTCTGTTTTAAATCCTCCCAAAATTGTGAGAAAAATTCAACAGTGAGGCCATCCCATCCTGGAGCTTTGCCTTTGCCTAGGTGAGCCAAAGCATCATCAAGCTCCATCTCAGTGAAAGGCATGTCAAGCTTAAGGGCATCCTCCAGAGCAATCATGTTGCAGAAGTGTGTGCCGAGCATCCAACTCTTGCCTAGAGGTGGCTGCAGGAGGGGCAAATGCTTTCTGAAAATAAGAACAGCATTCATGTTGAAGCTCAGAGAAGGACTGAGTCCATTCTCCATCCACCTTGCGGACCCTAAGACAAGAATTCTTTCTCCTGGAAGCATGCAATCCTCGGAAAAAAGATTTAGAAGAGCAACCCTTGTCCATCATTTGCCTCATCCGTGCTCTAGTCTGCCATTTGGCTAATTTGCGTTGAATTTGGAATTTAGCATGTTGGACTTGCTTCCTCCAATCAGCCATGTTATTTTTGCTAGAGTCTTGAATTGCGTACTGCAATCTGTCCACTAGTCCTTTCCAAGCAAAATTGCAGTCATATTGTGCATGAGCCTCAAGGGGAGAAATGGCATATCTAACCATATGCTGAAATTCATCATGCTGTAAATAAGCTTTGTTAATATGTTTTAGTCTGATGGTGTGCAATGGCATATCATCCCAAGGCATACCAAACTGAATATTCAGCCATAATGGAGCATGATCTGATAAACCAAGAGAGTGATCAATGTTGATGTCAAGGCTGAGATCAGTGAATTGTTGAGCATGCAAGATATACAGTGCCCAATAATGAGTAAGGGCATTATGATGATAGGTAAATCCCGGTTCAGTACTGTGCATATTAGCCCATATGTCAGCTGCATGAGTATCCATAATGAACTCCTGCCATCTCCTTTTCTCATTAGGCATCATATGAGACCTGTGAGAGGTGTTATCTGTAGCCAAAGGAGAATTATTAAAGTCCCCTCCAAGAAAAGCTGAAGATCTCCATGGGTAAGAAGCAAGAGAATGCCACATGGTAGCCCTTAGGGAAGAAGTCTGAGAGGCATATACCCAAGCAAATTCATAAATGACACCATTTATATCACACTGGATAACCATCCATCTGCCATCACAATCATTAAATGCAACCTGAGGCTGCATATCATGCTTCACTAACATGCAGAGGCCCGAGAAATCCTTAGTACCTGCATAAAAGATATCATAGCCCCCAAAAAAACCAGCGTGACCAGCCATGGAATGTTGATTATGCTCCTGCAAGCAGAGAACATCTGGCTGCCTAGTCAATACATAATTCCAAAGTAGCCTCCACTTAGAAGGATTGCAGAGGCCTTGTACATTGAAAGTAACAGAAGTAATAGTATAAAGCATAGGAGTATATACAAGAATCAGAAACCCAGAATATACAGACATAAAAGTCTATGCATCTGCCATCATAGGCTGCAGCCCTTCTCTTTCAATGTGAAAGGCCAATTAATCTTCTGACTCACAGAGTGGAATATTTTTTTAAAGGATTGCAGCCCAGTTTTCAAGGATTTGGGAGGGGGCTGAAGTGGAGGCTTGACCAGGGGTAGGGGCTGCCGCATCCCAGTGTCGAGACTGAAGAGGCCTCTGCCTCAAAACTTTCTTGGGCTGTTGGAAATTATCATTATCAATATCCTTGGCTTTCTTCTTGCCTTTATCTTTTCCTCTTCCTGTTGCAAGCATCTGTGCAACCAATTTACCATTCTTGGCAACATTCTTATCCATGTTCTTCAGCAAAGGATTATCTTGCTTTTGAGCTGGCTGATTCTGTGAAGGGGGAATGGCAGCAGGTGGGGGAGGATGCAATACAGTAGGGCACTCAGAAGCCACATGGCCAAACTTGTGGCATGAAAAGCAAGCGTGCGCGCGCGCACACACTTTTTTTTTAGTAAAATCCAGTGCAGTATATTTTATATTCTTATAAATTTACAAGACGGGAAGTCTCCAAAATGGAGAGTATCCCAAAGATCAGAAACATAAAAAGAAAAGCTCTATGCAAGAAGCATGTATATCACCCTCATGGCTGGCATCATATAAGGATTGCCGCAATGAGGCTCGGAAAGATTCATATGACTTGTGAATCTGCCGACCCAAGGATGCCAAATTATGCTCACTCCAGATTGTCCAAAGAGCCCAATATCTCACCCATGAGAGAAATAGTGAGTATTGAGACAAAGACCTCATAAATTTGCCAAATAACCAAAAATGTTTCCCAAATCAGTGACTCGGGAAACGGAGCCGAAGATGATTTGAAATTCTCCCGAGGAGGTTCCTAGAACACGGGCAGTAGCAAATGAGGGACGGTCTCTGAAGGACCCTGACATCGTAAACATGTGGATGGTGCAATGTGACGTTTGGCAAGTGTGATTCCCACTGACAATGTGCGCACACACACCTACACACACACACACACACACACACACACACACACACACATTGTCAACTAAAGGGTCGATAATCGAGAGGCTCGATGTGGGGTTGTAGCCAACCCTAGCACCTTCAAGAAACATCAAGGGCTGAGGATCCAAGTTGACAGTGTCGCAAATGTCTATATGAATCTGGTCACTGTCAACTTTGATCTTGTTAGCAATGACCAAAAGCTCGAACTTGTTCTTTTGTGCTATCATGCAACCACCCTCGACCCTTCACATGCACACATATAACCTAAGTCTTTTCTTCCAATCGCATGAGTAAAATGTTCTTGAATGTAATCTTTGACACTCCTTGCAGATATATGGGTGTGCAAATTCTACAAGAGCAAACAACCTAACGGAGAATTGAGCCAAGAAATTTGAATTAGCTATTGATGGACCACGACTTCAAATGTATAGGATTGTGAGTGGGAATCCCCAATTGCCAATGATTTGTAAATTGAAGAGACAAATGGGAGGAGAAAATACCATGAACTTCAAGAAGCTACAATTTTCTTTTTTTGCCATGTGATATTCAACCAAAAGGGGATCATTATTGGATGAAATTTAATTTGCATGTGGTAGTTGTTAAAACTACCTTACATATTTATTCATTTCTAGATGGATTCTTCCTAAGAGCATTCATCTATAATATGTGAACACGTTTACATTTGACTTATGATGAACAAAAATACAACTTTCATCTCACATAAGATTATGCATCCTTTACCATTCAAGTAGAGATTAAATTACAAGGTCATAGTTCCCCAACATCAATCTCCATCCATTATTTCCATGTTCATGTACTTTGGATTTCATATTGAGTCTAGCTCCTTCTATGTAATTAAAACCATACATGTGGCAACAACGTTCATTTTTCCTCAAGCTGATTTATTTTAGAATTTGGTCATCCATGCTTTGATGAATGGTTTGGGATCAAATATCTATGTTTATAGAGCTTAACCAAATCTACATAAGAATCTTAAATATTGATATGGATTTACGTCACAACACATTTTGGTAAAGGGGAACAAAATCAAAAGACCATATTATTTTAAAACATTAAGAGATTAACTTCCTAATTCATACAATTATCCAAAATATAATTGCTCTATCTTCTTAAACTTAAAATAAAAATTTTCAAACTTGAGGCTTCACAACCTGATATATTTATTCATATGGAACTTTTCTTTCCATTATTTCAAGCTTTTTTTCCCAACAAAGTAGGTTATTAAACTTAGCTTTGAATAAGAAATTTATCTTAACATTTATAAGTTGCTTCCAAGGAGCTAAATGTACATTGAATGTAATTCAATATTCACTTCTAGGAATGATACATAATAGGGCTATAGTTATATATTCACAAAGAGCAACAAAATACCTTAAGACAAGATTCACAAATATCAACGATTGTCCTGCCTTTAAAAATCTCATGTAACTTGCAATAATGTACTTCATATTTGCATTGAATTATCGCATGACCCTTTGTGTTTCTTTGCCAGTGTAAGTCTTGATATACTTGGGTCCAAAGTTCTTCACCTTTACCTAATACTTGGGTCCAAAGTTCTTCACCTTTACCTAATCCTTTTGCTTTTAAATTCAAGCTCCAATATGTGACTCCCGAATTTATTGGGCATTTTTGTGATTATTTTTGTCATATTCACAATTAAGATAATGAGGATAGTAAGAATTGAAATATACATGAAACTATCAATTCCCCCCTTTTGATACATGGATTTAAATGATGAGCTTCAAGTTAAACAAAAGCTAGCAAACTAGCATTATCTCAGAATGATAGTTGATACAAAGGGTGAAAAAAAAGGAATCCTAAAGGGCAAATACAAATTCATTTATACAATCAAAGTTGCACACTTTTGAGAGGCTATTTATTCAAGATACACATGCATTACTCTATAGCCAAGGGATGACCAATGGGAGGACACTCATGTGAGGAATAAAGAACTAGCTAGTTCATTAGAAGTTATAAGTTATAAGTTCAAGTAGGAATCCTAACTTCCCAAGATTTGCAAACACAAGACAAATGAGTAGAGGGCATCCATTAATTTTTGGAATCAATAGCTTCTCTTTTGCCCACGTAGTTTTTTCCAAAAAAAGAAAAGAAACGACTTAGTGCTAGCCAACATGTTCAACAATTAGACAAAGAAAAGTTCTATGCCTTTTTGCTTAAGGAATATTTTAACAACTTAAATATTTGGTCATTTCCCATAGGTTATACCACATTCCTTAGAAGAACAATCCTTCTTGAATTTATGTGAATTATACATAATTATCAAATTACTGATGCAAGGTGCAACCAATGCACATAATTTTGCCAAATTTGATGGTCAAAATGTGATAGGGTCTTTTGGCATCGAGCTGCTGCTCCTCCCCGCTCCCCTGCTGCACCCCCTCCCTCAGCCCGTCCCTCCCTCTCTCCCTCTACCTGTCCCTCGCCCCCTCCCTGCTGCTCCGCCCCCTCCCCCTTCCTGCTGCTCTGCCCCCTCCCCCTGCCTGCTCCCTCGTCCCCTCCCTGCTGTTCCGCCCCCTCCCCCTGCTTTTCCGCCCCCTCCCCCTGCCTCCTGTTCCGCCCCCTCTCCCTGCTTGCTCCCTCGCCTCCCCCCTCCTGTTCTGCCCCGTCCCTGCTGTTCTGCCCCCTCCCTGCCTACTCCCCCGCCCCCTCTCTGCCTTTCATCCCTCTCCCTACCTCTCAGCCTGCTCCCCTGCCCCCCCGCCCCCTCCCTGCTTCTCCGCCCCCTCCCCCCCCCCTCTCCTCCCCCTTCCCTTCTCTTCCCGCTCCCTCTCCTCCCCCTCCCAGCATGCCTCGCCCCCTCCCTGCCCCTCCCTCTCCTTCCTCTCCCTCTCCTTCCTCTCCCCCTCCCTCTCCTTCTCCTCTCCCTCTTAGCCCTCCCCTCCAGTGCCCCCTCCCTCCCTCTCAGCTTGCCCCTTTCCCCTCTCAGCCCCTCTCCTTCATCCCTCCCCTTCCCCCCTGCTTCCTCCTTGCCTCCTTTCCCCTTCTTCTGCCCCCCTTTTCTCCCGCAGCTTTTTTGGAACGGAAGGAGCCTTTAATTTGTTAGAGTCGGCCTCCTCACCCCGATTGGCGATGGATACTCCGTCAGCCAATCCTACTCCACCTCCACCGGTCGTGAAAACTATCACTTTTTCTAAAGACGAGTTGCAGCAGCTCAAGAAGGATGTAGAGTTTGAATGCTCTACCACGTTGCTAGCACGCATCTTCGGGTCTCACCCCTCCAGATCCCAAGCCAGAGACTGGATGCTTGCGGCTCTCCCCCCAGACCTCACTCCACGATTGTTAGATGTCCGTCTTCTGGGACGAGGTTTTTTTCAGGTTGTTTTTGACACTCCAGAGGCTGTGAGCACTGTGCTCAAGGCTGAGTTTTTACACCTGGGACACAGGAAGATCTTCTTTGAAGCCTTTCATATTGGTTTCGACCCAGTAAAGGTAGATAAGAAAATCTTCTCGCTCTTCATCAGGTTCCCCGGGCTTCCCCAGGTTTACCATCGACTTCTTTCTGTTATTGGGGAGCATTTTGGTGCAATTGCTGAGATCCCACCCCTCCTTGGGTTGCCATTGACTGTAGCAGAGGCAACCAAGGCTGATGGGGTTCCTAGAATTAGGGTCCTTTGCAAGGATCCTAACCTCAAGATGGATCAGGTTATGATCCAGCGCCTGGATGGTTCCTTTTTTTGCCAGAGAGTAGAGATTTCAGGCAGGCAGGACCAGTGCAAGATTTGCAGGACCTCTGGACACTTTGCCAGGGATTGCCCCAGGAAGAAGAAAAGGCCCAAGAGGCCCTTTGGTACAGCTACCGCCCCAGGGCATCGACAGGGGGGTGGTTTAGATCCAGCACTTGCTCCTCGACCTCGACAGAGGGGTGGTATAGGTCCAGCTCCTGCTCCTCGACCTTCGCATGGCGGTCCTCCTCAGTTAGGTGGTGGTATAGGTCCAGCACCTGCTCCTCGGCCTCGACCAGGGGGTGGTACAGGTCCTTCATCTGCTCCTCGACCCCCACCTCCCTCAGGTACACAGGCGAGATTGCTTATGGGATTGCAGATAGGCGAGATTGATTTGGATGGGGATAGCCAGGATTTTCAGTCACTTTGCCCATTCCCCACTTTTTATGACTTGGGGCTCGGTGGCTTGGCTTTCTCTTACAGGACCTCAGGTTTTCTATGAGGGAGTTGACTCCTCTCGGGCCATTTCGGTTCGACGTCATCGGCCTGTTCGTTGGATGTGGTACCACACCGTCCTTTTACAGCTGTACATGCCTGTGTGGATACTTCTTGGGAGATTCTAGCGAGCATAGTAGCCTAGCATATCTGGAGAGCCAGATGCACAGAGGCTATGGAGGGTACTCAGGTTCATCCCTCGCACACATTGGCTAGTATCTGGATAGACATCGTACACACTCTGATGGCCGTATGGACGGGTATGCAGGGGGACTCCCGTGCAGCCTCAGCTAGGAGGGCTTCTTTCTTCAGGGAATGGAAGGATTCTCCTTTCTTCTCTGAAACTACTACAGGGTTGAGATGGCACTTTCAGCCTCAGCCTTGGCTTTTTTCCACCTCACTTTGAGGGGTTTTTTAATTTATCCTCATGATTTTATGATGTATTCCGCTTTGAGCTTGCTCTCGCGGGTTTTTGTTCTTACTTAATAGAAGTCTTTTTCATGGAAAAAATGTGATAGGGTGTTGTAGCAAAATTTTGGTAGAATTTGTGATAGGCTTTGGTGGGTGCATGGTGTGCGCATTTGAAAATTCACAATGAGATCTAGTAGAAGTAAAATGTTGGCAATCAACGTGTCATCCTTATATAGCTAATCCCTTTCCTTTCCCATTAACTGCTAATCAACATCATCTAGGACTAACATTGATCATATGTCTACAAGAAATGAACCCACCTTGGTATCCTTTCAATTGTCAAGGATTATAAACCATATTAACAATGATGATGTATAATCTACAAGGTGACAATGACCATAGATCTAAAATTGTAGGCTTTGGGTCTTGTGCAAACCTTAGGTAGACCTTGGCATACACCCATGTAAGGTAAGGTTATTACATCATTTTTGACACATATGCTTTGAGTGCCTTTGATTTTTTTTTGCATTGCAATTGGTGCACTGTTGCGGGCAAAAAAATTGTCGATACAGGCATCAATATATAGGTTGTTATAGGCGTTGCTTGTCATTGAGTGGTTTATCGATGTCTATATCAAAGCCTATACTAACCTACATACTGACACTGGCATTCCCAACAAAATCGCAGAAAGTAGTTTGCAATAGAACCTCAAATTAATTTGAAGATAAACAATTTAAAACACCATATTGGGAAATCGATGACAACCAATTTAAAAAATAAAATAAAAGTCATAGTTTGCAAATAGTCCCTCCCTTGTGTTGATATCACGGGTTGTTTGTAAGTAATGTTTCCATATGTAGCCTCATAGAGTTAAACTCACAAGAATAACATTAACATGGTTCTAGGGTGCGTGAGTACATATAACATACATTTTAATACTCCATCCAATCTCTACAATAGTTTATGTAGCCTCCCTCATTACCATCATGTACATCACCAACAATGTACACTTGATTCTCTTCACCATCAACTTCTGGGTCCCCAACAAAAGAATATTTTAGTGCTCGATGATTTAACAAGCATAGAGTCCTCAAATAAGAAGATTTGTACTTTGATCCTCCATGTTGTAGAATAGTTTTCTCAATTTCAATGGTTTTGAGTGCAAATAAGCCAAGGCTAGCTCCAGTAATTGTTGAACTAGCAAACATGAAGGGAAACAACCTCATAGAATTTCTCACAAACCTAGAGTGGTAAGGTAGATGGTTTGAAATCATTGTGATCAATAGTATATTTGCATAGCACACATACTTCTCCTTTTCCAGTCTTCCAATCTAGTAAAAAACACAAATGTAAGAATGAAATCAAAACTCTAGAGACTAACACAAGACAATATATTGTTATATTAAAATGATCCATTGTAGAAGTTCCATTATACATCACACTTAACTACATTACATTAGTCATTTTTGTAAATTAAAGCTTTGGAGCTATCCTATAGATCACTTTGCTGCATCAAAAGTGTGGTCCAAGGTAGTTTCATTGGCTACCTTAGAAGACCTAAGATAGGTTGAGAGAGGGTTTTCAATGTGACCCCCTATTAAGGAAAAGTTGTAAGAAGGATCATAAGGAAATTTTCATAGCGAAGTCTACTCTACATGTGGGCAAATGCAATGCAAAAGCGCACTTGGAACTCCATGGTAATGGCATCAAAAATGTTTAGTCTAATGATGACTCACATGTCGTGGGGATATTGTAAGAATGCCAATGGAGTACTCTAAGCTACTTTGGGTTGAGAGCAATGCATGCAAATGTCATCCACTAGTGTCACCCTAACAACTCTCAGCTTGTTGTGATCGTGAATCTATAAGGAGAAAAAGAGGGAGGGAGAAGGGAGAGGAGGAGAAGAAGGGAAGATCAGAAGAGAACACGGAATTCATGAAAGGCACTATGAGATAATGCCATACAACACCAAAGAGAAGGAGAGCTTGTATTCCAATGTGTGCAACCAACAAGTGAAGATCAAAGTGAACCAGTTGGCCAATATGACCTTAAAATCCCAAATCCTTCATATCAAAGGCCTCATGCAACTTGGCCTTTAATGCATCTAGCTCATAAGTATTCTTGCTAGCCAATAGCATATCATCCACATATAGTGCCAAGATTATCAGGCTACTATCCTTAGCCCTTTTAGTGTAGAGGCAGTGATCAATTTCACTCCTTCTAAAACCCTGGGACCGAATGAAAGCATCAAACTTCTTATACCATTCTCTAGGCGCTTGCTTAAGACCATAGAGACTCTTTTTTAGCTTGCAAACTAAATGCTCTTTGCCCTTTTCTTCAAAACCTTCCGGCTGCACCATGTAAATTTCCTCATGCAAATCCCCATGCAAGAAAGCTGTCTTGACATCCATCTGCATAAGCTCCATATCCTTTGATGCCACTAGTCCAAGCATGCATCTAAGTGTGGTCATCTTCACAACCGAAGAGAATATCTCATCAAAGTCCACACCCTTCTCTTGCTTGAACCCTTTAGCGACCAAATGGGCCTTGTACCTACGCACATCATCACCTGTGACCTTCATTTTGTAGACCCATTTACATGGCAATGCTTTCTTTCCATGTGGCAAAGAAACCAAGTCCCAAGTCTTATTCTTCATAAGTGAACTCATCTCTGATTGCATAGCATACTCCCACTTGCGTTGATCCTCACGCATCATAGCCTCTCTGTAGCAAGAAGGCTCCCCGCAATCAGTAAGCATCACATAGTCTACCCCTGGAACAAACCTATCAAGCGGTCTAGACACTCTAGATGATCTTCTCAAGGGCATTTCAGCTTGCTGTCCCATTTTCATATCAGCCACATTTGGCTCATCATTCCCACCAATAGATGATCCATCATCTACCCTTGATTGTATACCTGTGGGAGTACTTGGTGGTACCATTTCTTGCACATTTGGTGCATGGACAGCTTGCTTTCTATCAACATATGCAAGTGGATTCACATCCTGGAAAGTGATTCTCCTCATTTCCACATCCCTCATGGGTGCCTTATGCATCTTCTTCTCATTGAAGACCACATCATGGCTGCGTATGATCTTCTTTGCTTCTGGATCCCAGAGACGATAGCCCATCTCTCCACTTTCACCATAACCCAGAAAGATGCATTTCCTAGACTTGGGATTTAGCTTCTTTCGAAGCTCTTTTGGCACATGTGCATATGCCTCACACCCAAATATATGCAAATGAGAGTAAGAGGGCGTCTTGCCACTCCATGCCTCTTCAAGAATACCACCATCCAAAGTCTTACTAGGTGATCTATTGATCACATGCACTGCACTCTTCATTGCCTCAGCCTAAAAACCACCAGAAAGACTTGCATTGGAAAGCATGCATTGCAACCTTTCTTGAATGGTACGATTCATCTTTTCTGCAACTGGATTTTGCTCTGGAGTATGAGGGGATGTGAACTCCCTCTTAATCCCACGTGTATCACAGAAATGCTGAAAGTCATGAGAGAGATACTCTCCACCATTGTCAGTCCGTAGGCATTTAAGCGTTCTACCTGACTGATCAACCAAGGCCAGCCATTTCTGAAATACCTGGAACACATCACTCTTCCGAGCTATAGCATAAGCCCACACTTTCCTAGTTGCATCATCAATGAATGTCACATAGTATTCAGCCCCGCCTAATGACCGTCCTAATGACCGTGTAGGCGTGGGACCACATACGTCTGAATGCACCAAATCAAGCATTTCAAACTCTTTCTTTCCCCTTCTTTTATGGGCTGATTTAGTCTGCTTCCCATAGAGACAGTGCTCACAAAATTCAAAATCAGAGAAACTCAAATGCGGTACATAACTCAAACGGCATAAGAGTTTCATTCCATTCTGGCTCATGTGCCCCAACCTGCAATGCCATAAAGAAGTGCTTGGCTGCTCGGTTATTGCAACAACATGATCAAATACCCCTGATACATGTAAGGGATACAAAGTCCCACACTTGGCACCCCTGGCCAAAAGCATAGAGCCCTTCTGAATTTTCCAACTCTGAAAGCCAAAAGTGGTGTAAAAACCAGCATCATCTAGCTGACCCACTGAAAGAAGACTCTTGGTCAGCTTAGGCACATGTCTCACATGTTTCAAAACAAATGCAGACCCATTTGCAAAAGAAAACTTTATGTCACCTGCTCCCACTATGTCACATGCATAGTCATTTCCAAGATGCACACAACCTGTCTTTCCACTGTCATAAGTGGAGAACCATTCCCTATGGGGAGTAACATGGAATGAAGCACCAGAATCCAAAATCCAATCCTGGGAATATGCATCATCTGAAGTGGTAAGCAACTCTGCATATAAACTAGACATGAAGAGAACGTCATTGTCACTATCATGTGTGACTGCATTGATCTCCTCGATCTTCACTTTTCCTTTGTCTTCCCTTGGACTCTCTTCCTTTTGATTTGCACCCCAATTTGCATTCTTTTTCTTATCCTTTTGCTCTCTTTTCAGCTTGTAGCAATCCTTTTTCATATGGCCCTTCTTGCCATAATGGTAACACTCAATGTTCCATGCCCTGGATTTGCTACTAGACTTCCCTCTTTCTTGGGACTTCCCCCTGAACTGTGATCTACCCCTTTGCACATTTAAGGCTGCATCCTGCTTGTTGCCATCCATAGACTTTCGTCTAATCTCCTCGGCCAACAAGCTACCCACAACATCATCAAATTTCAGTACTCCACCAGGTGCAGAGTTACTGACAACTGTACGGAAGGTATCCCATGAGGATGGCAATGAACATAAGAGAAATATTGCCTTAGTCTCCGCATCAAAATTCATCTTCTGAGCCTGAAGCTGGCTGAAAATAATATTGAATTCATTCAAGTGAGAAGCAATGGAGACCCCTTCCTTCATCTGCAGCAGCTCAAACAACCTCTTCATGAGGTAAACTTTATTAGAGGCAGTTTCCTTCTCATAAGTGGCACACAGTTTCTTCCACAAATCTTCCGTAGTCTACTCATTTACTACTGTGAAATGAACTGACTCTGCAAGATGAAGTCTAATAGTAGACTTTGCTAATGCATCCAACTCATTCCAATCATCCTCAGACATATTTGCAGGCTTAGCTTCAATCCCTGCCAAGGGTTTAATCTGCTTCTTTTGAATAAGCACATCCCTTATTTGTTCTTTCCACAAAGAAAAGTTTGTCCCATCAAACTTTTTAATGTTGAAAAACTCCTTTTCAGACATGGAAGAGGACGCCATAGTAGACTTTGCTAATGCATCCAACTCATTCCAATCATCCTCAGACATATTTGCAGGCTTAGCTTCAATCCCTGCCAAGGGTTTAATCTGCTTCTTTTGAATAAGCACATCCCTTATTTGTTCTTTCCACAAAGAAAAGTTTGTCCCATCAAACTTTTTAATGTTGAAAAACTCCTTTTCAGACATGGAAGAGGACGCCATGATGCAAATGAAACAAAGTCCCAAATGCTAGTACCTGCAAGAGAGAATCACACCAAATACTAGGTGCACCCAAATGTGTATGCCACAATAGAGTGAAATATCACTAAAATTCAAAGCTCAAAGCATCAAAAGATACATCTGACTCATGTGCATATACTATGCATCCATATGAGCAAATCTGGCCCAAAAGAAAATGCCAATAAGTGCCAAATGACTCAAGCATAAACACCGTCCACTGGCATATGCATCAATAATATCTCATCCAAGAGAGCATAGCACTATCAGTGCATCACCTGCAATGTGTCAAAGCTGTCCCTCAGCATAAAATAGCATCCATGTGCAAAGCGTCCATAAAAAATAGCATCCCACAAGGCAATTTGGGCCTATCAGTGCATCCAATAAGGACCGTAATGCATCCAAATGGCCTATAAATCATCCACTGCAACCCAATGTACACCACAAATTAGCGCACACTGCTCAAACTGCAACCAGAGTGATCGACATAAGGTATGCTCAAGAAATCATAGTCCCACAGTAATGACCGCTAGTGAAAATAGAACCTGAGATGCCTCAAAACATGGGTGCCATTGCATAATCGGACTCAGCAAGAAAATCTACAAATATCTGTCTTCTGCCAAAACTCCAAAATCCCAACCGATGAGTGAGAAATGGGAGTCAACACTTATCCACTGCCATGTGGCATAAATCTAAGTTTTCAAAACCTTAGAATGAAAAATGCATAACAGAGAGACGAAATCGAATACACAGAGATCTATAACTCTGAAAATCCTCCACCGAATCGCACAAGAACTGATAGGTAGGGGTTTTTGGGCGTCCGGAATGCAATGCGACAGACGGTTTTGGAAACCGTGGTCTCAATCACTGGGTCCAACACACGGACTGAAAAACGTTTTTACAAACAGAGCTGTTTGTAAACTCCACCGGAGTGCGAATGATGAGCAACATAGAAGTTTTAGGACCTCCTGAGTCACCGGAACTGACAGATCTGCAAATGGTTGCTCCAAACTTGAGTTCCAACACCCGGGCAAAAAACGCAAGAACTGACACAGTGAGTCAGAAATCCAATGAAATGATTCCAGATTCAAGAATGAAGGTGTTTCCAAGCTTCTGAAGTGAAGTGGACACCAAAAGCAAGCAATAGTTGCCTCTACAAGTCAATATGGAGTCTCTGTCATCGAATGGAACAGGGAAAAGCTCAAAAAAACGACTTTTTTCTTTGAAAACTCTTAACAGGCTCTCAAAACCACTTCGCAAAACCAAAGTGACTTTTCCAAAGGTTCCTCCAAGGTCTCTGCACACTCGGATGCAAGTAAAGTCGCCCACAAAGCTTCCCACAGAGCTTCTCCTTTCTCCCATAGAGCTGCTGAGCTTCAAGCATTCACGCACGCTCAGCTAGATCACCCGGGCTCTGATACCAGTTGAGAGTGCTCTCAACGGAAGCAAGAACAGAAGAAGGAGAGAGAGAGACAGAGAGCCACACAAGTTTTAGTGGGTGCAGAACCACCCTAATCTTTTTTTTCATTCATTTATATATGTGTTTGAGTATTGTACATAACCGGGGTAAAGGCACAATGACCTTTAACCCCCACAACAAGTACTGTAAGAAAATAGGTTGCCGCTAGCTTCACCATGACTCTAACAATGATGACAATATAGGGGTAATGATGTTGATCAAGAAGATATCAAGAATGTGATTGTCACATCACAATGGACTCTAAGGGACCGTCTTGTGGTCATGGAGGATGGCACGTAAGAACCCTTCAACTTAACCTAAAATGGTGAACAGGTAGATAAGGGCACACAGAAGTGCATGCATAATGCCAATTTCATTTCTCTTACAACATTTAAGATAGTAAACAATGTGTTTGACGATTGTAGGCACTAAACTCAAGATTCTGGATTTTGGCATTTACATGCCTTTAGGCAAGCAACATTTTGGGATGACATGAAATGAAATTTTGGCTTCTCCTTGACCCACATTTGAGCTCTAAACAAAGCTATCTCATGATTTAATCTTCTTCATGAGCTTCCTCTTCATCAAGATTCTCCCTTCTTCTATCGCCCTTTGCACCTCCTTGCGAGCTTCCATGGCGAACTCTCTCCCCCTTGAACTCCTCTTTGCCCTTCCCCTCCCTCCCTTATTCCTTACCTGCTTAGATTTTCCCCCTCCTTGCCTTCTCCTCCATGTCTTTTTAAAGACCTTGCTTCCCCTTCTAATTTCCTCTCTCCTCCTCCACCAAATATCCCACGCATGGACAGAAGCCTGCTTCCTCATATGCAAAGTGTTTTCCAGAAGGCGTTCTATGCTTTACCCAAACTTGCATCTAGTATTTGGAGTCATTTTGCTTGATTTGAGAGGCATTTCAATCTCCTTCTTCTCTTGCACTTGTGTATGGAGGTATTTAAGAATCAGTATGCTTGATTTAAGAGGCATTTTTTTATCCAATGGCTTCTTCTCTTGCGCTTGTTCTTTCATGATTGCTTTGTTCATATGTTTATTATCTTGCTTTTTTTTCTCCCTATAAGAAGACTATGCTAAGAAACGATGAGGCTCAAGAATCTGCAATTTGTAACTTAAGGATTTTGATTCCAATGGCAATTTACAACGGATCAAAACATCCATCTAGCAAGTTAAGGCGCAAGGTGTAGTCCTTAGAGTTGGTCCAAATTTGGAAATTATGAGACGGATGCCAAGATCACATCTTGAAACCTGATACAATAATGCACTGATAAGTGGAGAGAGAGAGAGAGAGAGAGAGAGAGAGAGAGAGAGAGAGAGTTGATTAAAAGTCTTCGGAAGACCAAAGGTCGAAGAGACTAAACGCAATTGATACAAAGACTGCTCGTACATGTTTGTAGCTTGAAGTTCCTACAAGAAATTTTGTTGTGGTAATGAAGCTCTCTTAGAATGATTTCGATCGAGTCTTGCAAACATATTGCTTTGCATGTTGACAGATGGTTGCACATGTATTTTAATCATTGGCTATATTATTGAGAAACAGAGAGAGAGAGAGAGAGAGAGAGAGAGAGAGAGAGAGAGAGAGAGAGAGAAATAATTGATTAAAAGTCCAAAGGTTGATGAGAATAAAAAAATTGATACAAAGACTACTCCTTCATATTTGCAGGTTAGAGTTCTTAATAGAAATTTTGTTGTGGTAAAATGAGGCTCTTTCAGAATGATTTCTACTGAGTCTTGCAAGCATATTGCTTTGCATGTTGACAGATGGTTGCACATGTATTGTAATCAATGGTGATATTGTTGCTTAAGGATTTCAATTCTCATTGCAAGAAGTGGAGGTTTTGATAGCTTGTATTGATAAGTTTTTGGCGACTTGATTAGTTAGACTATTTCACTCTTAAACTCCGTGTACTTTAAGAAGGAGAATAAAACCACAAGGGAATCAAGTATCAAGGATTCAACGTTTTTCATGTCTTAAAGCAACTCAATGCAAAACGTAGATCCTTAAATTTTGTACAAGACTCAAGCCACAAGGGAGAAACAAGCAGTTTTAGAAAACAAGGTAGCTAGGAGTCATCATTCTCGTCTGTGAAAGTGGACCAATTTTTAATCCATTTTATTATTTCCTTGCTCAAGTCATTAAACATTATGTTATGTAGCTATTAAGATGCTTCACACACCTACAAAAAAAACCACCTCAACATAGAGAAGGGTGTTCCCCTCCATTGCTCTCCAACTCCTAAGAGGTCTCCCTCTTGCAAGTGCTCTCCTAGAGTATCTACATCATCATGCGAGTCCCTCCCCTTTTGTTGTTTGTTCTCTTTCTTTGCAAACGTTGAGATGCATACTTTCTGTCATTTGTTTCAACAAAAAAGCTTTTTTCTACCTTCATTCAAATCATGGGTTCAAGAATTTTAAATGTTCAATAGAAGGCCCCATTTCATAGGAAAATCATGTGCTGCAATTCAACCTTCATATCATATTGATTTGGGACTTCTCTCCTTACATATTATTTCTTACTTTCCATGAAATACCTGCATACTATGTGTTGAATGCAAATTATTGTGTTAAATGCAATGAGCTATAAACCCTATAATTTTTAGAGATGAAGCGTGCTAACTATGCCATCACAAAATTGTGTAGCTATTTATGCGTTAAATGCAAAGTGCTATGTGTAGAGTGCAAAATGCTTTCCAATAATTTAACATATCTTTTTCGATATTCAGTTCCAAGCTCACTTTGCAAAGTGCTATATGTTGAATGCAAATTACTATGTGCCCAAGGAAGGGCACGCATCTTGGACTTATAATTTTTTGAAAGTAAGCGAGCCAACTCTCCTCTCACACAAACATGTGGTTACTAAAGAACTTAAAGTACTATTAACAAAATGCAAATTTCTTTTCAATTAACAACACAACAACATTGTCTTATTTTCAATATTCAATTCCAAGCTCATGTCTTTCTTGAATAGAACTATACAAATCCTACAACCAAACAACATAATGCAATTTTCTTCTCAATCCAACTGCTTGCCCGGATCTAGTTGCTGCATGAATTGGAGGACGTAGAACATAGTGCATAACTTTGATGCTTTTATTATGTAGTTTCATGTCTAAATTTTTCAAATTAGATTTGACAGTTATTTCTCAATTTATATTTATAACGATTGGGCATATATTTGACACTATTGCCAAACATCAAAAGCACTAGGCACACCCAATTCCTCATTTTCCCTCAAACCAAAAACTACATCAATGTCATAGAGGAATGTTCTCCATCAATAATGATTAGGGAATAGGACTATATTTCTATTATCAGGTCAAAGGAAATTGTCTTTGAGGTAGATGACTACTCCATGCTGGATGGGGGTTTCGTGGAAGCATGTTGGAATAGGTCCAAAGCTTTATCCACTTATCTCTCTTTACTTTTCTGCTTAAGAGGCTCTTCCGTGTACAGGCCACAACCATCTTTAAGGAGAAGGGCATTAGTAGCGTAGGTAGAGAGAGTATCTATATGTGAGGCCTCTTTCTTCTACTTGTTCTTTCCGAACAAGGATAATAAAGGTCATATCATAGGATAGAAATATTTTACTCGATGATCCCCAAGCCTTTTTTTAGAACTTGAGATAATCTATGGAAACCGATCTTTTCACAATATCAAGCTAATATTCAAAATCCTAAATTAATTCATGTATATACTTGGCAAGTTCTTTAAATGCATCCTTGGCTCCAATTTATGTAGCTAGGATACCTAGGGTTTGGTCAAACATGGAAAAAGCTCCTCTTTCTTACTAACAAAATGAAGTCAACTTATTACCATTACTTTCAACTTCTAGCCATAGTCTTATCTTCCTATTCACATCTCTCAACCTTTCCATGAGAGCCTCACGTTTCAAGAGTTGGTAGCACTCTTGGTGTAGGAGGTGCAAACACAAAAAGATATGGCTTCGCATCCTTGTAGTGGGTAGCATGATATTTCAATAAAGGTTAAGGGCAAAAAGAATGTTCAATCATGCCTCTAGCATTGATTTTGGAAATGCACATGCAGGTGGGAAAGATTAAAAGGAGCACTTGCCTTTCAAGAAAGGCAAGTGCCATTATTGCAAAACACCTGGTTCACATGAGTGAAAGCCCCAAGAGGATTGCAAAAGAGAAGAAGAAAGAGTCAGGTATGACAATTCCAAGCACAACTCATTATAAAGGTATGGATGATACTTCTACTCATGTTGTTGAGCATAATTGAGCCTTCTTTACCTACAGCTATGATGTTTCCTGGGAGTTGCGCATTTTAGTGTAAATGAGTCGGCATATCACCTCACATAAATCTTTCTTTGATAAGATATCCACTGCACCGATTAAGAAGCCAATTTCTTGTGCGAACAATTCTTCTCACTCACAACCGGGGATGATCTCCAAGATGTGTTGTATGTCCCTAGGATTAAGAAGAATTCACTATCTCTTCTCATTCTCTAAGAGGTAACTACGTTATCATTGATGAAGACACATGTATAGTCCGTGAGATAGGCAAGAAGTTATGCCTTGGTTTCATCAGTACATTATGTCACAAGTTATTTGAGCTTGATGCCTATGAGGAAAGAGCATATTCAAATTTTGTGGCTTCTACCTCTACCATTCAAGATGTAGAGTTATGCATGCCAAGTTTGGATATGTATATTATGGCAGACTAAATTGTTGCAAAAGCTTAAAGTGATTGATACCTTACCTTATTTGGAGTCTCCTCCAAACCAAATATATGGGGGCCATATTTTGAGTAAAATGTACCATGCTTCCTTCCCCAAGGATGGTACACTATGGGCCACGCGAAAACTACAACTCATTCTACTGCTGTTTGTGAACCCATGTACACTCTGTCTCTTGTAGGTCAACTTCATCTTCATTATATAAAATCATAGATGGCTTCACATGTTCTAATTGGATCTTTACTCTTAAGCTAAAGACCAAAGTTCATAATGTGATCAAAAAACTTTGTCGTCTTCATCGAATATCAATTTAAATGCCAATTTCAAACCCTCCACACAAATCAAGGTGGGGAATCTCTATCCAAGGCATTTCAAAGGGACATTACACATCAAGTTACCAAGGTATACTCCCCTACACAATCAAAATGGTCAAAGAACAAATCAATCACTTTCCGGGGTGAAGAAATGCATGATAAAAGTAAAAGGGTTGCCACAAATCTCGATGGCAGCCATTATGCGCTCGAATCATATTCCGAATACGTGTCCCATGAAAGCTCTTAAGGTCATGGCACCTTATCAACCATGGTTTATTTCCTTTGATATTGCATCTAAGATTCTAGTGAAAAAGTAAAACTCGCAGCAACAAGAAAAGTCCAAAGGGTGATGCCTGAGTACAACCTATGCCTAAGCTTGTTTCTCAAGAAGAAATTGATGAAGCCGTTACATAGAACAAACAAGAATTCAAGAAGCAAGATCAATACCCTGTTGAGTGCTCCAGAGTATTGAGTGCTCCGAACTCTTGAGGATGGCAAGCTGACTACAACACTTCCTAGCCATACACGGAGTGGCACTAGAGACTAATTTCTTTTGAGTCTACTTAGATCAATAGCATGCTTGAGGCCGATGAGTATGACTATTTTATTGATGCACAACACAATGTGCATTGAATGTAAGCATTGCAAGCAGAGATTGACTCCATCAAGAAAAAACACACTAGTGTACAAGCCCAAAAGAAAAACAAATGATTCCATAGACATGTACAAAACTCGTCTTGTGCCAAAGGGCTATGCACAATGGACAAACATAGATTATGATGAAACCCTTGCCCCCACTTGTCGTACAACTACCATCAGGTGTGGACACATGAGCCACATTTCATGAATGGAATATCCATCGACCGAACGGCAAAACTTCATTCCTGAATGGGGACAATTCAAGAAAAGTTCTATGTTTCTCAATCCATTGGACTTTGTGAAACTTGGAAAGGAACCCAAAGTATGCAAGCTAAAAAAGGCTTGTATGGTTTCAAGCAAACTCCTCCAACTTGGTGTGCAAAGAAAATCTAGAAGAGTCCACATCAGAGCACACTATCTCAAGAGTAAGGGGGGATTTTCTCGTCAGTATACTCTATGTAGATGACATACTATTCCTGGGACTAATGCTATAAAAATTACATATTTTAAGGAAGAATTACAAGAGGGGTTTGAGATGCCAAATTTAAGTTTGCTTCACTACTATTTTTGGGCATCCAGTTTACGTGCTTATAGCAATTCAGATTGGCCTGGTTATTTTGATACTAAGTTGTTCACTATTAGTAATATGTTTCTTTCTTAGACAATCATGCATTTCTTCATTTAGCAAGAAACACTCTACCATCGCTACCTCATCATGGGGGGCCAAGTACAAACGTCCTTTACAATCAAAGTCGAGTGTATTTGGCTAAGGGGTTTGCTAGGTGATCTTCATACATCATTGGAGGAGCCTACTCCAATTCTCACTGACATTATGCCATTGCAATGGTGCAAAATCCTATATTTCATGCTCGTACAGAACACATTGAATGCATTACCATTGCATCAAGGAACGGCTATATGCATCGTACATCAACTTGATCTTCCGACCCGCACCAGAATGTGACAAATCTCTTCACCAAAGCATTGCTTCGTGTGAAGTTTTAGGCATTTCACAAAGCTTTTAACTTATCTCCACTGAGTGATTGATGCTTACCTTGTACATGATGACATTATCACTACACAGGAGTGTTAGAAATATTTATATCATTTCCTAAGGCAGTGGCCACTGTTGTGTGATAAGGAACCAGAGACATCTTTTTACTTAATATATTAAGGTTTTTAAACCCTAACATCAATTAGAGGTTGAGTTTGTTGGTGACTCAATCACCACACCATTTGACCTTAGTTAGGGTTCATTCTAGGGTTTTGTCTCTATGACTACACTAGCTTTGTAGTTCATTTGTGTTGCTGCAATTTCATTTCAGCTTGGTTCAACTCCATCGCTCACTTCCATTTCTAACAAATAGTATATTGAGCATCTAAAAGTGAAATGCTCCTCTAACTCAATGTCTTGCTCATCACATAAAGATGCGACCCGATGTATATCTTTCACCTCTCCACTCTCAATGCAAAATCCATAAGACAAAACACATAAATGCTCGATCAATATCCTCAAGGAGTAGGGATGAAGGATCCGTGTGTATCATGGTGAAGCCCTCCGTTGAAATTCACAAGAAAGTCTCCATAAAAGCTAAACTTCGTAGAAAGCTCGCAAATCGCCCCCTAGCTCCTAAATGTTCGTAGTTGTAAGAAATCCTCTCAAATAATTTCGTTCGCTTAGTGAAATATGAGTAGGACTGAGGGAGCCTTGATGTTGTGAGGTGATTTGTCTATGTGGTGCCCCAAGCTCTCAAACCATCTACATATACATGCATACCAATACCTTTGGTCTCCCTCAACTACCAAATCCATACAAGAGGATAGGATGAACCACAATAGTCTGCGTCGCCTAGTATTGCAAGAGCCAAAGTTCGCGACGCAGCAAAGATACGTGATAACTTGAAATGTTGCATCAAGCTATAGTAGGAATGCTATGAGCACATCCTAGATTATCTGATGTGGGACTAAAGGCACATTACATGAAAGCAAGAGAACATGAAGCCTCTCCACTCAATCTCTAATAGGTCTAATCCATAACAAGGACTACCTTACATTGAGACCGGAGAGTCAAAGAGAAGAGTTTTGGTCCAGGGATCCTGATCATAAAAATAAAAGTGAAAGCACTACCACTCGAGTCAAACCAATGCGGCATGTCCATTACTCACAGCCTTCCCTATAACGTTGGTCGCATCATTAAGATAGGGCTGGAGAAAAGAACCCCCAAATATGTATATGATGCAGCCACCTACATCGATAACCCATCTCGTGTGGAGTGCTCTCTGCATGGCTGCCCAAGATGTACAAAAGATTATGACATTAGTCTTACCAAGTTGGCCTTCAAGTCCTCTAATCTCGCAAAAGTGAAGTACATCTAGGAGATGGATGAGCTGGAGGCAAGGTGGTGGCACAACTATAGGGGCCGATCTTTCAAAGGGAAATAAGGCCATGTCATCTACGTATAGAAGAATCTAAAGCAAGAATTTGACTAGAGAGCAACCAGCCCCCCTAGAGTCCCAATGAAAGTCTCAAGCTCATCTATATAGGGCCAAACGAGATTGGTGCTAGAGGACAACCTTGTTTGATCCCAATAGAGCTAAATCTCCTTTAATGGCCGTGTACCTGTCCAAACCCTACCCTAGACTCTCTCATAGAGAGCCATGACTGCTCACGTGATCTCTTGACACTGTCGAAGCTTTGCTAATAAACCCTCCATCTCCGTACATAGCCTCCTACCCAAGACTCTCTTGGAGCGAGCTAGACTGCTCAAGTGATCTCTTGATCATACCCCAACTCCTACAGACATCTGATGAGTCAAGCTCTTGACAATGCGTTGAAATCTTTGTGGAGTTCAAGAAGCAACAATAAACCCTCTCTCCATTCTTTGGCCTCATTTGTGTGGGAGTATGCGATCCATAATTCAGTCTCTCCAAAAGCCCACCTGTCCCATGGCTTGAGAGTCCCACAAGCTTTGCAAACCGACTAACCTCTGTGACCTTGGACATGACACAGCCAATCATAATGCTCCTATAGTTTTCAAGGCTCATGGGATCCCCTGCCTTTGTGAATGCATGGTAGTGATGGTGTTAGAGATCCCAATATGAGATAAACCAGTGCAAGTCACTTCATTGTAGCTTGCTTGGAACAACCCCCCAGCAAATGGTACTGCCCTATGTGGACCATGGAGCTACAAAGTAACCAATGCAACGGGCCTGAAGCAGTCCGCGATCAGATCAGGAGCTGCAATGTGGCCAAGAATTGGCCTGGAACTGCCCGCGATTAGAGGTAAGGGGCTGGAACAGGTCCGCAACCAGAGTAGGCAGGGAGGCTAGGAGCTAGACCCGGGGGGGGGGGGGGGGGGAGGGTGCAAGAATAGGCGGGAAGGCTAGGGTGAGAAATAAAGAAGGATTATGATGCTATGCTCAAGCACAGATCCAGCTGACGTCTGATGTATCACAGAACACTTAACATGATCATGTCCTCAACAAGCTTAAACAGAACGAAATGCCTCAATATCATCTCTCCTACGAGAAGTTGGTAGACTACTATACAAAACTTTCAATGCAAACACAAGAACTTCCGGTTGATCAACACCATCCTCTGGCATCAGTACCATTGCCCGAAGATGGTTTTCTAAGGTTTACAAGCCTCACCATTGGATGCAATGTTCAACAAAAACGGGCAATGAGATAAATTTGCCTCCACAACCTTATCCTTATGCTGCATGGCCTCCTGCAAGAAACAATATCAACAACAAAACACGGGAAAGAGAGGGCCCGGTGAAATGACAGCCGTTAGCCAAAACACACATGCAGTAGTGAAACTTTACCAGCATTCACATACGAACTACAAATTACAATTATTTTATGACATTTCAGATGTTACTGTTCAGAATCTACATATGTGCACATATAGAAGATAGAACACGAAGATGCTCAATTATTCATTTTTTCAGTTGGTTCCCTTTCCAGAATTTCCTTGTGCAAAGGACAGTATCTCCTCACTTGGGTTGAACAAGCCTTCCACAATAGCCAGAAGAGAAGAGGAAGAAACTACTTTTCAACAAAATCAGTCAATTCCAGCTTCCCCCAAACTGAACACCCCCAGGTCCACAATAAAACAATATAGACTTTCATAAGATTAGAACATATCCTTTCTTACAGGAAAAAAAAGAAAAACAAATGATACAACACGAGAGAGAAGAGAGAGGGGGAGGGGGGAAAGAAGATTTGGAGAGGGAGGAAAGGAGACACAGAAAAATATAGCACCCCTAGCTGCACACTAGCAATCGAGAACCTGGAACAAGCCACATTGAGATTTTTACCATTTACTCATAATGAAAGTGTGGCTCTTCAGCATCATTCACGAGTGAATCTGATAATGTACTTATAAACAGTCACTGGCTTGTCCAGACTCATAATGTCCATATTAGATAGTCCTTCCTGGATAACTGGAAACATTGATACTCTTTGAAAAGCCTGCAGATACAGATTTTATGTAAGGACACAGCTGCAATCAGAGACCCTACCATCAGTAAGAAGATGGCATCCGCTCCACAGAAGCACTTCAAAACAACATGCTACATCCTCTTACGACCATTGTGTACATAGATAATCAAACCCACAACATCACCATACATCTGCAACTCACTTGGAAACAAGTATTAATTATCAAATTAAAGAACTCTGAATTTTTGAACCTCAATGGAAGAGATGTTCTCAGTAGTTGTATCCCATCGATATCGAGTACGATTTTGGCTCGCCTGCCATGGACAGCAATGCAGAGTAGCCATTACCAACAACTCGATTAGACAATAGAAAAGACAACCTGTGTTACCCTAAACAAATAAGATATTGCATAATGAAAATCATCATAGGAGAGATCAGAAACAATTTGACAAACCGCACATCTCAAGAAGATCTTAAGTGAGTTACACGATCTTACTTGGTTAAACTGAAGCTTACTGGGCCTAATACTAGAGGCACATCATGGGCACATGGTTGGATTTCTTGTTGCACCAAGACAACTACCCAGAGTCAGTAAAGCATGTCTAGAGAGAAATATTTCCTCTAGTAATGAAAAAGAGCTCTGAATTCAATCAGAGATTTAAAAAACCAGATTTGCATTTCCTTTCCTAGATGAGTTGCTGGAGTTAAGAGAACAAGACGTCAAGACCTCAAATTCCATGCCAACCAGACTTCCACACTGCAAGGAGATCTTCAGAAAAGCATGTCCCACCATCCCTCTAAGGGTGCCTCACCAACATGCAAAGTTTGAGCCACTCACCAATGAGCTAATACAGGGTATACACACAGTTTGGCAGCACAAACTCAGCATTGTTACATTCACAATTCTCAACTCTCTACAACTTCCAGAGCTTAATAAAATCTTTTCCTTTCTGGCTACAATGTTCTATCTGCTTCATACTAGCTCACACTTGCACTGACAGGCGACCAAGTGCAGATTAACCGTTTGTTTGTCGAGCAGAGCCCTCCGATAGGATTACAAAGGTCCCCATCTTCTCATACACTACATATACTGGACCACATCTTCAGATGGAGGCAGCTGCATGGACCCCCTCGAGAGAGAATCCATGGGTGGAGCAGCAGGTGCCACCCGATTATGGCCCAGCCTCCGACCATGGGAGCTTTCATGCGGTGGCCCATGGGGGATTGCTCACCGGCCCATGATTGGAGCAAATGCATATTGATTGGAGGAGCCTCTGTTGTGTGAACAATGACCTCAAGACAGTGCTGCATTGCCTGAGGAGCTGCCACACAGCGCAGAGGATCTGGCAAGGGGCCTTCCGGATCATGGCTAGATCGTAGGGGATGCAGAAAGACTTTACCTAGGGCATGACAGCCTGGCTGACAGAGAGGGGACCATGCCTTTTCGATCAACACAATTAGGCCAATAACTATCTTTCCATGGCCAATACAAGACAAGCATGCCAAAGGCCAAAACATGAGATGAATATGGGACAAATAAGGCTTTTCACTTGAACAATGGACTCTTCCTAAGAAAAGAAATGAAATAGTAGCAATTGACAAACTTGGTCGACAATAGCTGCAATTCTAAACAGAGTTCTTTGTACTAAAATGATGAGATTAAATCATTTAACGTGCATCTAGAGAAAGCGGACTTAATCTAATCATGCATGATGCACCTTCTGACCAGTGGTGCATCTCACCCAAGGTTAGGATGCAAACCTTAATTGTTGGAGGACCACCTTCAACACTAGCATTGTCAAAAATCTGCCAAGACAATAGTATGTTGTTAGAACCATGTGAACATCATTCCTTTTCCAGAATCTTCAGTTGAAAACTAGTCAAGAACAGATTTTATTGTTCATGAAGAGAATAAGACAAATGATAACTTGTGAACTCTAAGGAAAATGTAAAAGACTTGTCCAGATATGAGACCCAAAGTCCGTCTAAAATCACACTACTACAATGCATTTATTGCCCTCTTTTCTTGGGGTTTGGTATAAAAAAGTCATTCTGGAACATTAACATGCCTCCTATGCCATGAATTAATGATCCATATTTCCTCCAAAGAGGTACAGATTGAGTTACAAGCAGACACGAAGACGAAAGGAAATTGCCAACTCTACAGAAATGAATATTACATCACAAACATACCTACCCTTGAGAGCAATCCCTAATTTTATTAAGCCGTCGTTATATTTGAAGGAGAAGCCTGCAAAGCCTCTATATCTTCATCTTTGGACTATAGTACAATCCATACCTTCAAAAATCCGCTCTAGCAATTAATAGGCAATGTATTCCCATCTATCTTTGAAATGTGTGTTGTGTGTAGATGTGGGTGGGTTGGTGGTGAGTGTGTTGAAGGCAGAGGTAGAAGGGAGTGGTTGTTACTATTGTAAAATGTTCTCAATTAAAAACCCTTCCACAAACCAACCTGTTGCGAGTACTCTGACGTATCAAATTGGTTTGGGCCAGATAGGGAAGCTGACCGCTTTGTCACAAAGTTTTGGACCTGTAAAGACAATAGATGGTATGTTAAACAACGTCAAACCGATTTGATATAATATTTCCTCATCAAACACATATCTAAGACACTTCCGACTGAAGAAACAGCTTCATGATCAGCCACAAGCACAAAATTTGGTGTTTGATTTACCTTTACTCCTCCCCGCAACACAAGAGTCAGGCGATCAGGCTGCTCAGGCGTCCAAATTCCATGATCTACAAACTTACGTCCCACAGTGGACTCCACAAGAGACTACACGCCCAAAGAAAAAAAGGAATGCATAAGTTCACCATTGCAGGTTTAGAGATTTACATCATCTAAAATATAACCAAATCTCTGAGGTATACACAGAAAAGCATACAAGAGAAGCACTTTTTAACTCAAACTATGCACAATTGCAGAGCCATACAATAACCTATATTTTTTGCAATTTTGGAAAACCTCATTAAAGAAATTTCAAGCTACAAAAAGTTTGTGACAACTTAGACATTTTGTAAAACAAGCGAATAAAACAAAGGAGAGAGAAAACGAAACAAGAAAAGAAGGGAGTTTTTAAGAGACATCAAATGAATGTAAATATCTTGGGTAAACCCCTGCTTGCTAATTACTTATACCTAGATGAATCCAGGAACATTCCAAAACTCATCCTCTAAAAACACAACATAATGTAAATATCTTGGGTAAACCCCTGCTTGCTAATTACTTAATAAAGTACTTAAGTGCTTAATGAAGATTGACAAAATTGCTTAATGAAGAACTTGGCACCTTTAAGATCTGCCATTATATAGCAAATGAGAACAAGAAAAGGGGTTGTTAAAGTAACCTGTAAGAGTAGTTCCTCATCACTTAGGGACAAATCTAATGCCAAGTTTTGGCTCATTTAATGCCTACCTTGGATGGGATATTGCCATGATTGAATCCATATGTTTCTGTCTTTTATCACTAGAGGGCGGGCGACCTTATGCACAGATTTATGCTTGTTCAACGTCTCTCAATGGATATGGATGTGCAAGATTGTTTAAATCCACATGTTTCCTTTCATGTATAAAATGAACGCATGCCATAAGTTATGCTCCTCAATCAAGGTCTATCAATGGATGTGATGATGTTTAAATCCAGACATTTCCTTCCCTGTACATTAGAAGGAAAGCATGTTATCAAGATGTAAACTTGTATGCAAATAAGTCATCCTTATTCCAAGAGAACATACTGCATTTACTACACATATGCCCATAATGCACAAGCATAAGGGTTTGAGGACCCTTGGTACCAACAAACTTGGATAGTGGCACAAGGACAAACCTCATGCAACTTGTGTTCTCTATTTTCCATTCTCTTTTACAAACGAATCAAAAAAAAGTTCCACCAAGTGAGGATAATTTGGATTGTGTAATCCTCTCACACTTCCGAATGTCCAATATAAGTTATAATGGAATACAACTATCTAAGATTGTGTGTGCCATGCAAGGAAGATAGATATGTAACACTTACAAGTACATCGATTCCTCATACATTATGCATAAATATTAACACAAAAACTTATATATCTATTTGTACTGACCATAATCAGATAACAACAAACTATTATACTAGCCATAATCAAGAGAAATATCAGAAGAGTTAAGGAAGAAAACAAATCGTTAGATAATCACCATGATTTGTATGAATGTGCCAAACGCCTACATGAATTTTGTGTCTTTCATTCAGCTTTGGGCAACTTAATGAAGGATGACTTTGTTGGCAAAGAATACATCATCCTAGATAACACAAACGGTATGAAGCTGATGTCAAAGGGTAACTTTTATAGGCTTGTACATCAATGTAAATTGTAATAGCATCAAATGTGGGACTCTTGAGATTATGAAAAAAAGTGGCAAACAATGAGGCCAAAACAATGTACCTCTTGTGAGGATGAAATCCTTAGAGATTGAGCGTTGTGTGGACTGCTTGTGGTATTGAAACAAACATGATGACAAGGCCAAGGATGAAAAACACAACTCCTCGAATAGATGCTGAAATTGAGGCTTTCGCTTCAGAGACTGAAACTCCCTTATCTTTTCTTTCACAAATCCTTCACTATGGTCATCTTCAGATCCCTTAGAATGTTTCTTACTGGATCGTCTAGAGGTTGACCTGGGCCTTTTCGTAGCTGAACTCCCGTGCTCTGAAACCATGATGTCGGAGATGAAAAATTGAACCCACCGAATCAACTTGACTGGGCCTAAATCAATCAACTGCAAAGCCCCTACTCCTTTCAAGGAGGTAAACGCTTACGAGTGAAGATGGGAGCCGGCCCAATGCACAATGAAGTATGGGTGGGTATGTCTCTTGGTTATATGGTTCAACCACTAGTCCGGGGTATGGGCCAAAATTTAAAAATAATATGTGTGATTCTCTGTTGCCCCACCCGCTCTGAGTGCCATACAAACCGATGAATCTCTACCTGTTGGGTGCCGTGCGCCTAATGGTTGCGATTACCGAGGTCTCTCAATATGCACTTGCAAACCGGTGCGATTTTTTAGGTCTCCCGATATGCACCTGACGGATTTCTTTGCCGAGTTTGTGGACCGTTGCTACCAAGGAAAGTAGCAAAACCACCCTCTGATACCACTGAAACCCAAATTAGATGAAATTTGCAATTCACTTTGGCATGGTGGAATAGTTCGCAATTCACACGGAACTTCTCAGGAGCGAATCGTGGTACCCGAGGCAAGATGCCCGACGCTGGAAATTCCCTACACTCCTCCCGAAACGTGCTGAAGCTGTGGAAATCGAATTGCCAATAAGATAGAAATAGAATGAGTTGTACAATTGGCTCTCACAGGAGCATGGACTGAGTACAATCGGTGTATTCTAGAGCTCTGAGGCTCTTCTTTTATAGACTTAGCCTCCAACCCGAAAGCAAGAGCTTTCTAAGAAGCTGAGGCTAGCTTTTAGCTTTTTCCTAAGCCTAAATGAGGCATACTTTTCTTAGAAAGCTGAGCTTTCCCAAAAATCAGCTTTAGGGATCTTTTCTTGGAAATTGTGCTAGAATTCTTGCTTATTTGGCCTTGTTGGGTCCTCCATAAAGTAGGCGCCCACATCTTGGTGCTTTTTGCCTTGTAGGACTTGCTTTTTGCACTTTTCCCTTAATTCTAGGGCCTTTTTGCACTCCTCTTGGTCCTACACATTGCCACAAACAAAAACCAACACTTTAACCCGTTAAAGGTTAGACTAATGCATGCATTCTAGTTCTTGATATATTTCTAGTCCCTTGTGGGCATCCCCACAGTTCTCTTTTTACCAATGCAAGGCAAAATTCAAAACAATAAAACTTATTCTTGGTTAACCAACTTCACAATTCTTTGACCGAAGTCAATTCTAATAAAGATTACTCTTTATTTTCTTAGGAGAAGTCCCAAATGGTGATAGCAGAGGATCAATAGATTGAAGGTGCTCTTGAGAGCAGGCAGAAGGTGGTTGATGTCAAGGCAAACAAGCCAAATTTGCACTGGCAGAGGCAATTTGCACGAAGAAGAAGAGGCACTGAATATTGGTGAATCTTGCTAGCAGGGCCTGAGTGTTGGACTAATGCAAATCCTTGGTGACCTGGTTGACGATTGAAGGCAACAAACAATGCTGAGCAAATCCAGGCGAACTGCAAACAGCCAAATCGGCTAGGTAAGGGAAGTTATGGCGCAAATTCTACACGGGATGGGAGGTGCAATCAACAAAGAGACACACTTAAATCGGGATTCATTTTGCTGCTCTAAATAACCGCTTTGGGGCTAGGCTTGCCAAAAATTAAGATGTGGGTTAAAGGTAACCCCATGTGACCCTAGAGTAAGCCTTAGGTGAAAGGGTGGATGTGCCTTTTTTGGCCCCCCTAGGTCCCTTTTTATAAGGTTAGGTGCTTGGCATGAAAGGGGGTGACCCTTCTAAGGGGTTGTGACTTTTCACGATCCTAAGTTGAGAGAAAAACCTCAAGTGAAGAGGAGTGACCCTTTGAAACCTGAGTGACAGTCGTGGTTTTATGGGACTTTTGTGGGGGTTTAGATGAGTTGTAACATGCAACGGTAATCTGATCATATAATTCACAACAAGACCTTCTTTAAACCTTTAGCGAGAAATTAGCATTGTTTACCATAGAGAGAGAAAGGAGATGAGGGTAGAGAGAGAGTAGAGTCGACAACTGATTGGGTCCTCGTACCCATTGAGGGCCCCCTCCCCCAATCAAGGGAGAATTTGCTTCATACTTGGAGAGCTGAAAAAATACAAAGAACACTCTTCGAGAGAGCACGAAAATGCGCTTCTAAAGAGCTCACTGTGCACACATATAGCAGATCCAAAAACCCGAGAGCCAACGCCGACCAATGCCGAGACCTTGATGCTGTCCACACTGAGCGAAAGCTAGGAGTGATAGATCCTATAAGAGAGTTGAGAGATGACTGAAATAATAAGCTGTGTAAAACTGTAACAGAAAAAAGCTACTGAAACAGACCCCAAACCTTACTCCGTTCGATGTCCCGAATCTCGGTATAAGACGCTGCATGAACACCTTCCCCGAGGGCTGAACTGATGCCAAAGGCTGAGGCTGGTCAGAGGGCCACTAGGGGTGCGTGTCAAGCTGTTCAGAGGGGGCTGAGGAGGAGCTGTAGGAGGCTGAAGTGCTGGGAGAACTGAATGAGGAAAGAGGGCATGGAGGCCCCTATTTATAGGGCTTTTGGGGCTGGTTGGCAGCCCTAGGGCCCATTAATGCCAGCCCTAGGCACCATAAATGCAGCCTAGGGAGGGGTGCAGGGTAGCTTATAAAGGCAGCCCTTCCCCTGCCATTCTCTTCACTTGTTCCAGCCTTGAGGGGGCCCAAAAGGGCTCCTATCCTAGGCTGGACCTAAACCTATCCCTAAACCTAAGACGGAAACACTACCCTACGGTTCTCCAATGGGTACTAGTGAACAAGGACTGATCTTTCAACTTTGACCTAAGGCTGAGAGTTTGACTTACGTAGCTTGTGCCTGACTGTCCCTAGACAAGGGCTTACAAAGGGGTCACAGCATACGACAAAATCTCCTATTAGGGAACTATTACGCACTTGTCGAAGTAGCCAGTGTGTCACTTTGCACCCACCACATTAAGAAGAAGGTCTCCACTCCAGCCTGCTAGCGCACTGGTTCAGTGGCCAATGTGTAACCCAGAGCTGCTCACAGTGACTGCTAACCCCAAACCTAGCCTTGAGCTTTGGAACAAATTTTTGTTGATATGAAAGGTGGCGATATGACCATGGGTGATCCAGGCTCCTTTCCCTGATGTGGCCAAACTATTCCTCCATCACTGCTTGCTATTGATATTGTTGGCTACTTGATTTCAAACAAAGAATACTTTGCATACATAAGAGACAGATTTACAAAACATTGCATGGATATACGCACATCCAGCGCTCTATCCTATCAATGTATATCTAATCTTGGACCTCGAACAAAAAGTATTAAACAAAAGCGAAAAGCATATTGATAATAAAAGCATATGTGGAGGAGCAAGAGACACACATGTTTTCCCTTGCAGCAGTCAAAAGGGCCAGCAGGGAACACCGATATCTAATCCTCATCTGCAGCAGACTCTAGGCAGCCATCTCACTATCCCAGCTAGATTCACCACAATTCTAGAATGACCATAGTTCATCCAAAGTCTTTCTATCATGTTGCATTGAGTGTCCCTTTCTATAAAGAGGCATTGCAAGGCTTCTTTTTCTCAGTAGCATCAGCCTTTGCACATTGAATAATAGGGCACTTTGTACCGATTAGCGAGACTATTCTTTAAAAAGCAAGTCTTCAAGTCGAGAAGAATCCGATAAAAAAGTACTGCAGTGCAAATTCAAGGATAATAGGAAAGTTCAACCTTTGCACTGTAAAAAACACTTGTTTGAAGGCAAGCAAAAAAGTCAACAAATAGTTTTTCTTTGACAATAATTTATATTAACCAAGATGAGACCAAAAAGACCTTGAAAACCCTTATTCTAGCATAAAGTGGATCTATTGGAAATATACATAGAATATATATACCTAGATGAATCCAGGAACATTCCCAAACTCATCCTCTAAAAACACAACATAGTGCAGTTTCAATCTCACGATAGTCACTCATAAGATTGAAAACCATAAACTCCATCACGCATAGCAAGGACTAGCTACTATGACATCCCCACTGACGTCATCAACGCCCAACAGTGGGTGTAGATCGTAGTATAAAAGTATGCTCTCACACATACAAATCCACACACCCACACATACTTGAGCATCCATTTATACAAAGTCTTCGTACTGAGTTTCTGTCGGCACTCCGGAGGTGAAGGCAAAACTCTGGCATAAAGTGGATCTATTGGAAATATACATAGGATATATCCAATCGTACAAATTCAGATTTTTGCTGTTCAAAAGTCCTACATTCTACAAAGAAAATTTAAAAAAAAACGAAAGAGAAAATGTCACCACAATGTAAATATCCTAAGTCAAAGTACAATTGACCATTTATTTGATCATAATTAAAGAGTTTTATATGTGTTAATTATGGTCAAAGAGTTCTTTTAATGGTTAAAGAATTCACTACAGTCAAAGATACTTGACTCTGGTCAAGTAAACCTGACTTCAGTCGGGGAGA
This sequence comes from Dipteris shenzhenensis, assembly GCF_047967505.1. Taxonomy (NCBI): domain Eukaryota; kingdom Viridiplantae; phylum Streptophyta; class Polypodiopsida; order Gleicheniales; family Dipteridaceae; genus Dipteris; species Dipteris shenzhenensis. The sequence goes on along the minus strand of NC_141608.1, from coordinate 15,186,458 downwards.
CTTTGTTTATTACCAAGAGGGTTAACTACGGTTAACCAGAGAACTACAAAGCTAACTACGGTCAGAGAGTGTTGACTTCGGTCAACGAGACTTGGCATGTGCCAAGAGGATTAACCACGGTTAACCAAGATGTGTCAACTTCGGTTGGAGAGTTGTGGCAACTTCCGTTGGAGAGACTTGACTATAATTAAGGCACCTCGACCCTTGGTCAAAGCCTCTTAATTATAATCAAGAGTGTTGACTCCGGTCAACTAGAGAATAAATATATTTTTTTATATTTGTTATGTGTGCACATGTATTCAGTGGGGACGCCCACCGTGACTAGAACTAGTCCACAATGTATTGTTTGCATGCAAAGCGCTAACAATTAATGGGTGCCATGGTGGTGCGCTTTAATTAATTGTTGCAGGTACTAGGAAGAGTTATTTTCCTAAGCGCTATGGGAGCCTAATCAGAGTCTAGGAGGCAGTTTGCGTGACCACGTGCTTCGAAGACTCCAGAGTTGCCCTTAGTGGCATGTAATTAGGAAAGTAATGTAGAAATTGACAAGTGGCTTGTTGCCAAGAAAGGGAGCCTGAGAGCTCATGTAATGATTCATTCATTCTCGTTTTGCTTTTTTTTTTTTTTTGTATGAGCAGCTCTATGCTGAATTGTGTACTTCATCTTCTCTCAAGTAATAAAATCCTTCGGGGGGGTCCAGCCCAACTGTTGTCCTAGGCCCTAGTGTCTCTGTTGAGAGAGGGAGAGAGGGAGAGAAATGATAGTGTCACTGCGGTCTTTTACGAGTAAGGTTACATTGGTATCAGAGCATGGTCTCACAGCTTCCTCAAACTGTGACGATCCGAGACGGTTTGTGGACGTGAAGTCCCTGGGTGATTGGTGATTTCTAGATCATGGCACCAGTCGAAGCTTTAATTTGGATGCCTTCGAGATGCGCCAATAGTAAGGGCTAGAGGGAATTTTGAAACGAGCTAATTAGAGTGAGGTCATGAGACAAAGAGCCCAATGGCCGTGGCCTTCGAACGCCCCCTTTTGTCTAATGCAGACAAAACATTACTGTTAGTTGTGGGAAAAAGAACCAACGCCTTTACGTAAATGTGACACGAAGAGCCAACGGGGGTAGTTCTTGTGACCACGCAGGGAATTTTCGGATTTAATGTGGCGATAGAAATAACGTTTTCACGTGGGCGCTTATGATGAAGGCGAATCATTTGGAGTCCATGTGTGACGAAGATGCTTGAACAAAGCGATAACCCCGGGCGGAGGGTTGGCAGGAGTAAACGATGTTCGTTGGTGATGAACAGAGCAATAGTTTTATTGCGTCAGAAAGCATTGCTGGGTGGCGTTCTTTCGTCAACGTGTTCCGTTGGGTGGACCTCGTCGCAACTACTCATGGCTTGAGCCACCATCGCCATCGCCCGTCGAGGAGACCAAGCATTGCTTGAACTTCCAGAAGGCTACAGAGGTTATGACATGGCAGAGATAGTCTTAGTCAGCAGACACGTGGCACACACGTGATGTGGTGGCCACACGTGCAAGCTGACATGGCGCACATGTGGTAGAGGGATCTTGATAGGTGGCTGATGTGGCATCCAGCTCAAAGCTGACATGTCATTGACACGTGACAATGCTGGGGGACAGGTGACGTGGCAAACAGGTGTGGATGCTGATGTGGCAGCACATGCAAGATGATCTGGGCAAGACACGTGGCAAGCTGATGTGGCAAACCAGTGGTTAAGTTCTGGTTAGTTAACCCTGGTTGGAGGTTCAGTTTGTTGGTCTAACCTGGTTGGAGGTTCAGTTTGTTGGTCTAACCAAACTAGAGTGGTTAGTCAAACCAGGTCTGACCAACTAACCTCGGTTTAATTAACCAGACCATAGCTGGTTAACTAGACTACAGATGGTTGAGGTCCAGTTGAGAGCCAACCAGACCAGAGCCAGTTAGTCTGGTTAGAGTAACCAGCCGGTTACCCATCTGGTTACTGTTCCCCCTCCCCAAAAAAAAACAGTTGCAGAGACTGTTTCTGCTAGCAGTTTTCACCTATTTGAGAGAGTATTTTACTGTCAGAAAAAGCAGAAATCAGAGAAAATCAGAGATTTGCAGAAAAAGAGTATGCATGCCTTTGAGCAGTGAAAAGAGGGAAAAACAGATGCTTTTTGAAGCCATTTGCATAGCCAGAAAAGAGGCACACAGCTTTAAGTTTATGCCTTGAGCTGACAGCCCCGTACTAGCATAGATTGTGAATGCAAGACACCTCTTGTTGAGGTAAATTTTCTCTTTGAAAACCAAAGGCAGCGTGCATCAGTTGCATACATAGTGTGTGTGAAAAACTTGCAGATCTCAGACAAGTTGTAGGAGAATGACTCAATCACCTATCCACTGGGATTCACAAGATAGAGATGCAGCTCATCAGGCAGTTTGATGTTGCATTCGGTTACAGAGAAGTTTTCAGAATCCTCCAAGTTAAGAATGGTCAGTTTACACTTGACAGCGACAGCTAGTGCATGGTGGAGTGCGCAGACCACAGATGGGTCAGCCCCAAAGAACTGGAAGGACTTCAAGAAAGCCTTCTACCAACAGTTTATGCCTAAACAGTTTAGAGATCACGTTCTTCAAGATTGGGACAGTTTGCAAATGGATGCAGGAGATACAGTGGATGTGTACAACCAAAAGTTTTGGGATGCTTATTTGCAGGTTGCACCTTTCAAAAAGATCTCCAAAGGAACCCAAATGAGAAAGTACAGAGCAGGTCTCAGTCCAAGAATCCAGGTAGTAGTAAATGCTTTGGGAGCAAAGAACATTCAAGACCTTATGCATTCAGCTTCAGTAGCTAGTCTTGTGCCGTTACAAGATCCATCTACAGTACTATCCTTGCATGCAGGACGTGCTGAAAGAAAGAAAACTGATTTTTCAAAATCAGAAAAGAAAGAGTACCCCAAGGTTGAAAAGAAAGGGTTTCAGCCTCAGAAGCCGAGGGGTACTCAGTTTTCAAAGACTTATAAAGGCAAATCCCCATTCACTTCTGAACAAATAGCTGAGTTTCGTAGAGATGGGAAATGCTTTTAGTGTGGGAAACAGGGGCATGTGGCTGCCCAGTGCCCAAAAAAGCCTTCAACTTCGAAGGAAAAAGACGCAGAGAAGCCACAGGGACCGCAAAAGCCAATGGCAGGAGGAATTCTTGATATACTGGGTCATGTTTCAAACCCAGAAGAACGAGAATTACTGCTATCATGGGGCAAAATCAGAGACCAGCAAGCGTAAATTTTATTTGATCCAGGGGCTACTGATAATTTCATATCAGAGGACCTAGCCCTGAGGCTGGGAATAAAGACGGAGGAGTTGGGTAGGGCTTTGGATGCCGATTAGAGGTTCTGTGGAAACCCTGTGCCAGTCACTCCCTTGATAGGGAAGCCGTCTTCATATACAGAGTTATGTGGATCAGAAAGACTTCTTCGTTTCTCCACTAAAACATCATTCAATAGTCTTCGGTATGCCTTGGTTTCATCGCAAGGCAGTGAAGTTGACTCTTCCTGAAAGAGTGCTGGAGTTTGTACATAGGGGCAAAGAATATCGTGTGGTTGCTAGGAATAGAGGGGAAACTATTCCCATTGTATCAAATAATTCTGTTGGAAAAGAAATAAAGTCTGCAGTTTCAGCTTACATGATTTTTGTAAAAGAGAGAGATGTGGAAATGTATGCTGAAACACGTGAGGCAGATCAGAATAAATTTGAGTTTATTGAAAATTTTAAAGATTGTTTTTCTGACGCTTTGCCAAGGGAGCTACCCCCTGAGAGACCTGAGGATCATGGCATAGAACTCATTCCTGGAAGCGAGCCACCCAATAGGCCCCCATACAGAGTTAGTGCAACTCAACGAGAAGAGATTATGACTCAGGTGCAAGACTTGTTGTCCAAGGGGTTGATTCAGCCCAGTTCTTCTCCTTTTTGTTCCCCTATACTGCTAGTACAGAAGAAAGATGGCTCATTCCGTATGTGCGTCAATTACCACGCACTGAACAAAATGACCATCAAGAATAGATTCCCTATTCCACGCATTGATGATGTGCTGGATCAGTTAAATGGAGCTTCAGTTTTCAGCAGGATAGACTTAAAGAGTGGCTATCACCAAGTGAGGATACAGCCTCAGGATGCGCACAAGACAGCATTTCGCACTACTTTTGGGTTATATGAATATCTGGTGGTGCCTTTTGGATTGACCAATGCCCCAGCTACCTTCAATAGGATGATGGATCGTATCTTCCGACCCTACAGATAGTTCACTGGTACCTTCTTCGATGACATAATTGTCTTTTCTAAGTCCGAAGAAGAGCACAAGGAACATCTTGCTATAGTTTTTCAAGAGCTGAGAAATCATCAGCTCTATGCAAACAACAAGAAAAGTGAATTCTTCCTGGAAGAAATCCATTATCTGGGGCATATAATATCCAAGAATGGGATACAGATGGATCCAGCAAAGATCCGTGCCATTCAGGAATGGCCAAAGCTGAAAACTGTGCATGAAGTTCGAAGTTTCCTAGGCCTGTGTTCTTACTACAAAAGGTTTATCAGGCATTTTGCGGATATAGCCGCTCCACTCCACAATCTTACTAAGAAAAATGCAGCTTTCAAGTGAAGAATTCCTCAAAAGACAGCTTTCACCACACTCAAGGAGAGGCTGACTACAGAGCCAATCTTAATCGTTCCAGATTTACATCAACCATTTGATGTGGATTGTGATGCTTGTGGGGAATGTGTTGGGGCTGCATTGCATCAGAATGGTCATGTAGTGGCTTATGAGAGCAGGAGACTCCGGCATGCAGAGAGATATCTGGGAATATATGAGAAAGAGTTATTGGCTGTAATTCATGCCATCCATACATGGAAGCACTATCTTTTGGGTGCAGATTTTACTGTTAAAACACATCACCAAAGTCTGAGATACTTTTTGACTTAGACCAAGCTTTCCGAGAAGCATATGAAATGGGCAAACATGCTGTCAATGTATCATTTTCAGATTGTCCATACCCCAGGAATTCGGAACAGAGTGGCAGATGCCTTGTCCCGAAGACCCCAGATCAATAATGTGACTATTGCCTATCATCAGGACCTAGAAGGCATGAGGAAACAATATGCTAATGATGCAGATTTTGGCGAGATTTTACAGCAAATGCAAGAGGGGCAGTCCACTAGTCACTATTCCCTGAAAGATGGATATCTAATGAAAGATGATTGCCTATGCATCACCCACGAGATGAGGAAAAAGATTTTGGAGGAATGCCATGCACCTCCCTATGCTGGACACAGAGGAATTACAGCAACAACTCTAGCACTAGAGAGGTATTTCTTTTGGCCAGGGATGCGGAAAGATATACATCAATTTGTTACTGAATGCCTTACGTGTCAGAAAGTGAAGTATGATAGACGGAAGGCACCTGGCCTGCTTATGCCTCTTCCCGTGCCTCAGGCACCATGGGAAAGTATTACAATGGACTTTATTTTTTATTTGCCAAGATCAAAGTAAGGGAATGATGGGATTTGGACTATCATTGATAGATTCAGCAAGCAAGATCATTTCATTCCGGTTCGCAAAACCATAAAGGCAGATCATATGGCTAAGCTTTTCATGGCGCAGATCTTTAAGCACCATGGTGTGCCTAAATCCATTCTCAGTGATCGAGATCCCAGAATGACCAGTCTATTCTGGAGAGCTTTATTTGATAACATGGGAACGAATATGAATTTTTTTTCTTCTTTCCATCCCCAGACAGATGGTCAAAGTGAAGTAGCAAATTCCACAGCATTGGATATGCTGAAATGCTACGTGGGTGACCAAGGTTCAGACTGGGAAAAGTAACTACCATTGGTACAGTTTGATTACAATAATACAGTACACAGCTCTACAGGGAAAGCCCCGTTTGAGGTCATTTATGGGGAGGTTATTCTGCCACCTATCCTGAGGACCAAGGATGAAATATTTGCAGCTGATCAGTTTGTGAGATGGGTAGCGTGGATGAACGGTGCGTGACGTGTGCTATCGAGTGGTCACGGGATTAGTTGCCGCAGGTGATGACGCAGCTGTGCTATCGGGTGGTCATAGGACAAGCTGTCGCAGGAGCGTACGGTTCGCGTAGGCAGGTGACGGAAGGCAGACGTATTTTTTTAACACCCGCTGGTTTACAGTTAGCTTAGGGCCACGAAACTTTGGCCCGTGACATTTGCATTACGTAGAGGTCCTTCAATGTGATCATCGATGCTGGGGTGAAAGACCTACGAACATGGTAAACGATCACGTCTTTTGTAGTTCGCAATAGATCGTTGACATTGGGGCTACGTGAAGAAATTCGATCGACAGAGGACCTATTGATTAAGGTCGTTGGACCTTAAGGTCTTTGGCCAAGAAAAATCAGTTATGCAGGACAGATTGTAAATTCAAATTGGATCTCCGACGAGGGGGTAGCTGAGCCACAGCAAGAACAACATGATCTTTCGATGCTACGTGAATGACCAGGGGACTTTCGATTTTCTTTATTCCCTCTATTTTATTTGGTTAAATTTCTGAAGTTTTGAGGTGTGTGAGTTGGATTGGGAACAGATTTATGCCTTTGGATTTAAGGGCTTGAGGTTTCTTCGATTGCAGGAGTTTCCCTAGTATAGGGAAAAGCGGGTTTGGTTACAGTGTGATATATGCTTTGTCAGCTGTAAAGTTAAAAGTTTGACTTTCGATTTGTAATTACAGTTTCAAGCGGTGTTTTATTTTTTTATTTTTTATTTTTTTTAACACCCATTGACCTAAATGGAAGTGGAAGAAGAAGCTTCCAAGATGGATCCTGTAGAGTTTGGAGTCCGACCGACCCCGCAGGTGTCGCGCCCAGCAGGTCATACATTGTCTGGCAGAATTGCAATATTAGAGGATGCCTTGCAACAGATTTTTGACATCCATTGGTTTACAGTTAGCTTAGGGCCCGGGAACTTTGGCACGTGACATTTGCGTTACGTGGAGGTCCTTCAATGTGATCATCGATGCTGGGGTGAAAGACCTACGAACGTGGTAAATGATCACGTCTTTTGTAGTTCGCAATAGATCATTGACATTGGGGCTGCGTGAAGAAATTCGATCGACAGAGGACCTGTTGATTAAGGTCGTTGGACCTTAAGGTCTTTGGCCAAGAAAAATCAGTTATGCAGGACAGATTGTAAATTCAAATTGGATCTCCGACGATGGGGTAGCTGAGCCACAGCAAGAACAACATGATCTTTTGATGCTGCGTGAATGACCAGGGCACTTTCAATTTTCTTTATTCCCTCTATTTTATTTGGTTAAATTTTTGAAGTTTTGAGGTGTGTGAGTTGGATTGGGAACAGATTTATGCCTTTGGATTTAAGGGCTTGAGGTTTCTTCGATTGCAGGAGTTTCCCTAGTATAGGGAAAAGCGGGTTTGGTTACAGTGTGATATATGCTTTGTCAGCTGTAAAGTTGGAAGTTGGACTTTCCATTTATAATTACAGTTTCAAGCGGTGCTTTATTTTATTTTTTTTTTTAACACCCATTGACCTAAATGGAAGTGGAAGAAGCAGCTTCCAGGATGGATCCGTCGAGTTGGGAGTCCGACCGACCCCGCAGGTGTCGCGCTCAGCAGGTCATACATTGTCTGGCAGAATTGCGATGTTAGAGGATGCCTTGCAACAGATTTTAGCAAAGCAATTACAAACAAATGTGGGGCAGTCTGAACTCAGGAAAATGTAGTATGTCTACCATACCATCTCATGAGGAGAAAGGTAAATCTCCGATGGAACCGGAGTCCAGTGTTCGTACAGTCGAGCCTAAGAGGGCTAAGGTGCCTAATATTGCCAATTACAGGCCAGAAAAGTATTAAGGTTGGATGTCTAACCGTAGTTCCGATATCATTGATACCTGGTTACACAAATGGGATGAGGCATTCACCATTTGTGAAATCAAGAATGATATGAAGAAAATCCGCGAGGCCACCCATATGTTTAATGAGGCAGCGGATAGGTGGTGGATAAAATAGCAGAAAGATGGAGTAGCATCCACTACCTGGGAGGGGTTTAAAAAGGAATTTAGAAAACACTTCCTACCTCCTGACGAAGCATCCCGAGCTTGGGATCAATATCGAAACCTTCGTCAAAGAAATTTATCAGTGGCAGAATACACTGATAAGTTCACAGAAAGTTTAATGAAGATCGATGAACCCCTACCTCAGTCAATCCAAGTAAAAGAGTTTATCTTTGGATTGAATGATCGGATAAAGATGGAAGTTCGGGCTAAGTATGCGAACACGCTAAATGAAGCAATTGCCATAGCCCTGAACTATGAAGATGAAAAAGGGAACAGATCAAGTGGGTTTGTGCAGGTTGGGACTCAATATGGGTACCTGACGAAAACTGGATTTAAGAAGAAGTGGATAGCAAAGCGAGTGCCTCACAGTCTAGTGGTCAAGCCAAGCAGGCAAAACCAGTTGAGACTCCTAAATCAAGTACCATATTGGAATGAAAAGAAAAGTAACACCAATGGCAGCCCGGGCTTGGTCGAAGTCCTCTTCAAACCCAGAGCAAAGGGAAAAAGGGAGGAGAGAAGGCTTATGTTTTTTATGCCTTTAGCCTCATCAGTGGAAAGATTGTCCACGGAACAAAGATCATCGGATGGCTGAGATGATGGTCTCAGAATGCGACGTGGAAATAGAGGGAAGTCCCAGAGCAAAACAGATGCAGATTCAGCTAGCGGGATCTTCTCAAAGGTCAGTACCTTTTTTGTTACGTGTGTCAGTTACTAAGTTAGTAACTAGTGCACCTGATAATATCTTGTCAAAGCCCGCAGCAATGGGGTATACAGCCTTTAGTGATACGGAGTTAATTAAGATGAAAGGACAAGTAGCTAATCATGATGTCATTGTGTTGTTTGACTCAGCGTCAACGCACAATGTGATTAACTCCAAGCTCGTAAAGAGGCTGAAACTAAAAACTAGCCCATCTGACTATGCATATATAGTTAGGATGGCAAACAGAAGTTCAACTGAAGTATGGGACCAAAGGGTTACCCAGTTTGAGCTTCGAATCCAGGACTATGCTGATAAGCTTGATTTTGAAATGACCAAGCTTGCTCATGCGGACATAGCCCTGGGTAAGGCTTGGCATTCTAGGAAGAATCCAGCCATAGATTGAAAAAAGCACATTTATCAATTCAAGATGAATGATGTGATGTATGTCTTACGAGATGAGAGGGATATACCTCAAGGACCGTTGGTTTTCGTGATAGAAATCCGAAAAGCTCAAGAAGAGTTTTTGTTTCTTTGTACAGCATCGGTAGAGCCGGTTTATGATTCTTCGACTAGCACTGATGTTGCTCAAAATGGAGAGATGGCCAAGCTGGCTCATCAAATAACAGAGGAGTTCTCTGATTGTTTTAGGGATGAGTTACCTTATGGGTTACCTCCAGAGCGGAATGTTCAGCATAAGATTGAGCTAATCCCGGGGGCAGAACCTGTAAATAGACCTCCCTATAGGTTTAGTTTTACTGAAGAGGCGGAGATGCGAAGACAATTGAAAGAATACCTCAAGTTAGGACAGATTCAACCAATTTTCTCACCTTTTGCTTCGCCAGTGATATTAAAGAAGAAGAAAGACGATACTTTTCACCTCTGTATAGATTACAGAGCATTGAATAATATCACTATTAAGCGCAGGTATCCAATGGCTCGGATCGATAATTTGCTAGATGCATTACATGGGGCCGTAATTTTCAGTAAGATAGATCTTAAATGTGGCTACCATCAGATCCGTATTAGAGCCGAGGATGTGCATAAAACCGCTTTTAGAAGCAGGTTTGAACATTATGAGTTTTTGGTAATGCCCTTTGGACTTACCAATGCTCCAGCTACATTCGTCATGCTTATGAACAATTTACTACGTCCGTATATCGAAAAGTTTGTAGTACACTTTATTAACGATATTCTGGTATTCAGTAAGAGTATTACTGAGCATTTTGAACACTTAGAAATAGTGTTCAGTACTTTGAGAAAAGCCAGTCTTTATGTAAATAAAAAGAAAATTATACTGTGTATGGTAAGACTTGAATATTTAGAATTCATAATTACTCCTGAGGGGGTAGAAATGGATCCAAAGAAAGTGGCTACGATACTGACTTGGCCAATCTCTCAGAGTTTGACCGCTTTGCGATCATTCTTGGGATTTGTCCAATTTTATCAAAGGATATTCCGAAATAGTATCGCCATTGACTGATCTGACCTCGGATAAAGTATCTTTTATATGGGGACAGAATCAACAGAAAAGTTTTAACACCATAAAACAAGCTGTGGTCTTAGGACCGGTGTTAAAAATAGTTGATCCCTAGAATCCGTTTTTCCTTGAAACCGATGCAAGTGGCATTGCGGTAGGAGCAGTTCTCCTCCAGGAGGGAAGGCCAGAAGCCTTTGAAAGCAAGAAGCTTTCTCCCTCTCAACGAAATTGACCAACTCATGAATTAGAGTTGTATGCTGTTGTCCATGCTTTGAAAACATGGAGACATTATTTGTATGGATCAGAGTTTTATGTAAATGTTGATCATGATACTCTGAAACATTTTTGTAAACAACCCGACTTGAGAGGCCGCCAAGCTAGGTGGGCAGAACTCATGCAAGAGTTTAATTTGACGATCCAGTACCGAAGAGGGAAGGATAATAAAGTTCATGATGCATTGTCACGCATTATGCATAACATGAGTTTCACGGTGTTAGAGAGTGCTCTAATGACCGAGATTAGAGAAACTCAAACGGTGGACGAGTTCGTCCAGAGCCTTTGGCCTAAGGCTCATGTATTAAAACCCGGGGAAAAGGATGATCTGGCATCCAGAAAAGACCAAACTTACGCAAGATATGCCATAAGGGATGGTATGCTGAAAAGAAATGGCAAGGTAGTAGTACCTAATCAGAATGATCTCAGGCAAAGAGTCATTCGACAATGCCATGATAACCCATGTGCGGGACATCCAGGAGTCGAGAAGACATATGATCTCGTGAAGCGAGATTTCTTTTGGTCAAAGATGAAAAAGCATATTCATGAATATGTGACACGTTGTTTTTGGTGTCAGGTAAGTAAGGCAGAACGGGTGAAGCCACCCGGACTTTTACAACCCTTGGAGATACCGCTAGGTAAGTGAGAGCATTTCCATGGACTTTATTGTAGAGCTACCTACGACACAAGGTGGATATGATTCTATCCTTGTGGTGGTTGATCGTCTTACCAAGATGGCTCACTTCATTCCAACTAGAGAGTCTGTTAGTGCCCCGCAAGTAGCGGATGTGTTTATTAGACATATATTTTGTTTGCATGGATTACCCAAATCCATAGTGTCAGACAGAGATGTCAAATTTACCGGTCATTTTGGACTGCGGTATTTGAGACACTAAGGACTGAGTTGGGAATGAGTAGTGGGGATCATCAAGAAACGGATGGTCAGACGAAAAGAATCAACCAGATTTTAGAGGATATGCTGAGAGCATATGTGTCATTGAGGCAACATACATGAGACAAGTGGTTGCCATTGTTAGAGTTTGCCTACAATGATAGAAAACATTCCTCTACAGGGTTCAGTCCGTTTGAGATGAACTATGGTTATAGACCAGCGAATCCAACTATAGTTGGAATACCTTAGAAAGTGCCTAGTGCCGCGAACTTTGTGATTCAGATGCGGGAGATGCTAGCACTTGCGAGAGCCAACATCCACCAAGCTATGGATAGAGCTAAGGCGTATGCGGATGAAAATCAATCCGCTAGAGAATTTAAGGAAGGAGAAAAAGTTTTTCTCAGAGTTCCTTCGCACTCTAAGTCTTTGACTGCAGGAGAGTGTGCTAAGTTATCACCTCAATATTGTGGGCCATGGTTGATTCTAAAAAGAATAGGCAAGGTAGCCTATAAATTGGAATTGCCATAGGGTTGTAAGGTGCACCCAGTGTTTCATGTTTCTCGTTTAAAGAAATTTTTGCATACATGTGACTCACTAATTGAGGGTGTTGTTTTGTTTCACGAGATAGAGGATAATGCAAGACGCAAACCAACCAAAATCTTGGACCGAACAACAATGCAGGAAGATACCCACGGTGTTGGTTGCATGGCATGGTCTACCTCTATCAGAAGCTACCTAGGAATCCGTATACCAGTTACGGAGAGTGTTCCCAGACTTTATCATCGAGGACGCTGATGCTGAAGAGGGAAGGAATGTTACGCTCAAGTCGAGGTAACATGACCTCGAGAGGGTCAGTCGACATTTTCCTTTAAAGGATCAATATTTGTATTATATTTGTTTGGGCTTCATGTAAAAGATCAAAAAGCAATAAGGTCAAGGTCCTTGGTGTGGGTGACATGGCACTAGACTAGGTGGATCTAAGGCTAAGGGACTTTAATGCATTAAATGTGTCAAGGGGCAGATGAGTTCAAGAGATATCCCAAGAGAGGGGTAAATGATGCATTAAGGAAGGACCCTAAATTGAGGACATGTAGCATACTAGATCCATCTAGGGAGTTTGGGGCTTCTTGGAATTAAGCAAGCAGAGAGTTTTGACGAAACGAATCTTTTTGGGATTTTACAACAGAGAAGCTTGTAACCAACGAGGTTGGCTGGGAGAATAGACTAAGTGCCTTCGCCCGTGATTCAACGTAAAACTAGAAGCAACGAGAAGTGGAATGCATCATGTGCCAAGAGGGTTAACCACGGTTAACCAAGATGTGCCAACTTCGGTTGGAGAGTTGTGCCAACTTCGGTTGGAGAGACTTGACTATAATTAAGGCGCCTCAACCCTTGGTCAAAGCCTCTTAATTATAATCAAGAGTGTTGACTCCGGTCAACCAGAGAATAAATATATTTTTTTATATTTGTTATGTGTGCACATGTATTCAGTGGAGACGCCCACCTTGACTAGAACTAGTCCACAATGTATTGTTTGCATGCAAAGCGCTAACAATTAATGGGTGCCATGGTGGTGCGCTTTAATTAATTGTTGCAAGTACTAGGAAGAGTTATTTTCCTAAGCGCTACGGGAGCCTAATCAGAGTCTAGGAGGCGGTTTGCGTGACCAAGTGCTTCGAAGACTCCAAAGTTGCCCTTAGTGGCATGTAATTAGGAAAGTAATGTAGAAATTGACAAGTGGCTTGTTGCCAAGAAAGGGAGCCTGAGAACTCATGTAATGATTCATTCATTCTCGTTTTGGATTTTTTTTTTTTTGTATGCACAGCTCTACGCTGAACTGTGTACTTCATCTTCTCTCAAATAATAAAATCCTTCGGGGGGGTCCAGCCCAACTGTTGTCCTGGGCCCTAGTGTCGCTGTTGAGAGAGGGAGGAGGGAGAGAAATGATAGTGTCACTGCTGTCTTTTACGAGTAAGGTAACAGAAAAAAAAAAAAAAGAGCTAACAAAAAAATTTTGAAAAAAAAAGGGTAGCAAGCAAAGCAAAGCTTATGTCGTCATCAGTGCCCAAGCATAAGCAGCTATTGCTAATGCTTGGAAATTTTGTTGTTTTAAACACATACAATTGGAAAATTTATTGCTTTAAACACATTGAACACATTAACAACATGGTTGTGAATGCAGTACCAATGTTGTAAAAAGTCGATCGCCGATTATATTATTTCCAAATGGGATAAAGCGAGCCTTGTATTTGACCTGCTCAGTTCCTTCCCAAAGATTCACATGTACACAAAGCATCAGAAATTTTTTAAAGCATTACAAATATAAAATAGCTAACATATACATGCAGAGACTCTTTCATCATGATCTGTGTTCCATAGTCCACTAGCAAATTAACACAGCTGAAATTCCAAGCACAATTCAACCTTAGCAAACTGGTGATTTGAGAGAGAAGGAGCTTACAGTATAACCCAGTTGCTTGCGTGAAAATTCAACACTCTTTTTGTCAACCTTATCATCACCCTGTTACCAAGCAATTTATAAGCAAGGAATATACAGCTCTCTCAAAGAGTGCACACAGGACCTTCAAGTTTTATTTCAACTGTTACAGCCATACCAACAAGCTCCAACAAGATCGCTGACCTGAGGTGTATCCAAAGCCACCAGTGTTGAATCACAAATCCACGATCCTTCAAAGAATCTGCAACCAGGTAGATTCCATATGGTATAGATACGTAGTGCAGATAATATTTTAGCAACCTTAACCATATCAAATATCTTATTAAGGGGAGTATCAGGTTCCAAAAGGGATATCATGCAAACATTTAATGGAGTAACAGGCCTTGAGTGCATATCTGTCTCTCCAATGACTAGCCCGGCCATGGAGAAAACTACTATTCCCAAAGGAATTTTCTGGAACCATACATAAAACAAGAATACAGGTACTTGGTAAAACCAATGCCTTGCAACTATGGATCAGCCAAAGACAGGATGCAGCAAGAATGAGTACACAAATTGAATGTGACAAGCGTGGAACACTGCCAGACAGTGTGTTTCACATGAAATGCTTCACCCAAAAAGCAGATTACCAGCAATGTTCTGGAACCATACATAAAACAAGAATACAGGTACTTGGTAAAACCAATGCCTTGCAACTATGGATCAGCCAAAGACAGGATGCAGCAAGAATGAGTACACAAATTGAATGTGACAAGCGTGGAACACTGCCAGACAGTGTGTTTCACATGAAATGCTTCACCCAAAAAGCAGATTACCAGCAATGTTCAACAAAGATTTCCTTGTGCAACAAACAATATATACCTTTGTACGACTAGAATATATCCAACTGTACAAATTTAGAAATTTTGTTCAACAAAGCTTTCCTTGTGCAAGAAATACTATATTTCTGTATACTACCACGACTGAATAGCCTACAACTGTCAGGTGGCAGATTTTTTGTAAAGAACGAAAAGAAAGCAATTAAATCAGCATGAAAGTCAAAACCTAAATAATAAGAAAAAGGGGACAGTTAAGAAAATTAGACCTGGGATAGTAAATATCTGCATCTCCAATTCCAAAATTTTGCAGAAAAGACCTTCCGACATTGTAATCTTCAGCATGTGCAACTGTGGTCATGCTGCTGCAGGCTGCACTGGTTGTAATCAAGAAAGGTGTCATCAAAGCAACCCTCCTTGTGAAGATGTTCCTTCTTGTCACTGTTACAAGCTGCAAGTGCAAACACCAAGTTACCATTCACACTCCTATCAAATTTATGCAACCTGTAAATGGGATTGAAGTCTTAGCAGACATTGTTAAAGTCAGATTCAAAAGCTACATGGCATAGCCGGGCTGTTGCAAAAAATAATCTGTGATTCTAAAAAAATTGTTCCTCCCACCGAGTCACATTGACAAAGTATTATGCTAGACGAAAGGCCAAAAGGAAGCTTGACATTAGTCCTCGGCACCAAGGCGGGTACAAGAGCTCAAGAGGGGACGGAGTAGCATGCAAGTTTCCATGGAAGAGGAGAGGAGAGCGAGAGGGGAAGAGAGACTCAGAGAGCACGCTGCCCACACACCACGCTGAGAAGGAGATAAGGAGAGAAAGGCACAGGAGAACTGCAAGTAATCTCTAGAGAAAACCCTGCTACAACTGGGGAAAACCTCAGAACCAACAGGCTGCTTAAGAGCTCTGACAAACAGCTCAACAACTACAACAAACGAAGGCTCGGAGAGTGGATGAACTGCACCACACCTCTGCCCTAGAACTTTTCTTCTTGCAGGTGCCGGGGTTAGGAAGTGCACCATATACTAAGGTCTAGAGAGGACCTTGGAAGGGGACATGGGAAATAGGCCTATACATTTTAGTCTCTTCCTCTCTCCTCTCCACTTTAGTCTCTTCCTCTCTCCTCTCCACTTAGACATGGTGTCAGAGCTATGGTTTGGGAAATAGATCCCTGAGAGCTTCAGAAGAAGAGAAGAGTTCACTTGAGAGGTGAGGTAAAGTTCATTACATTTTGTATACATACGCATGCCTTCTGACAGGGCATTCTGAGAGTCATGTATCTTATGAGCATGCAAGGCTCCGTTTTCCCTTTGGAGACAAGCTGATTGTAGGTTTGGTTGAACTACAAGTTACATTGATAGCACCACACAAGCTGAAGGCTATCTTGATTTTTGTGAGTGTCAACTGAGAAATTGTCTGATTCTTTGGTACTTGATCAAGGATTGTAGGTCTGTTCCGTCTAAGTGATGAAAATTTCATCATCTAGGATGTTGATCCCTCTTAAGGATGAGAATGTTATACCCACTGACTAGTATTTACTGGGCCTCTGAAGCTGTGGGAGACACTAAGAAGAGGAGCATCATTGGTCAGGATCCACCACAATGTAATTGACAATGCGGAATCAAATATTTTCCAATTGATTTTGACGATCGTGAGGCCTGAGGGGTATGTTAGCTCTCTGCTTTGATGCAGGAATTGGACAGGGAACGAGGTGTCCTAACGGGTTGACTCCTCCCCTACGAATAGACCCTTAAAACCCTTAAACCGTGAGAAAAAGAAACCTCCCGTTCTCCCGAACGGAAAGTCGGATCGGAACAAGATTTTAAGGGGATGACCCATCCACCAAGTACCCCCTATTTTCACCTTGAGCTTCTATGAATGTTTGAGAAACAAACCATACAAAACAGCAATACCAGGCCCCTCGGTACGCCTCGAATGAATAAGTATATCAAGCAAGTAAGTTGCGGGAAAGAGGGTGGGTTTCTCGCACTATCTCCAAAAACATGGAGTAATAAAATTTCGGCTAATTATCGACAAAAATCAACACCAAGAGAGTAATGTTAATGCATGAAGCGTGATATCTTTAACAAGCGACTAAGTGCACGAAGACGAAGCTCCATGCGCCAAACAAAACAAACCTGAGGTAATACGAGAGAAGCTGAGCTACGGTCGATAAAGCGACTCGCATGCTGTCGCAAAATGCCCGTGATGAAGGATCGACGCGTCTCCGAGGCAATGCACCATTGCAAGACGAGGCCCAACCAGACAGAGCGAAAGACGTAAGAAAACCAAGCCAAGCTGCGATAGGTGTCGATGCAGTCCGGGTCAGGCGGCTTCTTGCGAGAATGGCAGGCGAGGGATGGAGTTGAAGCAGAAATGGTTAGAGGAGGGAAAGGGATAGGGCGAGGGAGGTGGAAAGAGAGCGAGGGGCGGGGCAAGGAGGGGGCTCTAAGACAAGGTATGGGGGCTGGGGAGGGAGGGCGATTTGTGAGGCAGCAGAAAACCTCCATAGCAGACCAGCAGTGAAGCTGCAGCAGAACCCTAAACTGATAAAGAAGAAGATGATAAGCTACTCCAACACCTCCTTCCACAACGCACTCTCTCACTTTTGCATGGCAAGGATGACGCGTGGCAAATTGTGCCTTCTCCAAGAGAGGATAAAAGACCATCTTATTGGCGCCCTCACTAGCACACAACTCTCAGAGCCCCATGCAGGGCTGGCAATGCCCAAAGCTCCTCATTGGTCCAAATAGTTTGAGGGCTATGGGATTGGCTCTAACATCCAGCAAAACGTGCATAGAGCTGCATTAAAGAAACACTCAAACCTCCATGAGGCTACATTTTTGGAAATGCTGGCTTGGTAGGGGCCTGCTAAGATTTCAGTTCTCCCACCAGCACTGGGAGGTTCTCTAAGCAAAGCCTAAGGGTTCAATTCAGAGGGTCCGCCTCGCAATGTAGGACGGGCCGTCAAGGTGCTCTTCACACTGCCCGTTACATAGCAAAGAATGTGATTCGTTCAATGTGATGGTGGAGTTTCACCACATTCAAAAGCTTGCCGAACATGCTCATGTTGGACCTCCTAGTGCCGCCCAATTATTCTCTTGAAACATGGCCATGAGTTGTAAAGGTTACCTTTGTGATTGATCCAACGAGAACGGCATCCCATTGCAAAGGTTGTTTGCTACTTCGTTTGAATCAGGCCTAAGGTCAGTTTTATAACCAAAGGTCAATTTTATAACCATCCAAATGAAGATGCATCAAGCGACAAACTAAAGCAAGGGGTGCACTTGATGTGATTCGTACGAATGTTTGGAGTTATGCACAAACCCAAAGCATACATGGTTTAGTGTACTACTTGCCTTTCATAGACCACTACATCAAATATTGTCAAGTCTATTTTCTCAAGGAGAAATCTAGAGTTTTAACTAGATTTCAAGAGTTCAAAGTCTTTGACACCCAATTGCAATTGTGTTTCCCCACCAGAATGGTCTTCAAAAAAAGCCACAAGTGATTATTTAATTAGATCAACTATAAACATAGACATATAGGTTGGAGCATGGTGGTTGATCTTGTTCTATGCAAGTATACAATATACATGAGAGTCGACGACTCTATGACTATGGCTTGAATATGTTAAGATATCATCTTTCACTTAGCTAGACTCTCTCTCTCTCTCTCTCGCTCTCACATGGATATTTGGGGAGTCAAAGTATGTTTCAGACGGTTAATTAGCCCATCAGGGAACGCCATTGGCTAGAGTAGGACGTTCCAAGAGATGTTATTTCCCGTTTCCGCCTTGCCTTTGGACTAGCTTGTTTAGAGATGGTTAAGGTTAAAATATATGAAAAGCCAATTTATTGCTCTTACTTTTGTGTAAAGTGTTCCTCCACCCATGCAACTAGCCTTTGGCCACCTAGTAGAGTGGTCTCTAGCAGCTATGCCACCTTGTTATTTAATCTTTATCAACAAAATGCGCCAATTGAATGAATGATGCAAACATGGAATCATTCAAGGGATTATATATTCTCCTTTACAACAAATGATGAACAAAATAAACTTGAGAAACATGGAATCATTCAAGGGAGTATATATTCTCTTTTACAACAAATGATGAACTAAGTAAACTTGAGGAAAAACTACAAGGTCAATATAGGAAGTGTTGTACTTGCTTTCAACTTTGTAAGGTGAATTTATAACGATAAAAAAATCCCTACATCCATACACATGAATTAGCATATTTGGCTCATAATCTCGGCTATCTTGTAAAGCCCTTCTAAGACACACATGAGTCTCCTTAAAACTCAGACTTTATCATATCATTTACCCAAACAGCTATGTCTCCATCCATTTTAACCTTAACATTGGGGAAATGCGCTGAGCAAGATCTGGATTTGAGCATTTTATCATTTTGCACATTCTAATTTGATTGCAAGTTGCTGATTAAATAACATTATAACCATGGAACTTATTTGGCATGCTAAAAACATTGCACTCGATAAGTCTTCTCAAATTGCATGCCTCCTTCCTTTTCCCTTAGGACAATCACCCAAAATATATAAGCCTACCACTTGACTTCAATAGAAGGAGTACTTTCATTAGTCCCTCTCATTTGGTATAATTATTTCCTTAGGGACATTATTACAAAACTATCACAAAGAATATCCCTTTATCCATATGTGATCCTAGTGTTCCCCTTTAATGAACTCTTTCGAACTTTCCCTTAGCATCAAGAGATGGAGGAACACAAAAGGAAGATCAAATTGAAGATCTTGACTTGTGAGTTCTGTGGGAATATTATTTACCATCTTCTTTTTATATGGACTCATCTCTTAAGATCATTGATCATTTTGTAGCAATGTGCTATCCTGTAGGATTTGAGCATGTTGAAGATTAGGAGGGGTGCTACCGCTCCTTGTTCCTCTAGTTGGGGGGTCATTAGTTAGAAGCCTATTCTCTTCAGGACGTTTACAGTTGTCAAGGTATGTATCCAATTAATATGGGAAAACTTCGACTCATGGAGGGGGGAATACCAATGGTCATCCTCTTCCTTGTCATCGCTCCCCACTTCGCATGCGTGGAACATTTTCAAGGATGTGCTCCTCTCCATAGTGTCACATTCTACAACAAGTAGGTGTCCTAATAGGGGGTGGGCCTTATAGGTTGAAAGTCTACTCGCAAGACTTGCTCATTGTGGCATAGGTAAATATTATTTGAGTGCCATTCATGCAACAAACCCAACATACGGAGGAATGGCCTACCTAGGATCGCTTTGTAACTAGACTGCTAAGTGAAATCCATCACTATGAGTCTGATAGGGTACGTGAATTCTTATCCCCTTGAGCACTCCCAGGGGTTTCATACACTCACGCTATCCCCTCCATCTTGTATGTCATTTACCTTTTGGTTTTGAAAGGATATGGGGATCACAACGTTAGTGTCATCCCCCTTGAAGTATTGGCTGAGTTTGTTTATGGGGATCATGGGAAGCACTTGTCATGTTGTGGGTTATCCTTTGGGCTTGTAGGCTTAGGAGCTAGGATTTTCCCATTCATCCAATCTGAGAGGTCGCACCAAAGGGTGGGATTCCCCACTAGCAATGCTGCTATATGCATTTTGACCTCTGTGGGGAGGAAAGCCACTAGCCCTGCAATGTCACAGGGTCCATTGGAAGGTTCTCGACTAACAATTGACAATGGATCTTCAAATCCATAGAAGGTTACATTGTCATCCTCCTCTAGACATTGCAAGACTGGGTCCTCATCAAACATTGGCTGCATTAAATTGGGACCCTCTGTAGTAGCAGGACTAAGCAGTCCCTCTTTTTCTACCCTCTCCAGCACTCATAGTGCCTTTGATCCCTGGGGAGTAGTTAGATGGCCGGGGTGTATGGTATCTGTCCCCTTGCTAGCCTTGAGCTTTTGCTCGAACTTTTCTTGGCACTTGCGTACCAAGTTTGAGCCTCCATAGGTATTGTTTTTCTCTTATTAAATCTGGATAAGCTCCTTTATGAGCACTTGAAGGGGCAAGGCCTTGGGCTTCCACTAGTCTATCCACCTCATGGTAAGGTGGTGCTTTGGGGCTGCCATGGGAGGGGGTTATTCTGGAAGAAGATGAGGTCACCAAAGTGGTTGTATCAGCATTCAATCCATCTTGGATTAGTACTTGGTCTACCCCTTTGCCTATCTTGGTGGCCCTTCTAGTAGTTGCATGCATAGACCGAACTGTCTCATGTGGTTGCAACATTGAGGCCTTGTTCTTCTTTGCTTGTTTCTTCAACTCCTTGACTAAGGCCTTGGCCTCCATTATAGTTATCACTTTTAAGGGCACAGAGGCAACTTGGACCTGTTTGATGCTCAACAAGTTGAGGCTAGTACTTTTGGGTGGGGTGGCCAGTGTGGCTGTCCTTCTGAGTGGGCAATCTTTAGATAGATGTTCATTGTTCAACTCCACACCCCACACACAAAGGGGTTGGGGCGTTCACAGCAATTGGCACCACTAGAGTGAGGTCCATGTATAGGTAGTCCTTTAAGAAATGAGGTCCTTGTCATTCATTTGAAGCAAGAAATTGGAGACCTTGTTGCTCCCTTGTACGGACACTCACTAGCCCTGTGCGGCCCTTGGCATGTACAGCACTAGATCAGAGGTCAATAAGCCAGGGCATTCATATCCCTTGCCCTTTGAAGAATGTTAAGGATGGTGTAAATTGCACCATCTAGATAGGGCATTAGGGGCAAACTCTAACCCTAACCCTAAGTTCACATGTATATATTCATGTTTATGTTCAATAAAACATAGTGTAGAGGTAGCTATATCGTGCTCGCTCTCTCTCTTTCTCTCTCTCTCTCTCTCTCTCTCTCTCTCACACACACACACACACACACACACACACACTCCCCACTTCATCAAGGTATCAGAGCACTAGGTGCTCTCAAGACCTTGCATCTCGTCAAGCACTAAGACCTCCTTGTGCAAGGCATCTTCCATGTCCGAGCGAGAGATCTATGAGGTCCATTCTTTCTATGAGAGAATTTTCTGAGAGAGGGTTAATCCCTTCGTGATGTCAAGGCACAAGCCCTCTCCTTGAGGCATCTTCACAACTTCTTCATTGCTATAGCTCTTTGTTTAGAGCTCTTTCCAGTCTCCGTTTTGCTTCAAAATACTGCTAGATTTGATATCTAGAGCTCTAGTTATGGTGTTTTAAAAGTCTATGGGTTTCTTTGAGAAATTTCATGAGCGTTGACATTTCTGTGATGATTTGTAAGGTGTCCCTTCACTGTTAAGAAAGAGAGTTTCATTGAGAGTTTCTCGACTCCATTCTGAGAGAGAGCTCATGGTTTAGTGAAGGTTCAATTAGCGTTGGTTCCTTTGTGGTTTTGGTTCGACAGAGTCGTCTTCTACCCTCAGCAAAGGCAGCTTCTTCAAAGACCAAGCCACAAGACAACCAACTCAAGCTACAAATCGATGAGCTAGATAAGAAAAACAAGCAACCCCACGACCTCAACAAGCTCTAAGGCATATCTCTTGCCACAGTAGCAACTTCAACAACAAACTCAGAGCACTCAGCAAACCTACAAATGACTGATGGCTACAGAATAGCATCCACAAGGTGGACACTCACATCCCCTTCATCCATCAACCCGGCCTCAAACCACGAGTGGCTCCTCAACTCAATGTAACAAGCACCTATCTACAACACAAACAAGCACAACGAGCATCAAAGCTCCTACGACAACTTCTTTGATGGCTCCCCATATCACAACAATGACCAACGAGCTTCGCCTAGCTCTACCTCAAGATATCCAGAGGCCTGTTTACCTTGTCACTTCCCCACGTAGGAGCTTGGACCCTATGTCTATGCTCCACCAGCACCCTTCACCGGAATGAGCCAAACGAATCATTTGCTGTGGGTAGTTATATCCGTAGACATAGACGTAGTATGTGGAGCGTAGGTAGAGAATTTGAATCGAACTGCCACTCTACCTACCAACCTGCATTAGTTTCGCCAAGATTTTAGCAATACCTCGTCATTCTCTCCTCCGCAGGCCTGCTCGCCATAGCTAAGGCTTCACTGAGCTACATTTTCGCTTCCTGCCAGTTTCGTATATGCTCGTAGCCGCCTGGCGCAAGCCCTTCGTACCTCTGTGGAGAAGATTCATTCATTAGTAGCTTGATTCCTTGATGTAAAATGCTCATGAATAATGCATAGCTTCAAGGGATCATTTATCGAGTGTGAAAATCTGCTTGATCAGGAGAGACGAACTCCTGGAAGCTTGATTTGTGAGCAGGTACATATATGTTTGTGCAAGGAAGTTTGCATACATGTGACTACATATGTGCATGTACATAATTAGAATAACATGTGTGCAAGTACATAATTAGAATAACATTTGTGCAAGTACCTATGTGCACATACATATGTAGAAGAACCTATGTGTATATGTACTTACACAGAGGTTCTTCTACATATGTGTAAATACCTATGTGTAAGTACGTATATGTGTGAGTACCCTTGCTCATATGAATTCACACCAAAAAGGGAGTACAAATAAATCAACATTGCTCATATGAGTCAAATAAATCTACTTAGATGGGAGAACAATAAATCAACATTAGGGCAAAAGTTATATGGGAGAACAAATAAATCTACTTAGATGGGAGAACAAATAAATCTACTTAGATGGGAGAACAAATAAATCAACATTGCTCATATGAGTCAAATAAATCTACTTAGATGGGAGACATCTTTAACCTTTGGGAGGCAATTCATTTCATCTTTCTTCATCTCCACTCGCTCCCCAATCTTTACCATTCTTGCCTCTTTGCGTGCATCCCACTTTCTCATCATGTCCTCCACTCTTCGTAATATCCAAGAGTGTCTCTGCAAACCATGCTTATGAATGAGATCCTCCCATGCATATGTTGTTGCCTCCCTAGCTCTACGTTCTACTTGGTGTCGAGCATTTTTATAACTAAGCCCCTCATCTACTACCGAGCGAAGTATGGAGCGTTGCTGATGTCTCTGATCGACTGCATGTCCTGGAACACACCCACCCTTAGGGATAGGTCCCCTTGGGAGCTAACGTATGCTCTTTTGCCCTATGATTACAGATTAAATGGCTGCTGATCGTGAATCTCAATACCCTTCATGGAGCAATTTCGAAGCAAACACGTATACCACTTCTTCCCTATCAAGGCATCGTGACACACCTAAACTCCTTTGTTTTAAGAATAACCTGCATAAACATGGGGAGGAATTAATTGCAATATTTAAATACTAATTAATAACAAACTCGCAAAGACTTGAAAAACATTAACAAAAGCTAAATAAGAACATCAAAACAAAAGCTGAATAAGAACATTAACAAAAGCTAGATATGAACATCAAAACAAAAGCTAAATAAGAACATTAACAAAAGCTAAATAAGAACATCAAATGATAGATACTCTTAAGCGTATATGTGGAGGTATACATTCAAAACCTTTTCTTTGTATGAAAAGAACCAAAAAAGTATCTTGTTCATTAAAACACGCTAAATCTTGGGGCCACATATTGTGTCTCCAAAGTGGAAGTGCATATTCATGTATCGCACATAAAGGAGAAGCCTCCTAGTCACCCAAGCTATGCATGGTTGACACATGCTCAAGTCCATAATGCAATGCTCTTGAAGGCGATACGTTGGGCTTCCTCCCATGCATGTACATCTCGATATCCCTTGGACAAGAGGTCATCTTGGGAGGGTGTAAGTCACGTACGTCACCTATTTTCCCGAGGGATAGTAGCGTGCATACTTCCATTATCGATAGTCTCTTATGGCAATGTACTTCCATTATTGGTAGTCTCTTGTGGCAATGTACTTCCATTATCGGTAGTCTCTTATGGCAATGTAGTCCCAATGGAGAGTGGGTCAAATCTCTCAACTCGACAAGAGAAGGGGAAGACATGCACCAACATATTCACCCACTCCGGTGCCATTTGAAGATGGGCATCCTTGTCATAGTTGGCTACAAGCAAAAAGAAGAAGACTGAAAATGAATAATAAAGAAGACATATATTTACACATAATAGAGAAGAAGACAAGGCAGTAAGAGTGAGCACCTGGAGCTAGTACAATATCAATTGCCTTGTAAAGGGACTCATGAATCGTGGATGCCATAATACTTGCAGCTTCCCACACACAGTCCCAATGTTGTTTTCTCAAAGTTTCCTCATTAGGGATGGACTAAACATCATCCTCCTACAATTGTGATCGTCGACTAGTACTTCGAGCACATGTCTCTTGAGCCAAATCCATTTCTGGTTTTGGTGTCGATACAAACTCTCTTAACATGTTTCTAAAAGATGCACGAGCACCTCTTACCAGAGGGGTAGGTTCGGATGATAAGGGCTCATCCATTTGCAACCCTATGCCACCCCTGGTCTCAGTTTTATATAGTTTAGGTAAGCTTTGGCATTGAGATACTTGAGATCGACTCAGACAACTTTAAAGAGTAGAAGGTACATGGAGGGGTACTAGACAACTCGCAAGTCTCACAGACGACAACCTTGTCAACCTTATTGATGAAGAAGGGATCATGATTGGGCCAATACAATCTAGAGTCCCCAAGTTATTGGATGGTGTGCCCAAGTCTACATATGTTTTCATTGAACTTATGAGCAAGGGGGAGGTCATGTTACACATTAAAATTTCAAATTCGTGTCATAAAATTTCAAAACTTTAGCAAAAGATGCTCACCATATGGAGAACCTGATGTCTCTTTTTTTCCAGAAGGCATGAAATTATCAATAGCTTGATTGTAAATTCTCTTGGTCGTCTTGTTTAGACGACCAGCACATCCCATTGGGCCAACTGGTACTGGTGACAATTGGTGTGAAGCCTTCCTATGGTTATCCATCTTTTGCTTTGATGTATAGGTCCGTGGTGCTCCACTTTGCTTCCGACATGACCATAACTTATAGATCCATGTCCTCACATTATCTTTGTATATGCACTCTTCGTACTAAAGCAACCAGTAAGTGCAATCATGCATTTGTATGTGTGTGTGTTCCAATGTGTGTACTTTAAAAACCATGCATAAGCACATATCCTAGTGCCTCATATGTAGTTATACATATGCACGTAGACAAATTCATATGTGTAAGGATACAAATGTAAGAATATATAGGAATATAGGCACATATGTAGATATGAATATACTCTACAAGAGAATAGACACATATAATTATACAAAACATACGTGTTCCATTACACATATACAAAACATATTAGAAATATATATATTATATGTGATTTTATAGCTATGTATGTACATATGTGTAGATATATGTATGAACACATACGTAGGTATTTATATATATAACTATAGATGTACATATGTATAAGTGCATATCTATAAGAAAGCATGAAGACAATAATGCATACAAATTGAATTTTCAATTCAAAAATGAAATTACATTGTTACAATGAATCCATACTTGAACTTTTGCTTATCCATGTGTTTTAAACCACAACAAAATTCAAACTTGAACGACCTATTTTGTATGGGGCATGAGGCAACATTGGCTCGGATGGGGATGCCATGGCCTTTGATAAAGAACCTTGTGTAGCTTTGTCTCATCGTGATTTAGTGGTGGGTTCAATAATTTCCTCCGCAACCTCCGCAATGGGCCGCTTGCCCTTATTTAGCGACCTTTTAGTGGGCGCAAGCACTTTGGTAACAAGAAGAGCAATGCAGGGGAGGCCATGGTGAATGCAAACAAGATTCTGCACAAAGAACCTCTAGGCTTACTCGAGATAGATAATTGAAACATTAAAGCATCAGATAAGCACTTCACCAAAAAAGAAATGACTACTACAAGCTCGTCCATTCACTCTTGCTCCACTTTCTACACAAAGTGTGTACTACAATTGTGTATCCACAAAGTCTGAGAGGACATTATTACTATCACTTCGTGAAGGAAGGCTTAACAAAAGAGTGCGATCACTAAATGTATTTCCATTTCAAGGTGAAGTGCTGCCAACGTCAAGCAGAAGCCGGTAGTCTCTACTTTAGAACTAGCGCAATGTTTTATATTTGGAAAAGTTCAACAATTAAGTCATTATTTTGCCCTTGCAATCCCTTCTTAATGTTTCCAAACTGCTAAGACATATACTTAATGTATGTGCTGGATATTATAAAGCACATATAGCACACTTAGGCTTAGTTAAGATGCTCGAGGAGTTGATATCTCAAAAGAAGACGGAGATGATGGCGGGGCAGTCCACTAAGCTCAAAGGTCTGGTTTCTAGTTTGATTGCAGCCAAGGATGAGAATGGGAATCCTCTTACTTGAAAGGAAGTCCTGTATCTCATAATAGGGATTTTGGTTGCTAGTTATGGGACGACTAGCTCTACGATTTCCTTGGTATGCAAATTCTTTTCAAACAATCCAGCCCACTGTGAGGAGGTTCTGAAAGGTGGGACCTTTACCTATGATCATGATCCATTTAGCCAGATAAATCAGATAAACACATCTTCTCGTATAATAGGGATTTTGGTCCGCTCTTTTACATAACAATTGGCGATATCTGAGTCCAAAAAGCATGGGGAGACACTCACCTGGGAGGATTTACAGAAAATGAAGTGCATGTAGAGCTTTATTTGCGCACAGTCGAGAATGAGCTGTGAGGATTCAGGGTACTTTATCGTGGATGAGCCACTTCAAGTCTCCTACGTCCTACGTGAGGATTTAGGGTCCTCACCAAGCCGCTTCAGTGTGTCTTGGAAAGCTGGATGCTGGAGCGAGAGGTTTGAGGGAGCACCCTGAGAAGAGAAGAAGCGTATGAGCTGGGCACTGGGGTGAGTGCTCAGAACAAAGGAGAATGGAATTCGTAAAATGACTAAACCTAGAGAGGAGAGGTGGGGAAAGTGGACGATTAGGTAGCTGGAGATCTGCCAGCCTGTCTGTGAATTGAAAGTCGCCTACGCTTAGTATACGCTCAGTATACAATCACCGTCAGTTCAAGGGCTCTCGGAAAGATGGCGAGGTGTATGGAAGGGTGGTGGAGCCATGGGGACATAGGTCCATGCTCCCATGGACAAAGTCCAAGGGAAAGAGGCCTCTGGATATCCTGAGGCACGAGCTCCACAAAGCAGTTCAAAGATTGTAAACTCTACTCAACTCATAGCAACGCGTAGCTCCAAGATCCGGATGCATGTGATACCTCCATCAACAACAACCAGCCTCTACAATCACCGACAAGATAGAGTAGCAATGGCTCCTCATACAAAAACCTGGCCTTTGACGAAAGACAACGAACCTTCACAGTGCCTTCCCTACATCTAACCGATGTATCTCCTGTAGCACGTTGAGCCACAGAGTAGACCATGTCTCACAAGCTCCAGTCTCCCGAAACAACAAACTCACGAGTTTGTAGATCAGTGTGCCACAGCCACCATCAACATAAGCCAAGGTATGCTACTTGGAGCTCCAACGATGCTCCTACAATGGGCTCCCAACAATAATGCACATCAGCAGCCTGACTAATGGAATAGTCTCCAGTCAATATCACAAGGAGCTTCTATGTGTTCACTATATAGGGAAAACCTCACAAACTAGAAAAAAGGAGGAAATTTCCTAGATATAAGTAGGCATTTTGGTATGTATATCTAGGAAAACTCCTTCCCTAGATAAAATGCATACCTCTATCTAGGAAAAGAGGTTGTTATCTAGGAAATTAGATGAGTGTGTTACATTTCTATATGTGAAATCATCCCTCTATCTAGGAAAAATATAAAATGCATACCTCTATCTAGGAAAAGAGGTTGTCATCTAGGAAATTAGATGAGTGTGTTACATTTCTATAAAGGAAATCGATATTTCTATATGGGAAATCGATACCTCTATCTAGGAAAAAGAGGTTTTCACCTAGGAAATCAGACGTGTGTATTGCATTCCTATATAGGAAATCTCATTCTCTAGTTAAGATATATACCTCTATCTAGGAAAAGGGGTGGTCACCTAGGAAATTAGAAGAGTTTGTTACATTATTTCTCTATATATATAAGGAAAAGTTCTTTTATGTAAGAGATTAATTAGACGACATGGCAAATAAAAAAGCAAATGTGAATTGGATTCTAATATATTAGTCTTTATCTAGGAAATTAGCATCCAAGAATGTATCTTCTGCTATGCATGGTATAATAAGTCATTAATATTATAGTTATTGCACAGTCTACTAGAGGAAATGAGTTGTTTATTATCTATGAAATAAGCAAAAACATTGTATTCTAAATGTTCAAAAGCTTTTTCAATTTTAAAAATGATCATAAAATGTTTTTGAACCAGAATATTTTACAATATACAAACCCTAAACCCTGAACCTTGAACCTTGAACCCTAAACCCTAACCCCTAAACCCTAAACCCTAAACCTTGAATCGTGAACCATGAACCCTAAACCCTAGACCCTAAGCACTAATCCCTAAACTCTAAACCTTAAATCATAATCCCTAAACCCTAAACCCTAAACAAACCTTAACCCAAAACCCTAATCTTAAACCCTAAACCCAAACCCTAGCTTTAAACCCTAAACACTAAACAAGGAGGAGGGAGGAGGAGGAGGAAGAAGGAGGAGAAGGGAGGAGGAGGGAGGAGGAGGAGGAAGGAGGAGGAGGAAGAGGGAGGAGGAGGAGGGAGGAGGAGAGGGAGACGATGGGTTGCAAGGTTGGAGGAGAGGGGAGGAGGAGTTGCAAGGTTAGGACATGCTTTTGGACGTGGAGTGCAAGGAAGCATGGACACTTGAGACAATTGCTTGGAATACCAAATGGTAATTCTGCACAGAATTCACAGTAGCAATCACAAAATATTAGTGGACCTATAGTGTCCTCTAGTAGTGGTTCACATACTTCGCCACGGATAAGCAGATTGAGATAAGGAGAATCTCCTCAAAGCAATGTAGTTGCATGGCAATTGCAAAGAACCATGTGTTCCATGCTTGCACAAAACACATTGAGATTCAATATCACTTTGTACGTGAGCTCATTATAGACGGAGAGGTCGACTTGGTGTATTGTCCGACTACAAAGAATGCTGTGGACATCTTCACGAAGGTCTTGGAAGAGACTTGCTGGAGAGGCATCTTCATCGACTTGGCATTGGGCCGAAAAAGTAGTTCACTTACGAGTGGACATTGAGGGGGGGTGTTAGATATCAATGCTCCACTCTGGTGTAACTATGTAGGAACCAGCTAACTCTACTTGTAAGCCCCCCATATGAGGAGAAGGCATTTGAGTAGCTAGGTTATCCGGTAGGTCCTGGTTTGGACACCAGATGGGGGCTATGTGTGGCCTGATGGTTGGACGGCTTCAGATAGAGTTGGCACACTACCAACTAGGCTACATGCAAGTGCAAGAAGGCATCCCATGACTGACCGCACTAAGGGTTAGATGGAGCATTTCCTGGGGCAGCCCACTCTCGGGTTGCGGGGCCCGTTTGGAGCCCCAGATGATCCCAGATGGCTTTGGGCCGAACAAATACCATAGGTGAGTTGCTCTATTCTATGCCATGGTTCTAACATGTGGTCGGTGGCCTATTTCAGGACCGACCTCCAGTTGGCCGTTTTGGGCCGACTGGGTCGGTCTCCCAATTGGGTCTAATCGACTATGACTGGTGGCTATATAAGAGCAAGCTCGTGAAGCCCATATCCATCATTTGCTATAGCAACCTTGATTCCTTAGCATCCAGCCTCCGTCCTCTACTGTTTCTAGCATGCCATCGAAGCTTCTCACACAGGAGTGCACAGCTGGGAGGCAGCGCCATCTATTGTATCAATTTTACAATAATCAAATTTTGGATTCTCCATACTATCAGCTTTTCTCTCTTGCATACGAGATCCTATTATCTATTGAGCACAGACATTGTATTGTTTTCTTACAGTCATAATACTTGATTTGACCTATTAATAATATATTTTGAGTGAAGTTTGGTATGTGCAAAAAATCTTTGATGACCTTCTTTTGGTCTAAAGGATTTGAATTGGTATCGAGCCTTAAAATTTTCTATTTTCTATGAACACATGCTCTTTTGAATTTTATTTTTCAAAGTTGAAACCCGTTCTTCATGGCTTGATTGTTTTGTTGATTAACAAATCCTTAAGTAATTTTCTATCAATTGCTTGAGTGTTGTTGAGATCTCTAGTTTAACTATTGCCTTTGGCATATCCTCGACTATTATAGGAATTAAAGTGGTATTTTTAACTCTATTAACCATGGACACAAGCCATAAAATCTTATTCATGAGCTTTGCTATCATTGGATCCTCCTATGTGAATGTGTTCTTACATTAGCTTATCATTCAATATCTTAAAATCTCTGATGACCTTCTTTTGGTCTAAAGGATTTGAATTGGCATTGAGCCTTAAAATTTTTCTATTTTCTATGAACACATGCTCTTTTGAATTTTATTTTTCAAAGTTGAAACCCATTCTTCATGGCTTGACTATTTTGTTAATCAACAAATCCTTAAGTAATTTTCTATCAATTGCTTGAGTGTTGTTGATCTCTAGTTTAACTTTAGCGGCTAGCCTTTGGCATATCCTCAACTATTATAGAAATTAAAGTGGTATTTTTAACTCTATTAACCATGGACACAAGCCATAAAATCTTATTATCATTGGATCCTCCTATGTGAATGTGTTCTTACATTAGCTTATCATTCAATATCTTAAAATTTGGGGGGATTTTCCTTTGTAACCATGGCAGTTATAAATTACCTATGGGTCCTCCAACAGGTCAAAGAAAGTCTTGTCCTCTGATGATTGAGGGTGTTTCCTAGCTTCTCACCTTGAGCTTGAGAAGCAATGTTGCTCTCTGACCTCAACTTCTCCTTGGCCTTCGCCTATCCTCTATAATTCCGCTCGCCTTGCTTTCTTTGCTTTTTCTTTTTGTTTACAACTTTGGTCCACTTCCCTTTTGATGGCTCCACCCAAGGGGTTTGAGACTCCTACTGCTGATATTGTTGATGTTGCTGCTACTTCCTGGTAGCATGCTAAGGTTGCTTCACTTATGGTGCACTCTACTATCTCTGCGGATATAGGGGAGGGGGTCGTCTCTGACCTCTAGGGGAATCCGATGCCATGTGCCCCATTAGGCGACATCAAAGGCCTGGTAGCACGTTGAGGTTGCCCCGCCTATGGCACACTCTACTAGACTTAATCAATTAGTGTTTTTGTATAGGTCGATTGCCCTCTCTAGCCTCAATGTTGGTGTTATTAAGTTGATACCGAAGAGCAAAATAGGTATTTACTGAGCCATTCTTTGCTCAACTGTGTGTACAAGGTTATGGCTAAAGCCTTGGACAATAAGATAAAGTTTATCCTTGCTAGAATCATACATCCCCGTCAGTATGGTTTTATTCTAGGAAGGGAATATTCATGATGCTCTACTCAATGTAATGTTGGAAATAGATTATGCTATACTACAAAATGAGAGATTTGTGATGTAAACTTGGATGTGAAGAAAGCTTATGATAGAATAAGCTGGTAGTTTGTTCTCAAGACTAGGGAAAAGTTGGGTTTTGGTCATGGGTTTTGCAAGATGACTTCTACTTTGTTTTCTAATTCATATGCTATGGTATCTATTAATGGGTATTACTATAACAAATTCCCTTTGCAAGGGTCTATTCGACAAGGATGTCCACTAGTGCCTTTATTGTTTGCGATTGCAAAACTGAACGATTGTTGTGTCAAATTGATCACATGCAGAATTTGGGTACTATAAAAGGACTTAGGTTGCCAGATGGGTCAACATTATTTTCACAATTCTTTGTTGATGACAACACAAGTTTTCTAGTTGGATTTGAGCAAAACATCAGAATGTGCTTAAAATTTTTGATGACTTTGTAGCGATATCTGATTCGAGAATCAATGAGGCTAAAACCACTATTGTGTGCATTGGATGAGTTGCAAGACGTATTCTGTCTTCTTTTCCATTGACAAATTCTTACTCAAGCAAAAAGCTCTTACCTTTTCTTCCAACCATCCATGCTAACATTCACAAAAGTACCAATTTGCAAAAGTCATATTCTATCTTCTTTTCCATTGACAAATTCTTATTCAAGCAAAAAGCTTTTCTTCCAATGATCCATGCAACATTCACAAAACTTTGCAAAAGTCATATTAAAGTTAAGAAGAAATTCGTGGATTAAAGAATAAAAAACGCATTCTTATTCCAAAACCATTCAATTGATTGCTTATTAAATGTTGCTTCTAAAAAAGAAATACATATCATTTCTAGCAAACTGCAAATAATGACTTGATTTAGTAATATTAGACTATTAGTGCTCTATTAATTTGATGATCTAATAAATTCATATTCAAAATCTAATTTCCATATATGTTTCTTTATTGGATAGAATAAAATGGTTTGTCTTTATTAAAAAAACAATAATTCGATTACCTAAAATAAATAAATGGATGTCAAGCACAAAACATGCTCTCTTGTTGATATTTTGTAGGAGGGTTTATTTTGAATGTTCTGAACATTTGAAGGACATAGATTGTGGGGTTTACTTTGGCATTGAAGTCCTCTATGGATGCACACCTGAACAATTTTAGGGCCAGTGTTGTCATCCTCTTCTGAAATGCAGGCTGCAAGCATGTGTGGTGCCTATAGTAGAGCAAGAGGAGTGTACATTTGTAGGCACTCTCATGAGCTAGCCATTTGTTTGTGTGTGGAAAGCATGAGTGTACGCTTGAGGGTACTTGTGCCATGGTGAATCTCTATTTTGGCCCAATCCGTGTTGGTGGCAACCATTCTATCAAGGTAGTTTATGATGCTTTGACAACATCTCGAGGATGTGGGTAGTCTAAGAGCGC
Organism: Dipteris shenzhenensis; assembly: GCF_047967505.1. NCBI lineage: Eukaryota > Viridiplantae > Streptophyta > Polypodiopsida > Gleicheniales > Dipteridaceae > Dipteris > Dipteris shenzhenensis. The sequence continues at coordinate 15,152,906 of NC_141608.1, read as the reverse complement.
TTCCCCATGCACATTAGTTGCTCCAGCTGAGTGACATTGGTTACTAGAAGCTATGTTCTGTGCAGCCTCCCTTCTTTTAGCATTCCATCGTCGCCGCACTTTGGGTTTCAAAATTCTAAAGGTTTTTCTCGAGAATTTACAAATCTTAAAGAACTGAATTGCCTAAAATTTTGCACATATGAGAAAATAAATTTGGAGGTGAAAATGAAATGTTCAATGGTAAGTATACCTCGAACGCTCATCCATATTGTGGAGGTGAAAATGAAAAATATTTTTTTGAGAAGAGAAGAATTTTGTTATTAAGAAAAGGTAAGAAAAATACAGTCAAAGCTCTAGCAACGTCTTTCAACGCTCTATAAGCAACATCATTCTTACATGAGTAAAATTTGAGGACTTCTAAAAACTGCTCTAGCACCTTTGGATACAAGTCTTGAAATAGTTTTTGCTTTTGAAAAATTACGTCATTACGAGTTTGCTAGATGTATTGAAGCAAGACTACCTGAAGAAGACTCCACACCCGCGCTTGAAAGTCCATCATGGTGCTCTTGTCACCAAACAAAGCTACTTTCCATTGAGAAGGAACAGAGATTTGAGCATTGTATAGCGTTAGTGATAAGACAGAGCATTGTATAGCGTTAGTGATAAGACAGCCCCAGAAAGATGAAAGTGAGATTTCATACACACCTTGCAAAGAGGACAGATTGGAGAGAGATCTTATACATAATCTATCTTTGGTTAGCAATTTGCAAATTAGAACTCGCCATTAACAGTTTCATTATGAAAATGAAAATGTTGGAGCTTCATTGTTACAGTTTAGTTTCTCTGTGAACACAGATTCAAAGTTCGTAGCCTTCATTATGCTGCGTCCTAGCTTCTCATACGAATTGTATTTGTTGGCATGCTCTCGCTTTACGCTGCACGGCTGCCTTGTAAAGGCGAAGCATGCACAAAGGCCCGCTGGTGGGTTCTTTGCGTTTTGGCCCTGCATCCTGCTGTTGTACGGGAAACAAGCTACAGGGAAGACAATTGGCAGAGCACACATTGGGCAGTGCCATTGCACGCCCACCGGATGATTTGAAGGGCGAACCGGACCTCTGTAGCCGTATCGGCGTACCGAGCACATTCAAATCAGCAGGTGCATGCCAAACCTGTGAACAGCTGGACCTTGATAAACGGGACAGTCGTTATCTTCATTGTGATTCAGCCACCTTCGCTTCTCTTGTCCGATCCTGTGGGAGTGCAAAGGCTCTGTCGGATGGCAAGGTTGTTCATGACAGCATTATCAAAAGTGGACATAAAAGAGACCCTTTTCTAGGAAGCCTCCTCGTTCAAATGTATGTCAACTGTGGAGCTCTTGAGGACGCACGTATGTGGTTTGATGAAATGCACGAACGGAATGCGTTCTCTTGGAATTATATGATTAGAGCATATGCACACCATGGGCACGGCAAGAAGGCTTTAGACCTGTTTGAACAAATGCTGCAAGAAACTGTTTTTCCAGATCAGGTCACTTTGGTCACAGTTCTCTCTGCATGTGCTGGCCTGGCAGCCCTAAAAAAAGGTCACTCTATGCATTCCCGCATTGTGCATCAGTCAGACGTTATTATTGAGACTACCCTTGTTAGCATGTATGGCAAGTGTGGCAGCCTTGACGATGCATGCTGGACGTTCAATAACATGCCTGACCGCAATGTGATCTCTTGGAATGCCATGATTGCAGCATATGCCAAGCATGGGTATTCCAAGGAGTGCCTCCGACTCTTTGTGCAAATGCAGCAGGAAGGAGTGATGCCAACCAAGGTCACCTTCATCGCCGTTCTTAATGGGTGCTCTATTCAAGCATTCTTAGCTGAAGGGAAGATGGTGCATGCTCGGATTACAAACTCTGAATTTGAAGCAGACACTGTTCTCAACACTTCTCTAATAAGCATGTATGGTAACTGTAGCAGCCTGGACTATGCACGCGCGATGTTTGACAGTTCGTCAGACTGGAACATCGTCTCTTGGAATGCCATAATCAACACCTATGTTCAGCATGGGCATGATAAAGAGGCTGGGCAACTTTTTGAGAAAATGCTAAGGAAAGGGGTTCTACCCAACAAGGTCACATTCATCAGCATTCTTAAGGGATGCAGAAGCAAGGAAGCTCTATCTAAAGGCAGATGCATGCATACCTGCAGTATAGTGAGTGGATGTGAGTCAGATGTGGTGTTGGCAAACACCCTTGTCAGCATGTATGGCAAATGTGGCAGCCTAGAAGATGCACAAAGGTTCTTTGACAGCATGCTTGAACGGAATGTGGTTTCGTGGACTGCCATAATTGAAGTGCATACTGACCATGGGCACAGCAAGGAAGCCTTGCAGCTTTTTTGCCAAATGCAAAGCGAAGGAATTCTACCAAACAGGGTTACATATGTTAGCATCCTCTCTGTATGTGGCTGCCTGGCTGAAGGCAAGCATGTGCATAACTGTATCATGCATCAAGAATTTGATTCAGAAATTGTGGTGGGAACAGCCCTTTTGAACATGTATGGAAAGTGCGGTAGCCTTGAGGATGCAAAGGGAGTTTTTGATGCAATGTACGAGCGGGATGCAGTGGCATGGAATGCCATGATTGGAGTGTGTACACAGGGTGATAATGGTAAAGAGGCCCTCCACCTCTTCGACCAAATGCAATTGGAAGGAGTTACTCCAAATAAATCCACTTTTGTCAACATTCTTTCAGCATGTGCCACACATTCAGCCTTAGCTGAAGGCAAGCACATACATAATTTGATCACACAGAGTGGGTTTGAGTTGGATGTTGTTGTAGCGACGTCAATTCTTAATATGTATTGCAGATGTGGTGAACTCAATGATTCAAGAAAGATGTTTGACAAAATGCCAGAGAGAAATGTGGTATCCTGGAATGCCATGATTGCAGCATATGCCCAGCATGGGCATGGAAATGAGGCTCTTGAGCTGTTCCATGGCATGCAAGGGCAAGGATTGGTCCCGGATAAGACCTCGTTTAGTATTGTCCTTTCCGCATGTAACCACACTGGCCAGATTAATGAGGGGGGTGACTTCTTGTTCTCCATGGCTCAAAAACATGGCATCACCCCGGATGCAGATCATTACGACTGCTCAGTTGACCTGCTTGGAAGGGCAGGAAGGCTAGATGATGCTGAGGACTTGATTAATAAGATGCCAGTTCAGCCTACTGTTGTATCCTGGATGAGCCTACTTAGTGCCTGCAGAAGTGTATCTGATGTGGAGCGTGCAGAGCGTGCAGCAAAGCATATGCTGGAATTGGATCCAAAGGATTCCTCACCATATGTAACTTTGTCGAATATGTATGCTACAACTGGCAGGGATGATAGTGCACAGAATGCTAATCAATTAATGATGGGGAAGATCTGAGGATTCTGCCATATTCAGTTGCAGTGACAATTTGGCAAATATGAACCAATTCTGCCAATGAGGCAAGAAGAGGAGACGGGGCAAATTTCTCTCAGAAAACGTGGCTGGAAAGCTTGTCATATGCCAGGCTGCAAAGCATCGTAAGTGAGTGGGCTTTATTTGTTTGCATAATATAAAATCTCTTCTAGTGCACTCTGGTTATCGCAACTCAACTCAACTGTATCTAATGCCTTCTCCTTTAGTGCTAGCCTTCATCATGGCTGAGTCTGCCCTTCACCTCCGGAGTGCCGACAGAAACTCAGTACGAAGACTGTGTATAAATGGATGCTCAAGTATGTGTGGGTGTGTGGATTTGTATGTGTGAGAGCATATTTTTATACTATGGTCTACACCCACTGTTGGGCGCTGATGACGTCAGTGGGGATGTCATAGTAGCTAGTCCCTGCTATGCATGATGGAGTTTATGGTTTTCAACCTTGTGAGTGACTATCATGAGATTGAAACTGCACTATGTTGTGTTTTTAGAGGATGAGTTTGGGAATGTTCCTGGATTCATCTAGGTATATGTATCTAATGTCGATTATTGGCAGTTTGGTAAAACACTAAGAAAGTGTACCTGCTCTTGAGTCCTGAGAGGCTGCTTTGCATTGGTACTGAACTGTATAACAGTTGTGGCTGGAGAACCCACATCAGTCCAGGTGTACTCACAGATTCTGGCCCTCGTTATGTGAAAATGAATTCTGCATGCTGAACTATGAATGATTATAAAAAGTCATCATGGTCAAGAAGAATTTTTTTTGAGTTTGCCCATACTTGCACATGGGTATTGAGAAAGCTGGGCTGTTCCAATTTTTAAGCTGCACTATGTCTGATCGAGGTGACAAGTTTTTTCATCAACGTATGATTTTAATTGCTCAACGTCACAAAAATATTCTTAATCCTGTTTAACAATTTCATTTTCCTGCTTTCCTTACCTGACCATTGCACAGGTGGACTTGTCGTTTGCATTCTCTGTAGGAAAATGCCATGCTAGCTGTGAGGGCAGCGATGGCACTCCAGGATGGACAGCAGGAGGATCGAGCACCAGGCAGCCAAGTGGCTGCAAGTGAATGTCCACGGGCTGCCATGGTAAACAACTGCAGCAAGAAGACCCACAGAGGCTGTCACATGGCTGGCGACAGGCAGAGCAGCTCATAAGCTACCACAGGACAGCCAAACATCAGCTTCAGGCAGGTGCATGCCTGCGCTGAGCCATGTGCCATATTATAGCAAGCAGGCCACTAGCAGCATTAAATGACTGGCCTGGGAGTCAGCCAGGTCAGCTCAGCGAGTCAGCCCAATAGAGGCCTCATGGCCATCAATTCTCCATCAGCATTTCTAGCATAGCAAGCTTCCTGCCTCAAGTGCAGCAGATCTGCAGCCAGCATCAGCAGCACTCAATCAGCCCATGAAAGCAAGCATGGAGAGTCTTGGGGCACAGCCCAACCAGGGGCTTTGGTGCAGCATTTTAGGGTATTGTCATTGATGCCATCCAGCTTTATCGAAGCAAGACCCCTAGCCCATATGGACAACCGTTTTTTGACAGTTTTTTTTTTTTTGCAAAAAGAGACTTCTATTAAGTATTAAAGAAAACCGTTAGACCAAGCTCCATACGGGATACACCATGCAATGCATGAAAAGCTCAAGAGCCAAAATTTTGACAGTTTTATCAATTGTAAACACTTGGTATCAAGCCCGACGCATCTATCATGTTAATCTTATAAAGCAGTAAGATCAATCAAGCCCAAGACTGTTGGAGGTCAACATCTCCTGATGTCACCTAGAGAGAGCGCCTTGCCTGTGGGTGTGCCCGCCCAGTGAGTGAGGATAGCATAGAGAGTGAGGGCCTGTGTTGTGGGTGTGCCCACCCCTCGTGAGAGTACGTTAGCCCCTAATTTGGGGGGGGGGTGTGCCCTCTTTATAGGGCCATATGCAGCCCTAGCAGTGGGTCGGCCCTACTTGGGCTGAGTTGGCCCCCCCCTAGGCATAGAGGGGTGTGCCCTTTTATAGGGCTGTGTGCCCAGCCCTAGGTGCTGCAGTCGACCCACCTATCAGCAGGGGTCGGCCCTAGCCTAGCCGCTGATTAGGGAGGGGCTGGGGGCTATTTATAAGCCCACCCTGAGCCCTCATTTCATCATCTCTTGGAGGGCCTGCAGAGCCAGCCCTGTTGTGCACTTGTGGAGCAGGGTAGTGGAGCAGTTCATCCACTCCCTTGTGCTCCCTTCCACTTGGTTGTTGAGCTGTTTGTTCTGAGATCTTGAGCAGCCCGTTCGTTCCGTGGTTTCCCCCCGTTGTAGCGGGGTTTTCTCCAGAGATCACTTGCAGTTCTCCTGTGCCTTTCTCTCCTTTCTCTCCTTCTCAGTGTGGTGTGTGTGTGAGGTGTCCTATAGCTCTCTCTTCCGTTCATTTCTGCTGCACTTCTTACAAAGACATCTATCATGCTAATCTTATAAAGCAGTAAGATCCATACGTTTTGTGAAGAGGTGGTTTGCAACACAATTACTTCTATTAGCTTCATGTTTGATGCAAGACATCTCAGTTATGCTAGCATGTATTCAGTGTCTTTTGCAGCTAGTGTCTTTACAATCACACATAATTATAATCCGCTATGCAGTATTTATCATTTAAATCATGTTAAGTATTCACGATTTAAGTAATCATTTGGGGATTTAAAACATTTTCTCAATGTAGTTAATTTCGTTAAATAGCTTTAAATTGGGGACAAGGATACATGGGAAATGTTTTTGCTCGTGGAAGTCAGTACTGTTCGACAGATAACATATCTCCTTCTCTATGTGTTCTGGTAATAGTCAAGTCAGAGATCTAGTAGGTCTGTTTCTTTGGAGTGATCTAGGCTGCATTTATAAGAGAGGATTTTTTAAAAATATAAACATTTAAGCGTAATTTGTGAAAAATGTGCATAAAAATGCGGATTGCGAAGCTCGTCAAAACATATTTCTAACAAAACACATGTACAAAATATGTTGTCTCACTTCATTTGGTACAAGTTTTGTTTGGATTCATTGCCCTTGACACAAATCTGGATTCTCCTAGCTTGCTCTTGTCCTCACCTCCAATCGTTTGCTCATGTGGGTGCACTTCCTGCTGCTGTTATGTTCAGGTAATCAGCCAGGACGTACATATTCACGTATGTTTTTTTCTTGCTGGCTGCTTAAGCTCATCCTTTGAGCAATTCTTGTGGGATAGTCTCACTAAGTGTGGGAAATGTGTGTAATTGCATTCATTTTTTTCAAATTGTGTAGTATGGTTAAACATTCTCTCCTTTGAGGACAGTGTGAGTTATTGCTCATTTTATGCTTCTAGTGTAGTGTGAACGGATGTAAGAGTTGCTACTAGTGTGGGCTATTGTTCATTTTGTTCTTTTAGGTCAGTGTTATGTTCAACATGTGGTCCGTTTATGTTTACCATTTCTATCCTCTGAGCATAGCATGCAAGCCGTACTTTCGGGTTAGTGTGGATGAGCATAATAAACGTGTGTAGGGTCTGCTAATGTTCAAATATTCTGTCCTTTGAGTTTAACACAAAATATGGTCTTCTTGTCAGTGTGATGAGCATAAGCTTATGTTCGTGGTCCTTTATGTTCAGACATTTCGGTCTGTGAGAGTAATGTAAAAGTTGTTTTTTCAGGTCAGTGTGTGCGACCATATGCTTGTATAGATTCCTATGTTTACTTGTGTTCAAGCACTCTATCCTCTGAGCACATTATAGGCAAATCTAATCTGTAAACTGTATTTTTTGGTTCATGTGGGCGAACATAGCTTCCTTGTGTAATCTGTTGTTGCTTATGTTACTCTCCTAGACAGGCCCAATATTCTTCTTCAATAAGGAGACGTATGTAAGTGGTCTCTTCCATTCTCTTCTGGTTCTGTCATCTGATGTGGCTCGTCTTCTGATTCCAAAGCATAGACTAGGTCTCCAGCCTTCAATATTTGATATGGTCCATAATTGGGGCCAACTTGGTATTGGGGTGTTACATTTTAGTGTAGCATATCTGGACTTGCGCCATTTGAGGTACGCAAAATCCCCTTCTTTGAAATGCACTTCTCTCCTCTTTGGATCAGCATATACCTTCATGCTAACCTGAGCTTTCTGATATTGTTTTGCAATGCTGCATCAGCACATTCATTGTCTCGAAAGTATCTTTGTCTTACTGGCTGGTGGAAAAACTATCCAGTAAGGTTGAGGATAGGGACATCAGAAAGCTTCAAATGAACTCATGCCAATGCTTGAATGGTGTGTGCTGTTGTAGTAAAAATTCTTCAGCTTCTGTATTGTGCAAAATCTCCATTGAATAACCAGGTGTTGAAGATGCCCATTGGAGGAAAGTGAAGTGGGCGGAAAGGCGAAGGTGATAGATGGTGAAGAGAAATATAGAGCCCTAGGTAGGTACTTTGATATAAGTGGAGTGAAGGGGAAGGGGGCAGATGTAGGAAAGAGGGAAATTGAACAATGGAAGAGAGGGAGAGGGAGAAAAAAGATGGAGAAGATAGGGGGAGAGAGAGAGATTATGCCCACGGAAGACCAATAGGTCTATGGGACAACAAAAAACCCAACTATTACATCCCTTCACGAGGGCACAAGGCAGCTCCTGAGTGAATAAAGCGGCTCCAACGTATTGTAAGATACATACGTTGTGGTGTGAAAATGAAGACAATAAACAGGCATACATCAGTTTAAGACTACGGTCTTTCGGTTTGGACTTGGACTCCTTGATTCTTGCTGTCGATAGAAAATCTTCTCTTGGAGCCAATGATGGGTTGGTTAAGGGCTCTTCGTTGGCATAGGGAGAGCATGATGAGGCAGCAATTGGAGTATAGGAATTTACTAGGAGAAGATAAGGAGGAGGAGATTTTGAGGAGCCTGTCTGACCATGGTTCTCTGTGCACCCCTAGCTGAGGGTTGGGCTGGGGGTTCAGCCCAACTTGGGGTCGGGGAACCAGAAGAGGGGACTGTGAGGGGACAAAGGGGGGAGGGGCTGTGAGGGAGAAAGGAGTGGAGCGAAAGGGGGCTGGGAAGCTGCACGGGGGCTGAGCAGGCGTTAGCGACGGGTTAGCAGAGGTTGAAGGAGAGATTGAGATAGGGAGTGGACAGAGGTGAAGGAAGCAGGAGGGAGCTGCAGATTGATGAGAGAGATCAATATCAAAACGTACCCACCAAGAGGTTGGTCCAACCCCAATATCTCCTTTTTAGTCCTCTCAAATCTTTTTGCCCCTAAGGTAACCCCTATCTAGGCCTGTTGTCCCCTTCTACATTCCCTATCTGTGCTCTGGTTCCTCTGTTTAGAAATATATATAAACTGGATCCATTCCATATAGGAAGAATATTTGAGTGATGATGAAGCTGTTACGTTGCTCTCCATGTTGCAAGACTATCAGTGATCAACCTTTGGCTGGTTATGAGCTAAAGAATGGTCTGTTATGGTTTCTAAAGGGGCACTCAATATGCGTAAATGAGGACCTTACAAGGAGCCATTTGAGCCTAAAGAGAAGTGAACTTCAGTTTAAGCCTAGAGAGTAGCATGGCCAAGCTTCCACCATTTCACACACGCCCATAGTTCCAAGGCTTAAACCTCCAAGCTTTTTTGTAAAAAGCCACGCCTCTTGAGACTCAAACTTAAGTTTGAACCTAAAGGGACACAAGACCAAGCTTCCACAATCTCATGCCTGCGAGTAGCTCAAAGGCTAAGCCTCCAAGCTATTTTGTGAAAGGAACAAAAATGGAATTTAGCATCCACAATCTCATGGATGCCCAAACTCAAATTTCCCTCCATGCCCATTTTTAAGACAATTCATGTGAAAAGCAATCTTGAGGCTCAAACTCAAACTCAAACTCAAGTTTGAGCCTCCATGGCCATCTCAGGAAGATTCGTGTGAAAAGAAATGCTTCATGAGGCTCATACTTGAGTCAGAGCCTAGACAGCCATGCCAGGCTTCCACAATGCCAATAGTCTAAGGCTCAGACTCAAGTTTGAGCCTCCAAGCTATTTTGTGAAAAGGCATGTCTCTTGAGGCTCAAACTTGAGACTCAAGTTCAGGCATGCACCAGATTGTGGATGCTGAAGTCATTTCTGTTCCTTTCACAAAATAGCGTGGAGGCTCGAACTTGTTGTTCAGGGCCTGCAATTTTGCCACTAGCTTAAATAACCTTTATGACACTTCCAAAAATGGTTGCCATTTCATACCTAAGAAATGGCAAAATTCAAATTTGTGTGCCATTTTGAAGGCAAATTCTTGTGATGAAAAGAAACGCTTCATGAGACTCATACTTGAGTTTGAGCTTACAGAGCCTGCCAGGCTCTTCCACTATCTCATAAAGCCAATAGTTCAAAGGCTCAAATTTAAGTTTGAACCTCCAAGCTATTTTATGAAAAGGCACGCCTCTTGAGTTTGAGCCTAAAAAAGCTCAAACTAAAATTTGAGCCTCCAAGCTATTTTGTGAAAAGGTATGCCTCTTCAAGCTCAAACTTGAGTTTGAACCTAAAGAGGCTTAAACTCCAAGCTATTTTGTGCAAGGTATAGAAAAGGACTTTAGCATCCACAATCTCATTCATGCTTAAACTTGTAGTTTGGGGCCTAGAAGGCCTCTGCAATCATGCCAATAGCTCAAATAACCTTTAGAGGCTCAAACTTCAATTTGAGCCTCCCTGGCCATTTTTAAGACAATTCATGTGAAAAACAATGCCTCTTCAGGGTCAAACTCATATTTGACCTCCATGGCCATCTAAGGCAAAACCTTGTGAAAAGAAACGCTTCAAAGGCTCATACTTGTGCGACAATCGTCAAGCTTGAGTTTGAGTTTCGAGAGGCGTGGCAAAGCCACTTATATTATGGAGAAAGGCCCCCTAACTATTGTGCCAATAGCTCACAACCTGTACAGGCTCAAACTTAAGTTTGAGTCTCCATGGCCATTTAAGGCGCCTACATATAAAGAGCCATGCCTTGTGAGGCTCAAGTTTGAGCCTCGATAGAAATGGACTTCAGTCATGTAGCATCTTTGATGCTCAAGCTTGAGTTTCAGCCTCAAGAGGCATGGCAAGCTGCTTCTCTTTTGGAGAAAGCCCCCCTAAGCATTGTGCCAATAGCTCAAATAACCTATAGAGCTCAAACTTAAGCTTGAGCCTCCATGGCCATTTCAGGCACATACATATAGTTGTCTTGTGGAGAAAGCCCTCCTAAGTATTGTGTCAATAGCTTAGATAAGTTGTAAAGGGTTTGAGCCTACATGGTAAGAACACATACATATAGCTATTTTGTGAAAGAGCCACATCCCTTGAGGCTCAACCTTGATGCTAGCTTTGCACACTCCATTCGATTCATGATTACCTATGCAACAATAGTCATCTAGCAATCTGGAAATGGAAATCGCCCCACCACCCAAAAGACAAAACCAGCTAAAGACAAAGGACCACGTGCCAACACGTAAATTCGCACACTTCAGCATTAACATTTGGTGATCCTATTGGGGAGTATAAATTAAGCATGCTAGAAAAATTGGGAGCGTGAATGAATCGAGTGTAGTACATGACAGAGCTACCAAAAAAGAGATCCAAAAGGAAACTAAGGTATTTGCAACATCAAGAGTGATTGTTTAGGGGACTAAATGATTGAAGAGCAAGAAAAACATAGCACCAACAATTTTGGGTGACTTTGGCAAGGACAAGGGAGTGGATCTTCACTACCCCCACAAGAGCCAGGGCAAGCAAACGTAGGCATAGATAGAGACAAGGAATGAGAAGACAGAAGGCAAAGAGAAGAAAGAGAAAGGATAGAAGAAGACTCCCAAGGGTGAGGTTTTATTCAACCTTCTAGTGGACCCATGGTAGTGGAGGCCTAGAGATGTCACACTTCTCCACCTCATTAGGACTTACGGGAGGTCACAACAATGCCCCCTCTCATTCCCCCAATCCCTCCTCTCCTCCCCCAGATACCTCTCTGTCCCCCCCTCCCCCTTCGTTCTCCTCTATTGCATTCCCCCTCCACTATAGCATCCTTACCACTTGCCCTTGCTCACCTCATTTCCAGCTCCCCCTCCTCCCCTCCCCCATTGTCGCGGTCCAGCTTCGTCTTTTTGTTGCCCCCCTCTTTAAGTATCAACATCCTAGAATGCCTAAGATCTCTTAGTTCAAGATACTTATTTGTAGCAGAGCACGACCCTCTCTTTGTGCAGGACTCAGTTCCTACGGAGTAGGTGAAAGTAGATGGCCCACTTTCTAGCTTCCTAGTCTGAGGCCTGAGTGAGTTCTAGAGGCATGGTCCCTAGAACTACCTTGATATTCCAGATGATTACCCCCATGCCTTGGAGATGATTGTAGTGATCGTGTAGCCCCAGAAAGGGGATCCATTATTGGCTCCTCCACCCTCCCCTACTAGGCCTTTAACTTCATTGCTACAAGAGAGGAGAAGTGGACCCGGATTTTATCTGATCTCATGATGAGGGAGTCATCGTCGCCACCTTGCTTTCGGGGAGGTCCAAGAGGGGATCAGGAAGAGCAATTTGGATGGGTCGTTGAGTGGGTGAGTTTAGCATCGGGATCCTTAACATGTACGCCCTTTCTTATTAGTAACATAGCTTAGCCTTTTGGAGGCAATTGACAGAGTGCCTTCAGATCTTGACTCTTGGATTATTGGAGGTGACTTCAACAACCTAGAGTTTAAGGAGGACCGGTAGGGGGGAGTTTCTTTCTCGAAGATGCCTATAGTGAAGAGGAGTACATGGGAGCAATTTATTTTCACCATGAATGGTCATGATCCGTGGAGAGAGGCAACATTCATTTGTGAACAAATATGGAGAGAGGAGAGGATAAGAGTGGAGATGAGGAGAGAGGGCACAACTAGAGAGCACACCACAAACGACTAACTATACACTAGTATTAGTTTAAAATGATGAATATGTACAAACCCCTTTAGTGTTAGGGTTAGAGTTTCCAACCCTTGTGCCTTTTATCACTCTTTTGGTTAGTACTATACACGTGATAATAGATGATGTTGAGATGAATCCTCAACACCTCCCTCACAATCAACATCATGAAGTAGGCATTCCCTCAAGATGATGATTATGGGGGATGGAAGAAGGAATAAGCATTACGTTCCATCACACCCCTTTAATGGGAATGTCCTTCCTTTGAGTCAAACCAAGAGCTTGTTGGTGCTTCTCAAAAAGGTCTTTTCCAACTAACACTCTTGAAAAGGTCTTTTCCTTGCTATCACAATGTTGCAATGTGATGTCACCAAGTAACACTCTTTCTCTGATGAAGTGCTCTCTTACATCAATGTGCTTTGTCTTGGAGTGATATACTAGATTCTTGGCTAATGCTTGAGCCAATTGATTATCACATTACATTGCTGTTGGCTTTGACTCATCAAAGTAATATGTTTCTGACAATAGTCTTCTAAGCCATATAGCCTCACATGCACCTGTTGTGAGTGCTCTATATTCTACTTTAGTTGAAGACAAAGAAACATTTGGCTACTTGTTTGACAACCATGATATAGCACCTTGACCAAGGAAAAATGCATATCCTTGTGTGGATCTTCTAGTCTCATGATCTCTTGCATAGTCATTGTCACATTAGCCATGCAACCTTGGATGACTTCCTCTATATTCTATCCCAAATTGTCTTGTACCTCTGATGTACCATATCCGGCCTTGTGATAGTCAGATATATAAGAGATCCGATGAGTTGCTGATAGTACTTGTCATTGACTGTAGGCTTTTCTGGATCTTTAGTAAGTTTCAAACTTTGTTCCATGGGAGTGGCTGCAATCTTGCTTCCACATATTTCTGATGGCTCATAAAGGTACTGTCTGAGTTTCTCCAGAACTCAATACCAAGAGAATAGTGCATAAGTCCAAGATCTTTCATGTCAAATTTGTAGATAAGTCTTGTCTTAGCTTATTAATGAGGCTACCATTACTTCTTGTCACAATCAAATTATCTACGTACAAACTTGCAATTGTAATGTCTTTCCCTTGAACTTTGTAATAGAGAGTATGATCTGCATTGGACTTCATGTATCCCATATTAGAAAAATACTTGTCAATTCTGTTATAACAAGCCATAGAGACTTTTCTTGAGATGGCAAACATGATGCTCTTTCCTTGGTTCAACATGCCCTATTGGTTGCTGCATGTAGACTTCTTCGTTTAAGTAACCATGTAGAAAAGCATTTTTGACATGTAGTTGGTACACATTGAATTTGTTGAGTGTCGCTAAGGATATAAAAAATCATATGGAGTCCATCTTTGCTACTACTAGAGCATAAGTCTCATTATAGTCTTGATCATATTGTTGTGCAAAACCTTTTGCGACTAGTTTGGCTTTGTATCTTTCAATGCTCCATCTAGATTGTACTTTACTTTGTAAACCTATTTGTTTGCAATGGACTTGTTTCCTGGTGGCAGGTCACATAATTCCCTGGTGTTGTTTTAATACAAAGCGTCCATTTCTTCATTCATAGTAGTTTGCCATTTTGGCTTGTCAATTACATCTTTGAAGTACAATGGCTCTTCTATAGCCACGATGGTTGTCATAAGAGCATAAATGGTAGTTTCAATATGAATTGTCTTCCCTTGGGCATATGTCAATTTGGCTGGTGGTCTGCTTTTCCTATTAGATAGTACGAGTTATTGCTCTAGTAGAGGGTTCTCTGGCAATTCTTGATCTTCTTCATGAACCGTTTCTGTAGGTGACTAAGTAATCGGTGTGACCATCTCCTATATATTTTATGTCTTCCATTCTAATTCTTCATTAAAAATTACATCTCTAGAGATACTAACCTTTCCATTGATGGGATCATACAACTTGTATGCTTTGCTTTCTTCACTATAGCTAACCATGATATAGTTATGTGACTTGACATCCAACTTATTGCGAGCGATGATCGTCATGTGTGTGGGCATATGCCATGTAATTAAATATGCAGAGATGCCCAATTTGTGGCTTGTATCCAGTGAATGCTTCATAAGGTATCGATTCGGTCGGAAGCTGATTAAGCAAGTAGTTAACAATGGCAATTGCTTCTACCCAATGCTGATTTGGAAGGTGCTTCTCACTGAGCATTGCTCTAGCACAGTTTGCTGAAGTATCATTCTTCATTTCAGCTATTGCATTCTGTTAAGGAGTATCTACACATGTGAATTGTCTTCAAACACCATTACTGCTGCAAAGTTCATGAATGCTAAAGACATGTATTCACCTCCTTTGTTTGATCTCATGACTTTGACCTTTCTGCCTATTTGGTTCTCTACCATGGCTCTGAACTCTTGAAATTGTTGATGTGTGTATTAAATCAAGAATACCTCTTGCTTGAGAGGTGCTTCTACCAAAATTGGTTCTCTTTTGTTTACCGAAGCAACATGCTTCACAAACTTTTCCAAGAAACTGTAGCTTAGAAATTTCAATTACCATATTTGGACTTCTTAGTTGCATTAAGCCTTTGAAATTGACATGTCCATATCTCTTTGCCAAACTGAAGAGATTCATGATGAAACAAGAGAAGAGCACAAGTGAATCCAAAAGCATGTGTATTCAAATAAAGGGAGAACCTCCCTTATATAGAGTGGAGAGGAGGGTGTCCTAGATCATAGACACCTCCCCTACATCACAGTGGCAATCAGCCCCTACATCATAGGAACTCCCAAATCAAAGGCACCTCCCCATGTGGCGGCCTTTGCATTACATCATCACTTATGTCATGGTCTAGACACCTCATAGCACTAGGTGTGGTTCTACTACACACACACACACACACACACACATGCACGCACACATGTGACTCCCCTAGATGCACACATGCACCTTAGATCTAGCCCTTGATCACATTTATCCCAACATACCCCTCCTCAAGGGTTTGCCTCTTGCTATGTCAAGGATACATCTAGTCACATAGTTTCTCATGCCATCTCATGGTGGTCAAGGATAAATCTATGGCTAGGATCTCATGCTAGCAAGGGTGCCCAAGAGTCAAGGTTTACAAAAATAGGATAGACCAAACACATATCACATGGCCTACATCATATGGTGACCAGAGGTGATTTACAAAAGGCAAAACACATAACATTCTTTTTGGAGTACTACTGTAGGCAAAGAACCTAAAAAATTGACCAAGTGATGATAAATAAAGTTCAAAAGACAAAGTGCTCAAAAAGCATAGTCTTTATCTTCTACCACAAAGTTTGATTCTTCATTTGTTAATGGAGCTCTCTCTTCAACCACATTTGCCATGTTTTTCTTCTTCTCATTGCAAAACTTCTCTGCATGATTGTTCTTGCCATAATAACTGCAATGAAACTGTCGAAACTTGCCCTTAAATAGATAGGCCTTCTCATAAGGTTGAGTTTCTTGTCTCTTGTCTTCATCTAGCAGAGTGGATATCATCTCGTTGAGACTCATATCACTACCAATGCCAAGCACTTTTACAATCTCATCATAAGCAGGGGAAAGAAGTACAGCTTTTGAACCATCATCATCTACCCAAACTCCAAGATCTATCAGTTGCTTGGTGATAGAACAGGGCTCATTGAGATGCTCACCTAGCTTGATGTCTTTGATCATCTTTAGGGCAAAAAACTGCTGCTTGAGCATTACCTTTGAGTTCTTCAATCTTGGACCAAAGATTGTCTTCAAGGCTATCTAATTCTCACTTGCCAATTTTGTCAAATCGAGATGGTAGTTGTATCTGCTTCCCAAAGCTCTTCCAAGGATGCCTAGAGCCTCATCGTTCTTTGCTTCCCATAGTTGCGAGAGTTGAGGGTCATATCATCAAACAGTCCTTGTATAAGTGGTCCCCCCCACACCTAGAGCACAATGGCATGGGTGCATTTGAAGTAGGTGATGGACTAGATCACCATAGAGGAGACGCTTTAAATTTCTCCAAGTTGCCAATCTAAGCCATGCCCAAAATTCTAGACTAGTTCCTACTCAGAAGCAGTCCCTGTTGAGATATCGAGCTCCACTCGCGATGTGCCAGGGTGACCGTTGTGTATTTATGTCACCGACTTGTTAGCTGGAGATGCGGTTGGTACACCGCCCACGAATAATAGCTGGATGACAGCTATCCGTGGCTCAGTTAGTATGCCACCTTAGTTAGTTGAGTTTGGTTTGAGACCCACATATAGGGTTCTTCTATTTCTTTGTACTAGAGTTCTTTTGGCTTTCACAACTAAGAAGAGGAAAACTATTTTCAGCCTCCACCTTTGTGTGTATTCCCCCATTGTGCATGTGAGAAAGCCGCAAGTGAGACTCCTTCCCTCTCTCCCACTATCTTCACATGGTATCAGAGCCTTGTTCGTGGTAAGGAGCTCAAGAAAGCAAGCCAAGTTCGTGGTGTCCTGGTAAGAGGACCAGTGTTGCTTTCCTATTTCGAGTTTGGGAGCAAATCTCTGCAGGTAGCACAGCCAGAAGTGCAAGAGTGCACTGTCTCAGATTGAGATGCCCTTCGCGGTGTGGCGAGAGCGCAGTATATGCTGCGGGAGATGGCGAAGCCCTTAGTCACTTTATTTTTCTGATTTGAGGCCGTTTCGGGGCCCGTTTTGGAGGCGAAAGTTCTCCGCAGGCACTCAGAAAAAGGCCCTGTTTTTGCTGTGCGACCACTGTTCTGTGGGTCGGTGAAAAGTTGCCGCAAAAATTGCATCGTATGCCTATGTGCAGAGATATTGGGAGTTGCAGATTCATGCTTGTTGCCTGTTGATGCAAAATCGTCACTAGGAAGTGACTGTGTGGTGAAATACCACTTTCGTCAGTTTTGCAGATCTGCCCGTGTGAGGCAAAAAAAAT
Source organism: Dipteris shenzhenensis (assembly GCF_047967505.1). Lineage (NCBI taxonomy): Eukaryota > Viridiplantae > Streptophyta > Polypodiopsida > Gleicheniales > Dipteridaceae > Dipteris > Dipteris shenzhenensis. Next base: position 15,135,671 of record NC_141608.1, on the reverse strand, counting down.
GTGTTCTTTGCAAAGACAGAATATTTTGCAGTGTTCTGTAATGGCATCTGATTCTCTTTCACAGATTGTCACTGAAAAGCTTGACAAGAACAACTTCCAGGCATGGAAGTTCAGAATGATGAATTTCTTAATGGGAAAAGGCTATTGGGAGTTCATTACAGGAAATGAAGAAGAACCTGTTCTTCCTAATGTTCCTAGTCAACAAGAAATGCAAGCATTTAAAGGATGGCATGAGAGAGCCAGGAAAGTTATGTACTGGCTGTCTATCAGTATTTCGGACTCCATGATTGTGCATATTCAGGATGCAAGTACGCCAAAGCAGGAAAATGCAACTCAAACAGGAGTTGCACAATGTGCAGAGAGAAAACATGAGCATCAATGACTACCACATGAAGGTGAAGAAAATTGCGGATGCACTTGCTTCCATTGGGTCGCCAGTGGATGATGACGATTTGGTTTCTGTGACCTTGAATGGTCTAGGAAAGGATTATGCACACTTCCGGACATCCATTGCCGTCCGTGAAAAATTTCCTGATTTTGAGGAGTTGATTGCTCTTCTAATTTCTGAAGAGCAGAGAAATGGGGGTGCATCTTCTTCAGCAGGAACTTCAAAAGAAACTGCCTTCTACTCAAATGCTGGCAGAGGTAGAGGCAGAGGTAGAGGAGGCCGATCTGCAGGCCATGGTAGAAATCAGAATATGCAGCAAGATCTACAACGGGATCTCCAGCTACACCAATAGTTTTCGGACCTGTAGTAGATCTTGCCATTGCCCGAGCATAGGCTGGGATAAGAAAGATAAGTATGCATATCTTTTGATCAAGCAGAATGTGCAAGATGTCATGCTAGGACAACTCAACACCGTCAAGATGTCAAAACAAGCATGGGATATGTTTGCAGCTCTTTAGAGGTCCAAGAACACTTCTAGGATTCTCACACTAAGAAACCAAATCAACCAAAGTTTATGCAACAACAACGAAATCGGTCATGCTTATGTACTCAAGATCAAAGACTACAACAATCAACTCGCAGCAGCGGGACAGCATTTGCAGCTTCAGATAGAAGCAGAGGCAAAGGCAGAGGTAGATCATTCCAGAGAAGTGGTCATCATCAGTAAAGTCAGATTCAGCATCAGCATCATCCTCAACAACATGAGAATCAGCAAAGAGGAAATCATTCCAACCGAGGAAGATTCCAAGGACAAGGGAATGCATCCACCAATGTGCCAAACATCTAGTGCAACTCTGTCATAAGTTTGGACACTATGAAAGAGATTGCCGCAAGAAGCAATACGACCAAGACGGTCAATCCAGTAGCAATTGAGGGAATTTTCATGGAAGAGCACCCCGAAGGCTAAGCTAAAGGGGGTGTAGTTGGTCGCCACTTTATGTGGCGTGCACTATAACCACAGTACTACAATGAGCTTATGCTCCTAGTTTGTGTGACTGCCTTCAATTTTGCAGGTGATTATTGTGCAATAGGTTTTATTGGAGCTTTTTGCTAAGTTATTTGCTCGTGGGTAGTAAGGCATGGATTTTTTATGGATTATTAGAAACTCGCTGGTCAGGATTGCTATAATCTCATTGAGGAAATGGGTTCCTTGTTCATTGATGAGCTCCAAGGGACATTTGAACCTTGTGATTACATGTTCATACAAGAACTTGGATGTGGACCTTGAATTAGCCTTTTTTGTGGCCTTGCCCTCCACCCATTTGGTAAAATATTCGATGGCTAGGATGATGTATTTGGCTTTCATTCCCCTAGCTATTGCTGGGCTTATCAGGCCAATGAAATTTATACCCCATTTTTTGAATGGTTGGTCCATTAAGATACCAGTGATGACAACGTTTGATAGTGGCTATCGGCTATGCCTGAAAGTGCCTCTTCTAGCACATCTATGTATACTCATCCTCCCTCACGCACCTATGCATAATGCTATCCTTCCCCATGCACTAAAGTTGACTTGTGATCAGTTGGTAGGGTGCGGCATCCTTGATGAGCTTACTAGCCCTTTCCTTGTTGAGGGGCCTATCAGTTGGGAATCCATTCACAAGGAAGTGGCCTACGTCCACTGCCCATTCTAGAATTAAAACAATTAAGAATAGTGGGGCATCTGAGAGGTCATCTTTGACTCCAATTGGAAGTTCCCTGTTAGGTATAATGGAGAGATTGTTTGCCAAGACATGGGTCTTCATCTTACGAACCATGATGGTAAAGTCAAATTTGAGAAGAACTAGCATCTGTCGAGTTATGAGCCCAATTATACATGGCTTGTTGACCAAATATAGTATGCATGGTGATCTACAAAGAGCACAAACTTATTTGCCAAAAAGTAGTGTCTAAATTGTTTAACCATTGAGCAAGAAGGCCTTCACCTTAAGAACCACTATGGTTAAGTAAAATTCAAGAAGAACTAGCATCCGTCTAGTTATGTGCCCAATTATACATGGCTTGTTGACCAAATACAGTAGTGCATGGTGATCTACAAAGAACACAAACTTGTTTGCCAAAAAGTAGTCTCTAAACTGTTTAACCACGTACACAATGGCAAGGTCTTCTTGCTTAGTGGTGGTATAATTGATTTTGGCATCATGTAGTTGCTTGCTAGCAAAGTACTTGGGATAGTCAGAATTGTGTTCCCTTAGTTGTGCCAACACACACCCTATGACATAATTAGAGGCATCGATGTGGACATGGAATATCAAATCTTAGTAGTGTCTAAACTGTTTAACCAAGAAAATGCATGAAGGTGTAGAAAGAAAAACAAAAAATTCAAGGAATGGATAGCATCATTGAACATGAGTTACTTTAATTATATCTAAGAGCTACTATTGCAGATAACATAGTCAAATTAAATCCTACAAAATAATGTAAGGATGCATACACAAATGAATTGAACAAGAAATTGATGTAAGGATGTATACACAAAATAATGTAAGGATGTATACACAAATAAATTGAACAAGAAAATGAGTTTCCTATGGCAACAAACCTTCATGTAGAATTCATCATGGATTAATATAGTATCACCACATATTGCACTGGCTATATGCACAATTGACCATGGATCCATGTTTGCTACCACCATATATTGCACTGCATAATAGCTAATATGGAAAATACTATTACACAACCCCTAAAAGAAAAAATGAAAGCATGCATAGAATTAGATATACGTACACAAGAAAGAATGAGAAAGAAATCCACACTTTCATAGTTAACAAATGACTACATAATTGGCATTATTTACTGCACTTTCATTGGTAGTCACAAGCAAATTCCAATTCATTGACAACAACATGAAGGAAAATAGAGATAACAACTTTTAAGGGAAAGACCGTCTGTTTAGAAAAAATCCATAGAGATTATCTTTTGTGAAACAATCATCAATAAGTATACTTTAAGAGGAAACATGGATAGTGTCTGTTTGGCAACCTTCACTGTAGAGGTTGATTGGGTCTCAGAGTGAAAAGTTTAAGATGACAAGGGTTGTTAAATATTCACAATCCAAGTCTCTATCACCTATCTCTTGTATTTTTCCTTTTGCAAATGACAAAAATGAACAATTATAAATTAATGAATCTTGGGGAAAGCATACTATGTGAACATAAAAACTATTTAATCGGATGCATGTGCTACTATTACAATTCCAAAGTGGTTTTAGACCTACAGGAAAACCTCTAAAGAGCTAGAATGAACAACTTTGAATATGAGAACACATCAAACCATACAAATGAGAGAAAAGTGCTCTGGATTGACCTTTTCACAAATGATCAAAGTGAACAATTATGCATCAATGAATCTTGGAAAAAAGCATACTAGGTGAACATAAAACTATTTAATTGGATGCCTTACATACAATTACAATTAAAATAATGTGTTAGGCCTATGTAAAATGCTTTAAAGGGCTAAACATGAACAAATATGAGAACACTTCAACCCATACGAAATGAGAGAGATGTATGACTACGTTATGAGAGTAGCCCTTGTAATTGTATGGATTCATATCCATTACATTATAAGGAGGTGTTAGGCCTAGAACACCTTCGCATATGAAGTGGGTAACATTGCACACAAACAAGAAACAAATGTAATATTCCCTGTTTTTGGTTAAAAATCGAGAGTTTTCTATTAACTTTTCAAAGAAATACCGCATGGTATTACTATGAAAAATAATAATGAATAAAAAGAGGTGCAAATTTTACACAAATAATTATTCTAAAATTTAAAAATTGCATAATTTTGATCATTCTTCAATGCATAAAAACTTACACATGTGACTTTTCTTATTATCACAACAGGTGAATCTTTTCTTCAAATATTATGTAGTTTTTTTATTTTAACAAACCACAAACATTAATATAATTAATTGGTATTCTTTCAATATATATTAAGTTCTTCTTAAGTTAAAATAGGAGAATTCCTATTGTAAAAGTGTAACTACTTTAACATTCATGAGGTTAGGACTATCAAAGAACTCAAAATTCATACATCTCAAGACAACTTTCAATCCAATAAATTATTCAACAAAGTATATCGGATATACATAGTAGTTTAATATAGTAAAACCATTATGTAAAAACTAAATGCAATGGTATCTCACATTTTTAAGTATAAATGTCAATTCCTTTTAACAAAAAGTTAAATAGTCTTAAAATGTAGCATAATTATATCTTTCATAAAATCAGCATATCTCATGCTCACTTGCTATTGCTTCATTTGTGATGGATGACTATGGATGGACATTGGTGATGTGTTGTGTGAAGCTCCATCTGAACCCAATCTAGAGGAATGAAATGGCATTTGATGACCGGTTTTAAATTGTCATTGATATACACAACTTGCCATTCCATTGTCCACCTCATTCCCAAGGATCAAATTTTTATGGAAATTTGTTAGTGTTTTGATCCCTAGGATCGATTTCATCGCGCTTGCACAAGCAGCAAGACAACCATAAGGAATGGGCACAAAGGTCAAGTCAAGAAGGCAAAGACAAACACAGGAAAAAAGCTAGCTACAGGGACAACTTTCCTGGATCACAAAGAACTATGTTAATAGTTCTGTCTAGTTTTTATAATGGATTTTAAAATGATGATTCAATTTAAATTTAAAAAATGAAAAAATGTAAATATTAATTCAATCCTTGAAATTTTTAAATGGAAGAGTCATTTATGATCAAAGTATTGTTAAGAGTTGTGGTGCCATGAGCACATAATTAGAGGCTAAGGTATGGTATAGGAAAGAATTAAAGTAGCCACCCTAGGATGTGGACTACATGATGTGGAGATGTGGATTGAGGATATCCACAAGGAGAGATGTGGATGAGAGGATCCCACATGGTTTGACTATTCTAAAGGCTCTCTCTATATAAGAAGCCTATCATGTATTGTTGAGCACACATTTGTAATTGATTGAGTATTTCATACTCTCTCTCTCTCTCTCTCTCTCTCTCTCTCTCTCTCTCTCCCCATGGTTTTTCGTACTTGGTTTGATCCCCCGTGATCTTTATGCTCATTGAGTGGTAGATTAGGCTAGTACGATCCTCACTTTACATGGTATCAGAGCTCCAGGTGCTCCCACTCCCTTCATGAGTGTCAAGCCCTCCTTTCGTGAGGCACCTTCATCACATCATCCACTCTCATCATAGAGCTCTTCTCCATCTTCGATGTGGTTCTAAAAGCTTGTGATTCCGATATATGGATAAAAAAGGTTATGTTGCTTCTAGTCTTTCTCCCTTTTTTAGTTTTTTCTATTGAGTGCTCACTAAGAGTTTGAGATTGCCAGTTTTCCATCAATAGGAAGCAACTGTGTGAGAGCTATCAATAGGAAGCAAATGTGTGAGAGCTATGCTGTAGAGGTCGATGAGGGCTTGCTTGTGAGGCTTTGCTACATCCCATGCAACTCTATCTACAACGAGCTACACAGAGACCTACAACGACTCTTGGCAGCTCTACAAGCTCTCTCTCCTAGATCTAAGCACATGCAGCAGCCCCGAACCTTCAACAGCCTTCTATGACCCTCAAGGCAAGGCGGCCTCTATGCAACGACCTCTGAGCTCCCTCGCCATTCGCTCCTATGATGACACGGGCTAGCCAACCGAGCTTCTACGCCTACAACACCTCAAAGCCTTAGCCCAAAGCTTCCTTGATGCTCCAGCAACACTTCTGTGTATCCAGCAACCACCAATAGCCTCGTTGTCCAGTAGTTTCTGTGCTCCCTCGACACCTCGGCCTGAAGCTGTCCACAGAAGCTGCTGCTGCCGGCTCTCCCATAGTTGAGCTCCTCCAAACAGTAGTGCAGCGTGCTCAATGGGACCTGGATGCCGCCTCTGACTCCATCGAGCCGTAGAGTTGACTGTGTCGCGTGAAGGCGGGAGCATGTTTTCAGGCCTCTGCCCCCTGCCTCAGAATCCATATGATGCCCCGAGCACACCCAGCCTTGAAGATTTTCCTGTATTCGCTCTTTTGAGGAGATTCAAAGTACAGGGAAGCCCAATTTTCGAGACTCACTCTCCCAGCATCCTCCTCACCGTGTGCCATCATCCTCCTCATGGCGTCGCCATTTGCAAGAAGCTCAAAGCTTGCATTTCCTTTTGTTCTAAGGTCCTAACCCTAGGACACGTGGCAACCTAAGGTAGAGACACGTGGCAGATAAGCCACTTACCTCTAGCACTTTTGCACCACCAGTTTGTACAGGCAATTACCGATCAACTTTCTCAGCTCACTAGTGCAAAGGGGAGGCAAAGGGTGCGGACAGGGAGTACCCGATAGTGTACAACCAATCAAGGTGTGCGAACAAAATGCCTCTGATTCTAGACCCGCGCCTCGAGGCCGCAATGGGGTGCGCTCCAACCTCCAGGTGTGCACTAGACACATGAACTACCACAAGCTCTTGGACTTGCAACACACGTACTCAAGTGTATACATGCACACAAAAACACACACATGCAACGTACTCGTTGAAGGCGGGTGATGCAAATATTTCTATGTATTTTCCTCCACGTCACAATTGCTAGGGAGTAACATATATAACAGTCCAGCCGGCGTGTGTGTATGCTCGATCACACTCTATTGGCCATGGTAGCTCTTTCTTTGGCCGAGAAGCGGTTCCTCGAGGGTGGTATAGCCCAAAATTTGCGCAACGATGGGCGTGGCCGCCACCATTTTCGAGAATTTTCAATCGACCTCGGAATTATCGCTCAGGTTTGACTGTATTTGATTGCAGCTTTGTCTAGTTTGACAATGATGGTCCTTCTGTTATTGTTTTGACCAACATCTTGGTGGGTCTTTAGGCTAGCACTGCTATGAACAATATCAGCCGTATCTTTTACAAAAAAGTGTTCTTAGCCACCTCTGCTTCCACGAACACACAATATTAGCTCATGGTTTCCGTTTGTATGCTGTCTGTATAATTGATAGGAACTATGCATACTGGCCTGTGAAATGGGCTATTCATGTTGAAATCGTTTCTCATTCATACACTTAAGTCGGATGTTAGTTATTTACCTCTTTATTTCCATTTTATAGGTCAATGTATTTGCGTACATGTTACGTAAGTGTTGAGCCAGTGTGCTTGTTTGTTTGTTCAGTGTTTATTTTTATCCTCCTCAAGACCTGTATTTTAATCAGTTCAAGCATAAAAGGTGCATTAAAGTTAAACATCAAAGAAGTTTTTATTCATGTTGTATATGGTGGCAGGCCAATGGATCGGCAAGAGTGAGGCTGGGTGCTACAGATGTGATCGCGAGTGTGAAGGTATTTAGCGTAGAGCATTTGAAGGATGATCACTTTGTCTTTGATGCCTATGCTCGCAGATAGCATGGTTTTTCACCTGTTAGACTGTCATGTTTTGGTCTTGGTCATTTATCTGCTGATGGAAATGCTTTGTTTTTAACCCATTGATGAATGGCACCTTGTGTTGATAGATATTGCAAACCCCCTGCTCCTTTGCAGGGGGGATTGAAGGCAAAGTGGTAAGGTTGATTGAGATAATGCAATTCTATCCTAGTGTGCCAAATCTGCCGCATCCTCTTCCTTCTCATGAGTCTTCTCCAATGTGATCTCATAGTCGTAGATTCTTTCTCTATCTTCGCACTAGCTCTCTCTTTTCTTGTTGTTTGCAAGTTTTCTCTTTTGGGTCAGCTGTGCGTCTTGCTTTAGTAATCCATGCTTGGGCATCTGGCCTTACTCTACAGGAGTATGTACAGCAGCATTGTACCTTTCAGCATATGTAATAAAGCAGAAGTTTAGGAAGGCTGTCCTCCCTGTGCACGGTGGTGTGAGTTCTTTATCTTTTCAGTTTATGATCTATTCTGCAAAGATATATGTGCAAGTGTGTGATGTGTAAGCATAGGTCACAGTGCTTCTTAATTGGTACCAAAGCTAAGTTTGTGGCAACATACCACAGTTTTTTTTGGCTGGAATTGTGTGTTGGTGAAGCAAGGAGCTGGATTTAGTTGGAACAAAGGGAAGGCCCCATCAAGCTTCTTGATCTAATCAAGCTACACGACCTCTCCACAATAGCTATCCTCTTGCTTCTCTTCCTCTTTCACCAATTTTGGCAGAGACTGTCTTGGACAGCAACATTCAATCCACAGACAGTTAGGGTTTACTCAATTCAGCAGTGTTTTTTCCAGTGAATGACAGAGATTCGCAGCAGTCTTGATAAATTTTCTTGGAGGCCCGTGTGAGAAGAGACTTGAATTACTTGCCAAAAGGTGCTTCATATGGTGTCCACACAAATGTTAAAAGGAACCATTCAAAATGGCTTGGACCAAGGAAAGGTAGCCATGAGAGGGTCTTACGTTTATATATAGGCAGTGTCTGCTCTCTTACAAATGGCTATGAGTCTCAACCATACAAGTACATATTGCAAGCCATAAAGTCAGAAAATCCTAATCTTTTTGCATCAAAATAATAGTATGGTTTATGTGGCTTTTCCTTTACTAGTTTTGTCACCTTCCTATTGACATATCTAGGTACTTGTTTCTTCTTCTTTGCTTTCACATATGAAGCATTGGAAGAGGACAAGAGCTAGGCATTCTGAAAAAGCATTACTAACTGAAAGTGTTTCTGATAGAAATCAACCTCAACACTCACATGAACTGAGTTCTAACATCAAATGTCAAAGAAATACCAAAATGACTTGCAGAATACTAGATCATCTTGGAGGGCAGAATTCCTTTTTTTTTTCCAAAGAAAGGAACCTTCTATTAATGCTTGAAAGATTTCATACAAGACAGCAGCCCGAAGGTGCTGAGTATGGAAAAAATCGGAAAAGGCTGAAAGAAAGAACCGGCCAGTTCCAGAGAAACCCAGCTCACTGCCTAGGGGATGTTTGGTACTGGGGCTAACAGCCAAGGGGGGGGACTATACAACCAACGAATCCCTCGCGGGGTGAAGATGTAGAAAACTCCTGCAGGCCAAGCCTTGCAGAATCGAGCATGTCTCTCGATAGTCGCCCTGGAGCCTGGAGTCCCACGCTCCCAGGTGGATCGTAGTGTGTATATGATGTCCTGCTAGATGGCGACTAGGGTAGCCGAGGGTGGAACCGGGTGCTCACCCATCGTGGGACTACAACGAGACACCCAAATGTTCCACGCTGTGATGCTGGCTCCCACCTCCCAAACGTTGTTCTTTGAAACACAGTGAAGGACTAGTGCAATGCTGAACAGACAACTTTTGCTTCTGACATAATGCTGGAACAGTGAAGAAGATTGAGGGGCGGTGTATATACTCTCATGATGTTTCCAGTTTTTGGTCTCATAGGCTTTTTTGTTCTTTCACATAGACTAGTTCTTTCTCATACACAATTGTACCTTTAAAGATGGTGTGGTCAGCTGAGCTCAGCTCCAAAAGCATTGCTTTACAGTTTTGTTTGAAGCATGCATTTCATTTTCTTCCCTGTGCTTGTTTAAGGATGTGTAATTTTACATCGTTGCTGAGACCACAATACTTCTAGGTTTTTCATGCCCATGGATCTTTTCAGTTATGTACCTTGACTTCTCTTTTGGCAGGCAGAGCTTGGAAGGCCGCATTCCAGTAAACCAAATCAAGGGAAAATGGAAATTTTTATTGAGTGTTCTCCTACAGCAGCTCCTGAATTTGAGGTGGCATTTTATCAGAAGGCTGCTAATCATTCCTGAAGTTGACTACACGTTCATGTATGGATAGATTTTATAAAGTTGTGTTGTCTAAAAATTACACACACTTGTGACAGGGAAGGGGAGGAGACGAACTCGGCTTAGAGCTTTCAAGAGCTTTGCAGAGAAGTTTCGGTGGTGGTCAAAGTGGAGCAGGTGATTGCCTTTCCTAGCTATGCTAGATAAGTGGTTTTTTTTGTATCTCTGCATTAATAGAACCCATTCTATTGATACAGGTGGAATATGCAGGTACTGTTAATGTTGGGAGATGCAAGGAACATGATTAATAGTAATGATAAAGTGCCAAACTTGAACCTTTTGTTCCTTTGTGTTTGTTTACAGGAGCAGCGATTGATCTTTCGGCATTGGGCATCTTTGATGGAAAACTCTGCTGGGATCTCTACATTGATGGGCTTGTCCTGAGCTCTGATGGAAACCTTTTGGATGCTTTGGCTATTGCAATAAAGGTAAGGATTTCTTTCGTTAAGTAACTTCAGCCACACAAATGGACTGTGATTCATAGTTTACAGAGAATCATGGCAACGAGCACACAGTAATATAGATTTCAGACATTATATAAGATAAAGTTTGCAAGCTGAAACAAACCCTAGTGTATTTAAGTCAATGACTCCTTTTTACATGGCTGGACGTGCCTTTGAGCCAGTGAGCATGAGGTTCCATCTCCATTGCCATTCATACCTGGCCCATTCTTTATGGGAACTCTTGTGCTTAGGCTTACCTGTCTTGAAGGAAGCAAACAATGCCCTGTATCTCCTTCAATAGTGCCACCCCCACACTGCATCGTAGTGTTAACCTGCCTATTGATTGCCTTGCATATCATTGCCTTGGTGCTTTTCTTTAACTCTCCCATATCTCCTTCAATAGTGCCACCCCGAGGCTGCACCTTAGTGTTACCTACACATTGATTGCCTTGCACATCATTGCCCCAGTTCTTTTCTTTAACTTGCCCCCGCCCCCCTCGGCCACTGCCCTGCCCGCCCCCAAGTTCCTTCCCCATGCCCCCGTGTGATGAACCCTTAGAACCTCTTAAGTTCACAGCTGCATTTATATTTGCCTTTTGTTTTTGTGCTGAAGTTTTTTCTCTCTTAGAGAAGAGATCGCCATATCCCATCTAAAATCTCACTCTTTGGAAGGCCTCTGTTCACAATCTCTATGGCACCCCCAGGCAACTCATGCCAGTGTTAGTGACAAGGATTGCTTGCTACAGCCAACCCTTACACAGTGGAATAAAAGCCTTGAGATCTCACAACAAAACTTGAATGCCAACTCACTTCCGTTAGAGAGAACATGGCATATATGGAGAGAATACACAGATATTCAGCCTAACAAATCTCATAAATAGAGGTAATGTCTGTCACGGGCATCCACAGCTCGTGGCATGCTTCCTACGGGCGCTGCGGTGCCATCAAATACTGCCAGGAAGGCTCATAAGACAATGCATGAGCCAGGTATTTAGTTCCAGCAGATCAGGATCCATGAGCCAGATATACGGATGTTGTTATTTCCCCTCCTCAGTATCCCAGGTGGCTCTCTCCATACACTAGTTCGAGTTTCAATAGGCGGGATGTCACGCGCATCCACAGCCCATGGCATGCTTCCTACAAGCTTCAGTGCCATCAAATACTGCCAGGATGCCTCAGAAGACAATGCAGGTCAAAAAACACAGGTGTGACCTTTTGGTCAAAAAGTCAATGTGTTGACTTTTTGATTAACCTGGTCAACAGCCGCTGTTGACCAGCCGACCATGTCAGTCAATCTTCCCTGAAATCCTATATAAAGCCAGCCCATTAGCCTCATTCTTCATCTCCTCAAGCAATGCTAGCACTTAGTCTAGCAACAACATTTGAGTCCAGATCAGGCCAGAGAGACTGCAGCAGACCAGCAGCTCCTCGAGCCTTTAGTCAGTCTACAATAGTTCTCCTAGTTATCTCTTTTGTAATGAGAGATTCCCCTCCAAGCAGTTCTTGTCCATTCTACAATTGTATTCAGCCCTCTGGGCCAGACATTGTTTATTCATTTCCCGCTATATTCTCTAACTCTGATTCTCGCGCTCACTCCAGAGCATAACTGCATCATTATTCAGTTCAGTTAGTATTGAGCTGGAGAGAGTGTGAGTCAGTCTATCTCCCTGTTACAATGTCCAAGCGGAGGAGGACCCTTCAAGATCATGAGCGGGCTTGAGGAGAGACCTCGCCTCCATCGAGAGGCTCAGCGAGTAGGACCCAATTTCTTAGTGGCTTAGTGATAGATCCGAGAGTGCTTGTCTCGAGCTTCAGGACACGGAGATGCGGCGGGCTGAGTTCTCCTACCATTCCTCTTGGACCCGATGGGTGCAGCAAGGGGACAGGATGATGAAGTAGTTCTTTCAAACCATTGGGTCCCGATCGACAAGCACACAACTACAGTGTCTCCGGGACTCGCAGGGCATCATGCACACTGACTGTCACGGGGGCGTGAAATTCTAAGTACTTTAATGTACTACAAGACTGTGACAACTTTGGTTTTAAAAGTCCAAGCGTGGGCTTAATAATGTGTAATTAAACGCGGCATGGTGCCTAGCACATAAGCGTAATCAATCCCTAGGCCCAAAGGCATTCCAAGGAATTAAAAGAGCGGTTGTTGGGAAATGATGACGTGGCATTTTTAATGGGCCCCCTAGAGGGCCATGTATCTTCAGTGGCCCCCCCTAGAGTTCAAGGTGGCTCTAGTGCCTTCTACATGCTCCTTTGCATTCTTGGACCTTCCTGGGCTTTCTAAACTTCACATGTGTGGTTTTCTCTCTCATCTTCTTCCTTTGTTGAGATTTTGGACTGGTTTTTCAGCCTCCTTCAGCTGAATTTCGTTTTTCTTCATAACTCCTCACCCGTTTGGATTCCTCGACTTCCATTTGGCCCGATGGCTTCCCCTCTGCCTCCCCTTCGCAGTGATATGCTTTTCCCTCTATGCGTTTGGTAGAATCAGGCAGAGCTGAGCACTTCTTTTGCTGGTCGAATTTGCAAAAGTGGCTTTTTCAGGGCCTTTTTGCTTCTAGAGCCTCCTGGGCCTCTCCTTTTGCAAAGCTACAGCTTTCTGTTGAATTTCGAGTGGTCCCATGCGTTGGTTGACTGTTTTTTCTCAGTTTTGGGGGACTTTCCAACCATGAAACTTCTCCAAAACCTTCTCAATGCATTCCTCTCTGAAGCACGCTTCTTTTGAGCCCAAGAACTCCCACTTCTTCGCGACAAAAGTGCTTCTTTTCGCATTTTTCAGTGGAATTCTTGCTGGTCGGCTCTTGTAAATGCTCTTTCTTCATGCCTTTGCACTCCTCTTTGGATGAGAATGCAATTGGGCATTGGCTACTATGTCCTCTTGGCGATTGAGGACTTGGTTCGAGTTTTCAGGGCTTGGTGAGTTGTGATTTTGCTGCTGCAATTTCTTTTTGCCATAAGCTATTGGTTGGCCTCGTGTGCCGCCTCTTTCTTGGTTCACAGGTGCCTAGGCAGTGCTACATGAGTCATTCTTTGGTTGGGTACTTTGCTGATTTTATTTTGGAGCTTTGAAAAGCTTTGTGAATGCCATCTAGAAACCACTCATGCAGCTGGGGTGCAGTGTGATTGCATCTGGACAGCCAATGGAATTGCACTCGGAAAAGAGAATGCCTTTGGATTGAGCCTATGGGTTAAGTGCACTTATGTGATGGTGTTCTATGCTCGAAAGCCTTGCGAAGGCTCAGTGAATTGGGGCTGCGTGCTCAGTTGCAGGGAAGTAGCAAACAAGCCCACTTTGTGCCAGTAAGAAAGAAAATTACAGCAGATCAAATGGCCAAATTGTTTCTGCAGCATGTCTTCAAGTAAATGCGTAACAACGCATCAACAACTTTATTTTCCTTACCTTTTCGGTACTGAATCATCATGTTAAACTCCTGCATGAGTTCTGCCCACCTAGGTTGGCGGTCTCTCAAGTCGGGTTGTTTACAACAATGGTTTCAGAGTATCATGATCAACATCAACATAGAACTCTGAACCATACAAATAATGTCTCCATGTTTTCAAAGCATGGACGACGATATACAACTCTAATTCATGAGTTGGCCAATTCCGTTGAGAGGGAGAAAGCTTCTTGCTTTCAAAGGCTAGTGGCCTTCCCTCTTGGAAGAGAACTTCTCCTACCGCAATGCCACTTGTATCGGTTTCTATGAAAACGGTTTTTGGGGATCAACTATTTTTAACACCGGTCCTGAGACCATAGCTTGTTTTATGTCATTAAAACTTTCTTGTTGATTTTGTCCCCATATAAAAGGTACTTTATCTAAGGTAGATCAGTCAATGGCGATACTATCTCGGAATCTCCTTTGATATGCCTTCGATAAAATTGGACAAATCCCAAGAATGGTCGCATAGCAGTCAAACTCCGAGAGATAGGACAAGTCAGTATCGCAGCCACTTTCTTTGGATCCATTTTCACCCCCTTAGGAATGAATCCTAGATATTCAAGTCTTACCATGCACAGCACAGTTTTCTTTTTATTTACATACAGATTGGCTTTCCTCAAAGTATCGAACACGTTTCTTAAGTGTTTGCGATGCTCAACAATACTTTTGCTGAAAACAAGGATATCATCAATAAAATATACTAGAAACTTCTCGATATACGGGCGTAGTAAATCTTTCATAAGCATGACGAATGTAGCTGGAGCATTGGTAGGTCCAAACGGCATTACCAAAAACTCATAATATCCAAACCTGCTTATAAAAGCGGTTTTATGCACATCCTTGGCTCTAATGCAGATCTGATGGTAGCCACACTTAAGATCTATCTTGCTGAAAATTTTGGCTGCATGTAGCAAGTCATCGACCCTAACCATCGGATAGCTATGCTTAACATTGATATTATCTAGTGCTCTGTAATCTATACAGAGGTGGAACGTATCGTCTTTCTTTTTCTTCAATGTCACTGGCGAAGCAAAAGGTGAGAAATTGGGCTGAATCTGCCCCAACTATAGGAATATTGAGGTATTCCTCTAGTTGTCTTCGCACCTCAGCTTCTTCAATAAAACTTAATCTATAGGCAGGCCTTATTTACAGGTTCTGTCTACGGAATAAGTTCAATCTTATGTTGAACATTCTGCTTTGAAGGTAACCCATAAGGCAACTCATCCCTAAAACAGTCAGAGAACTCCTCTGCTATCGGATCAGCCAACTTGGCCATCTCCCCATCTTGGGTAACATCAGTGCTAGCTGATGGACCATCAATCGGCTCTACCGATGCTGTATAAAGAAACAAAAACTCTTCTTGAGCTTTTTGAACTTCCAATATTGAAACTAAAGGTTTGTGAGAAAAATCCTTTTCACCTCGTAAGACATACTGCACATCATTAATCTTAAACCGATAAATTTGCTTTTTCCAATCAATGGTTGGATTCTTCTTGGAATGCCAAGCCTTACCTAAGGCTATATCTGCGTGAGCAAGCCTAGTCATTTCAAAATCCAGCTCCTTCGCATACTCTTGAATTCAAAGTTCCAACTGGGTAACTCTTTGGTCCCATACTTCAAACTTCCATCTGCCATCCTGACTGTATATGCATAGTGTGACGCCAAAAATTGATAATTTTAACTTGGCATTGATATTGTTTTTCTCTATGTTTGATAAGAGTTTGAGTATCAAGTGATAGCCTAGCGGCTCTCACTTATTTCTATTTTCTATGATATTGTATGGGATGGAGAGGATGAGTGGAATGGCTCATTGTAAATACCATAGGTATGAATTATAAATACCTTGGTATGGGGTGAGAGTTATTTGTGTATGAGATATTATGGAGTTTTTTAGAAAATAGGAAGAGTGAGTCATATAAAGAGGTGGGCTCATGTCCATGTGTTCCAATAATATAAGAGAGGCCACATGCCAAGCGTGTGGAAGGCATGTGGAGGAGTATGAAGTCAAGAGGAATCCTTCTAGAACTCCTATGTGGAATAAGGAGGATGTGGACATGTGGAAAAGAGAGGGTCCCTATGGGCTCCATGTGAGGAGACTCTTGACTTTCTCAATATTTTAAGAGTCTTGAGCATCTTTTGATGGGACACATGGCAAGAGTAGCCAAAAAGGACATGGATGGTGACATACGTGCTTATGTGATTGATGGGGAAAGGAATCTACAGGGAGCAATTGTAAATGGGTGAAGGAGGGTAACAAAATCTCTATAAAAGGAGCCCTCCTCTCCCTTGTTCATCAATCTCTTCCACCATTAGGCCTCATGTTGTTGTAGCTCTAGTCTCCCCAAGCCTCTTCCATGAGCCTTCTCTCCCTCTTGTAGATATTCTCTTATGTAGACTCTTGAGTCCATCTCTCTCTAGTTTATTCTCTCTCTATGAGTAGTCTTGGAGCTTCCGCTCCCTCTTGTATGTATGAAACCTCTTCTTCTCCCTTGTGTTTGTAGTGTTGGAGTGGATTCTCACTCTATTTGTAATGAAGGTCACTTCAGGTTCTCTCTCTCTTGAGTGTCCCTTCCCTTTTCTTTCTTTCAAAGCCTTAAAAGTTCTTTCTATTCGGCTGCTCACTGTGCACACATGGTCCATCTGTTTCCCGAGCCACCATGCAAACTTTTTCCCCTCTTCTAGGCGAAATCTATGAGGGGTGAATCGTTGATGAAGGTGGAGTCTTGAGGGAGCATCCTGCTCAGGCGAAATTAGCCTGGGTGGAGGGTAGTTTTCATGACAGTTTGACCCCCTGTCAGTGTTTTGCTCATAACTTTCTGCTCGGTAGTCCGATTGTAATGAAATTTATATCAGCGCGAAGCTCTCTTCAAGGCGCATGTTTCTATGTGATCAGATCTTGAATCAAATACAGCATGGTAGTCCGATTGTAATGAAATTTATATCAGCGCGAAGCTCTCTTCAAGGCGCATGTTTCTATGTGATCAGATCTTGAATCAAATACTGCTGTAAAATGTTATGAGGCTCTGTGTTTGACAGTCTGTTTTCATGACAGTTTTTACCCCCTTCTAGTAAACTGTCCATATCTCTTCAACCGTCTGCCTGTTTTCAATGAAACTTATATAAGCGGGAAGCCCATCTCAAGGCGCATCTCTTTGTGTGCTTGAATCTTTGATATGATTTCTCTATTGAAAGTTATAGGCCTCTGCATCTAATGACAGTTTGTAGAGTGTTTTGAGCTAAGTATAAGGGTGTCTATGAAGGAGGTGCAATGTTTCCTCGGAATCTACCCATCCGACCCAATCAGCCCCTTTAAACTCCTCGATATATATCAGTTCATGTCATGTTGAGCCGCAAGATCTTCTTTCAACAACGCATCGCTCTTCTCTTTGGCGCAGACCGGCTCGCTGAGATTATGGCCTCTGCTGATCCTTTCCTTCTCCCTATGCTTGATTACAACATCACTTGGGATGTTACCATCTTCATTCTCATCTGAGGGAGGAAAGTAGGGTGTGGTATCTTGGCATAAAATCTTCTTTCTAATGTCCCGTTCTCAATTATAAATATCTTTGGCAGTCTGTTCGAAAGCAGCAGGAAGTAAAGAGGTGCGTGAAGTTTATTACCCCCAACTTCATGTCACATCTTTTGGTGGAGACGCTGGGTATGTTTGGTATTGGATTCATCCCACCTTACTAAACGGTCTCGGGTGTACTTGATTGCATGTTATGCCTAGAAGAGGCATGTGTTTTGATGAGATAAAGAAGATGCCTGGAAGAACTCCATTAGAAGAGATTGCAACCCGTTTAAGAGAACTTGAAGATTGTGAAGGTGATGCTCAAGCTATTCGCACAGTCACCATGATCATATCCTTTATGTTTGCACTGTTGAATATGTTGGTGAATCGACAACGCCGGCAGCAGGCACAATGATAGATTGGGGATTGTTCCATGCACTGGCAGCTTGGTGTGAAGAAGAGTTGAGTCTTTGGGTAGTTTTCGACTATAACAGTGGAGTGGTGATTCTTAATGCTTTCAACTTCTTTTGCTATGCAAATGATGAAGAGTACAATATCTTGAAGCTTTTATGTGCACTTCCTATTGTGAGAAGGGTGATTCTAGAATGCATGTATACACGATGTTTTCATGGTGTTGGTTGGTCACTTATTTTTGAAGATTTTGTTGAGGATCACATTGTGGAGGGTTTTCAACAAGTGGTTATGCATAATCAGTTGGTCTTGGTATACTAAGGCTCTGTGGGATCTTGTTCGGATCTTGTTTGGGATATTATTTGGATCTTGGTGTTTCCTTTTTGTGTTTCATCATGGTGAAGATTCCAGTGTTTTGAGGAACCCAAGGGGAGGACCCGGAGTCTTATCTTCGGGATTTGTTCGAGGATGCCGGCTTTCTGGATGGTCCATGAAGGATCGGGCGGAGATTTTGCCTGATTTTCTTGAAGGTGTAGCCTTGAGTTGGCATGAGACCTTGCCGGACTCTACCAAGGAGGACTGGAACCAAGTGGTGGCAGCAATGAAGCAGAGATTTGGGGCAGTGGAGTCGCCAAATGCTTTGATGTTGTAGTTGGACCGGTTCTATCAAGGAGAGGGTGAGTTGGTCTCTGCGTTGGCAATCCGATATGAAACTTTATGGACAAGGTATGAAAGGGCAGCTTTGTGAGCTGTGGCATTGGCATCATCGGCCCCTCAAAGTCTCTCAGGGATGGAGCACTTAAAGATGAGCAAATTTGTTATGGCTTTGGAGCCTTGTCTTCACTCAAAAGTAATAAGTAAAGATCCAACAACATACATGGAGGCACTTCGCATTGCGACCAAGAAAGAAGCTTCTCTAAAGATCGAATCCTCTTTTGTGTCTTCAACAGCTTCAACTTCTAAGGTGGAGGTAATGGGCACTCCTCAGGTACCAAAGTCCTCTGAGTTAGATCATAATATCTCCCAATTGATGGCAGAGTTTGCTGATTTAAAATTGCATTTGGTTAATGCACGACAACCTAGAGCACCAAAGAGTGAAGATAGGCCTCGAGATAGGAGTGGGGTCACTTGCTATGAATGTAATGAAAAAGGTTACTATCGCTCCGAGTGTCCTAGATTGAGAAAGAAAGAAGAAAAACAAGTATCCTTGTTAGAAGCTTCTTCAGGGGATGAGGAAAGAGAGGTAATGATGGCTAAACGGGGGCGTGGTAAACCAAAAGAAGAAGAAGAAAGCAAGGAAGAAGTAGATGAGGACCATCAGAAAGAGGAACACCGTAGTAAGAAAAAGAAGGCATCTAGAAGGAGAATTAGCCAGTCAGACTTTCCTTTAGGACAAGGAATTGGAAGCTATGACTTGTTGTCCGACCTTAAAGAAAAGGAAGCTCATATCACCTTTGGTCAATTACTTGCTTTGTCTTCAAAACTACGGAAGGAATGGGGAAAACTAGCAAGCACAAGAGTGTCAAAGAAGAAAAAGAAGAAAAGTGTCATTCCTGTTGTTCAAAAGGTAGATATAGATGTTGGTGATGATGTACCTATGGTTGATGTGATCATTGATGGTCAAGTGATTTCTAATGTATACATTGATAGAGGTGCATCGATTAATGTCATGAGTGAGAAGACCATGATAGATGCTGATTTAAAATACTCTAGTACTACCTCTCCTTATCGCATCAAATTGGCTGACAACACTAGGGTTAAGACCTTGGGAGTTGTGAAGAATCTAGAAGTGGATGTATGTGGAATTTCTGTGCCGACTACTTTTCAGGTGATCCCTACCAAGCTAGATGCACGTGCCTATCCATTGATTTTGAGAAGGCCTTGGCTACGCAAGGTGAAGGCTGTTCAAAAGTGGAATACTGGAGAATTGATTTTGCAGGGAAATGATAAGAAGATGCGCTACAACATCAGAAGCCGCAAAAAGAAAGTTGTCAAGGAGGAGTCTTTAACATCAGAGAGTTCAAGCTCTGACTTAACCGATGAAGAAGAAGAGACAGGGTGTAGCTCCGAGGAGCATAGTTACGCTGAAATGCGTTTCAGAGCCCAGCCAGGCCTGAAACGCCGTTTTAGAGAAGTGCCGTTTCCTAAAACGCGTTTCAGGGTCTGAAACGTTTCAGGACCCTGAAACGGCTGGCTGAAACGTTTCAGCCAGTCTGAAACGCGTTTCAGAGCCCTGAAACGTGCCGTTTCAGACAACACAGGCTGCTAGGTCTCTAAAATCACATTTTTTGTCTTTTTGCTTTTGATTTTGGTCTCCAGGCTCCTTCCACTCCTTCAGCCTCATACTCTCTCCATCCTCAAGGTTTTCCAGCCCTCCTTCAGCCCCATTCACTCCTTTCCTCTCCTTTCTCTCCTGCAGCCTGCTTCAGCCCTCCATCATCATCTACTCCCCTCCCTTGCTGACGTGGCGTTTCCCCGTTTCAGCCCTCCCATAAATCCCGAAACGTTTCCGTTTTTGTTTCCGTTCCCCGTTTCCCCGTTTCCGTTTCCCCTAACTATGCCGAGGAGTCCAACTCAGAGGGTGAGGTGGAAGGAGTGGCCTTTGGTCTTTGTCTTGGTGCTGATCGGGATGAGTCAGGAAGGAACAAGGTGGTGGTGCAAGAAGATCCTGTAGAGACACTTCATGTGGAGGATGTGGAGTACACTAAACGACGCCAACGCAATGAAGAGCTTCTTGGTGATTCTCTATCAGGTAGTGAGAAGCTCCAGTACTTGGATATGCTAGATGATTTTCCATGTCTCTTTGCAACAAGCTATTCACAGGTTCGACCAGTCTCTCTTGTGGAGCACAAGATTGAGTTGAAGCCAGAAAGCAAGCCAGTTATGCAACGCTTAAGGCGATTGGGGGTGATCCAAGCTAAGGCACTAAAGAAAGAGGTAACACAACTACTTGAGGCAGGATTCATCTTTCATGTTGATGATTCAGAATGGATATCTCCTGTAGTTGTCACACCAAAGAAAGGAAATAAATGGCGAGTTTGTGTGGACTTTCGTCCTTTGAATGCATACACTAAGAGGGATCATTTTCCTTTGCCATTCCAAGATGAAATACTAGACCAAGTAGTAGGGCATGAGATGTATTCTGTATGTGATGGGTATTCTGGGTACTTTCAAATTCGTATTCGGGAGGAAGATCAAAAGAAAACATCATTTGTCACACCTTGGGGAGTTTTTGCTTACAGAGTGATGCCTTTTGGGTTGACCAATGCACCAGCTACATTTCAAAGGTTCATGAGTCAAGTCCTGGAGCCTTACTTGGGAAAGTTCATACGGGTGTTTTTGGATGATTTTTGCATTTATTCTCGGCGCATAGATCACATGGAGAAGTTAAAGATGGCCTTAGCTAGGATTGATGAAGCAAAAGGGTGTCTAAATCCTAGGCTCTAGCAAGTGTCATTTGGCTCAAACAAAAGTAGTCTTGTTGGGACATATTGTGTCTCAAGAAGGCCTGCAAATGGATCCTGACAAGGTTCAAGCAATCATGGCATTGCCAAGTCCTGAGAGTGTCACTGGTGTTCGCAGAATTCTAGGAAAGAGCAAGTATTATCAACGCTTTTGTGATGATTTCACAGAGATAGTGCATCCCATGAACTTGTTGACAAGAAAAGGAGTTTCTTTCCAATGGGGTATGGAGCAACAAGAGTCTTTCCAGCAACTTAAGGAGGCCATGAGTAAGGGCTCAATATTGAAGCCCCTTGATTGGTCTCAAGACTTTTATGTAAATCCAAGTGTATCTTTGCATTTAGTTGGTGCTGTATTGCTACAAAAAGGAGAGGCAGGTAGAATGCAACCCATCTATTATGCCAGCCGACAGCTTACAGATGTGGAAACAAGGTATGAAGAAATGGAGCAGCAAGCTCTCTCTTTGGTGTTTTCCGTCAGAAAGTTTCGCTCCTATTTATTACCTCGACCATTTTTCTTCCTTACCTCTCAGTCTGTATTAGCATATCTAGTTCGCAAGCCTAATCCTGGGGGGAGATTTGCAAAATGGTTGTCAAAGCTTCAAGAGTTCTCTTTCTCTTTTGTCACTGAAAATACCACTAGGTCCACTATGGCAGATTTGCTCACTGGGCGGGAGGATCTAGGAGAAGAAAAGAAATGTAAGGAGAACATTAAAGATGAAAGGGATATACCACCAATAGCTTTTGTTTTGTATTTTGATGGGGCTTTTAGTCCTTCATGCCAACAAGGAGCCGGGGGGATAGTCTTTATGAATCCTAAAGGTCAAGAGGTATGGGCAAGAGGACAAGAGCTTCGAGGTATCACA
The DNA here is from genome assembly GCF_047967505.1 of Dipteris shenzhenensis. Taxonomy (NCBI): domain Eukaryota; kingdom Viridiplantae; phylum Streptophyta; class Polypodiopsida; order Gleicheniales; family Dipteridaceae; genus Dipteris; species Dipteris shenzhenensis. The sequence continues at coordinate 15,113,352 of NC_141608.1, read as the reverse complement.
ACTAACAATGCAGCTGAGTATAATGCTTTGATTCTTGGTTTGGAGGGTTGTCTTCAAAGTCAAGTTAAAGAATTGGAAGTAAGAGGAGATTCTCAGCTTATTATAAAGTAAATGCAAGGGCATTACAAGACAAGAAGTCCTCATTTGAAGGAGCTTAATCAAAAGGCTATGGCACTATGTAGTCAGTTTGATTTTTGCAAGTTTGTTCATATAAACAGAAAAGAAAATCAAAGGGCAAATGAGTTAGCTAAAGCCATTGTAGTACCAGACCGGGGGGTGGTTTCTTGGGTAGACACTGGATGGCCAAAACTACAAGATGTTCAGCAATATGTGGAAGAAGGCATGTCTCCTCGAGGGTTAACTCCACAACGGAAGCAGCGATTGGTTACTTTTTGCCACGCCTCCATAAGGATGTATATGAATGTCACAAATGGAACCTATCAGCTTGAGGATGTTGATGGCATGGTGATACCCGGACGCACCAATGAGTATCGCCTTAAATTCTTCTATGCTCGACCACCTTGGGGGCCAACAGACCCTCTCTGTACTAGAAAGGATCTGCTGGGGGGGGAAAGATGTGACGTCAAAAATTGATATTTTTAACTTGGCATTGATATTGTTTTTCTCTATGTTTGATAAGAGTTTGAGTATCAAGTGATAGCCTAGCGGCTCTCACTTATTTCTATTTTCTATGATATTGTATGGGATGGAGAGGATGAGTGGAATGGCTCATTGTAAATACCATAGGTATGAATTATAAATACCTTGGTATGGGGTGAGAGTTATTTGTGTATGGGATATTATGGAGTTTTTTAGAAAATAGGAAGAGTGAGTCATATAAAGAGGTGGGCTCATGTCCATGTGTTCCAATAATGGCCACATGCCAAGCGTGTGGAAGGCATGTGGAGGAGTATGAAGTCAAGAGGAATCCTTCTAGAACTCCTATGTGGAATAAGGAGGATGTGGACATGTGGAAAAGAGAGGGTTCCTATGGGCTCCATGTGAGGAGACTCTTGACTTTCTCAATATTTTAAGAGTCTTGAGCATCTTTTGATGGGACACATGGCAAGAGTAGCCAAAAAGGACATGGATGGTGACATACGTGCTTATGTGATTGATGGGGAAAGGAATCTACAGGCAGCAATTGTAAATGGGTGAAGGAGGGTAACAAAATCTCTATAAAAGGAGCCCTCCTCTCCCTTGTTCATCAATCTCTTCCACCATTAGGCCTCATGTTGTTGTAGCTCTAGTCTCCCCAAGCCTCTTTCATGAGCCTTCTCTCCCTCTTGTAGATATTCTCTTTGAGGGAGCATCCTGCTCAGGCGAAATTAGCCTGGGTGGAGGGTAGTTTTCATGATAGTTTGACCCCCTGTCAGTGTTTTGCTCATAACTTTCTGCTCGGTAGTCCGATTGTAATGAAATTTATATCAGCGCGAAGCTCTCTTCAAGGCGCATGTTTCTATGTGATCAGATCTTGAATCAAATACTGCTGTAAAATGTTATGAGTCTGTGTTTGACAGTCTGTTTTCATGACAGTTTTTACCCCCTTCCAGTAAACTGTCCATATCTCTTCAACCGTCTGTCTGTTTTCAATGAAACTTATATCAGCGCGAAGCCCATCTCAAGGCGCATCTCTTTGTGTGCTTGAATCTCTGATATGATTTCTCTACTGAAAGTTATAGGCCTCTGCATCTAATGACAGTTTGTAGAGTATTTTGAGCTAAGTATAAGGGTGTCTATGAAGGAGGTGCAATGTTTCCTCGGAATCTACCCAACTGACCCAATCAGCCCCTTCAAACTCCTCGATATATATCAGTTCATGTCATGTTGAGCCGCAAGATCTTCTTTCAACAACGCATCGCTCTTCTCTTTGGCGCAGACCGGCTTGCTGAGATTATGGCCTCTGCTGATCCTTTCCTTCTCCCTATGCTTGATTACAACATCACTTGGGATGTTACCATCTTCATTCTCATCTGAGGGAGGAAAGTAGGGTGTGGTATCTTGGCATAAAATCTTCTTTCTAATGTCCCGTTCTCAATGATAAATATCTTTGGCAGTCTGTTCGAAAGCAGCAGGAAGTGAAGAGGTGCGTGAAGTTTATTACCCCCAACTTCATGTCACAATAGTCATATGGACTAGTCTTTAATTTCAGCCTCTCTACGAGCTTCGAGTTAATTACATTGTGCATTGACGTTGAGTCAAACAACACAATGACATCATTATTGGCGACTTACTTTATCTTAACTAACTTCGTATCACTAAAGGCTGTATACCCCATTGCTGCGGGCTTTGATAGGATATTATCAGGTACACTGTTTACTAACTTAGCAATAGACACACATAACAAAACAGGTACTGACCTCTGAGAAGATCCCACTAGCTGAATCTACATTTGTTTTGCTCTGAGACTTCCCTCCATCTCCACGTCGCACTCTGAGATCACCACTCAGCCATCCGACGATCCTTGTTCCATTGACAATCTTTCCATTGATGAGACTGAAGGCTGATTGCCTGAATAAGTCCGGAGCCTCGCGAGGACCTTTACCGAAGCCCAAAGGACCACCTAGCAAGTCAAAGACAGCTCACACTGTTTTGGTAGGTATTTACATTAATGTTCTCTCTCGCCCTCATTCTTGTGATTGTTATTTCAATAATTCCCTATTTGGACCTCACGATCTCTACCGAGCTTATGGTGAGATCCAGGGTACTAGGATTCACGTTCTATTTGATCAAGGGAGTTCTCACAATTTTGTGAATCACAATCTTGTGCAGACCCTTCGCCTGACCACGACACCTAGTGATCATACCTACGAGGTACAGCTTCCAGTTGGGAAGCAGTTTTGGGATCGCAAGGTGGATCGATTTTCAATCTGGATTCAAGCCTACCATGACGTTTTGCAGTGCTATGTTATGCACTTAGATCATGTAGACTTGTTATTGGGCATCGAATGGTTTAAAACCCATGATGTCCAATTTGGATGGAAATCTCATACTCTTTCTCTTTTGCACCGGGACACCTGGATTACCATACAGTGTGATGACATTCATCCCTCAGAGGGACCTCTTGTAAATGCGATTCAAATACATAATATGATACAAACTACTTCTTATGATGTGTTTCAGTGTGTTTTGATTCCACTTTCTTCATTTGTTGCATCTGTTTCTTTTTCAAATGAATTAAGTGTGCTAGAACATATGGAACTAAAGAAGTTGTTAGCTGAATTCAAAGATGTATTTCCCGAACAATTGCCGGCAGGTTTACCTCCGGAGAGGGCAGTTGACCATCGCATAGATTTGGTCCAAGGCGCTCAGCCTGTAAGTATACCTCCTTATAGGATGAGTTAGTTTGAGGAGAATGAGTTAGCTCAGCAACTTCAAGAGTATTTGAGGTTGGGGTATATACGCCCGGTCACCCTGGGGTGCTCTTGTTCTTCGGAGAAAGAAGAAAGATGGGTCTTGGAGAATGTGTGTGGATTATAAAAGCTTAATTAAAGTAACAATCAAGAATAGGTATCCTCTCCCTCGTGCTGATGACTTGATAGACAGATTAGCAGGAGCGAAGTACTTCACTAAAATTGATTTGTGTACTAGTTATCACTAGATACGTATTTATGTGAAGCATGTCGAAAGGACCGCCTTTCGGACTAGGTATGGTCATTACAAGTTTCTTGTACTACCTTTTGGATCAACCAATGCTCCTGCAACCTTCCAACAAATGATGAATGACTTGTTCCGAGATTATTCGACCAAGTTTGTGGTTGTGTTCTTGGATGACATCTTAGTTTACAGCAAGACTCTTGAGGACCATATTGGTCACCTCAAGATTGTCTTACTTTTATTAAGACAGAAACAGTTGTATGCTAAGATCAGTAAATGTGACTTCCTTATGAAGGAGATCATTTACTTAGGACACAAGATCTCTAGGGAAGGGCTTAGCATTGATGAAGATCGAATTCAGAAGGTTTTGAGTCGGTCTATTCCTGAGACAGTCAAGCAACTTCGTTCTTTCTTAGGATTCACTGTCTTCTTACAAAAATCAGTTCGTGATTATTCTAAAATCACGTTCCCCTTGACCAACATATTGAAGGGTCATGGACGTAAGTCTATTCAGCCTATTACTTGGAATGACGAATTGAACAAGGCTTTTGATGTTTTGAAAAATTGTATCAAGAGTGCGCCTGTTCTTGCACTGCCCGATCCTACCTTGCCTTATGTCTTAGAGGCTGATGCGAGTGATTATGTGATTGGGGCAGCATTATTCCAAGAGGGCTGACCTGTAGCTTTTGAGAGTAAAAAGCTAGATGACACTCAATATCGTTGGCCTACCATGGAGAAGTAACTTTATGCAGTGGTCTATGCTCTTAAAGTTTGGAGACATTATCTGTATGGTTCTAGATTTGTCGTATTGACTGATCATCACTCAATACGCTATGTGCGTGAAGGGGATGATTTGAGGGGTAGGAAGGCTAGATGGGTTGAGTTGATGCAGGATTTTGATTTTGAGATTCGGTATAGGAAAGGTTCCTTGAATAGTGTCGTAGATGCCTTAAGTCGAATTAAAATGGTAAATAGTTTATCGTTTACCGAGATTTCCTTTGACCTATTTCAATCCTTGAGAGGGCTTTGTGCAGCTGATAGTCATTTCAGTCAGTATTGGCAGAAGGTCCAAGATGGAAGCTCAATGATTGACCAAGACTCAAGGATGATGCCACCTACTGTACAGGCGGCCGGAGGTCACTGGATGATTTTGAATGGCTTGCTGTTCCGTAATGATAAAATTTGTGTACCCGATGTGTTGGATCTTCGATCCAAGATTCTTCTGGAGTGTCATGATGCACCTAGTGCAGGACATCCTGGAGTACACAGGACTCTGTCTCTTGTGAAGCATACCTTTTATTGGCCTAAGATGCGTACATTTATTGAAAACTATGTGGTAGGTTGTCGGATTGGTCAGCTTACTAAGGCAGAATGCCTTAGAAGCGCGGGTTTATTACAGCCATTGCAAATCCCAGGTAATGAATGGGAAAGTATTTCCATGGATTTTATTACCGGTTTGCCTAGAACGCGCAAGGGTCATGACTCTATTTGGGTCATAGTGGACTGTTTGACAAAAATGGCTAGATTCTTACCTACTAAATCGACCATATCAGCTGTCCATTTGGCTCACGAGTTTGTGGACCACTTGTTTAAGCTATATGGTTTGCCTTCTAACATAGTCAGCGACAGGGACTCGAAGTTTACAAGTAACTTCTTGAAACTTGTTTTTGAGAAGTTAGAAACTACTCTAAGTATGAGTTCCTCAGATCATGCACAATCTGATGGCAGTACAGAAAAGGTCAACCAATTGGTTGAAGATATGCTTCGGGCATATGTTTCTAAGAGACAGTCTTCATGGGAAGATTATCTCCCCGTGATAGAATGTGCTTATAACAGTGCAAAGCATTCGAGTACTGGTTACAGTCCTTTTATGCTTATGTACGGGTTTCAACCTAAGTCACCAGTTACGGTTGGGTTAAAGGGAATCCAAAATGATGCTGCAAAGACATTCTTGCAAGACATGCAAGAAATGTTGCAGTTTGCCAAGGAGTCTATTAGAAGTGCCCAAGATCAGGACAGATTCTATGCTAATAGACATCGTTCACCTAGAGAGTTCTCTGAAGGAACGATGGTATATTTGCGTATTCCCAAGGAATCCAAGAGCCTAAGTACTGGTTTGGTTCTGAAGTTAGCCCCCAGATATTGTGGTCCGTTCAAGGTTTTTAAAAGAATTGGACCAGTTGCATATAAACTAGAATTGCCTCCTGATGTTAAAGTACATCCAGTATTTCATGTCAATAGACTAAAAGAGTTACTGGGTGCAGATGATCAACTTGTTTCTCCTCAAGAAATAGTAGAAGTTACAGATTTGACTTTTATTCCACAGGAGCTTGAGAGTATTCTTGAATTTCGTGAAAGACAGCTTCGTAATCGAACTATCACGGAATACAAGATCAAGTGGAAGGATCGTGTTGAGGAGGATGCAACATGGGAGACATTACTGAACCTCCAGAGGACATTTTCGAGTTTTTTAGCGAAGTCAAGAGTGAGTTCTTAGAGGAGGGGAAGTATGTCATGTGCACGGATTGTGTCTGACATGTGCCCTAGGCACACAGGACTAGCTCAGGGGCTAGGCAAGTGATTCTCAGGTTGGGTTGCAAGGGCAAATGGCACGAGTTAGGGTTTCGGCTATAAATAGCCGCCCGGGGCCCCAAGTCTATATAAGGGGACCAAGGGGCTCAGTTTTCAAGAGAGCAGGGCAGAGCAAGTCAGTTCTTCCTTGTTGGTCTGGATCCTGGATTGTGTGTGAATGCACACCTGCTCCTTAGATTAGCCCAAGGCCCAGCAGATCGATCCAAGGCTCCTTGAGGGCACCACTTGCTGGTATGGGACACCCGGCTGGTTGGGATCATGGTTGAGAGATGTGCCAGTTGCCAGCAGCTCAGCCTGTGGCTCGGAGGGGGCATCCCAGTCTAGGATGCCATGGTTGGGTGGTGAGCAAGCCTGCGGATTCCTTTATGGTTCTATGATTGGTTTCTGGTGTTTGTTTGCAGGTCAGGTCACACAAGAGCACTGGGGTCGTGTCATCCAGGAAGAGCAAAGCCGTGCTCATCAGAATGCCTCTATTACTGGTGATCATTTTTTGGCTATCCATCATAAGGGTAATGCAAAGGCAACAAAGACTGTGAGAAACCCAAGCATAATTATGGTAACACTTCTGATGCCAATAAGAATGCAGATAAGAAACAGAAGAGATGCAACTATTGCGAAAAACCAGGTCATGATACTTCTGAATGCCGGAAGGCATTGAATTAGAGAAGAAAAAGCAGCAGTCCGGCCTTGCAATTACTGATGCTTCATCTTCCCTTGAGAAGGATGAATCAACATATGTTTCTCATCATGATTGGGCTTCTATTGTCACATGCCAGTACAGTCCTCCTGTACATGATTCATGCATGGTTGTTTCTAATACTTGGTACTCTGACAATGGTTCTTCTAAGCATATAACTTCATGCAAGAAGAAGTTTTTTCTTTGAATTATGCACCTAAGGGCACTGTGACTGGTGCCAATAATGCATCTTATGCCGTGAAAGGCACTGGCCAACTTGAGTTTAGGATAGAATCTGATGGTCCGACCTCTCTTTAAGATGTTTTGTATGTTCCAAGAATTTAAAAGGAATCTCAAAATCCATTTCAGCCATTGCTACAACCGGATATAGAGTTATCTTTGCTGGTTACCGCTGTGCCATTTATGATTTCAGAAATGGCAACACCATTGTCATCAGTGGAAGATTGACTAGAGGTCTATACAGACTTCATGCATATGAGAAGAGACAAACAGAACAACACTTGAAGTATAGGATTCTGTAATTGCAAACACTCATTTGTGGCAGGAGCGCTTGGGTATCTGAACTATGGCAATTTGATCAGATTGCATTCACTGACTATGGTTATTGATCTCCCTAAGATGCATGCATTGTCTAGACATGTTTGTGAGGGATGCTTATTTGGGAAACTCATCGTTTTTCTTCCCTAAAGATGGAAGTGTAGGTGCAGCTGTAAGTTGCATTTAATTCACAGTGATGTATGGTCTGATGCAGACAGCATCTATTGGTGGGTATTCATACTTTGCTACTTTTTTGGATGACTTCACATATCTTACCTGGGTTTATCCTTTGAGATCCAAGTCAAATGTCCTTGCTTGCTTCAAGCAAGTCCTTGCTATGGTTGAGAATGAAAGTGGACACAAGCTTGTCACTCTCCGAACTGATGATAAGTGCATCTGTAACTCTAGTATCTTATGATGATATGTAGTAGTGAATAATTGAAATTTTCCCTTGATAAGATGAGATTTTGTTCGGCTCCCCTGAATGACGTAACAGTCTCTTGCTGTGGCCATGCAATGTCAGGCAGCTATGAGCAACACTGGACTCCCCAAGGTAGAGATTACGAGTGCTGCTACAAGTGAACAAGAAGCTGACTTTGAATTGAGTGATAACCCAGATGAGTTCTCTCACTTGGATACCTCTCGGGTCCCTGTAATTGTCACCCTAACAAAGGTGAGACATGTGTTTTTTATCTTTTTATGGATGAAAGATGGATTATTGAATGTGCATTGGGAGGCTTGGTAGATTTCTTTTGACTGGTTTTATAATGTCTGGACGAGGCTGAGCTATAATCAGGTTGATAGCATTTACATGGAATTGGGGATTTTTTCATTTTTTCACACTTGAAGGGGCTGCTCTGAACTGTGTTCTTTTTTTGCTGAAGGTTGGCCGACACTACATCGTTGATGCCACTGCAGAGGAAGAGTCCCAGATGAGTTCAGCAGTATCAATTGCTGTTATTAACTCGGGTCATATCTGTGGCATAACAAAACGGGGAGGGGCAGGACTTGATCCAAGTGTTCTCCTGGACATGATTTCAGTTGCAAGAGAAGTGAGTAAAGGCCTGATTTCAACAGTTGATGCAGAAATAGTGGCTGCAGAAAGTCGAAGAAGTGAGGACTTATAAAAATATAAAGCAGGATATGAATCAAGCAATGATTCCCCTTTGGATACTAGCAGTGGCTGGCCTGTGGGTTGTCCTATGATTGTGCAATTCCAGATGTTTACCACACAATGGCAAAATTATGCCATCTAGGTTGTTTTTTCCCACTTCAGGGGTGTCTTGATGACAGAGAGTGGCTTTTAAGATAGAAACGGATTTTTTTGGGGAGAAATAGGCATGCATGTGTACGTGCATGTCTGTGCACATGCCTAAACGTATATGCATGCGACTGCGTGTATGTGTGTAAGCATGCACGTGCACGCAAACATGCATGCACTCACATAGGCATATCGAATCAGTCTTTTTAAGTCAGCCTATTTTTTAAAAAGCTTTGGTGTGTGTGCACACGTACATTCGTATGGATAAATGCATGCAAATTTTGATTAGCCTTCTCCTTTAGTGCTAGCCTTTGTCACGGTTGAGTCGGCCCTTCACTTCCGGAGTGCCTACAGAAACTCAGTACAAAGACCTCTTTGTAAATGGATTCTCAAGTATGTGTGGGTGCGTGGATTTGTATGTGTGAGAGAATATGTCTATATTATGGTCTACACCCACTGTTGGGCGCTGATGATGTCAGTGGGGATGTCATAGTAGCCAGTCCTTGCTATGCGTGATGGAGTTTACGGTTTCAACCTTATAAGTGATTGTCATGAGATTGAAACTGAACTGTGTGGTGTGTTTTTCAGAGGATGAGTTTGGGCATGATCTCGGACTCATCTAGATAAATGCATATCAGGGAAACCAATCTTAAACCACAGAATGGAACATGCCCCGATTCCATTTGTGCGAATGTGCATTTGTGGAACCATCTACATTCACACAAATATATATGGAATTAGTCCTTTTTCAATGCGCTTCCATTGTGACATACGATCTAGCCTACTCTTTCTTTAGTTTTTCTACAAGCTTCTCCTTGGGGATAGGCCCTTTTTTTAGGAAGGCTCTCGTTGTGATTTTGTCATGGGGTCGAGGAAATAAAAATATGTTTGAATAAGGTTGCACTCTAATTCTACCCTTTGTTTGTGTCAATCACGTCTACATTTTCTTATAATTAGTGGTCCCCCTTCAGCATTGAGAACAAATGGCAATCTTTAAGGGTTATAGTTTTATTCGTACAATCCCTTCCTCCCCCCCTCTCCCACTTTTACCCCTCCTTCACCAGTGCACAATTTAAGCTATAAAGAACTTTATAGCCAAGGATAATGAGATCTCTCTAGTAGAGCTCTTGACCCATGGTTGGGAAGTATTAACATTGACAAGCTCTTTAACAAAGCCTTCTAGGCTATAAGGGCTTTCTTTTAGCCTAGACCATTAACACTATTATTCCAACCTACAAAGCACAAGATCCTATGGATGTAGTGAATTGTTGGACTATTATGCAAGGCCACCTGATGGCCTCAAAGGTGTATGGATTGGCATTGGCAATATGCATGAGCGAGCAAGCAAGCAAGCAAAGTGGGTAAATATGAGGGTAGTAGGCCAAGTTGGCTTTAAATGGGGTTATTCCCCCTTGGACTATTTCTTCACTCTTGGAGCTCTCATTGAGGATTTCATAGACCATAAACATAAAATTTATAATTGCTTTATCAATTTTGGGAAGGTGTTCAATCCAATCCTATGAGCTTATCTCATCTTGCAACTATGAGCACGAGGCATGGTGGATGAGGTCATTCAAGTTCGTATTGTGCAGGGAATGTAAGGAACCATTCATGTGACATTCATCAATCCCCCATCCTCTTATGGCTCTACATCGATGAGGTGGCCTCTTGTGTAGTCAACTCTAGAGCCTCTCATTCTAGTTGTCTATGGCAATGATGTGGTGTTGACCTTTGAGACAACACAATAAAGGGCTTGTGGCAATATTTGTTGGCTTTACAAGCATTTTGTGATAATGTAAAGTTTAACCTTTGAACAAGACCAAGGGTCATTATCTTCAATACTAGATGAGAATTGGGGTCTCAAAGGGGCCTTGTAGGGAGAGTATTAGAAAACTAATACAAACCCTTAGTGGGATCCCAAGGAGGCCTAAACTCCCTACGCAAGTTGGTTACCATGTGTCGCCTTTACACATGGCCATGGCATGTGGCCATTCTATTTGAACTTTCACATTTTAAAATTTGAATTTCATATATGGCTTTCCCTTTCCTTCCCCTCACACATTGCTCCTTACATCACCTCCTCTTGCCAACCTTCACTTTCACCATCCCCCTCGTTCCTTGTACTACCATGCTCCTTTTCTGTCTCCCCTCTCGACCCTCCTCCCGTGAATCTACTTCCATCAACGTGCTCCTCCCCTCTTCTTCCACTAGCTTGCTTCTCCTTCATCCTCACTTGCTCCACTTCTTTCCTTTTTACCTTCCCCTTTGTGTTTCGTTTGTTCCTTCTCCCCTTACTTTAGCATCCTCTCCTACTTTATCTTGTGTGTGATCTCCCTCCTTCCTCCATATGTTGTGCTAGCATCATCTCGTCCCTTCTCGTCCTTTTTAGTCTCATTAGAGCCTCTAACACCCTTTCTTCACTTTCTGATTACTCTTGGTGCCATTTGAAGATACCTCCAATAAATATCTCTTGAACTTGTTAGAGGCTCAATATGCAAGCTCATGGAGTTTAGGGATAGGAGAGTTGAGTTGAATGTATGTGACAATCTTCTTAGCATATTAGCATTTGTGTGGAAGGAAGCTTGTAGCTTATAGATCATTCTGCACAACATAATCCTCTATTCACAATATGCAAGATTTTGTTCAGCTTATTGGAGATTCGGACTTTGATTGCTTGGTTGTGTACCCATTGGTTCGTGCTCAACCATGCGCCATGCCTCCAAATGGTCCTAAGAAGCCTTAAATCACACCGGATCTGGAAACGTAGCTTTCATGCATAAAATGCTCGCTTGGTTACTTTTGTCGTTGCACCAAATTACAATTCCTTATAGATTTACTAAAAATTGACGTTAAAAACTTGCAAACTCTATAAGAGTAGTGTTTCAATGTCCATGGCATTGTGTGAACATTAGATTTTCAGTAAACAAGAGATTATGAACCCCAGAACTTAAACAATATTAATTGAATCTTGCAACATGAGACTTATTAAAGATGATCACAAGATGTGTATATAGAAACATGTATTCAAATTATGACTTTATTTTCAAAACATTCTCTTGGTGCCTTGTCTTCTTCTTGGAAATTTTTATAACGTTTGGTCTAGGGACTTTGAATCCTTGAGTAGATTCTTATGCCTAATCTACTATAACAATGTGAAGTGTATCTTCTCTAGCACTAGAAGCCATGGCAATTGCTATAATTTGCCATGTCATGCATGTTTGATGCAAACATATTGAGAGTAGCTAGGTAGTGGATTAAAATCACTTTGTTGGTAATCCAAGGAATGCTAGAATGGTTAATCGTTGTGATAGGGATCTCTTTTTTAGCTCTGTTAGTTCACATGGTGAGACTTGTTTGTGTAACATGACCATGGAGCCAAGTGATAGTTGCTCAATCAAATGTGCCAACAACTTAACGCGATTGTAAATATTACCCTTCCAAGAAGAGAATTTATCGAGCTCACAGATGTCTTACGACTCCTAGGCGGTCGGTGAAGGATGTGATCTCATCAATGTAGAGTCCGCAGAGAGTTGGTGAGAGGGAGAAACCTTGCTTCATCCCAATCGCGCTCTTGACCCAATCCGATAGACCACCTGGGGCACTCTGCCTCTCAATGACTCATGTAGGCTCATCACCCCCAGACCAGCGTCTCTAGAATCTGCGTCCCATGTAGTCTCTTAATCATGTGGGAATGTGGGACTGTGTTAAAGGCCTTCCGAAAGTCTACAAAGCATGTGTAGACTTTCTGGTGTCTGGACCTTGCCTCCTCAATGATAGCCCTCAGAGTTGAAGATGTGATCTAGTGTAGAGTGTTGCCTCCTGAATCTTGCCTACCCTAGTGCTCGCTATCCCCCTGCCTTTGTATGATTGTTGATCTCCCTCTCTAGTACCAATCCATAAATCTTGGACAGTGTATGGCCAATCATGAAGGCACGGTAGTTCCCAGTGTCCATGGGGTCTCCTGCTTTGTGTATCAGTCCAAGCCGATGGGAAGCCATGGCATACATCATGGTTGAACAACTGTGCAAGAATCGAGACTAAGACCTCCTGCCCATGTACAAAATGCTCAGTCTATAGGCCCTCTTGGTCCTGTGCCTTGCGGTTGTGTAGCCGACGGAGCGCACATTCTGTGTGGTAAATAAGTGACAAGTAGTGGGTCTGTGCATAGAGGACATGTCTGGTGGTGCATGATCAGGACATCATATAATAAGCATGCACAAGTGTGCCACACTCTCAGATTAGTGAAGGGAATGGGTGGATTCCCTTCCGAGAGAAGCCCCCATCTAATGGTTGGGTCCTCACCTCGAAATGATTTGATGATCTTAGGAAGGCCCGTCTCTTGTGGCATGTCAGCCATCGGAAGATCCGATGAGCCTCAGATGGCATCAACTGACCCAAGGCTCGCTCTTGTGTGAGGTCGGCTTGTACCTCTCTGCACTTGTGTCAAACCAAGGGTTTTGAGGCATCTTCCCATCTCGGGCCTGTGTGGATCGGGATGTAGAGAAGGATCTAGTGGTGGCATCCTGTACTACTAAGGTCTAAATCGTTTCCCAGTAGGGTCAAAAGCTCTCTTGCTAAGTGACTCACGTATATTGGGTCAAGGGCTTGATCAAAGTGGATCTGGGTACGAGCAGGTGTGGTAGGAGCTCTCTCTATGACTGGCATGGTAATTGAGATGCGGAAGACCAAATATGAGTGGTCAACTCTAAGTGGAGGAGGGGGTACTGTGAAGTCATGTATCCACAAAAAAAAAACCTAGAGGGCCCAGTAGGTAGTCCACATTGCACTTTCCCCATTGTCAAGTGGGATAAAAGTACTCTCTCCAAATGATGGCCATCTCTAAAGGCCATTGTAGATGAGGAGATCATGGAATGCTCCCAACTCAAGTAAAAATCACCGGTATGTTGTCACATTATTCAGAGCATCTAAGAATGTCTCAGGATCCTGAGCTCTGTTGCATCTAGCTCTAGGACCACGTGGGGATCTCTCTCATATGCAAAATCTAGTAGGCTCACTTGCCTATCTCTAGTCCTTGCATTGAAGTCCTGCAGTTGTACTATCCACATATGACGTGCATGCTCCTCTTTTCATACCATAGATTCGAATGGTCTCAAGTGTGTTTTGAACAGAATAGCAACTCCTCATCAAGAACCTCGTACCCCACTATCTCTCCTCAACTCTCTCCTATGAGCTGACTCCCAGGTGCAACCTCTCACTATGGGCAACCCTCTCTCTGGGCTCTCATGTGTCTCAGTGTAGAAAATAATGTCTCTAAAAAGCTGCTTGGATTGACTAGAGAGTGCCATTATAGTTCCATATAGCCATATTCAATCTGCCATGTGTCTCTGTCTCAAAGGTTCGGCACTGTCCTGCACTATCTATGTCTCCACCTCTTTCTACCCTTTCCTAGAATGACAACATTACCATCCTGATAACCAGCCCATTTTCCTTTTTTCCACATAGCCCACACTCCGGTTATCCCCTCCCTGCTGTGGTCTTGTTGTAAGACCGTATGATCATCATCCAAGTATGTTCTAGTCCCCTTCAGAGCTGCCCTAATGCTCATCAAGGTTGACCGGTCTGCTAGGGTCTGCAGGAACCTCACAATCATAGGTGCATCATCCTTTCCTATCCTCCAAGTTGCCTCAAAGGTGAGATTGACCCTCATCTTACAAACCTTCATCATTTGCCATGGCGGTGTTCCCAACTGCTAGACCTCTAACAAGGACGTTTAGTGCTTTACTATTTCTTCTCTTTTCTTCTTATAAAGCAATAAAAAATGAACTCTTTCTTTATTGGAGCTACTTTGCCCTTAGTGGGACCACTTCTCTCCACTCTTTCATTTCAGCCTACCCATTTATCTATTTGCTTGGAGAACTCCTCATGCTTCCCTTGTATTGCCATTTATAGGGCAGCCATCTCTTCCTTGAATTTTTCATTTTCGGTTTTTAGCATGTTCAACTCCTCATTGAGAGCTGGTTGGATTTCCCCCTCTTCAAGTGGGTTACGTGTTTTCAATAGTTCATTCTCTTCCTTGAGCTTAGAGACTTGCATTTCTAGCCCTTTGATCATCACTGTGTGATGGTTAGTATTGGCATCAACCATGCGGGTCATCTCCTCACATACCTTACCAATCTGGATTCCCATTTGTATATGCATATCTGACTTCCATTTGTTCATTTCCTCTTCCATGGAGGTATGCATGTTCTGCATCATAGCATTAAGATCCACGTCCTTGCTGCCCCCAAGTATCTTCTGTAGGTTTTCAATGTCACCATCATGCATCTTGGAAATGTCCCTCATGGTATTAATGCAATTTTTGATCTGTTGGTCACCTATCTTTTGCGCATTGGCCAAATGACACTATATTTTCTCTCTTTTTCTCCCCTTGTTTTTTTGTCGGGTGAACAGTCCATGCTGGACATGTGGCTTTGCATGTTTTCCTCCCTTGGATCTTGTGCTAGAAAATCAGAAATCTGAAGGTTTACCTTGAGTTCTGATTTTGCTACTCTTTATGCTTGATTCTTGACCCTTTTCTTGAACTGTTTGGCAAGTTGGTATGTGTTTTGTAGGCTTGCATATTCGAGGTGTGTTGGAGAGGCATGCAACAGATGTTCAGGGCCCCAAAAATGGCCTAGAGAGGTGACTTGACGTGGCTCGGGTGGCCTAGAGGAGATGCAGGGAACTCTAAGGGGTAGTGTTCCTATTGCACACTGTCTTTGAGGCAGTCGGGGGCCCAAGAAGGCCCCCAGAGGGCTGCAAGGTTGCTCCCTGGGGCATCAACCCAATATGTATTATGTTACTACCCTCGTCTAGGGTGGGTGGGGACAAGGTCCATATATAATATGCATGGGTTTCTTACAAAAGTTTTAACTATGCAAGGGAAAAATATGATAGTCTCCAGTCCTCTCTACCACAAAGCATAAGGCTTATATTTTAAAAAATATGAAATATTTTAAATTTTGTACATATTTTTCATAATATGTGAGACCTAAGAGGGGGGTCTTTTCAATGAGGGGGATTAAAACAAAAAGTACACTAAAATAGACAAACCCCACTCATTTCAAAATCATGTAACTTTTTCATGTTGCTCGAATTTCAAGGTGTAAAGACATATTTGAAGCTCTTTTAGTGTAGAGCACAATCATGCTAGTTTTGACTAACTTTTACTCATGGCATAGTGTTAAATTCATCTCATACTCAAAATTTTCATAGCTATTCTTACTAAAGGGAGTTGGCACCCTAGGGGTTGCTCCTAGCAGCCACGCTCAGCTAAGCCAACTACGCCTTGCAGTTGCATAGCCAGGCACATAGTGTGGCAGCTACATGGCCCACAAGACCCACTTTGTGACCTCAAAGGGAGGCCCAGGTGCAGTATAGGCGGCGAAAAAGCCAGGTGCAGCAGCATCACGACATGACTGAGGGAGGGAGCAGGACTAGACGGAGGAGTGGGAGAGCATGGTGATTGCGACCACTTCTTGAGAGTATCGGAGGAGGGATTCATCATCAGATCCTAGTACCTCAAGGACGCAGGAGTCTCACATGCACTGAGGATTGCCATTGGACAAATGCGGGTTTTGTCCCATCAACTACAGGTGTACCCAAAGAGTAGAGGATTTGCATGCTATGTACACTGGGGACAGTTGAGATGGAGGAGCATTTTCTCTGCATTTGCCCAACCTATTATGAGATACGGGGACACTACCACTGTCTCTACCTAGAGGGGAGTGGCTTTGGTCCACTATCACAACTGATCCATTTCCATGACCATGTCTATATTGGGCTCTATTTGATGGAGAAGGGAGACACTACTGCAATAGATCAAAGAGCAGCAAGAGGTGGCTAGTAGACCATCAGATATGGAGGCTAACCGGGCACAACGATTCGTCACGGAATTCTATACAAGGGAGTCAGCTCTAGGACACATTGGAGTAGAGGAGGAGGAGCTAACTGATATGAGGGCAGCCTAGATAATCAAAGAGAGCCAACGTGGCACCCTTGAGAGAGGGATGCCAAGATTATGCATGAGACAAATAGTGCCTAGAGCACATTCTATTGAGGTTTGACCTATCATAGCTCTCCTCAGGGGGGATTGATAGAGACGAGGGGTCACCGTGGACTTAGCCTACAGAGTTCAAAGATCGAGGAGATCGCACCCCTTGCCACAGTGCGAGATGTATCAATAGACAAAGATACAGGATATTTTCACAACTCACCAGAGAGCCATCACTATGTCGGGCTTCGATTTTTGAGTCCCAGCTCCAAGATTGACTTGATTCAACTTGTGCTGATTGACTGGTTATGATTTTGCTAGCATAGATTAGTACTCAACAAGGGCCCTAGCATGCACGCACACATGCACACGCACACACACGTATGCCTATATATGCTTTTTTTATCGGACTCGCAATCAGAGCCAACCTGCCTTGTACCTTTCTTAAAAATGACCCCTATACTCTAACCGTCCTCTTTATCACATCCCTCCATGTGCTCCACTGCCCACATTCATTGTAACCCCCACCTAACCAATTATTACCCCATGGATAGCCGCCCTTGGGAGTTTTGCACTGCCACCATCCCAGGCTATCTTTGGTGGAACGTCCACCTTACACTTCTATTTGAAGACCACCTTCATGGCTTCATGTTGATGCTATGGCTCTTCCCTCTCCTGCTCTAAGTGCGACCCGCCCATTTGGTTGTTTGTTGCCTTTTATTCTGTTCTACAACCTCCTATGGTCACTAAACTCTACACCAACTTTAACAAGCCACCCTTCTCTCACAGATCCTTCATACTCTTGGCGTTGCCCTTGCTCTCTCTCTCTCTCACACACACGCACGCGCACACACACACACACACATGTTTCGAAAAAATTCCCCTCTCCAATTGTGCCAAACAACCCCCAACCCCCCTCCCCCTCTATTGACACATCTTTTTCCCCCCACCTCTACTCACACACCTCTCTACTTTTATTACCCTTAAAAACTTTTTTCATTTCTAACCCCTTTTATGACTATTAAAAATGTAACCTTTTTATGATTGGTGACATTTAATGATTTCCCCTACTTTTATTAATATTTCCCCTCCTAAAATCTCCCCTACACTTACTTACTAAATTTTTATTATTACTACACCTTATTAAGCTCCCCTATGTTTTCTTATTACATCGCCTTATATTTAGGACATTTTGCCTACTACATCTCTTTAGGACATTTGCCCCCCTCCCCTCCTCCCCTCCCCCATTTTTTCCCCATGTTTTATAATATTAGACTTGCTATTCATATACTAATAGTATGATTTTTTCCCCATGTTTTATAGTATCAGATTACATACAAAATTTCACCATTCGTATACTAATAGTATGATTTTTTTCTTTCATTCTTTAAATTTTTTAAGGACGTTATGGACATTAATTTGCATTATTGCCATTAATTTATTTTGGGCATTATAGTGCAATTTGTAAACCACCCTCCCCCTGCCACACTTCTTTATAACCACCTACTCATTGCCCAATTTTCTAACTAACTACGCACCCCCTATCTCCATAACTACTCACTCACGACCCATGCATGTTATTTTGAAGAGATTTGGCCATGACCTTCCTCCACCTCATTACTTGCATATTGCACACTTGCTTCTACTCGCGGCTTTGGCGTACCCTCCCGACTTGCCTATATCTTTGTCTGTGACCTTCCTCACCTTCTTTGCCATTGCCTCTCTTGACGTTGGGAGGCTCCCCTCATGGCTTTAGTGCATGCTTACTGCATGGCTGGCTAGTTCACCAAGCTTCTCTATCCTGTGCTTGCCTAAGTCATCCTGGTAACTAGCTACAGTCCCTTGTAAACCTCTCGTTCAGCTGCCTCTCAAGTCTTGTATCTTCACTTTAAGATTTATCACCTTGCTCACCTGCAAGTGGTATCATTGAGCTGCGTCACCTCTTGCGCAAGCTCTCTCAAGTTTTGCTTTACGGGTGTCTTCGTATCACGTGATACAGTCTACCTTCTCTGTTCGTTTCCTCATCAGACTGATAGCTTTTGGTTTTTGACAAGCATGGCTCACATGCTATCTGTGGTGCTTTTCTTCTCCCCTTCCATGCAATGTACCTTCTCCTCACCACTATTCCCATGGTTGTCTTACCTCATAAACTCCTTTTACAATGCCCTCCCACCTCAGTTCTCAAGGTTCTCAACTCAAAATAACCTGCGAGGGTAGACCCATCATTATCTTGTTATGTGTTGTACGTGATCTTCTTTGTAGCTAGCCTCCCATGGCTATCTCTCCAGCACTAGTTTCATAATTTTTTGCATAGGCTACTTAGGGCATGCCTTGGTGTCGAGTATCGTATTTTGCTTCCTTCTGCTCACCTTTATCTTTGTTACTTACCCATATAGTTGGGTATGCACTTCGCAGAGCACCTTCTTTGGCACTTTGACACTATATTTCCTTTTGTGAGCATGAGTCTTTGCTCAGTTAACCCATTCATTCAACCTCTTACTACCTCTTATTACCATTTATTTGTTGTCATTTCCCTTGCAACTGCACACCAAGTATTCCCTTAGCTTTTTTTCATTATGACTTGTCTTAGATATTTCACTTGTTATGTGTTTCCACGTATATATATATATATATATATATATATGTATGTATGTATTTGTAAAGTTTTTTCTTATCTAGTTATAGGCAGTTCATTCTTAATTTAAATTTTTAATAAGAAAAATCTCCTTAGCTTCCATCCCCCTCTGTTTCTATAAATTTGGGTAAAATACTATTTCCCTTTCTATATATACATACTTATTTAGTTTCTTTTCCTAAGTCTCTTGGCCTTAATACTTTTTGTAAAACCTTTAAATTTTCATTGTAAGGTTATTTCCTTAGGATTTATTCTTTATCTACTCATTTCTTATTTCTTCTTTAAGTCTTCCTTCTTAATTTCCATTATGTGATTTATATTTTTTGCTCTTGATTTGTTGATATTCTACTAACAAGTTCTAATGATGAAAAAAATTTAATCAATTGTTTTTGTAGAATAATTACGTTGTAATAATATATAATAGAATTATTTGACTCTTGCTTCTCCTAGGATGGCATTATTTTATAGGGGACTTTTTCTTGAAAATTCAACAATAATTTCTTTTAAATATATGTATTCAGGGTACTCTTTATTTGTTAGACTAACTACGAGTTAGTTACATGTCTTTTATACAAAACTTATAATTTATTCTTAAAGTGGATACAAATAATTCTTTTAATCTTGTAAGAATTCTAATATTCTTTTGGCATTTTTAAACACTTTAATTTTGATATGTGCTTCCAAAACATATATAAAATAGTTTTCCTCATATTAACTCCAGCTTGTTGAAAAGGGAGAACCATCCCCCTTGATGTTTCAAATGTTTACTTAAAAGAAATGGATTACAACCCCCCTTACATTTAAATTATGATAATTATTGTAGAATCTTGCCGGTGGTCTAGGTCTTTGGTATAAGCGATAACAAGTTGGGGTGCACATGCATTATCTGTCTTCCCTTGTAAATCTATGTTGTTCTAACATCTAGGTTTGTTTGGATGGTGGCAGGTAAGTGAACCCTGACCTCAGAGCCTCGACTACCCAGTAGGGTACATCACACTAGGTGAGACAGTAGGTCATCACCTAGTGTGATGACCTATTGTCTACCTAAGAGAAATAGAAGTGTAAATAAATCAAATTTGTGTGTGTGTGTGTGTTCGATTCCTAGAAATAGCTTTGGATGAGTTGATTGGCTCCTTGGCATTGTTGTTACGAAGAAGTAAAAAGATCTCTCTCTCTCTCTCTCTTTCTCTCTCTCTCTCTCTCTCTACTCTACTCTGCTTTCCAAGGTCTCTTGGACTACCCTTCAATAGCAAACAGCTTCATCCTGCTTTCATCTTAAGATGTCAATTTCTAACCTTGGAAGCATGGTAACGTATGTCCTTACACAAGACTTCTATTCTACAATACCAAAAATGCATTAATGAGTGAATCTTTGTGTACTTAAGCTTGAACGCCTAGATAGTCATGAAAGGATCCTCTAAGGGTCTTCACACAAGCTACCCAAGAGTAAGAGAGATGTGTTGAGAAGGTCCACATGTTGAAGTTCATGTTGAAAATAAGGGATGGTTTGTAGAACAAGGGTGCAACACATCTACATGGTTATATGCATGTGCCTTAATCCCTCATTGAATCATGCTAGGATACCATCATATTGTAAGTTCTTTGCTAGGATACCTCCATATTCTAAGCTCTTTGCTTTGTGCACCTTCTTTGGATGTTAGCATAATGAACCCACTTGAGTATTTCCTACTTTGAGGATGTATAGAGGTAGATGTGCTACGGATGTGTCAATTCCAAGTTGATGTAAAGATGCATCAATCCTTGCATTCCCTTGTGTTAGTGCCTAATTTAATCCATGAAGTCTTCTTTCCCCCAAAAAAGGTAAATTCTATTAATGCTTGAAAATACCATAGAAACAGCTTCCAATAGGAGTTGTCGAGATGAGACTACAAAAGAGAAATATGTTGCCAGCCACTATAAGCATCTG
Organism: Dipteris shenzhenensis; assembly: GCF_047967505.1. NCBI lineage: Eukaryota > Viridiplantae > Streptophyta > Polypodiopsida > Gleicheniales > Dipteridaceae > Dipteris > Dipteris shenzhenensis. The sequence goes on along the minus strand of NC_141608.1, from coordinate 15,092,113 downwards.
TTTTTGGATCTCATGGCTCATCGCCTAGAGACATTTCCAAACAAGATCTAGCAACCAAGATGGTGGTTTATACATCCAATGAATCCCCCTCGTGGAAAGGATGTAGATGAATCCTGCTGGCCATGTCTGGCAAAAAAATCCATAAAGTATTTAAAAAGGATCACTTTATTATATAACCATTCAAGAAAGAATCTTTCACATCCATTTGGTCCATGTGCAGATCATAGTGTATAGCTATGGCAATAATTGTATAAAACCAAAGAGGCGCCCTCTCCCCCTATTCCCAAATTGGTCGACTGCATGGCGCTTCTATGCCTAGCTGCAAAAGCTCTCAGCCCCTTGAGATCCACCCTCTTCACCATCTTTGTCAGTAGACCAAAGGGGTGCCCATAAATATTCTAGGACCCTTATGGAGATTTAGCCTGAAGCCTTCTATATTTTTGAATCTATATTTTAAACATTAGATTTGAGTTGCCCTATAACCCACTTGTAACCAAGGCTATGCTTATTTACAAATGCCTAGTTTGTTATCGATTATGGTCTCAAGTGTTATTTTCCTCTATTACTTACCCCCTTGGGGCTTGCATATCTTCTCAATAAGTATAGGCTTCTTCATCACAATTGCCATTAATGCATAACTTGTAGTGCAAGTCCATTGTTCATGCATTTTCTTTTCATGGTTTGATTATTCGACTGTATTGAAAAACTTTTTCACATTACTACTTGACTTCATGTTTACTATTAGTAGTTGCATGACAAATTCATCTCTTCTGGCATTTGTAGAACTTGACCTAGTTCTTGAGTTGTCATAATAGATTGCTCATTCTTTATTGGTTATGTGACTTGATAAATTTTTTTTGATGATTAGTGGATTATGAAGTTTAGACCCCTTGGCTTGTCATAACAACTATTGGACTCATCAATGATAATATTCCTATACATAATGAGCTAGCTTTTAATAGGATCCAATAACTCATGGACTAATTTAATTCTCGTCATTGTGCCACTAAGTACAAAAGTACATTGTGTCATCAAGCTTTCTTTGTAACTCATCTTGTATATGCACACATGCTAATGTTCCAAAGACTTTGAGATGGCATTCCTAGGCTTCTTGCATGTTATGTGAGTTAAAAAATACTATAAGATGAAAGTTGGACTTCAGTTCAAAGTTAGACAATACTGTTGCAAATTTTAAGCCAATAAGCATCAGGTAGCATGCTTTCTTCTATCATGCATCTAGTGGGTGCATGTAGAAGGCATAAACTTGTAGATTGATAGACTATAAGTCCCAAGTGCAACACCTAGAAAAAGATTATGTGTAGGCAACCAAAGAAATTTTGACATATGATAGCTAGACCAAGAAGAAAAAGGCCAAACTTTAGTAACACGTGGCACTCCGTCATCAACAATGCCTAATGGTACTCTCAACAACTAGACACTTGCAACAATAGCATGCCACATCATTCGTATTTCCTTTCCACCTATGCTGCACAATCACATTGCATGGCATGCATTTGCTTCTGCTTTTTATTTATAATTATAATCATGTTTAGTTTCTCCATTTTTTATTAGACCTAGAGCCATATTGCTAGATAAGCCCTTAGGTCAGAAACACCACCAAAGTCTATTACACATCTTGAACCCATCAAGACCTTTTGGTTGAAATGGCAAGGTCATACCCATATTGGTTTCTTTCAAAAAGTTAAAATCCCCTATCTAGGGCATCATGCCTTTGGCAGATCCAGTCTACATGCTTATGTGAACCAGAAATGCTCAAAGATTTAAATGGGAACAAATTATTTCCATTTTATCATTTTTGACAACTTTTTAGACCAAATTCAAGAGAAAAACTTGTACTAAGACCACATCACTCCATTGGACATTTTGAGCCACTTTTCACTATAGAGGATTGCAGTTTTCTCGACACTACATTGAACCATGATGACATCATCTACTGTGAATAGAAAAGCAAGTGGGATGATAATAATTTTGGCCATTTAGAAGTTTAAAATGTAGAACATCTTGGTTTCAATAAAACTTAGAGCATTTTTAGTGGCATAACTGCTTTACTTGTAATCGATATTAATGATTAGGTAGAATGGGATGAGAGAGTTGAATGAGCTTTATACATTATCAAAGTGAATCTAAAAGATAAAACAATACCTATCCTTTGTGACAAAATTTTTTTTTTTGAAGAATGGAATGGAATTCACTTGGAAATGATTCGCTACCAAAAATGTATCAAGAGTTCTCTAGCTTGAGAAGAAAGTAAACACTGCAAAGAGGGGTTCATCCAAATTATGTTCCTAAGGCAGACCAGCTAGAGTCATTGATTCAAAAGTTCAAAACACAAGGTCAGTGCACATTGCCTTAAATGGAATAGGCAAAGTGCATTGTGATCCATGCTTTTTCATACTTTGTTTAAAATTGTGGGTTGTCATCTTGTGCACTCTCCACACATCCAAAGGCCTAGTAGTAGTAGGATGTAGGATCCCCTAAGGTTCGTGTGTTAGTTGCCATGCCACTTGAGATAGAGGCTCAGGGACGACAGTTGCTAGTGCAACAAAGGGGCATTGGAGTTGCAATGGACCCGGGTGATTGCTTCATCCTTGACACATCCTCCCCCTTGTTATTCTTTCAGCCTCTGCCCACCCTCCCCCTCCTTCTCACCCTTCAACCCCCCCACCTCCCCCATTACTGTAGCTTCTATCACCACCTATCCCTCCGCCCTATCCCCTCTTGGTCTACCTTCAGCAAACAATAGTCCCTTCATCTGCTTTTTCCACCCCCATTTTCGCACCCAGGCTAGAGGTAACCCCTTAGCCCACAAGCAAGGGGACGGCAGGGGATTCTCTCTCCGCCCCTCTCTCCCAGGCTGAGACCCCCCTTTCCTCACAACAATAGATCACACAAGACACATCCTCTTTGACCAAGTCCAAACCAGGCAGCTGATTCTTTAAGGCATTGGGATTGAGGCCACACCCTAGGTAGCCACTATTAAGGCAGTTCTGGAGGCTAGGGCCCTAGAATTATCTCGAGGTTCTATATGCATATCCTCTAACTTTGGAGATGACTGTGTTGATTCTACACCCCCTCAAATTGGGTGTATCGACATAGTCAGAGCTCTCGTACACATCCATTTTGGGGACTTCACTTTGCCTCTACCAAAGAGGAGTAGTGAACCCCACCCTTGTTTGATTGCATGATGAGTGCGCATATGTATCATATGATCGAGTAATCGATGGGCCCACAAGGGATTGACCTATGGCTCAACCATGGTGACTATGCCATTTACCAGCTCGGCTTTTCAACAGCATGACCAAGGGAGGGTCTAGCAGTTGCCATGATCCACTTACCCCCAGAGAAAGAGATCATGCATCCAACCTATTGGTCGCTTCAGCAGTGTGTTGATAGGTTTGGGTTAGATGTTTCCTTCATGATGTAGTGGGCACGAAAGGTAGGCATTGAGCCGGTCATGCCTTTGGTACGCAGACGCACATATATGGACTACTTTCCCTCCAAGACCCCCTAGAAGTCACATGATATTGTGGTGCAGGCTCCCACACATAGATGAGCCTTGTTCACTCTCTCCTCCTCCTCATAAGCTAGACCATGGTAAGTTGAAATTTGCATGGACTCCATGCATGGATCCAACTATAGCATTTGTACTGAAGCTAGAGTTGTGGAGGACATTGGTACAAGCAATGGACTTTTTTATGATTCAGGAGCACATTCAACAGTAGACATTAGCCGCCTTCATCACTTGCTTTTGGGAAGAGGCCCAAAGGTCTGGTCACTCACAGTAGATGACAGTTGTTTACATCTCGGTGTCACAAGCAATGGCTCTTGAGGTCTATAATCAGGGAGAGCTTATCATGGGATGAGAAGTTTGGATGGGTCTTTAGATGGGTGAGTCCAGGATTGGTATCTTGAACAAATATGCACCAGCCTGCAAATAGCACCGCCCTACATTTTGGAGGTGCCTGATGGAGTGCCTCCCAAATGTGGACTCTAGGATTGTTGGGGGGGTGATGTCAACAATCCAGAGTTTGTAGGTGTCTGCGGGATGAGAAGGGATGGATGCGCACAGACCCCTAGGAGATCCTTGCGATGACCACAGACTTCTACCGGCATCTATTCCAATCTAAGGAGGAGACCCTTGTTGAGGATTCATCTCAACATCATGTGATCATATGTGCATAACACTAACCCAAAAGACTACTAAAAGCTACAAGGGTTGGAAGCCCTAACCCTAACCCTAAAGGGGTTTGTATATATTCTTCATTTTTAACTAAATCTATTGTACATTTAGTCATTTGTGTGCTTTCTAGCTATGCCCTCTCTCCTCATCTCCACTCTTCTCCTCTCCTCTCTCCATATTTGTTCATAGTATCAGAGCTCCCTTGCCTTTTGCTGAGGTATCGTGATCCATGTGAGAGAGTGTGAGAGATCAAGGGGTTCTCTTGAGTGATCTCTGAGTGAGTTCACTTTCATCGAGAGAATTTTTTTGTTCATTTCCTTGGATAAGATTTCTGTCATTGACTCCATAATCCATTTCCTTTCATTACTTGAGAGTTTTGAAAGGATTTTTGGAGAGAGAGAGAGAGAGAGAGAGAGAGAGAGAGAGAGAGAGAGAATTTCTTTATGAGGATTTCCATTGTGTTTGAGAGGAATGAGATTGAGTATTCTATTATGAGTGATTAGAGAGCTTGGATACTTTCTTTTCAAGTGGATAGCTTTTACAACTACATCAAGCAAAGCTTTCAGCTAGCATTCCTGTCAATGCAAGTAGCCAAAGCTTACAAGCAACTACTCATGGCTTCAATGAGAGCTCCTTTGGCCAATCCAAGACTCCTCAATGGCAGACCGTAACCCAAGCCTTAAGCAAGCAATGGGATGGCATCTCTTCTTCAAGCGCCTTCAACTACCAGGCACCAGCTCCTAAGTGCCCACAAACTATAGTCTTTAGCAGCACAATCGAATGCGCCTTCAACAAACACACAGGGCATCTACAAATACTTCACCTCAATGAATCAACTTCAGCAACAAACACAACCGAGCCACCCTCCCACTTGTAGAATGTGGCTCACCAACCAAACAGACAAAAAATAAGGCACCAAGAAGCAGCCTCAACAAGTGATGCTGCACGTACAATTATGGCTACATGTGAAAAGAAGCTCCAACAAACGGCACAGCATACACTTTGCTCAAGCCCCACAGCTCGAATTGAGGGTGCTCCAAAAAGGAAAAACGCTTGATTTTTTGTGATCTACATGCTCGTTGCATCACGCACACATTTTGGTGCATTTACACACACTTTATAGCCTCGACATCAAATCCACTTCTTGCGCACAATCCAGCCTCTACATCGACGCATCTGACCCAGCACCTAAAACAAACAAAATAAAAGAAATTATTTGTTGCTTTTCATCACTTGACGGTTGGTCTAGATCTAGATAAGAGTAGAATAGCTCAGCCATAGAGGAGAGAAATCCAAAGCAGCCAATCAAAGCCATGCCCAAAAATGCCCAAATAGCTCCTACTCTGAGTGAGTCCCTTCGCTCACATGCTGTTCCACATCACATGTCTTGAAACCCGACCTTCCACACATCTGTGAGCAGACTTCAGAGATTTTAGAGGCATTGGCAGATTGTTCAGTGGGCAGATTGCAAGCATGCAAAGGTCATTCCAATGCATAGGCTTAGATAAAAGTAGAGGAAGAGGTAGAGCATCTTAGAGAAGTGGTCATCATCAACATCCAAATTAGCATCAGTATCGGCTTCCACAACAACAACAATAGCATCAGCATCCAAGAGCGAATCATTCCAACAAAGGAAGATTTCAAGAAGAGGGAATGCATCCACCAGCATGTTAAACATTCAGTGCAACAACTATTATAAGTTTGGACACTATGAAAGAGATTTTTGCAAGAAGTAGTACAACCAAGGAGGTCAATCTAGCAACAATCAAGGGAATTTCTATGAAAGAGGAAATTGCCGTGGTGAACACTCAAGTCACAGTCATTATGACAATGAGCCTCAGAGTATGTATCTTGCAAGTGAGGATATAAAGAAGATTGAAATAGTGTACATTGACATTGATTGCAATTCAAAAGGGGCCCTGCAATTATCAAGTTGATCAAGTAGATCAAGATCCTTGGTACATCGACAATGGTGCATCATCACACATGACAAAGCATCAGGAATGGTTCACAAAGATGAAATTATTACAAGGACAAAAGAATGTTATCTACACTACAGATAACACACCAAATCCAGTTCAAGGGAAAGACATTGTCCGTATGAACAATTTCATTGGTACAAAAGGGTTGGTGAAAGATGTACTCTATGTTGCAAAGCTCAGCAACAATCTCTTGTCAGTTGTGGAATACAAATCTCACTAAGAACTTCTTATCAATTGGGCAAATGGTAGAACAAAACTATCAAGTTATCTTTGATGGAGATGAAGGCACTATCAGAGACAAATCCAGAGGATATTAGGTAGTAGGAAAAACACTCAAGGAAGGGCACTTGTTCATAATGCTAGCTCCAATACCAGATTTGCATGCCATGTTAGCTCAACAGCAACAACTGATGCCACTTTCTGCAGTATGGCACAAGAGATATGAACATGTCAATTTCAAAAGTTTGATGTAGCTAAGAAATCAAAATATGGCACTTGGAATTTTGAAACTTTTGTTTCTTGGAAAAGTTCACAAAGCATGTTGCTTCAATAAACAAAAAGGGAACCAATTTTGGTACAAGCACCTCTCTAGCAAGATGTATTCTTGATTTGATACATATAGATATATGCGGTTATACACAAACCCATAGCATCAATGGTTCACTTTACTACCTGACTTTCATCGACAAGTGCAACAAATATTGTTGGGTGTACATTCTGAAAGAGAAATCTGAAGTCTTTTCCAGATTTCAAGAATTCAAAACCATGGTAGAGAACCAAACAGGCAAAAAGATCAAAGTCATGAGATCAAACAGAGAAGATAAATACATGCCTTTAGCATTCATGAATTTTTGCAAAAGTAATGGCATTCAAAGACAGTTTGTCATGTGCAGATACTCCTTGATAGAATGCAATAGTTAAAAGGAAGAATGGGACTTTAGTAGATAGTGCTAGAGCAATGCTCAACGAGAAACATCTTTCAAATTAGTATTGGGTAGAAGCAATTGCCACTACAAACTACTTGCTTAGAAAGAACCAATTCAGGGTATGAAACCTTATGAAGCATTCACTGGATACAAGTCATGCATTGGGCATCTCCGCATATTTGGTTGCATAGCATATGCCCACATACATGACGATCATCGTAGAAAGTTGGATATTAAGACATGTAAATGCATCATGGTTGGCTATAGTGAAGAAAGCAAAGCATACACGTTGTATGATCCCATCAACCGAAAGGTCATAATCTCCAAAGATGTAATCTTTGATGAAGAATTAGAATGGAAAACATCAAATAAATAGGAGATAGACACACCACCTACTCAATAGCCTATAGAACAAGTTGATGAAGAAGAGCAAGAATTGCCAGAGAATCCTCAAGAAGAGCAACAACAACTCAGATGGTCTACTAGGGAAAGGAAACCACCAGCCATATTGAGACATGCTCAAAAAGGCAAAGCAATTCAGATTGAAATAACCAATTATGCTCTTATGACTACCATCATGGCCACAGAAGAGCCACTATAGTTCAAAGATGCAGTGGTTGATAAGCCTAAATACCAAACTGCTATGAATGAAGAAATGGAGCTTTGTACAAAAACAACACTTGGGAATTATGTGACCTTCCACTAGGAAAGAAGGCCATTGCAAACAAATGGGTTTACAAAGTGAAGTATAATCCAGATGGAAGCATTGAAAGATACAAATCCAGACTAGTTGCAAAAGGATTTGCACAGCAATGTGGTCAAGATTATGATGAAACTTATGCTCCAATAGCAAAGATGGACTCCATAAGATTTTTGATATCACTAGCAACACTCAATAGATGGAATGTGTACCATCTAGATGTCAAAAATGCTTTTCTCAATGGTTACTTAGAAGAGGAAGTCTACAAGCAACAATCAGTAGGGAATGCTAAACCAGCAAGGTATCTCAAGAAAAGTCTCTACGGCTTAAAGCAAGTGCCACCCAAAAGTTGGTAAAGCAAAATCAACAAGTATTTTGCAAATTTAGGTACATGAATTCCAATGTAGATCATACTCTCTACTACAAAGTTCAAGGGAAGACATTACTATTGCACTTTTGTATATAGATGATCTGATTGTGACAAGAAGCAATGACAACTTCATCAACAAGCTGAAACAGGACTTATCTATAGAGTTTGACATGAAAGATCTTGGACTTATGCACTATTGTCTTGGAATTGAGTTCTAGAGAGACTTAAAAAGCACCTTCATGAGCCAGCATAAATATGTTGATAGTGTCGTGAAGAAGTTGCATATGGCAGATTGCAAGACTGCAACCACTCCCATTAAATAGAGTTAGAAACTTACCAAAGATCCAAGCAACCCTACAATCAATGACAAGTACTATCGGTACCTCATCAGATCTCTTGTATATCTGACTGTCACAAGGCAAGATATTTGTAATGCAATTAGTCCACTTGCATAGTTTATGGCAAATCCAAAATTGTCTCACTGGAATGTAGCCAAAAGAGCCTTGAGATACAACAAAGGTACAAGATAGTTTGGAATAGAAGACATAGGAAGTCATCCAAGGTTGCATGGATACTGTGACAGTGACTATACAAGAGATCATGAGACCAAGAGACCCACACAAGGATATGCATTTTTCCTGGGTCAAGGTGCTATATCATGGATGTCAAACAAGCAGCCAATTGTATCTTTGTCTTCAATAGAAGCAAAATATAGGGCACTCACAACAGGTGCATGTGAGGCTATATGGATTAGCAGACTATTGCCAGAAACAGATTACTTTGATTAGTCAAAGCCAACAACAATATACTGTGATAATCATTCTGCTTAAGAATTAGCCAAGAATCTAGTATATCACTCCAGGATAAAGCACATTGATGTCCAAGAGCATTTCATGAGAGAAAGAGCGTTACTTGGTGACATTACACTGCAACATTGTGACAGCAAAGAGAATGTTGCAACATCTTTACCAAACCACTTGGGAAAGAGCTTTTTGAGAAACACTGACAAGCTCTTAGTTTGACACAAAGAAAAGAAATTTCCATTAAAGGGGTGTGATGGAATGTAATGCTCAATCCTTCTTCGATTTCCCATAATCATCATCTTGAGGGAAGGCCGACTTCATGATGCTGATCTTGAGGGAAGGTGTTGAGGATTCATCTCAACATCATGTGATCATATGTGCATAGCACTAACCCAAAAGAGTGCTAAAAGGCACAAGGGTTGGAAACCCTAACCCTAACCCTAAAGGCATTTGTATGTAGTTTTTATTTTCATCTAAACCTAGTGTACAGTTAGTCATTTATGGTGTGCTCTTTAGGTGTGCCCTCTCTCCGCATCTCCACTCTTCTCCTCTACTCTCTTGTTAGTGGTGTCTCCAAAAGACTGAAAAACACCTACACATATCCACTCCTGGCAATGGGAATGCCAGGGTCAGACTTAAATATGACTAATGTCAGAAAAGAAAGAGACAGTACAAAGCATACAAATGGCCAATACAATCATTTGTAGAGTAGAAATATTGTGTATAGTTTGTATTACAGTAGATAGCAACAACAACCCTCATGCAGGAGGTGATGATTAGCTTATAACAACATCCAATGGTATTTTGACCTTAGTTGGATAATAGTCAGAAAACAGACATAGTCCTAGAAATGATGTGGTGGATAAGGCCATTACTACATGCTATTAGGGACAGTTATAATTGTCCCTATAGTTACAAAAGTATCCACTACTTGCTAATGTAGCCCTCCTTTACTAGAGGTCTACTAACCCTCCTTGGTTGATGTCCACGTGGGTGGAGGAGTCATCCTCAACACCGGGCACACCCGATGGTAAAACTTTTTTGCAAAAAAAGTGGACTTGAACCATTCACTAGAAGTAATCCATCAGCTAAACCTTGATGGTGTGGGTGGAGTTTAGGTCTATTACTGCTCCCTTAGCAGTAATTGGGTCTGCCTCATCTACATCCTCTTTGCAGGTCTCGTTCTCACTAGTTCTGATTCCTCATCAAATGCTATCTGTTCTTCTGCGATATGTGCATCGGGGGCGAAGGCATCGGTTGGGGTTACTGTGTTTTCTGTGTCCTCATATGTGGCATACATGAATGTGGTGTGCTTTGCATCCAACTCTATTGACAGGGTCTGCTGGTGTATTCCAGCTGGCTTCTCAAGCTCTGATTTCAAATCAAACAATGTCATGTCATCATGCATGGGCATGTGTCTCTGTTTTGCACCCTGTGCTTTAGATCAGAGCATCTCTAATTCCTGTTCCATGATATCGTATGCATATGTAGTAGATGCAAAAGCATCATAGGGTCTTTGAGCAATTACGAACATGCATTTTTTGAGGTTTGACCATAGGTCTTGAGACATCTTTACCAGCTGCCTGATTATTCATATTTATGATTTTGGAGGAGGTGAGGAAAACTCCATCTACCTCTTCTGCCATATCCTTGAGCTATTGTTCAAGTTTGTCAAATTGTGGATAGGGGAAAAGGCCTCGAAGGAGCTTCTGAGAGACCTTGTGAGCAATATACTGGCAATGTTCTCCTCTCGTTTTTTCTAGGTCTTTGTCTTTGGAAGCATGGATTTTGCCCAAGGATTTAATTTAATTTTCTTGGCAGATGTGGGCTTTGCTGGGCTATATAACATCTCTTCTCCAGCTAAGGGTATCCCATAGACGTTCTACCAAAGATTGGCCATACACAGCCATAGTAGCTTCATCTTTGGAGTACTGAGCATCTTCCAAAGCTTGAAGCATGTTTTGATTTGTATTTTCTTCCTCATGCTAGCTGTCATGCATGGCTTTGGTGCGCTCCTCTCGGTATTGAAGGATTACCTCTGGTGTCTTCATATTCATCTAGCCAACAAATTCAAATAAGGCAGCAATAAATGGTGCTATCTTGGAATGAGCATTAGAAGCACTCAGATCCTTTCTGGCAATCTCACTCATAAGCCGTGAGTGGAGCAAATGTGCCCATGATATCTTTGTCCCCTTCTTAGCTGCACTTAGTGTTGCATAAGAATCTCTACTCATAGTATTTGTCTTTACTAGCAACTGCATCCTTTCAAGGTACCAAACAAGCTACTGGTGCCTTTTCAAATCTTGAACATTATCGATGAAAAAATAATTCTTTTGTGTCTCTGGTGGCCCGAATTCTTTTTGCATGTCGGAATCGACATCTTCAAATACACAACCTCCTTGTTGATGATGGGTAGCTGAAATACTTGTGCTATAATTTCAAGGGAAACCATGACATTCTCTACAAGCATACCTCCGCTTCTCTAGAAGCTCTCATATTGTGCTAGTGCATGCGGTGAAGCCTTCCAGGATGCCCAAGGTAAGCTCGCATACTGCAATAAACCGATTTTCTTTAGCCACTCCTGATGTTTGGAGAGATCCAATAATACCTTGAAGTTCGCAAAGCTAGCTGTGAGCATCTGCTTCTTTTGTGGAGGAAGGGGTGGTTCTCTATCCAATTCAGTCTCCTCTGGGTCCGCTATATGTAAAGCGTTTTCCACGGCCGGGCTCCTAGCATGGGCTTTTGCGAGTAGGGGTGAGAGAATTCTAAGGACCCATGGCTACGTCGAGGAGCGTTGTATCACTTAAGAGCACAAGGTTTGGCTTTGGCTATTGTAAGGTGTTGGGAAGTGTGAGTCAATGGCTTCTCTTAGGTGCCATATGTAGATTAGTTGTGTGGGAGAAGCTTGTGTCGATGTGTCATTGACTCCTTATGAAGAATTCACTGGACATAAGCCACACATTGGGCATCTCTGCATATTTGGTTGCATAGCATATGCCCACATACATGATGATCATCGTAGGAATTGGATGCGAAGTCACACAAATGCATCATGGTTGGCTACAATGAAAAAAGCAAAGCATACAAGTTGTATGATCCCATCAACGGCAAGGTCATTATCTCCAGAGATGTAATCTTTGATGAGGAATTTTGAATGGAAAGCCACAAATACACAGGATATGGAAGCATCAACTTCACAGTCATCTACAAAAAAGGTTGATGAAGAAAAGGCATTTCTCCTTATAGTGCTCCTCTAGTTTTGTGTTTTTTTAATAGTTAATAAACCGGATTATTTTACAAAGTTTTCTTTGTCGCTCCCTATCATTTTTTAGCTCAATTTCACTAGCAAATGCCGCCAAACATATGTCGCTCAAGTTTTCTGTGTGCTTAAGGTATTTACAAATGATGTCATCAAAGAAGATGCCTGTGCTGTCTTGGTCCAAATTCTCGAGCTTTGTCCATCTTTTTAGCAGTAGTGTGCACTCCTCAGCAGCACTTGTGCTTATGTATGTGAACTCTCATGTTGCATTGGTCAAGGGCAATGAAAGACAGAGGTAAACGGCTTGTTGTGCGTTGATATGTTGAATGTTGAGTATGGCATTGCCCACTTTCTGAATTCATTGATTGGCAAGTACATTGTTTTGGATACTGTGCGATTGCTACTTTGACTGCATCATTTGTTTCTTTGTCAATCTTTGTTATGTAAGAGGTACAATATGAGGCTGCTCTATGAGAGTTTATAACAAACTGAATGTTTGTGTTTGCTTCCCATAGTATTGAGATTGTCGTGTTGAAGTTGTTTGTGTAGATGTCTTTTGGGTGCCTTTGCAAGAATAGCGTGGGTTCAGAAATGCTATTGCAGAGGCCCATGATGTACTCCTCCTCGGCCATTTGTAGCTTCTCCAAGAATGTGTCGAAGTTTGTTGTAGCTATCTCATGGTCCTGCAATGTACTCAAAACCTTTCTAGAACTTGTTTTGTGGCCACTTTTGTGAGGTTCATTCTATAGAGGGGCCACAACACGTATCTCTCTAATGGACGAACGAGAAAAGCCGAATCGGCATTTCTTGTTTGCCTTTGTACAAGTTTTCCTATGCTTGTGTGTCTATATGTCTCTTAAATGCAATGGTAGCTTGGAGGCGTCTGTCATAATGTGGTTGTCTATGTACTGCTCGAGGGCCTCATTGTCACATTGGCCATAGTTTGGCGCATTCTCTACCCAAAGCAGGACATAATCATGTTGGCTACTCCTATTTTGGAACTCGATGATGATAAAAAATTCCTTTGTGTGGCCCAGTATTCTCTCATCTTGCCGCAACAAAGTTTTCATGCCTTGGAATTTGTGAGCATAATATTCTGTAGATGTGATAGGGTCCCGATCTACAATGTGCTGGACATCTCTCGAGGTGTTTGAGTCATTGCTATCTTCCATGCTTCCATTGAGTCTACATAGGCAAGCCACCAACGGCTCCCACCTTTTCTCAGCAGTCGCCCGAGAAAGTCACGAAAATGATGGGAGGGCCTAATTGTCTGAGCATCGTGAAGGAATTGTGTTTTAGTCTTTGTTTGTAATCCATTGATGTGCATAGACACACAAAGTCCCTAAACCTATTCTGGATTGTAAGAGTTGTTCTATGTTTGTGTCAAGAAGCACGTTTTGTTCCTGCAAATTGATTCCTAGGAGCTATCCTTTGCGCATTCTAACCCAGCTTGAAGATAGCATTTGTTGGACCAACACTTTCATGGTCTTGAAGAACAAGTTCTCGATGCAAAATGCAAACCGCTGGTCTTTGTGTCTTAGTTTCCACTTGACAATGTCTTGGTATGTTTTCTTTGTTGCTGTATCATAAGATCTTTTTTTCTAGTAAAACAGTGTTGGAAAACCCAACTCTTCACAGTGTTTGTCATGGAAAATCCCTAGTGTGGTGAAAAGCCTTTCGATGGAGCAACTGCTGTTGATTTGTCTTCGAAATCCACTACTTGCTATGATGTGTAGATTCCGTGCACCAATGTGTATGTCCCTTCGATGTGTTGTGCCTCATCATCGCTTATTGAAGATGGTGCTGCTGCTTTTTTTTTGTCGTTCTCTTGGAAGGTCTCGATATGCTGTGTCCACGTTGTGTTAACTTGGACATTGTTTTCCCTGTATAGGGGGGTGCCCAACAGTTCATGCAGTGCACGCATTGTAATGTTTGGGTGCACCAACCCGCTAGTGTAGTTGTGGTTAGTAGCCGGTGCTTTATCGCCACTGTAACTACAACTATTATACCATCTTCAATAAAACGAGGCAACAAATTTTGGTCTTTCTCAACATTAGCAAATACGTTGACAACACTACCATGAAGGTTGAGCTGGCCTTCATATGTCAATTGGCGGATTTGCACAAAAGGTATTCTTACAGAGATAAGTTATTCCTCTACCTTGTTCAAAGATGATGTGTAGTGTGTTTTTGTAGAAATTTTTATAGTGTGGTAGCATAATTTGGGCATGTCTTTTTTTTTAATGCAGTCATGGTAGAGCGAGCAAAAGTATCGCTCTTCTGTTGTTGTAGATTGTTCCCACTAGTTGTTGCTGTCCATAAATTCCTTATGCTCTTCCTTTGCAATCTTCATCTTTGATTTAAACGTGAGGCAGCCACAGCTACAGTAAGCAAAACTTGGTGTGTCGTTGATTTTGTTACGGTACCTCACCTGGAGCTTGTTGGTTCCTGGGCTATTTTTTTGTGCACTTTCTTTTTGCCTTACGGCAGCTGGGGGGGAGTGTTGTCCTTATCATTTTGTTTGGTGGAGCCATCGTGAGGCTTTGTGGTCCGGATGCATGGCTGAGGCCAATGCTTGACTAGGTCCTGTATATTTTGTTGCAAACACTTTTAATGATGTATTTTTTGAGGCCCTTTCATTGTTCAAAAGCTACAGCGACGATGGCCTTTGCGGGCTCTCCAGGATGCGTCCTTAACATCTCCAGTAGGATCTATTCATCTTCCAGCATCCATGTTGTGTAGTTGAATTTTTTCATGCATGGAAGCAGAGGGACCGCTGTTGTTGGTGAGGTTGTTTCAATCATTAAAATGGAGTAGAGATTGCCAACAATTGCATGTTCTCCAATCTCTATGTGGTCAAGCCTTTGCATGCCAGTGTACATCAGTAGCTAGAAATAGTCTCGCCAAACTTCTCATGGAATGTTTCTAAGCATTGGACAACCATTGGACGAGGGCATGTATAGGTTTCCAATAGTGCTATCATGTCTCTTTTTTGTTTTGCAATCTCAATGCCCTCCTTCGTCAAGTCGGCTAGGACACGCGAGGTTGTTGTTGGGCTAGCCACACCATGATAGTTGTGGTCACACAAAATGGTTAACAACACACTGTATTCATAGGTTGGGTAAAATACCAGTAGCAGCAAGCACAAAAGAACATTAGTGTTGGCTTACCTTGTAGCGATGAAGTCAATGTTAATTTGGACATTGTGTGGGGCAAGGGCAGGTTGAAGCTCCATGTTAATGTTTTGTTTCTTTTGTATTGGTTGGTAGGAATGCTCACTCAATGCAACTTCGAGTCTCGGTTTTGTTGAATATTTCTTTTATCTTGGTTGGTAGGAATGATCGCTCAATGCAACTTCAAGTCTTGTTTTTGTTGAATATTTTTTCATGCATGTGAAGCTATTCAGGACTAGCGATTTGAATTGGCACGTCTATGTGTGCTATGTGGAAGAAAGTCATTGCATTATGATAGTTTAGGCTCCCTATCTCAAGTATATTCACAAAAAACAAAACAGCTGAACCAGTTTATTTATTGTCTGTGCCATGTACAATGGAAAGTTTGTATGTTGCAAGTATGGGAAAGACTCTAAAGCACACCACTTGAACTAGCAAACTAAGCAAAGCAACACTCAACACAAAAACTATGTACAATGAAAAGACTCACAGGAGCATTGTCAAACACTTGCTGCAAATGCAGTCACAAACTCGATGTTGTTCACAATGAACTCTCTTGATGGTTTTTTGTCATACAACATGTTTTGCATCGTGACACTTCGACTATGGAACTCTATGAAAGGGTAATGAATCTTAAGCACCTCGTCAACATGGTTCCCACAAATTTGAATAGCCACTTGCGAACCGTCACAGTTCACCATAAAACCTTTCAGGGATGGCACACGCAAAATAGTTTGAATACTATCACAAGCATAGCAAAAAGGACACCTTGGATCCCTGCTCACGCGCAAGCCACCATAGCTTCAAAATTGGAATTTAACTAGTGGGCTATTGAGGCAAATAAAGTGTAGCACTCTTGCAACATCCGCATTGTAGAAAATGTTGTAAGCACGGTTATTTCTTTGTGCAAACTTAATGTTAATGAGCTATTTTACCTTCTTGTCGTAGCCTAGTTGAGATACTTGGCTTATGAAAGTTTCATGTAGTGCCACTGAAAGGTTCCCTCTGGGACTGCAATAAGGATGGTGAAGTAAAAAACTCTTAGGGTGTGTTGGGCATGCATAAAAGATATATTGTTGGCAATGTACATGATAATGCCCTCATCTATGAACTCTTGGAACCATATGCTTAGAGAGTTTCATGCATGTAACCGGTTGACAATCTTGTTATTACTTCGTTTTGTACTTACACTAGCATGGTCTTCGGCGTTTGGTCTGTTTGCAATGATGATCTGATCTATGGTGGCCCGTCAAGGTTTATCTTCACAATAATGAATGCTATAGTTGCCATCAACGATACAAATGAAGCCTTGGTTGTTTCTACTTGGTTTGTTGCCCATGGTTCATATGTTCTTATCGGCTTCTCGGGAACAAATGATACAACACCATCAAATGGTTCACCCTAAATAATTGTCGTTGTTGCATCAACCTGTAATGATAGGAATGAAATACCACCCTCTTTTGGTGCTCTCTTGGTAATGGTTGGGCCCTCTATCCCAAAGAAGTTATCAAATTATAATACATCTTTCAATTGTAGAACATATGTGTGTGGAACATGGGAGGGTGATTGTCTCACAACATTTTGCGTTTATAAAGTCGACCCGCATAAATATAGGGTAAGACACATCTCAAGCTTTGAAAGTACCATATTTTGCCAAGACTTTGCCTTCAAACACAAAACGACATGGCACATACTCTGACAATGAACCTATGGGTAGAATTGGCAGAGCGTTTGAGTAACCTAATCCCAACTCTGCAAGGACTACCGCTCCAGCTTTTTGTGCTTCATTGTTTGTGTTTTTTGGTATGTCAAACTCATTATTTCCCTTGATCTTGTTGACCTTGTGTGAAAAGGTAGAGCTTGCTGAAAAGAATGAGTGCTTTAATGGTATGAGTGAACTTTGGTTTGTATAATGATGCTATAACCATGTTATTTTATTGGGAGTTTCTGAGAATGTTAAGCTTGATGAAAAAATTAAAAAATCAATTGTCTGGTTAAACATTGTTGTGTGTTACATTGCTTCAACTCTAGTAGTCAACAATAGGAACCATTTTGTAATAATAGGAATTAATGAAAATATCCTTAAGATTGTGTGCTTCGTCATATGTTGCAAAGTCTTCACCAAACAAGTTATAAACACAACACTCGCCTACTTGTGTGAAAACTCAAACCAAAGAATTTAACTTGATAACCTTGCTAGGTGCCATTCTTGCAAACATTAATTTTAGCCATAAGAGGTTAATTAATTCCATACTTTACTAGTAAGGAAACACTACTCATTGGTGATCTTAGATTCACTATCCTCCTCCACGAATGGGGGCTCAATGTCCAACTCTATCCAGCACTGCATCTTCAAAAGGCAACCTTGCTTGAGTACCTCTTTTTAGACTAGACAACAAAGACTATACACGCTTAACCCATGAAATGCCAACGGTCTAAAGAAAAAATCAAAGCATGCACACACGTTCAGCTTTAGCGTAAGCCTATTCAGCCGCTGCATGGAAAGCGGTCTTTAATGTTTTTTTTGAGGTCTTCGGAATGTTGAAATGCTTCAGGAGGTTCCCATCCTTGCTGACTTGTTTGGGTGATGTAAGTACGAGAGGTATGACAATTGTTGAGGATGGACCAGGCACTATTGTTTTTAATAAAAGATTAAGCATAACTAGGCCAATGATTAGATTACAAGCAAAAAGGTCAAAAAGAAATTGAAGAAGGTTTCCTAGGTGAATACTGCAGCAAGACCTATTTATGTGGAAGGCCTAAACTAGTTAGAAGGAATTGGAGATGATGATGAGGATAAAGTCATGAAACCAAATTCATCTCTTGTACGCTTTATGTGTTAAAGAGTACCTTGGCCAGGCTAAACAAAGATAAAAGTTTCCAATTGATTTCTTAGCCTTTCAGCCCCTAGTTTTTGAATTTCTACCAATTCATCTTGAAGGAATTCTACGGTTCACTGGCAATATGAGTAAAGCTGGTGGTATTTCAGAAATGGCTGGCCTTGGATGAGAATCAGCCAGGTAGAACGCTTAAATGCCTATGGACTGACAATGGTGGAGAGTATCTCTCTCATGACTTTCAGCATTTCTGTGATACACGTGGGATTAAGAGGGAGCTCACATGCCCTCATACTCTAGAGCAAAATCCAATTGCAGAAAAGATGAACCGTACCATTCAAGAAAGGTTGCAATGCATGCTTTCCAATGCAAGTCTTTCTGGTGGTTTTTGGGCTGAGGCAATGAAGACTGCAGTGCATGTGATCAATAGATCACCTAGTAAGAGTTTGGATGGTGGTAATTCTGAAGAGGCATGGAGTGACAAGAAGCCCTCTTACTCTCATTTGCATATATTTGGGTGTGAGGCATATGCACATGTGCCAAAAGAGCTTCGAAAGAAGCTAGATCCTAAGTCTAGGAAATGCATCTTTCTGGGTTATGGTGTAAGTGGAGAGATGGGCTATCATCTCTGGGATCCAGAAGCGAAGAAGATCATACGCAGCCATGATGTAGCCTTCAATGAGAAGAAGATGCATAAGGCACCCATGAGGGATGTGGAAATGAGGAGAATCACTTTCCAGGACGTGAATCCACCTGCATATGTTGATAGACAGCAAGCTGTCCATGCACCAAATGTGCAAGAAATGGTACCACCAAGTACTCCACAGGTATACAATCAAGGGTAGATGATGGATCATCTATTGGTGGAAATGATGAGCCAAATGTGGTTGATATGCAAGTGGGACAGCAAGCTGAAATGCCCTTGAGAAGATCATCTAGAGTATCTAGACTACCTGATAGGTTTGTTCCAGGGGTAGACTATGTGATGCTTATTGATTGCAGGGAGCCTTCTTGCTACAAAGAGGCTATGATGCGCGAGGATCAACGCAAGTGAGAGTATGCTATGCAATCAGAGATGAGTTCACTTATGAAGAATAAGACTTGGGACTTGGTTTCTTTGCCACATGGAAAGAAAGCATTGCCATGTAAATGGGTCTACAAGATGAAGGTCACAGGTGATGATGTGCCTAGGTACAAGGCCTGTTTGGTCGCTAAAGGGTTGAAGCAAGAGAAGGGTGTGGACTTTGATGAGATATTCTCTCCGGTTGTGAAGATGACCACACTTAGATGCATGCTTGGACTAGTGGCAATAGAGGATATGGAGCTTATGCAGATGGATGTTAAGACAGCTTTCTTGCATGGGGATCTACATGAGCAAATCTACATGGTGCAGCCGGAAGGCTTTGAAGAAAAGGCAAACATCATTTAGTTTGCAAGCTGAAGAAGAGTCTCTATGGTCTTAAGCAGGCACCTAGAGAATGGTATCATAAGTTTGATGCTTTCATTTGGTCCCAGGGTTTTAGAAGGAGTGAAATTGATCACTGCCTCTACACTAAAAGGGCTAAGGATAATAGCCTGATACTCCTGGCACTATATGTGGATGATATGCTATTGGCTAGCAAGAATAGTTATGAGCTAGATGCATTAAAGGCCAACTTGCATGAGGCCTTTGATATGAAGGATTTGGGACTTGCAGGTCATATTCTTGGTATGCGCATCACGCGTGCTCGGTGTAGGAAACTCCTTTGGCTTTCACAAAAGGAGTATGTTACAAAAGTATTGCAGCGTTTCAATATGGAGGGGGGGAAGGCAGTGAGTACTCGATTGCCTCCATATGTGAAACTGAGTCATACAAATAGCAGATGAGGAGAGGGTCATGATGGCCAAGGTTCCTTATGCATCAGCGGTTGGGAGTCTTATGTATGCTATGATAGCTACTAGATCAGACATTGCATTTGCAGTGGGAGTTGTTAGCCAGTATATGGCTAATCCAGGAAAGAGGCATTGGGAGGCAGTTAAGTGCATCATGAGGTACATGAAGGGTACTAAGGAGATGTGCATCTGCTTTGGTAGAGGAGACATGCATGTACTTGGGTACACAGATTCAGACTATGCAGGGCATGTGGATAGTAGGAGATCCACTTTTGGTTATGTGTTCACCTTTGCAGTGGTGCAGTGTCATGGATGTCTTGTGCACAGAAGTGCATTGCTTTGTCTACCACAGAGGCTGAGTATGTTGCAGCCACAGAGGGTTGCAAGGAGGCTATATGGCTTGATCGGCTAGTGGGAGATTTGGGGATTCATATAGGTGTACCGACATTGCATAGTGATTCCATGAGTGCTATTCAGCTAGCACAGAATCCGGTCTTTCATGCAAAGACCAAACACATTGAGATCAGGTACCATTTCATCAGGGAGGTACTTGAGGACAAGCGCATAGAGCTTGTCAAGGTTCATACAGATGATAACCCTGCAGATATGCTGACGAAGAGTCTACCTAGTTAGCGGTTTGAGTATTGTCATGTATTGATGGGCATTGGATAGTATGCTCACTGGTTATTCTCCCTTAAAGGCACATTTTTCTTTAAGTGGGAGGTTGTGGGGGTTAAAGGTCACTGTGCCTTCACCTCGGTTATGTACAATACTCAAACACATATATAAATGAATAAAAAAGAAGATTAGGGTGTTCTACACCCACCTAAAACTTGTGTGGCTCTCTGCTTCTCTCTCTCCCTCTTCCGTTCCGCTTCCGTTGAGAGCACTCTCAGTGCCAGTATCAGAGGATCTCATAAGATGAAAGGAAAGTTCATGCATATCCTCAAATAGGCAAAGAAGAGGAGGTTTTTCCAAAAGGTGTCAGTGCTTATGGAGATAAGGAAGGCACAAAATGCCATGGGATATGCAATACTAAAGGCTACCTTTCAAAGGCTTGTGAGGGAGATCTATGATGAGAATCAACATGGATGTTTTTATCAAAGCTATGCTTATATATTAATATTAAATCTTGGCGAAAGTTTATCAAGCCCATTTTTTAAGTTTCACTATATTGATAGGATGCAATACACTTTTATATATTTTCTTTCGAATTTTGAAATAAAAATTGTAAATCTTCGCGAAACTTTAAATTTTTTTACATAAAAGTCTCAAATCTTGACGAATCTTTCAAATATTTATTTTTATTAGTGCATACAAACTTTTGACACCAATATAAAAGTTTAGCTTCTTAACCAAACTAACTTGAAAAAATAATCCATGACAATCAGTTTGGCATAGGTATGCAGTGTTTGCCCTCTAAGAGTTAGTAAAAGATTGGATGATAAAATTCTTGTAGGATAACATGATTGTTGTTGCTGATCATACTCATAGGGTCACCTTGATGGTGAAGGATTTTGAGACACTAAAGAGAGTTTGTTATAGATATGATAGACTCCTTCATCCTTGTGATTGGGTGGACCTGAAAATGAGGGATATTCTATTTGTGTCACTAGCAAGGAAACCAAACGATGAAGGGATACATATAGAGGAGGTAACACACATCAAGGAAAATTTTGTGAAATTCTAGAGACATAGCTGTAGTGTGCTCAAGAAAGATATTTGGGATCTTGGGCATCCCCTCAACACTCAAAATTGCTTACTTAGGCACGTGTATGAAGTTTGTTCTGAGGGTAGTTTGTTTTGAAGTAGGAGCATCCGTTGCTTTTTCATTTGGAATTTTGGTGACGCTATTATCTTCAGGTTTCTAAAAGGTAGTTGGAAATTGAAACACTAGGTGACAATCTGGAGTAATAGGTGTAATGTGCTCAAGAAAGTGATTTGGGATGTTGGGCATCCTCCCAAACCTTAGAATTGCTTTCTTAGGTACATGTATAAAGTGTGTTATGAGGGTAGTTTATTCTGAAGTAGGGGTATCAATTTCTTCCTATTCATTTATGTTGGAAGCATATATGATTGTGTTAATTAGAGTTTTGAAATGTGCTTGGATACTATTGATTTTCCACATTGTTGGTTGTGTCATCTTTCAGTTGTGTTGGACTTCTTATCAATTTAGTGGAATGTGAGAGATAAACAGATTGTGTGGGACAGTTTTTCAATAATGTGCTTAAGAAAGCGATTTGGCCTATTGGACAACTCCCAACCTTCCATATCGCTTTCTTAAGCACACTTTTGCATATGTTTCTTGTTGCATATTTTGTCTTGCTCTTCTTCCTCTACAGGGCCAATAGGGACTACTTTTGATTTTCTATGTTGCTAGTTGTGTTATCTTTCAGCTGTGTTGGACTTCTGGTCAATTTAGTGGAATGTGAGAGACAAATAGATTGTGTGGGATAGTTCTCCAATAATGTGCTTAAGAAAGCGATTTGGCCTGTTGGACAATTCCCAACCCTCCAAATCGCTTTCTTAAGCACATTTTTGCATATGTTCTTGTTGCATGTTTTGTCTTGCTCTTCTTCCTCTACATGGCCAATAGGGACTACTTCTCTAATGAAGCTCTTGTTTATAGGCTAGAAGACTATCATGGCAAGGACAAAGCAAATAGCCAGGGTGCTTGGTAAGGGGCCTCCCATTGCTCAAGCCGCCACTGCCCCTGCTACTAGTGCTAGTGTTAGAGGATCTCATAAGATGAAATGAAAGTTCATGCATATCCTCAAACAAGCAAAGAAGAGGAGGTTTTTCCAAAAGGTGTCAGTGCTTATGGAGATAAGGAAGGCACAAAAGGCCATGGATATGCAATACCAAAGGCTCCCTTTCAAAGCTGTGATGAGAATCACTGATCAGTTAGGTTACACATGGCATAGGTATACAGTGTTTGCCCTCCAAGAGTCAGTAAAAGATTGGATGATAGAATTCGTCTAGGATAGCACGATTGTTGTTGCTCATACTCATAGGGTCACCTTGATGGTGAAGAATTTTGAGACACTAAAGAGAGTTTGTTATAGATATGATAGACTCCTTCATCCTTGCGATTGGGTGGACATATAAATGAGGGATATTCTATTTTTGCCACTAGCAAGGAAACCAAAGAATGAAGGGGTACATATAGAGGAGGTAACACATGTCAAGGACACAAGGGGCAAGGCTGCCTATGAGAGCAGGCCATGATAGAGCAGAGGGATGCTTCCAATAGGAAATTCATCCAAGAGACTACCCTAAGGGACCTTGGAAATAATCAAAGGATAACTGAGTTGGGATCAAATTTTATCTCAAGTTTGAAGATGCCACTTTTGTGAGAGATATAACACTACCCAAGACTGTTTGCGAGCTTTGAGGTCACAAGGAGAGTGGGTGACTAATAAAATTCTTTTTCTATTCTCAGGTAATTGATCTTCATGCTTAGGTGATGAATATGGGTTGAGTTTCTTGATTAATTGATGATATGGACTGAGTTTCTTACACAATGCACTGATAACAATATTTTTACCAGCATGTACAGAGTAGGGTTAAGAGAGCAACATCAAATTGAGGTTCATGTACTTTATCCCTACATGTCTCCCTTACTAAGAAATCCAAAGGTTCCTATAAGTGATCTTGTCAAGTGGTTTAAACACTGTGATTTCACCTTGATCACTGTCATCCTCTTACTATATCCCTGTCATCCTCTTACTATATCACTCTACATAAGTGAATGATACATTTTACTTCATTTCTTCTATCATTTGTTATTGTAATGTTGACTGATGTATATGTATTTTTTTGCAGCAACCATTGGAGCTTAGTGTGTATTAATCTTCAACAAAAACAAGCCTTTCATATGAATTCTCTCTATGGAACACATAGGGAGCTTGATTTGTATGTTTCCTTTCTTTACTAAAGCCCTATATAAATAAAGCTTTGAGTTGTTACTTCACCATTGTTAACAATAGATTTTTTCTTGCAAAGGCCTAAAAAGGTTATTGGATGTCTTGGATTGTTGTCCTTCAAATGTGGACCTGCTAGATAGTGTTCAAATTGTTGACTTCAAGGTAAGGACATTTCTGGATGTTCAATGATATTTTTGGCCTCCTCAATTATAAACCATATCTTAAGGTTGTTAAGTTTGTGCAAGTGTGACAACAGGATGATGCCCATTCATGTGGGTGGAGTACAATGATCCATTCCAAGTATTTATTGGATACTTACTTTGCAGATCCGCAACCAGACAGGGAAAATATATAAATCTATATATTCATAATGACTCTTATACAAATGCCATTGTGAAACAAAATATAATCTAATCTTTCTGATGATTATTCTTGATTGTAGGTTTTGAAGGATAGCTTTCATCAATGTATGTGGATGGATATAGATCCATGGTCATAAGTTATGCTCATAAATTATCCCGAGGGATATGCAGAGAGAGATCCATATCTAGTGCTTCCGAAACCAAGGAGCCCACTGTCATGGAGGCTACTAATATCATGAAGCTTGTTGTTGCTGAAGGGAAGGAGCCTACCACCACAACTGGTATGAAGGAGCAGGGGGGTGAGAAAACCATCATAGCTGAGGACAATCCCAAAGTGGAAGAGAAGCTTTCCAATGAGGGCCATCATCGACATACAGAGGATCCACAGTAGCTTGAGGAGCAGCCTCAGCTTGATCAGCTACTCCTCCACAACAGCCTAATGAGCAGCCTTCGTAGGGGTGCTACCAAACAGCGAGTTTTTTTTTAGCAAATATGTGAGTTTTTTTTTAGTATAATACACATTGGGAGAGATGCTAGCAATTCTAACTCCACATGCATGCAAATATGGTCTCATGGAACCAATATGAGGCATTTTTATAACCCAGAAACCGAGGCTCTTGTAGTTGATCATACAAATTAACTCTAAACAAGAAAAGTAGTAAGATCTAAGAAAGAGAAATGATCACAATTGTTCATAAAATTCTTGGGGATAAGTTTTGCCACCAAAAGCATTTACTTTATTATACATGAGAGCTTCGAAGAGACAATGAGATCATCTATAAACCATCTTAGTTGCTCAAGTCTATGGAAAAAAAAACACATTCTAGAAGACACAAGGCATTGGAGAAGTTCAAATTCATAAGTAAATTTTCAAATCCATGATCTACCAAAGAAGCAATAAGATGTATGAAAGAGCAACGATCTCAACTATTAATAAATTTCTTGGCGATAAATTCCACCAACAAATGCATTTCCTTTTTTATACATGAATTCTTGAGAGCTTCAAAGAGACAATGAGATCATCTATAAACCATATTGCTTGCTCAAGTATATGAAGGAAAAAAAACATGTTCTAGAAGACACAAGGCATTGAAGAAGTTCAAATTTACATGTGACTGTTCAAATCCAAGACGTATCAAAGGAGCACTAAGATCTAAGAAAGAGAAACGATCTTAACTATTCATAAAATTCTTGGGGATAAATTCTGCCAACAAATGCATTTCCTTTTTTGTACATGAAATCTTGAAAGCTTGGAAGAGACAATGAGATCATCTATAAACCATCTTACTTGCTCAAGTCTATGAAAGAAAAAAACATGTTCTAGAAGACACAAGGCATTGAAGAAGTTCAAATTCATATGTGTCTATTCAATTCCATCACTTGTCAAAGGAGCACTAACATCTAAGAAATAGCAAACAATGTACAGAAAAAGAAACAACAAAATGTTCTTTCAAAACTTGGGAGACTGTATCAATGCTTGATCAAAACATATGCAAGGTCATCCAAAAAAATATAGCTTAGACTACTTTGTTTTTTCCTCCACTGCAATATCATCCACAAAAATACATTTGGGAGCCAATTTCATCCTTTTCTTACGAGGGTTCTCATCCTCTTGACATGCCATCATATCTGCAACTTCTCGCACATAGCATGGCAATGCACTGCAATCATCACCAAGGACTATGTCAATAGCAAGAAAATCCCAAATCATATCACTTCTCAAAATATAGAAGCAAAAAAAATACAATGATGCTAAAGTAAAGGTACCGCACTAGTCCTCCTCTAGATCCTCCAATTCATTTGTGCCCTCAAAGGCTTCTTCCTCGCTTGAGCTACCATCAATATCTTCATTCTCTTCAGCATGGTCCATTGAATTAAAGAGCTCCTCCACAAAAGACACCATCCTCTTGTCATTGTCCATACCACAAACAAGTCTTCCACAGTGCAAGGCAGCCTCTATAGCGCTACCACAACCCATCATTAGGTCAAGTACACTGCCATTTGATGGTGTCAATGCCTCTATCAAAGCTGCCATAAATATTGGGCTCTTCTCCAACCCACCTGAAGAAAGAAAGTAATGAACATTGTTTAATGTAATATTGGATGGCTCTTCACCAACCACATTCTGAAATATCTACCAACACACCAAACCAATCATACCATGACATAAAGTTCTATCTTCATAAACATGTCTAGCAGTAGCAGGTAGGAAGTATCAAACACAATCACATGACAAGTCAAGAAATGGATAACCACATCAACACAATGCTTGATTGTGAAAGGAATGCTTTCCTATGATAAATAGACATCATCAATAAATGTAGCTTCTGCAAGAAAAAGGGTTAAAGGTGAGAGATATAAATGTTTAAGCACAACACAAACTTAAATGCATCTTGCATAGTGATGAATTTTCTACAACACATGAACTTCTTCCCAAATAAAAAAAGGTTACATACCTCCCTTCCATTTGATGCTCCTGGACTCAAACCTATAGCCTCATCACAGTACATGTACATTTGCAATGTCAACTCATGGTTCTTCATCATGGCAGTAGCACGAACCTACCTACGAAGACTCTCAATGTGAAAAAAAACTATGTGTGGAGAACAACCAATCCCATGACCTCATCTTTCCCCTCACACTTCCTATCTTTTGCTTTGCAATGAGAAAATCTTTCAAAGTTTTGTAGGGCACACTTGCAATTTTGTGTTGAAGATCTCTTGATATTTCTTGGACGTCGCCATCTATGCATTTTCTAGCAAGAGAGACTTTTTCCCAATAATTAAGCTCTCCGCTTGTGTATTGAAATAGTCTACAAGCTCCCAATGACAATACAAAATGAAAGTCAAATCAAAATGAAACACCAAGACCAAAATAGGATTGGTAACAAGTGAAATGAGAATATGATTGCATGAGGTAAATGCAATAGAAGTCATATGTAACTACCTTTTGGCATATCATCATCATGCTCTCAAGCCCTCTTGCAGGGAGATGGGCCATGAATTGGATCCAAATGCAGTGGACTCCTGGAATGGCTAAATCCCTCATGAATAGGTATTGCTATATTTCTCAAGAGTTCATCCTTGTGGGCAAGGTACTTCTCCTTTTCGCAGCTAGGAAATTCACCCACCTCAAAATCAATCCACCAAGGACAATTCTCAATCTCCCATTTGGACAAACCCCCAGGTCTATCTATATTTCCTGCAATTCAAAAATATCCAAACTTAAAATATTGAACATATTTTTCAATGTCCAAAAAACAAATGTACTTGTTGTTACCTTTCTCTGATTACATTGTTGCCATAGCATCTTCAATATTCTTCCATGTTTGCATAACATGTGGACGTTTGGATACTACTCCATTGTCCATCAACATAGACACATACCTATAACTCTCCAAAATTTAGAATGATATTGAAAAACTTGAAACTGATTCAAATTTAAAAAAAAAGGAAATGAAAATGTACCTGTACACCACTCTCATGGCACTCTTTGTGATCTCATACTGTTTCTCTTCTGACTTTGGGTTGGATTGCATTTTCAACTCAAAAGCCCTACAAATCTTGTGCCTATATTTTCCTTTAAAAGATTCCAAGTAGGCACGCAACAACATATCCTCAGCATCTATAGACAATGAAGGATATATTTGAGCCAAGGTTTGCAAAAGGCTCTTTGCCTCTCTCTCCAAATCAAAAAGCCATGTCTCCTTTGCAACCCAATCTAAAACCCTTGTCCGAAATTGGGATTTCAAATGAACTCCAAACTGAACTCCGAACTGCTATCCCTCCACTCAACTTTATTAAACATTGCACCCTCATCTCATTTGGTAACTGTGCATTTCTAAGGAGGTCTAGTTTCTCAACACCAATTTTAACCCCTTCCCCTCTAAGTCAATGCTAGTCACCAGTTTGAACCACTCTTCACCCAATTTAGGATTAATAATTCCCAACCACCTGTTCATTTTATTCTCCCATTTTTTTTAAACAATTGTCTCAGGGTCAATGTTCTTATCCTGCACAAAAGGACAAGATTGAAGTGTGAAAAAATAAGAAAAAAAGAAAAAATAATACTTTTCTTTGTATGAGCATTATTATACCTTGTTCTTTGATGGCTCCCCTTTGCCAACCTTGGCCCGCCGCTCCACCTCAATCCCATGATCTATTATGCTCTGTTAGGCAAAACATAAAGAAAGAAAGGCATAACATAATGCACTTTAGTTAAAGAATAGCATGAAGTAACATGCATGAAACAAATTATATATCATGTAGGCACCTGAAACATCATCTGTGCCAGAAGGAACCTTGTTAAAGGGTACCATGCCTCCTCTCCATTATTTTTAAAATCCTTTCTTCTTTGCTCATGAACAATTTCTAAATCATTGCGTGATAACTTGCTAGTGAAATACCTCATATCACATTCACATAGTTTTGGCAAGCAAAATAAGATGTCCTTGAAGGTGGTTTTCACCACTCCAACATCATTCAACCTTCACAAAGCAAATAAATTTCAAAACTTATCACAATAGAATATGAAGCTAGAAACTATATAAACAAGGAACCCAATACAGTAGTTTAGAATCACTTACTCATTTATTCGATTGAGAGCTCCAATTAGGCAAACCTCATCATCTCTGCTAAGGGCAATAAAGGAAGCTGAACCAACATGTGCTTTTGTTTGTCAAAAGAAAAATTTTCATCTATCTCCTTTCTCCATCCAGCCAACTTGTGATTTCCATCCCAATAGATGAACATCTTACCAGCAAGATCACTCCAATCATCATTGCTTTGGACCTCCCTTTCAAATTCATTATTAACATCTTTCCATATTGGATCCCAATTGGCCTTGACATCATCTGTAACTTGAATCTGAGCTCCATCCATTGTTTGCATCGCCAAAATAAAAGATCCCTTGTCCTCAATGTACCCATCCTTTCTAAATGTGAATTTCATCTCCTTTGATTGCTTACCCAGAGTCCTTATTTTTTGGTTCATTTGAATCCTACACAAAGGGATTTTAGAAGGAAGAGTCCTCCTAACAACTCTAATTCTCTCCAATGTTCTTTGAAGAATCTCCAGTGAAAACTCAATTGGCACATTGAGTTCCTCATCATCATGCTCTTGTGACTTTGTTTCTGTGACCTTTGTTTTAGAAGGTGTTTCTATCAACTCCCCAGTAGTATCCATGTCCTCACAAGATTCGCCTTCTTCATGGCTTATCTCAATCATCTTCTCTATGTCAGCCATCTACACACGCTTATAGCTTGTATTCTTTCGAGAACTTCTTTCACAATACAAAACAGATAACTGAGATGATGACTTCTTCATAGTAGATCTTGTCAAGACCATTATCTAATCTATAAGAAAGAGACATTGATTAGTATACACCAAAATCAACTAATCTTCATGCTTAGAAAATGACAATGCAAAGCCCACACACCTAAGAAAATGACACCATTGATAGAAGAATCCTTAGATTTACACCTGCATAATAAAAAAGAAATATATTGACATATTAGAACAAATGAAACTAATTATCAACATAAGAAAGAATTTCGTACTAGAGAATACCTGCATAATAAAAAAGAAATATATTGACATATTAGAACAAATGAAACTAATTATCAACATAAGAAAGAATTTCGTACTTGAGAATACAACAAGCATGCATTCCCATATTTACTGTGTTGGCAAAATTGCCCAGTGAGGACCACAAAGTCCCATTTCCATTCTAGAAGACAAAAGAGAAAACACTAGTGTAGCATATCCTTTTTTAAGGATGGGGAATGACTTCCCACACTAGATGATGACAATATCCATAGCATCAACTTCTTCTTGTTCATTCCATAGAGACATCTAGACTTGTAGGAGGGAATCGGTGCCCACCACCCTTGGGGCTTGTAGCAAAAAACAGAGTGTAGACTAGTATAGGGGGCTTGGCGCTGAGCCCCCCTTTTTGACTTGTTGCAAATAGCTAGAATTGAGATTGATAGGGGGTCTGGATAGTTAAAATAACAAACGTGTAGATTTTGCACCGAAATGGGAAGCGAAGGGAGCAGCAGAGGCAAGGAAAGGGCTGCTACTGAGAGCAATAGCAGACTTGTACGCCGAGCCCCCCATTTGCTTCCAAAAGACATGGCAGCTACAGCCGGTTGGAGCGAGGTCAAATGGATAGAAGCAAGGTTTTGAGAGAGAAAATGGGAGCATCCTTTCCTTGGATTCCATGCATTGTTAGACCTCTGTTATCGTGAGAGCAATTGACAAGACTCTCTAGTATCGAATTCCATCCGCAATGCGTAAGAAAACCGCCCACCGATCGGTGTGACAGTACCTCCACTCGAAGAGCCCATGAGATGATGCGGCCCCATTCTTATGCTTGCTCTACAAAGCCCTCTAATTGTAGGGCGTCTGCGTCCGCGGCGTTCGGACAAATCACCCAGAGAAAGGACTTCCCGCTTGCTTCTAAACCCTCAACAAGTTATTTGATTTGCTCGATTTCCATACTGGCAAGGCTTCCGAAGGAAACGTATACAACAGAGGACGGGGGGAGAGCATCTAACCACTGTAGACAATTTCTTTCTTCTGGCCAAAAGCCAAGCGTTCCCATACGAGACGAAGAAGGGCCAGACATGAGCAACAAAGGACCAATCAGATAAACGTGAAGACCCCTCTTTACAATAGCATCCAGAATTCTGTGGTTGACAAGACTTATAGGGGGGGCTCGGCACCGAGCCCCCTTCCCAGGATCATCTGGAATTCTTCAACAAAGCAAAAGGGGGGCTCGGTGCCGAGCCCCCTTCCCACGATCATCTAGAATTCTTCAACAAAGCAAAAGGGGGGCTCGGCATCTTCAACAAAGCAAAAGGGGGGCTCGGTGTCGAGGCCCCCGTTTCCAGAGGAAGAAGCCTGAGGAGGAGCGGCCTCCTCAGCAGTCGGGTGACAATGGCGGCTGGCACCTACACGGAGTGACAATGGCGGCTCGCACACAAATCGATTAGAATTCTCTTGGCTCCCAAGCGGAGACCCTTGGTTGCACTTGTGGAACGCACGCTCTGGAGACCCTGCGCCCGCCTTGACGCAAAGCTGCTGCTAGCTGAGCAATGAAGCAAGCAGAGTAGAAGCAACATGCAAGGTAGTGATAGACAGCTATTGACCAAAGCAAAGGCAACGCTAGCAACAGTGCACAAAACAACTGCTGAAGTAAATGGCAAAGAAGCACAATAGCAGACTGGCGAATAGCAAAGGGCAACCAAAGAATAGCAACATTAAAGCTAGCAAGAGGGAGTAGAGCGGCAACCAAGGCGATAAGCAAGAAGTTCCGACTAGTAGCATTAAGGAGCAACCAAGCATTCCTTGCAATAGCTAGCCGACTATCTAAGGGGAAGTTCAGAGCACCAACAACAGAGTAGCTATGAGCTATGCATCTACAATTGCAGCTTCAACGAGTGGAGCAGAGGTGATCAAAGAAAAGACTCAGCCAAGCGTTGAAAGTCTGAGTGCATTTTAGCAATGAAGAGGATAGCATCATAGTAATCAGGCCAAGGAAAGGAGCAACGCAACAAGTAAAGAGACAAACTGCGAATCACAGAGAACTAACATCAATTCAAGCCATGTGCTGGAAATCATACCTAGAGCTAACGTCTGCCAGCAACGAAATCGCTTAGACGTGAATCATGGCAGATGCTTAGCCATTCCAAAGGCCTTGGTGTCAAGAGAACAATGCTTGGGACTAAGGGCCTTAGCAACTCAATGACCTTTCCACCGAGCAAAGCGCCGACCACCACGTCTGTATTTTACACTGCACAAAAGCTAAGTGCACAAGGGGAGCCTCACAAGACATCAAGCCGTGACAATGTTGCTGACAGAGTGAGCAGCCATGTGCTGCAAACTATGAAACAGTGACCATGTACGAGGGAGAGAAAAGGTGAAGGAGGAAATCAAATCAAAGGTCAGGACAAAGGTGAAGGAGGAAATCCATGGTCAGGACAAACCATCGTCTCTCTTAGGCCTATTCCATGCAAGCCCTTGCGAGTCCCTTGAGCGAGCCAGGAGTTGAGCGAGAGAGGAGGAGGTGTGTGAGGTGAGAGAGGCCCAGTGGAAAAGGCTGAAGGCGAGGGGGGGAGGCAAAGGCTAGGAGAGGAGGAGGGAGGAGAGCCAGCCGGTGGCATCGGGAGGAGGAAGAAGAGCAATGGGGCAAGAAGAGCACTGGGAGAGAAGAAGAGCGCTCGGAGAGTCTATTTAGAGCAAGATGAGGAAGAAGAAGGGCAAGGTGCAGAAGAAGGGCCAGTGTTGGAGGCAGAGATAGCTAGAAGTGGAGAGAGCTAGTCTGACCAAACTCTTTCCATAACACTATCCACCATCTTTAACATTTTAATCAATAATTAAAAATTTGAGTAGTGGAGTAGTGGCTAGGGAGTTTCTAGATTTTTTGGCCGTTTCCTGCCCGTTTAAGGGGGATGATATTTTATACCCACTAGGTGGGATTCTATTTGGCGAGTTTTTTTCCTAGTGAGTTTGGCAAGGATTCTATTACTTCTTTATGTTCTTAGGAGAAAAAAAACTCACAACTCGCTAGGAAAAAACTTGCCAAATAGAATCCCCCCCTTTGTAGTAGCCTTCGACTTCATCTGCATAGGAGTAGATATTGTCATCATAGTGGACTTTAGATTTTGATTATGACTCACTCATTGTATTGATACAATACCTATAATATGAGTTTTAATTTATCTCAACAATGCCATTTAAGATGTCTCTGCTTATGTATCATTGATTTTTATATTGATACAATTGTTACATAATATGAGTTTTGATTTCTCTCAACGATTAATCCCATTGGGGATGTCTTTACATAGAATTATTTCTCTTATTTGCAGTGCATATAACATGTACCATTAGTCTATGGTAGAAATATTGAATTCAAATCAAGAATCAAGGGTACCTTCTTACAAGGATTTAAAGATAGCGTATGGGAAATCAATAAAATTAACAAAGATCGAGACCTTATTACTTGTAAAAACCATAAGCTTTCCATTATGAATAATTCAAGTATAAAAGTTTCATATAGGATTAAAATATTCATTATTGTTTATTACAATTGAACGAGGAATGTTACAATTCAAAATATGTATATAGCTTTAGAGCTAGACTAGTAGCATAGCTTCTCCAGTATGTTTCTGCAATAATTGAGAGTACAGAGCTAGACTAGTAGTAGAGGCTCTCTAGTCTGCTTCTCCAATAGTTCGGCAGAAATCTCAAGAAAAGATGACGATGAGATGTTGGAGTAGATGTTAGAGGAGCAAATGGTTACAGGAGGAGCTAGTGCACGAGGAGAAGATAGGGGATCATGTAGGTGCATTGCATGCTCCAGCTACATTATAATCCTCCTAAGGAGCATCCAAGTATAGCGGAAGCTGAAAGTGTCCACCGCTGCCAACAATAGAAATTGCATTTTAGAACAAGATCCAAAAAAGAAGAAGCTTGTGAATAAGGATCATCCTTCTCTATGAGTTGGATCATAGTAGATATCTACACATGTACACAATCATTGAGATCAGTGTGGTTGTTGGTCACTAAATTGTTGACAAGTACTATACATGTACAAAAATCATGAGAAATCCTATACATTGTTATTGAGAAGTAATATAGATAGTCTCTCGAATGATGCTTCTACATTGAATTGTTCTCTCCCTCCTACGCAATAGCTATTGTAATGTTTTGTTAGTAACAAATGAAGACAATGAATGAATCATGTAAATATAACAAATGAAGATAATAAAGAACCGATTTGTAAACATTCTATGCATTTTGTTGTTGATAATGAATGATAATTCTTTCAAAATACTATCCTCTGTCTCCACACAAATGTCATGGCGCAATTGGGCTAGCATACAATACTGTCCTATTGAGATTACACTTACCAATATTCCATCTTCATAGACCTTGATCTCCAATACTTTGTTTTCAGGGCCAAACAAGTTAAGGTCTTGGTCCATTGGAACTAATGTATCTGCAATGAACCTACTACGTTTGTAGTAAAGAGAAAATATAAAATTATGGCTTGCAATCATATACTTAATGGTAACCGTACGTGGCACCACCTCACGGTAGACCTTGTTCGATATTGATTTATCCCAACCATCATCCAAGAAGTCAAGATTCTCTTCATTTCCAATTGCTTTGTAGGTGAGCATTGTTTTGCACACCTTGACTAGATAATTGTTAAACAAGTCAACAAAAACAGTGATTGGCATGCATACATTGATTTTTATAATTCTTTTAGCAATGCATGGATGTAACTATCGTTGAACTCTACAAATAGCTTAGCCTTGTATGTCTTTGTCACACTACTAGGGGGCACTGGTTAGTCTATCGTATTCCATGGCAGAAGATCTTGTTTTCTCAACACACCATGAGTGTTTTCTTTGTCCAACAATTCATAAAAATGGTCATACAAGAAGATACCTATTCGCACTAATTGAGTTGCAAATCTACCTTGATATTGTAATTCTCCTATTTCTCCATGCAAGACATCCAAGAATCCCAAAATGCACTCCACTGGCTGCCATTCTTCATATGATGATGGATACATATCTGAAAACCAAAACATGTTTTAGTTTACACAAATAATAGCAATGTTCAAAACTACCATTCCGAAACTAAAAGAGTTAATAACTCACAATTGGGCCTGTGCCATGGAAGATAATTTGGATAATCACGTAGCACAAGTTCATTGTGCATATATACATGCTCGACTAGTATTTCCTTAATAACTTTCTTACCATCTATGGTTTTGAAAACTTTGACCCTGCCTTTCCAGGAGACCATAAATATATTCTTCGACCATGGTTTTTTCCTCCTCGTTGGCTGCATTAGCTGAGGTGTAGTACACGTTTGATTTGTAGTTGGCATGTCACACAGTCGAGTTTTGCATGTAGCATTTGGGTGGTGAATGGAGAGTGGGGAGGTGGCACGATGTGTGTGCCCAAGTCACACCAGACTGGTGGGCAATCAGGAGTTCGATTTGATGCCCTATGACTAGCAGTGTGTATGATGATATTAGAGTCCTTTCTTTGGTGGTCAGAGCCTTTTGGGGAAGTCGGGTTACATTTTATCAGATTCCAATCAAATGGACCATGTTTTCTTGGTTGATGGGTGGATGGTGGTCGGACCCTCTTATTCTTTTCTTGTGTAGTGAAGTCCGACCCTTTGTTGGCGGAGTGTACACAAATGGGTGCCCAGTCAGAGTCTTGTTGACGTCGTGTTGGACTCCACGTGGTAGTCGAACCATCATCCAACTAACCTCTGCCTCCCGTTTCTTACTGCATGTGGATGGCTTGCTGAGCGGCTACCAACTATTTTCACTCGCCAATGTCATTCCTCCCTTGTCCATATGGATATGCATGGCTACGAATAGCTATCCACTTTTGCTTTGCCATGTGGTCGTGAGTTGGAATATGTTGCCCGGTCCACGGTGGCGAAACGACTGTCTGACCTTCTCATGCATGCGTTGTACTTGTTGTGCCATGCTTCCGATTCACTTTCCTCGGTGTCGGATATGTCAGAGTCCTTGGTGAGGGTATGTTGTTTGTCGGATCACTTCTTGTTGTAGTCGGAACGCATCTCTTCGTTGATCTCCTTAAATTGGATCGGGATGGGTTGGGAAATCTAGCCATGAGGCTCATGTTTGTGTTGCTGCTCATCTTGGTGAAGCTCTTGCTGGTACCATTTCGGAGTAGATTGGAATTCTTCCTCAATCTTCTACTCTTTGGTAGTGCTGTGTCAGCTAACTATCGAATGCTAATGTTGTCTCTTGTTGCTGCTGGTACCTGTATCACATGGATTACAATTGCAGTTTGTATAACTGTCTACACTCACTAGATGTATCTTGGGTGCTGATGGATCCAGACCCACATAGGGCTTTAGCCTAAATCCATTGACTGGTTTGTCAAATACATTACCATGAAGATCAACAATCTTGAAGGTGCCCTGATCAAACACCTCCATAATTCTAAAAGGACCATCATACTTGAGTTTAAATTTACCTAGCCTTTTTCTTAATTTTGTGTTGAACATTAATACTGGATCACCTTCAAGAGTTTGAACTTGATGTTTCTATTGATCCAAGTAGCTCTTATTTTCTGAATAATGTCAGCAATGTAGGAACTTTGTAGCATGTCTTGATCCAATTGTAATAGTTGTTGG
This sequence comes from Dipteris shenzhenensis, assembly GCF_047967505.1. Taxonomy (NCBI): domain Eukaryota; kingdom Viridiplantae; phylum Streptophyta; class Polypodiopsida; order Gleicheniales; family Dipteridaceae; genus Dipteris; species Dipteris shenzhenensis. The sequence goes on along the minus strand of NC_141608.1, from coordinate 15,055,506 downwards.
AGTTTGAAATTGATTGATTCTTCTGGGGAAAGTCTATGTTCCACAACCACTCGTAGGCTTCCTGCAACATATTCAATTGGAGCTACAGCTTCATAGCCATAAACTAGTCTGAAAGATGTTAGGCCTGCTGGTACCTTGTAGGCTTCTCTCAGTGCCCATAATACGGAATCTAACTTTTAATCCCAATATGTAGGATTGTTAGCCATTGTCCTCTTGTACTTTCAGCTTGACCATTCCCTTGTGGGTAGTATGTTGTTGATTGCTTGTGGAGCATCATATGTAGTTTTGTGACCTTCTTGATTGTTTTGTTGATGAAGTGTGTCTCCTATGTGTACCCCTATCCAACACAATCTCAATAGGAACACCAAATATTGTGATAATATTGTGGTATGGAAACCATGCAACACTTCTTGCTTTGTTGTTGAGGGCCACTTCCTCTACCCACTTTGTGCAATAGCCAGTTGCACCTAGATGTACTAGTTTCCTGTGTGTTTTGCTGCTAGCTTGATGGGACCTACAAAATCTAGCCCCCATTTTTAAAATGGGCCCAATGCAAGGATGGGCTGGTGTGGCATTTTGTCATCATCAACTAGCCTATCATCTGTTTGGCATGTTAGACAAGATTTTTCATAATTATGAGCATCTTTGAGCACTATGGGCCCCCAAAAGTCTTCTTGCATTATCTTTTTGCCTGTGATTTCACCTGATAAGTATCCTCCTACTGATCCTCCATGAGCTTCTGGCAAGACAACCTTTTGCTCATGACTTGTACACATCTCGATCTATCCCCCTCCTGTAGAGAAATTCAACACTGACCAAGTATGGTTTGCTTTGCAAGACAAGCTTTTTCCTTTGGTCTCTGGTCAAAGATTTAGGGATTAGACCATCATTAAGAAAGAATAAAATTTTATCATACCAGTCTAGAGGATTATCTATTCAAACTATGAATATTCCCGCATCAGGTAGTTCATTTGGTATTCTTGTCGGATCTTCTCCAGATGTTAATTTGCTCATATAATCTGCAATAGCATGATGCTTTCCAGGTCTATGAACGATTGAATAATCAAATTCATGTTCCATGTTGCAAGTCAGTTGAGGTTTGTTGACTAAGTATAATAGTGCTTGATGGTCCACACGAAAGATAACCTTGTTGCCAAGTAGATAGTGCCTAAACTTATGCAATGCATATGTCATGCCAAGTGGTTCTCTTTCAGTGACTACATAATTCTTCTCATGTGGACAAAATCCTACTTGCATAGTATACTGGTGTGAACCACTTGTGTCTCTTTTGTTGCATCAAAATTGCACCAACAACCACATCTGATGCATCCACAAAAACATCAAAAGGTAATGTCCAATCAGGTGGCTAGAGTATAGGTGCTATGACCAACATCTTTTTCAAGATATCAAAGGCTTCTTGTTTCTCCTTTCCCCATACATATTGTTCTGGCTCCCTCGTCAGCTTGGTAAGTGGGAAGAATACTTTTGATAAATACCTTAAAAAGCTACAATGCCATTTAATTTGACCAAAAAATCTTTGCAATTGTTTGATAGTATTTGGAGGGTTTGCCTTTTGTATCACTGATACTTTTTTAGGATCAATTTCCATCCATTCTTGTGAGATGATATGGCCCAAAAGGACTTCTCTTTTACAACAAATGCACATTTAGTAGGGTTGACATTCTTGCCTCGGTTAGTTAATGCGATGGAGGTAAAACCACTCACTCCATTCATTGAGAAAAGCTATAGATATTGGCAAGCACAACATCCATGCAAGGCCTGTAAGCTACCAGGATTAGCAGACCCCTTCAAACCTCCTATACAAGTTTTTGATGTGGGAATACAGCCAACATGGAGAATATCATTCTTATTGCGAAGCTGGCCAAGACCATAGATTGCACCCCACTTATATGCCAATGCGATGGCAGTGGACTTTGCTAAAATTTAGAGAACTCCAAGTGAGAACTTTAATGTTTTGTTCAATTTTCCTTGCTTTGAATTTCTGCTAATAGGCACCACCATCGGTCTAGTGTATCAACTCCAAAATTGCAACGAGACGTATGGCATGGTTTTCGATCCCTCTTGTGGCCACGGTCCACTTCTTCTAGCTCTTTATTCTTTTACTCCAAGATATATGTTACGTCAACCATAATTGCATAAAGCTGAGGCGGGAGACCAAGAGGGCTTGATAGTGCAACGGTGGACACACAAATTAATGCCTAGGCAAAATAGATCTAGCATTAAGAGGGATGCCAAAAGAGGTTAAAAGGGAAGGACCTTGGAAATGACACTTGGCATCCCAAGGGTCCACATGGCATGCACGGGGCATGGGGGAGACTTCTAGAGAGAAGCTCCACAAAGAAAAGGTAGGAATGATCTGAAGGGAGCACTCTGGTTAGTCATGGTTGGGTGGAAAATCATGAGAGAGCCCTCTGAGTCATTACATTGGTATCAGAGCCACGTCATTCAAAGGTTGAAAAAAAACTTTGGGAAAAGCCATGCTACCTTTCCTTTATACCCCTCTCTCCTTAAGGCTTTTTCCTTCTCTCTTTCCAAAGGTTATAGAATCCTATTTTCCACCCCCTCTTTCTCCCAAGCTTCTAAGATCCTCTTCACCCCTTTCACCAATCTCTTGAACCTTGTCGTAATCAAAAGAAGAAAGCGGGATTTTGAAGTTTGAGATCAAGGGAAACGGAAAAAGTCATGGATTGAAGAAAGCGTGAAAGCGAATTCAAGACCATCAAACAAATACCAAGGAAGTGGGCATCATATTTTTCTCTCTGATATAAAGTGTTTTGCTTTATCATTTTTGGAAAATATGCATCCTTAAAATGACAACTCCAAAAAGGGATGATATGGTTAGAGAGGCCGAGAAAAGGGCTAGAAAAGGAAAAGTGATAGTGTAAGAAAATAGTATGCAGCGGAAGATAACAACAAAACGCAAGTACACGATGGAAAGCTGGAGAGAATACAAAAATTCTGATATACCAAACTGCTGATACAACTGATGGTTGGCTGTCCACCTGTGCGCTCTACAGACAGAGCTTCGATGGTGATCTAGACAGATGCTGGACGGAGGACTATGAGCGTGAAGAACTGGTGATCTGATGATAGGGGGTGGCCACTTATATAGTGTAAGTGGTTGACGGTCGGCCCTGTAATAGGCAGTCGGCCTAATAGACAGTCGGCCTGGAAGACCAACCGACCCTTCAGAAAACATGCCGTCGGGCAGATGAAGGATCGCGCATAGGTCATACCGTCGGGCCTGGGGCTACCGGCAGCCCCCGGACCCTGCCGCTGGGGGCTTTGCCCCCAGACCCCCACCGGGGGCCTGCGCCCCCCGGACCCCCTGCTATCGGGGGGGAAATCGCCCCCCCGAACCCCCCCTTTGTGCAGACGGGTATCTACTCTTGGCTCCTAAGCCGTCTCATAACCATCTGGTCTACTCTAAGACCCCTTCCAGTGTCTAAACTGGGGATCCCTCCCAATATCTGATACCCATCATGGCTTCTCCTCATATGGGGGCCTTACAACATTGGGTACACAGAATATTGGTGGGTTACATGAGAGGTGGACATTTGAGCTAACTCTAACAGATAGTTGGAAAGGAAATACATGACGAGGTACAAATTGAAACTCAAGAGGATAACGTGGAAATGGAGGACATAGACTAAGGTGATTATGGAATTTCATATACGGAATTCACTAAACTTGAAACTCAAACGCAAAATATAAAAAGACAGCTAGGAGTTATTAGTGATGCATTGAAAACCCTAGCTGAAGCCATAACTAAGTTAGCTGATTCTTAATCGATAACTATTACTAAAAAATCATCGATTCCTCCTAATCAAGTTGAGAGGTCCACCTCTCGACTTAGAGAAACCTCTAACATCCTTAAGGACTTGAAACCGCCAATTTTCAATGGGGAAGAAAAGGAGCGTAATAAAGATGTGATTAATACGTTCTTGCAAAAGTGGCAAGACTTCCATCAACTCATGAATACTCCTCCTGAAAATCAAGTCGTGGAAGCAAGTCTTTTCCTTAGAAATAAAGCCTATAAATGGTGGATGAGCCTCAAGGAAAATTATAGAATTCCTAGGTATTGGACTGAGTTTGAACAAGCCTTCTTAAAAGAGTTCTTACCAGAAAATGAATTAGAAAGAGCATGGGAGGCTTGAGACAATTGCACAATGGGTAAAAACACTCTAGTCCAGTACATAGCAAACTATAGGGAGGTAATCCTTAAGCTGAAGGGAATTGATGAATTTCAAAAAATAAGGGGTTTTGTGAGAGGTCTTAAAGATACTTATATGGTTGAGGTGAAAAGAAATTCTCCTAAAACCTTTGAGGAAGCTATTTGGTATGCCCAAATATACGATGATACGATGGGGAAATTCAAAGTTGGAACTTCAAAGTAAACAGGTTTTGTTCCAAAGTTCAACAAATTTTCCAATTTGAAAAGGAAGGGGCACTTTAAAAAGGAGGTTCCTCAGGCACCACCTAAGAAACCTCAAACACAAAATTATCCTCTCTTGAAGAAAGAGGATTATGAAAGAGCCAGGCAAGAAAATCTTTGCTTCAAATGTTTGGGCAAAGACCATGCCGCTTTCAATTGCCTTAAAAACAAACAAGCGGGAGCTAAAGCCCCAAATAGAGCTCCACAAAAATAAGTACATGCAGTGCAAGTGTTGCAGCTTAATGGTACTGAAAAGTACACTAAGGTAGAGGTATTTCATGAGGATAGCACCCACATGTGATGTCTATTATCGGCAATGTGGTAGCCCACCTTTGGTCCTCATGATTTAATGAGGATGCATGGAAAAATTAAGGGGCAAAGAGTAAGAGTGCTGATCGATGATAGTGCAACACATAATTTCTTAAACTACTCATTAGTTAAGAAATTAAAATTGCCTGAGAGTCCAAGTGCCCATATATATGTGGTCTCTTTGGCGGGCAGTGATAAAAAAGTTTGAGACACCATGATACATGGTGTAGAGGTGGATATTCAAGGTTGTCAAGACTCGTTGGATTTCCAAATCATGCATCTTGACCGAACAGATGTAGTGCTTAGTTGAGAATGGTTGTATAGTCTTGGGCATAGCTTATAGTGGAGTTATCTTAATCACTCCATTATGTTTAAAAAAGAGGGTAGAGTCTTTCGGATTCAAGGAGAACAGGATGTGCCCAACTCTCCTCTTATTTGTTTGATGGAATTGGAATGACTACTACACCAAGAAGAATGCGAGGTATATCTCTGTGAACTTACTTTTATTGGTGATTTTATGTCTTTTGCATCGGAAAGAAGTAACATTTTTTTTTATAATGTTAAAAAGTATAAATCTTCTTTCAATGATTTAATGTTTGAATTTAAAGATGTTTTTTTGTGTGATTTGCCTGATGGTTTACCCCCTGAGAGAGAAGTAGATCATAAAATAGATTTAATTCCTGGACCTACCCATGTTTGTAAACCCCCATATAGGCTTAATCAAATGGAGGAAAGTGAGGTCGAAAGACAATTAACGGAATACCTTAGGAAGAGGCAAATTCAACCAAGTAGCTTACCTTGGTCTGCACCAATTTTACTAGTAAAGAAAAAGGATGGTAATATGCATTTATGCATAGATTACCGATCACTAAATAAAATCACCATAAAAAATAAGTATCCTATGCCTCGCATTGATGAGCTCTTTGATCAATTGCAAGGGGAAAAATATTTTACTAAAATTGATTTAAGGTCATTAATCACTAAGTACAAATTAGGGAAGAGGATGTCCCTAAGACATCATTTCATACTAGGTATGGGCATTATCAATTTAAAGTAATGCCATTTGGATTAACAAATGCTCTAGCAACTTTCATGATACTTATGAATAGTGTCTTACAGCCATATCTAGGGAAATTCGCTGTAGTATTTTTAGATGATATCCTTATTTATAGTAAAACTAGGAAAAAGCATTTGGAACATTTACGAAAAGTGTTCCAATTGCTTAGAGATAATTCACTTTTTGCTAAAGAATCCAAATGTGAATTCTTTGCAAAAGAAGTGAAATACTTGGGACATATAATATTCCAAGAAGGGGTCTGTATGGACCCTGACAAAGTAAGGGCCATATTGGAATAGCCACATCCTACAAACCTAGAAGAATTACAGATATTCTTAGGTTTGTCTAAATTCTATAGGAGATTCATCTAGGATCATGCTAAGATTGCTGTTTTGATGACGTATCAGCTTAAGGGGAAGGGAAGCATCTTCATATGGGATGAAACTCAAAAGAGAAGTTTTGAAAAATTAAAAGTAGCTATAGCAGCAGCTCTTGTCTTAAAAGTAGTGGATCCCAATGAACCATTTGTGGTTGAGACAGATGCCAGTGATCTTGTTGTTGGGGCAGTACTTTTGCAGAAAGGTTGACCAGTGGCTTTTACATCGTGCCCAAGGGAATTACTCAACATATGAGAAGGAACTATATGCTATAGTCTATGCCTTAAAGAAGTGGAGGCACTATTTATATGGTGCAAAATTTAAGATCATCTTTGATTAAGAGAGCATTAAGTGGATTTGTAATCAGGCAGAGCTTAAAGGCAGAAAAGCTAGATGGGCTGAATTAATGCAAGAGTTTGATATACAATTGACATATCGAAAGGGGAAGTTCAATGTGGTAGCACCCTTAGCCGAATGCCAATTGTTAATGAATTGATTTTTACTCAATTTCAGAATGATTTCCTAGAGTCCTTAAAGGGAAAATGTGAGTTTGATCCTCACTTCTCTGAAAATGGAAAGCAATTAGAAATAGAGATCCAACTAATTGAGAGGCTTTCACTGAGGAGTCGCATAAAAATGGCGACACACCACAGGTTGGTGATAAAGGACTCAAGTGGAAAAAATATACTATTGATGATGGCTACCTGCTCTACAAGGGTAGAGTATGTGTCGGGCCCAGATAATAATGACATTAGGCACCAAATTCTTTTTAAATGTCATGATAGTCCGAGTGCTAGACACCTAAGAATTCAGAAGACATATGTGCTTCTAAAAAGACAATTCTTTTGGCCTGGAATAGGTAAGGACATCCAAGATTATGTATTGAAGTGTCAAAAATGCCAAGTCAATAAGGCTGAATGTCTCAAGGTAGGAGTTCTTCCACACCCGAGATTCCATCTGGCAAATGGGAAAGCATCTCCATGGATTTCATTGTGGGATTACCTAGACACAAAGGGGGCACAACTCAGTGTGGGTAATTGTGGATCGGTTGACCAAGATGGCTCATTTTATTCCTGTCAATGAAGATGTTAAAACTCCAGAATTAGCTAGGCTATTTGTGGAGCATATCTATAGATTATATGGGCTACCAGTAGCCAGCTGGTATTGTTAGTGACCGGGATAGCAAATTTAATAGTCATTTTTGGAGGGTTGTGTTTAAGAGGTTAGAAACTTCATTCAATATGAGCACTGCGAACCATCCATAGAGTGATGGTTAAATTGAAAGAGTCAATTAGATCATTGAGGATATGCTTTGAGCATATGTAAGTAAACAGCAAACTAATTGGGAACAGTATTTGCCCATATTAGAATTTGCATATAACAATGCCAAACATTCAACTATAGGTTTTAGTCCATTCATGATGATGTATGGATTTCAACCAAGAGCCCCAACGATAGTGGGACTCAAAAAAGAGAAGGCTCAAGTGGCCAAAGACTTTCTTGAAGATATGAATCAAATGCTTAAGTTAGCTAAAGATAGCATAAGAAGAGCTCACGATAGAGCACGAAGCTATGCAAACCCCCATCGTAGAAAGTTGGAGTTTGAAGTAAATGAGAAAGTCTAACTTAAGGTATTTGAGTCTTCAGAATCTCTAAACACAAGTAAATGTCCAAAGTTGTCTCCTAGGTACTATGGTTGGAAGCCTTGGCCTCAATTTTGCAAGGTCTCGCCATGGCATCTTGTTCGCTACTCTCTCAAAAGCTCCCAAGCAAGGTGGTGGATTGGGTATCCCTGATGTTGCTATCAAAAACACCTAAATGGCTACCCCGGCTAGTGCAGGATTCAACCCCCTAGACTGAACTCACTCGTTGGTTCATAGAAAGGGGGCGTAGCTCCAAAAGTTGGATCATGGAAAAACCTCAAGTAGTATGAGTGTCTGTTCTTGGACTTTCCCATTACAGTTTGTGGATCCGATTTTATTTCTGGTTTGGTTGATACATGGAAAATGGTCATGGGCTGTAGCACTTGGAAATGATAGGAGGCTTAAAAGGAGATGCCAGCTTAAATGAGTGTATCTGGTGGAGTAAGGCCACTCAACTCAATGGTCAATCTTTGGCTTTCGTTGATATTGCTACTTCATGCAATATATGTCAGAAAGGCTTGGTGTATTGGAGGCAAATTTGGGATCCTAAGAGGGGTGGCTGGTGGCCTTTAAGGGATATCTGGAGCAATTTTTTGTTGAGTACGTAGGAAATTGCTGTTGTCAGATTACTGTTGTCTAGAATTTCTGAGTGTTGGCAGACCAACTGCATTGAAGCAATTGGGAGGAGAGCATTACACTGGTATGTTGGTAAAACTCAACTAAAAAAAACATCATCTAAGGTGGCCTATAGGAAGTTGATGGAGGGCAGGTCAATCGGAATGGAGTTCAACAAGAAATGGGTCCTATGGCGTGCCCCGAGTTGGTGGCGGGCAAGATTTGAGGAAACCTGGAGTAAGGGTAACGTGGGTATTTTCAATTTTATTCTTTGGAAAATGGCCGATCAGTGGTTACCTGTAAGAGCCAAGTTAGCAAGGAAGCTCCAAGTTAATCTGGTGTGTGGTCTTTGTGGGAAAGCTGCGAGTGGGATAATGAACCTGAAGAAGGTACCCATACCAATGATGACTCATATTTTCCTTGGGACCTTGAAACAGAGGCTGAGAATGCTGAAATTGAAGATCAAATCTTTGATAATGACTTAGCCATTCTGCATGCCCTAATGGCAGTCGAGCTCCCAAAAGTTGAACCTCCACAGTTGAATAACAGTAGAAGATCCCGCAAGAAAGCTGGAGGAAATCGCAGAAAAGCCAAGGCCGAGCACTTCAATGAATTCGAACGAGTCCAAACAAGGATCATCGATTGTACCTTGCAAAGTCAGCTCCCTCAAAATCAGAACCACCACCTCTTGAATGGTCCCCTGAGGGACTGGAAGGAGTATGCGTAGCAAATGAACCCTTACTTGGAAACACCTTACTAGTGGAAAAGTTACCCCACAGTTCCCAACGTAAGAAGTTTCGAAAATATAAGCCACATGTACGGATGAAGCTCGATCAAGAGACTTCAAAAAAAGAAAGTTAAAAAGAGCCTCACAAATTGGCCTATGAGACGATGCCACCCAGTACACATGGCACATGTCAGGCTAGTTCAACACCATTAGAGGCCGATCTTTGAGAAGTGCCAGAATACTGCAAGAATTACACAAGTGGCAATGCGCCAATAGCAATGCCAAGACCACTAAGAGAATCTGAAGTTCAAGAAACCGATAGCATTGGAGAAACTCCAATCTATGAGGGACCAGCAAAAACACGCACAATAAACCTCGCCCTTGAAGGGGAGGAAGAAAAATCGGTTTTCATTGGGAAACAGCTTCGACAAGAAGATGAAACCAAACTCAAAGCACTCCTAATGGAATACTGCGGCTGCATCGCATGGTCATACAAAGAGATGAAAGGAATTTCACCAAAAGTGGTAGTACACACAATAGCTATAAGGGAAGGTGCTCACCCTAAGGTATGTGGACCTTATCGCACAAATCCTAAATATGGCACCATGGTTTATGACGAGCTGGAAAAACTCCTAGATGTCAAATTCATCTACGAGATAGAGCACATTGATTGGGTTTCACCCACTGTCATTGTGCCTAAACGTAACAAGAAGTCTGAATATGCATAAATTTAAAAAATGTGAATGTCGCCACAATTAGGGATCACTATCCCCTACCCTTAACAGAAACAGTGTTGGAAAAGGTGCCAAGTTCAGAAATATATAGCTTCTTGGATGGCTTCAGTGGCTATAACCAAGTGCAAATCGCTCCTACAGACCAATCAAAGACAGCATTTGCTACAGAATGGGGTATTTTTGCATATAGAGTCATGCCATTCAGCCTTTGTAATGCCCCGGCCACATTCCAGCGAGTCATGTTCACATCTTTCAAGTCATTTCTGAATAAGTTTTTATAGGTGTTCTTGGATGATTTGTGCATCCATTCCAACAAACAAGACCACTTCAAATGTCTTGAAGAAGTACTAATCAAATGCAGGGAGTATGGCATCTCTCTAAATCCAACAAAATGCTAGTTCATGGTCACCCACGAAGTTGTTTTGAGACACATCATGTCTCAACATGGGATTGCAACTGCCATGGACAAAATCAAAATCATCATGGAATTGCCTCCTCCTACAAATTCCAAAGGTGTACAAGTCTTTATGGGACATGCTGGCTATTATAGAAGATTTATATTACGATATGCCATGATAGCTAGACCACTTTACAAATTATTAGTGGATTTCTTATGGACCGAAGAGTGCAACCAAGCCTTTGAGCTTTTGAAGTGGTGCCTCTAATCACAGCTCTCATCCTTATATCTCCCAATTGGAATATTGATTTTCATGTTCATACTGATGGATCCAAGTATGCAATTGGGAGTGTGCTTTGTCAACCTGGTGAACATAAGAAAGACTACCCATTCTACTTTGCCAATCGACAACTCAATGATGCAAAGATCAACTATACCACCACAGAAAGAGATGGTGTATAGTGTAAAGAAATTTCGGCACTATCTACTGGCAAATGATTTTGTCTTCTGCACTGACCATCAAGCATTGCTTTATCTTGTGAACCGTCCATGTACAACAGGAAGAATAACCAGATGGCTCCTCTTGCTTCAAGAATTCAACTTCAAAATAGTGGTCCGCAAAGGTGCCCAACACTACATTGCCGATCACATGTCTCATGTCAAGTCAGGACAAGAAGCCACTAGAGTAGAAGACGACTTACCAGATGCCACACTATTTCAAATAGATGTTGTTCCAGAGTGGTGTGGAGATATCATTGGGTACTTGATGGCAGGAAGACCACCCCCTGAAATGAAAGAGGTAAGTGCCAAAAAGTTGATTCTAAAGGCTGTACCCTATCAACTCATTGCAGGACAACTGTATAAGATGGGCAAGGACCAGATATTAAGAAGATGTGTAATGCCTGATGAGATCATGCCAATCCTGAGTGAAGTCCATGAAGGCATTGCAGGAGGACACTTCCAAGGGGAAGCCACAGCAAGAAAAGTTCTCCTCGCAGGTTACTGGTGGCCACCACTGTGGGCAGATGTAAAAGGCTGTGATGTATGCCAACGGACTACTAAACCACAACACAAAGACTTCAATTCCCTAACAATAGTTGTTGCACAAAAACCATTTGAAAAATGGGGGATTGACTATGTGGGTCCCATACATCCAGTAGCAAAAGGGACACAAGCACGCTACATCAATGTGACCACTGATTACTTTACAAAATGGGCTGAAGCTAAAGCAGTTAGAAAGGAAGATGCCAGAAGCACAGCAAGATTCTTATACGAAAATGTGATCACCCGATTCGGATGCCCTATTGAAATTGTGTCGGATAGAGGCACATATTTTGTCAATGAGGTAATCCAAGAACTCTTGTCTGGCTTCATGGTAATCCATAGAAAAAGCACACCCTACTACCCCCAAGGGAATGAACAGCAGGCCGAATCCACCAACAAAATAATATGCATTATCCTCACCAAGATAGTAGAACCACAGCAATCTGATTGGGCAGAGAAACTGAATGCAGCCTTATGGGCATACAGAACCACATTCAAGGTCAGTACAGGGAACACACCTTTTCAATTGATATACGACCTTGAAGCTGTGGTCCCACTCAAATTTGTAATACCAAGTCTACGCATAGCAGTACAAGAACACATGGGAGACCATGAATCCTTGAAAGAAATGCTCTATCAGTTGGAGAAGCATACAGAGACAAGACTAGTCACCTACCATGCCATGATAATAGAAGAAAGGCATGGTTTGATAGAAATCTAAAAGCTAAAGACATCAAGGAAGGCGACTTAGTCCTATTATACAATGCCAAAGTACATAAGGGGAAACTGAAGTATCTAGGTCAAGGACCCTACCGAGTACGAAAGATGAATCCCATCGGACTTGTACTGCTAGAAACATTGGATGGAGTCCAATTCAACACAACAATAAACGGGAGCCGATTGAAGCGCTACTACATCAACACGCAAACCATCCCCGACAAAAATGAAGATTTGGGAAACCAAGTCTTCCTTAGTTAGGATTAGATTGTATCACGAGCACTCACTAGCATATGCACGTTTTTGCACATATAGTTTGTACTAGATTGTTACACGCACACTCACTGGCATATGCAGTTTTTGCACATTTAGGAAGACCTAATCAATTTTGTATTAGGGATGATTGAGTCTTAGTTTCCCTATTAAATCCCACAAATAAGCATATAGTTAGATACATCACGTATACTCACACAATTTTGCATAGACGCATAATAGATTGCATCAACAATAGTATCACACACTTTCATTCCATACTCTCAAAGCATGCAATGAATTCACAAGCAGGACAAGAAGTTATGCCAAAACTCAAGATGAATTGGCAAAAGAGTTTGTAGCCTCAACAACGAGACCCCTGCCAAACATCACAGCCATCTCTAATATGCAAAAATATCAGACTTGCATACAAATTATCTACAAGCTCAATGATATTGGTGCAATCGCATCCAACATGTATGCAAGATAGCAAGAAATGCCAGCCTCAACAATGAGACCCCCGCCAAACCTCTTCCCAAGAAGTTTCGATGGCAAAGTCCGCAATCTCAGCAACAAGATCCCCTCTGAAATTCACAACCGTCTATCCCTCCTTAAGAGAAGATAAGCTTCCTGACGACAGACCACAAATTGTATGGTGCAAAAGCATTACAGCAGGAATGACTCACATGTCACAAGCTCAATAGCCACTGGATTACACACATGGCATTTTAACTCCGAAATCAAAATAAGCCTAACCCGAGGACGGGTAATAAATCCGGGAGTATGTTGTCTCTATGCCAACATGGACTTAGGTAGAACAGAATGTGTATGTAGAGTAGCGGCAAAGCTCCGCTTGTACTTGCATAAGGCTAGAAATAATCCCTCTTAGAAATCCAACTTGTATGTTCTACATGCAAGTTCTACATACGATTCCTACATGCAACTCCTACATGCGAGTTCTACATGCCACTTCTACATGCCACTTCTACATGCAACTCCTACATGCGAGTTGTACATGCGAGTTCTACATGCAAGTTCTACATACAAGTTCTACATGCAACTCCTACATGCGAGTTGTACATGTGAGTTCTACATGCAAGTTCTACATACGACTCCTACATGCAACTCCTACATGCGAGTTGTACATGCGAGTTCTACATGCAAGTTCTACATACGAGTTCTACATACAACTCCTACATGCAACTCCTACATGCGGATTGTACATGCGAGTTCTACATTCTACATACGACTTCTATATGCAAGTTCTACATGTAGAGAGAGAATGTGTTACAATTCCTACATGCAAAGATTTGGCTACTTAACAGAGGTGTAGGCAAATCATGCTGCTATATTAGATCATGGGTGTCTCCAACACATGGCTTTGGAAACTGCACTTGTCAAGATGGATGGGATGTGTGAGAGCATGTGCAAAGCAAAGAGATTGTTCACCATAATGCATTATTATAATGGTCTCCTGGACTGCCATAATTGTGGCTTTTTACCACAATGGGCATTGCTTGGAGGCATTGAATAGCTTCCATCAAAGGGCAGCAAGTTGATCAAGGTTACAGCAAGCACTGCCTTACAGTTGGTTGTCCACAGGGAGCAGTCTGGAGGTGAGATTGCAGGCAGCATGATATGCTAAATGCAAAAATGCTAGTTGCTAAATGCAAAGTGCTAATTCTAAATGCAAAGTGCTATGTACGAAATTCAGAGTGCTATATCTCAAATTCAAATTGCTACCAAATATATACAAAGTGATAAAATGAAAAGTGCTATATCCCAAATTCAAATAGCTACAAAATATATGCAAAATAATATATGCTAAACAAAAACTCCTATGTGCAAAAAGAATCATACATTTCTAAAAACAAAGTACCATGTGCAAAATGCAAAGTGATATGTTCTATATCCCAAACTCAAATTGCTACATGCTATATGCAAAGTACTATGTGCAAAATGCAAAATGATATGAACCCAAGGAAGGGCACGTTCCTTGGTCTTATAATTTTTGGAGAGGAAATGTGCCTACTCTCCCCCCACACGAATGTGTGGTTAAGTTTATTTGTTTGTGTGTTGGATACAAAGTGCTATATGCTAAATGCAAAAATGCTAGTTGCTCAATGCTAAGTGCTAATTCTAAATGCAAAGTGCTATGTACGAAATTCAGAGTGCTATATCTCAAATTCAAATTGCTACCAAATATATAAAAAGTGATAAATGAAAAGTCTATATCTTAAATTCAAATAGCTACAAAGTATATGCAAAATAATATATGCTAAACACAAACTTCTATGTGCAAAAAGAAAGAGCTATTTACCATGTTCTATATTCGAAATGCTATATGCTACATTCAAATTGCTATGTGCTATATTCGAATTGGTATCAACATAGACTAGAGATGTTATAAATTTTGTGTGAAAAATATAAAGTATTAACAACCTTGATATTTTGTTAGCAGATTATTTGAATTGGTGAATTTCAAGTCATTTTAAACGCTCTGATATACAACGGGAAAATAAAGTAGGTACTTCTACTTTAACATATAATTTACTTTACAAATATGAAAAGGTCACTTATTGAAAGGAGAACATGCTTCCTACATTAGCATAGAAAACAAGAAAAGACGATTACAACCGAGTTTCTCTTCATGGCTATTCATCGATAAATCTCTAAAAGAATGGAACCAAATTACTTCCCAATATATTTCAAAGATGCAATATTGTGTGTTTTGTGGTAGAATAGAATTTAACACAGGTTCTTTTACAAAGTTAAAATCAGTAATATCACTACTAGAATCAAGTATAACACCATATGACTTATCCAATACGTTCATAAGTTTGCATGTAGAAAATGGCCTAGGACATAGATAAAAAATGGCTTGTAAAGCATGCATAGATAGTCCATTCAGAAAGTTGTACTCGGTTCCCTATGATCCAAACTATTTATAGAATGTATTAGGTGCGGACATATTTCAAATGCAAATGCTTTCTATAATCGATATATCCCTAAACGTTTCTAAAGTTATTACATCTTTAGCAACAGGTATACTACAAAGAAGATTGATGTTGGATAATCCACTCTAATATGTTGGAATCGCCAACAAAGATTTTGTAGTAACTCAACAAACTTACTATCAACAACGAAACAGTTCTAGCGTTTAACTAGAATAAACCCCATATTTAAAAAATACTTGACAATGTATGAACGACCGCATCCAAAACTAGGAGTAAGTGTTCTTTCTTCAGAAGTTGTTTCTGATATTCTTGAAGGACACTCTGCTTACTCACCATTCGATCTTATGAAAATTGCGCATGAGGACAACTACTTGTCATTACTAGAATAAATCAACATGCTACCTACAACTCATCAACTACAACTCATCAATTCAAAAAAAATACATCACATAAAGTCGGCACAATTGTACTTCATGATTCAATAAGAATTATTGAGTGGCAGCTCATAACATCTATGGAAGTTCTGTCACAATGTGATAAATTAACACTTGAGTATGCATTATTCCCATTCCTCTATCCTTTCGGATATGGTGCTCATGATAGCAAGATGTTCTTCAACATATATTTAAAAATGAGAATGTCAACATTGTTCTCCATGTTCACTCTTTACAAACCATACTTGTTATTGATGTACCAAATACGTCAATCTATTATAATAGCAAACTCTACTCAAACTACAATATTACAAAGAGATATTGACCAACAAAGACGACAAGATCCAAGAATATATGAACAAGAGATAATTAGACGTATTCTTAAGTTTCAGATACCAAGTTCTATTTTTGGATCTCCTTCATGGCATCGTAGAAACTTAAAAGATCTAATGGCAATGGTTGACACATGGGGCCTTCCCAATATATTCCTTACACTTACTGCAGATGAGGTATCAACCACGAGATGATGTGAAATAGATCAAATAGAAACCATTACTAAACAATTTAATAAAAACTTCACATGGAGAGATTGTTCAGTTGAATGCGCAGTGCTCTTCCATGTTAGACTGCAACAATTCTTAGCAAGATATATTCTATGTGATAAAGGACTACTAGGTAGAGTCAACCATCATATCATAAGATATAAGTTAAAAAATCGAGAATCTATGCATGCACACATAATGCTATGGGTAGATGAACAAGACATAGAGATCGTATCAAACCAGATAGATGCATATATCCCTTACATGAATGATTTTAATAACTGGCTAGAGAATTCAATTCAAAGAAAGATTAACTATATGGTAAAGAGAAAACAAATCCACACATGTAGGCCAATATGCAATCTATTTGACTCAAGCACAAACCACAAATGCAAATACAGATTTCCATATCCTATACATTTAGAGACTCAACCTACTTTAGATCCTCTCACAAAAAGATGGATCTACTTCCGTCCATCCCTAGAACATCGTAATGTCGTTCCATACCATGCATGAATATTACTCTTGTGGCAAGCACATATGAATATTCAAAAAATAACCAACATAGGCCTATCATATTACCTTCTAAAATATGCTATGAAAACCGAACCCATGGGACACATGAACTTAAATCCTAGTGATGCAAAACTTCTAGGACTAGATAATCTAGATCCAATTAAATTAAAAATGATATCTACATACATCCTTTCAAAGCCAACATCTCCAACAGAGGCAGCATTGTCATGCTTACAAATATTTACCATTCAAAGAAGCGAAGCTATGCATTTCATTAACTCCTCTCCCCCATCTATGCGCCAAAAATACCCTCATGAACATTGTGTTTTTGTAATGCATCCTATAGATACATATTGCGGTTGTCCAAGTGTCATGGAGAACTTGACCTTCTATGAATTCTAGAAACAATACAATGTCCAAAAGTCAAAGAAAAAAAACAAAGATAACATAACTATCATAGATTCTTTCTGATATTATGTATATCCATCAACACGGATTATACGTTTCATAGATTACCACCCTGCTCATCATTTTGAAGGATTTTTTTACAACCTTCTACTAAAGAACGTAAATTTTAGAAATGAGAATGAGCTCATCATACGAAATCTTACTTCTTAGAATGCCATATCCGAGACCTCATAAAAACAGAAGAAGACATCGAATCTCTGATCGATCAATATTGCAAAGTGCACTTGCTAATTGATCAAAATTGCCACCAACTAACAAACATGATACTCCAAAAAAGCCCATTACGTGTTATTCAAAACTCCTTCATGGCTTCAACCGACCCATGAAGATACTAATATGCATAACACAGCATGCACAAAATTACTTCAAATGATGAACGAGTTCAAGGACTTTGAAAATGCATTTCTTTCTTCTAAACAACAAGAAATTTATGAAAAGATTAATGGATCACCCACAGGACTTCATGTCATTTGTGGTACTCCTGGTTCAGGAAAGATATTTATGATCAAGTACATTACTTATAATTATGTAAAACAAGGAAAATCCATTGTTCTAGCATAAACACATGAGCTGCTGCAATGAGACAAAGCCGATTAGCAACTATTGTCCATCATCAGTTTGCTCTACCAAAGAGACACGATATGTTTCGTGCCTCCTTACTAGTGTCAGACGAACGATACATAGAATTGCAAAATGCAATAATCATAATAATTAATGAGATCTCAATGATGACATGCCAAACATTAAACACGGTAATCAGACAGTTGTGCAAAACTTGCAAGCAAAAAATCTTGCAACCTTTTGAAAATAAAAATATGCTCTTATTCGGAGATATGTCCCAATTGCCTCCAGTATGTAAATGCAAGGTGCAAGAAAATGAATTTTGTAGAAAATGTTATATTGGAAACTCGGGTTTCTGGACAACTGCAACCTTTTCATTCCTTCACACATCAATACGTCACCTAGAAGATCCAACATACATAGAATTCTTAAACATAATCAGAATAAGACAACCCATAGTAGAAGAGATTCAGTATTTCCTAGGTAATTTAATCATAAGTGATAGTGAAGCAAACGATTTCATTGACAAGGACACAACTGTACTGTGCACCCATGAAAATGACACACGATACTATAATGAGCTCATACTACATAAGAAATTCAATGAACATCAAATTAAAAGCATCACTATGACATCCAATGCAGATCAAATCTTAGAATTACAAGAATGGATAATGGATCTAGATTTCCCCTCCATACAACAAATAGCAATAGGAGCGAAAGTAATGATCACAGAAAATATGGATCTCACAATTGGAGCTACAGATGGCACTATTACAAGTGTCATATCACTAGAAATAGATAATAACACAAACAACATTTTAAAAATCTATGCCAAGATCTTATCAACAAATGAAAAAAACACACTAAGATGATCAAAACATAAACGGAAGGTATTAAACTCCATATGGTATCACAAAACAACTTTTCCAATTACACTAGCATATGCAATTACAGGACACAAGTCACAAGGATGCACACTCAAAGGAAAGGCTCTTGTAGTAATACAAAAATCATTTGCACCAGGCCTAACATATGTCATGCTTTCACGAGTCACCACTCAAAATAACTTAAGAATCTTAAATAAAATCAATCCATCTGACTTCATTCCAATGCTTCCATGAACTTAAAAAAAAAAGTAATCAATAGAATATCCTTTTATTTAATATTCATCAATATAAGACAAAAGAAACTTTTGATATATAAACTAATATGCATGATCTATCAAACACTTATTTGAAGAATAGCCAACAATAAAATATGGAAACATCAGACGAGGTACATTTTCAATATTACGCATTGTAGTATTTCTTCACATTAGTTTATATTCTAATTTATAATAGATTACTATTTCGCAAATCTTTAATCAATTTAAAAGTAAAGCTCGATTGGCTCAACAAGATCAAGAAAAATCAACAAAAAGAACAAAGAGACAAAATTATTTCTTGTATACAGCTCAAATGCGTCTCACAAACATGGCTAGAAACGAACCAAATGAATACATTTATAGATGGAGCACACTACAAGACCTTAGGAATTTCATGGATAACAATCAACATGAAGTACAACAATGGAAGGCAGAACATGGGGACAAAGAAATGAGAGCTAATGGTTAGTAAAATAGTTTTATTTATAAAAATTAATTAAACTTTTCATTTTAAAAAATACAATAAATAACATATACATAATATCAATTCAAACAAAATGCAGGTCTAACTAAGTAATGTTATGGATAAATTTGTTTAAGGAAAAAGGCATAAATATGAGTGTGTGTTTATATGTGTGGCAATAGTATAATAAAATATGGTGTGCATAGGGCCCAGGGTTAAGGTGGCAGGGCATGACCATGTGCCACCCTTCCATGTAAGAGGACCCATAAGGTGTGTTGTACATAATCCATGGTAGTAATATTATAAAATGTAAGGTGGCATGGCTCCTCCATGTGCCACCCCTCCACCTAGGCTGCATTTAGTGAGATATGGCTCAAAGTCCATGGGAGAAGTAATATAAAATAGGTGGAAATGCATATTATATTGGGTTATTCCCTCCATATAGGATAGGCCCATGTGGGGGAGGTATAGATAGTCTAAGGATGGGATGAGGTGGCAAGATTCCTTGTGCCAACCCTCCACTTGTCCTCCTAGAGGTTTGAACATATTATAAAATTGGGAGAGACCAAGGGAGTATCATAAACTTGAGATATGGGGATTGATTTATGAGGCAAAGGGTTGTCGCACACAATTGAGAGTGCGTAACTGCCTAGCCCACATGGGAGACTTTTCCACACACACCATACATGTGGGAGGATGCATTTATTGGGAGAGAGCCCCTCTCTTGGCTATAAAAGGAGAAGGTTATTCCTTGATGAGACACGCTCATTCTTCTAAAGCCACCTAGCTAGTACTTTGATTTCTCCCTTCTCTTCCTTTCAAAATAAAGCATGGTCCTCTTCCCTTGATGTCTCCATCTTTACATTCCTCCTCCCATCATGTATATGCTTCTCTTCCCCCTCTCCCTTTCCCCTTGTGTCATAGTCTCCCTCTTCATTCCCTCCCCTTCTAATTCCTTTTCCCCTCCCATGATAACGTTTCGCCCTCACGTTCTCCTTTCCTCTATGGCCCTCGAGCGTCGCCATGCTTAGCCTCTAGCCTCTGGTCCTGATTTCTTTTCCGGCTAATAGGAATGGTGTGGCTGCTGGGATCGAAATCTCCACGGCTAGTGGTATAAAATCTGTTACTCCTACGACTAGGTGTGGCACTGCGGCCTCTTCCGTGCATAGTTCTCTTCTTTTATGCCCCTAAACTGTGTGCCTTCCCTATCTCTATGACTGCAAAACCTCCCTGCTTCTGCACTTTCAATCTGCTTGCTTTCTGCTCACGGTTCCTACGTGTATTCTGGTCGACGAATCTTCTGCTCGTACCGGTCGCATCTGCAGAATTGTACCATCTGTGCTCCTTCTGAGTTCCTACGCGCGCATTCGATTCGCGCGTCTACTGTGTTCACCTGCGGGACAGTTTTCTGGGCTCCTGCGTCTTCTGGTCGCGGATAGTTTTCTCACTTCTACTGTGTTCACCCGCGCGACAGTTTTCTGGGCTGCTACGTCTTCTAATCGCGCACAATTTTTCTAAGTTTTTGCAAAACTGTAACAGTAGATCCCGTGCCCCCCCTCTCTCTTCTCTTCTTCTTCTTCCCCTTCTCTTTCTCTTCTCCTTCTCCTCTCCTCTCCTCTCTTTTTATTAAAGAGTAGGATTTGAACCCAAGACCTCCCCCTTCACAAAAGGGAGACTTATCATTGGGCCAACAAGTTGGAAGTTATGAAAATGTAATGATTTTTGTTTATATATTGAAATCTCGAGAATTGTAACTCTCTAACCGTGGGGAGTTTACTCTTGCTGTAAAAAGAAAAAGTACTTCATTTCATGTGCTCTATTCACATCTCCTGCTAGATCGCCGATTCGGAACTTTTTCAAGTCCACTTCACGGACACACGCCACACGAGGAGGGTGGATATTTATGTCACTTCTCGACGAGTTTAAGGATTTGGTGCCTGGTCGTCCGCTCATTACGACTACCAATTGGCAAGATCTCTTTCTTGATCTTCATGTCGACCTTCAACGGCTGATTGTCCAGTGCATTGTTCAAGGAGACGATGGGTGGGATGATACACCGTGGATGGTTCAAGGTGAAGAACTATTGATACGCTGGGAGAACTTTGATTTTAATTCTACTCATTGTGCGGTGATCGAGCTACTTGCTGCTTCGGAGGTAATTAAAAGGGTGTCCTTCATCGAAGGGTGGGATGCTCCCCAAGCTTGGGGGGAGGTTTGGCGCATCTGCTTGTTAATTCCTGTGGATAAGCTTGTCTTGAATGGTTTATTCTCAATCTCACTACAAAGGTTTCTAGGCCTCGGCTATGGTTGTTAATGTTTCGACCAAGGAATCCATTTGTACCTAATCAACCTTTTGTGCCTCATTTCGAGCTTCAAGTTGTAATTCTTTTTTGTTTAAAGATAAACTATCAACAAAGGATTGCAAGTTTATTTGGTGCTGAACATTTGGCTCAAGTGTTGAATTCTCCCCACCCTCTCCTTCTACCTATCTTGGACTACCGAGAAACTTGGGATGTCTGAATTTTAGTCTTGGTGTGATGACATCTTGGATCCTTCAATTTGATCGAGCTTACAAACCTTCGACCAAGGCTGCTGGCGTGGATGTGAAGCTCACTTCACCGGGTGGTGGTGAGTATTGTTATAGTAAGTCTGCACCTGCAAGTACATGCAACCAAGCTGAGTACTCGGCACTCATTTTTGGGCTACAAAAGGCACAAGAGCATCACGTCAAGCAACTTGAAGTGCAAGGAGATTCTCAACTAGTGTGTGAACAAGTTAGTGGAAGGTGGAAGGTGCGGAGCAAAGGCTTGGTTCCACGACATCAACAAGCATTGGAACTTTGCAACCAATTTGAAGAGGTAAAAATTCAGCATATCCCTCGAGCTCAAAATCTAGTTACTGATTTCTTGGCACGTGAAGCTTGTACTTCAATCACAAATGACGCGAGTGGAAGCACCACCCCAACAAAGCTGCAAGCCACGGAGGGTGATCATTTGTAAGGAATGCAAAGGTTGTGGTCATCATGAAACTAAGTGTTGGGCATACTTGATACGAGTTTACCGACTTCGAAAGATCATCAGAAAGGTCCTCAAGGACATTGCTCAAAAGAAGGATGCCAGACCGCACACCCCTTGAAGAAATAGTATGGCAACTACAAGAATTGGAAGAAGCTGAAGGTGATGTGCAAGCTCTCCAGCTGTTGACATTTGTCATGGCATTCTTGTTTGCCTTGATGAACAACCTCATGCAGCGTCGTGTCTCTAACCCTCGCTTGTAAAGATGGATGTGATATCATGAGGGTTGGTCCTTTTAAGATTGTCTATGTGCTATTCTATGCTAAAGATTCTTCCCGTGTAGTATTTCACAATACACCAGTCACACCCTACCCTACCTATGCAGCGTCGTGTCTCTAACCCTCGCTTGATGAACAACCTCATGCAGCGTCGTGTCTCTAACCCTCGCTTGTAAAGATGGATGTGATATCATGAGGGTTGGTCCTTTTAAGATTGTCTATGTGCTATTCTATGCTAAAGATTCTTCCCGTGTAGTATTTCACAATACACCAGTCACACCCTACCCTACCTATGTGTGCTTTGTGGATGTATCTTCACCCGATTTTCAGTTCAAGCTTCCTCTTTCTATTGTTTGTCCATAGATAAGCCTCGTCTTGCAACTCTCTTTTCCATCTTCCAAGCATGGCTGACATTCCCGTGTTTTGTGGATGGGTGGAAGAAAATCCAAATGAGTATCTTGTGGCCTTCAAGCGCCGTTGTGTTTCTCTCAACTTTCTTACTGAAGACAAATGGCTGTTGGTTCTTCCCACATCTCTAGAGGGTTTGGCTCAAGTGTGGTATGAGAAGCAGGCCAAAGACGTTCGCCAAAGCTGGCCAAGGTTAACAGTAGCGATGATTGAGTATTTCGGCAAAGAAGAGGAGCCGGAGAATGTGTACCTGTAGGTGGCAAACTTGAAGCAGTCAGAAGGTGAGACGATGCGTCGATATGTGGATCGAGCGGCCGTGCTCCTGGACCATTTAATTGCCACACAGGAGGACAATGCCTTCAAGCTGGAATGACTCAGCATGTGCTGGGCTACCTTGTAGCAGGAGCAAGTGACGAATTCCGCCAAGCTTAAATGGGAGAATCCAGAAACTATGGTGCTAGCACATGAGATTGCTCAAAAGTTTGATAAAGTTCAGTCTGACCCCGCTTCAAAGAAGACGATTGTCCCTCCGCAGTTCCCTCAATTCCTGCAACAACAACCTGGGGGGTCTAACTCAGGGGCATACCCCCACCCCTCATCAGGGATGTATCCACCGCCTCCACCTCAAATGTATGGTCCTCCCTTAGATGCTTACCCTCAACAAGGTATATATTCTCACCCTCTGCCTCGAAGATTTCCCCAGCCTCGCCCACGAGCCCCCCTCCTTTCTACTCCCTCAGCCCCTCCAGCTAAGAGGCCCCCCCTGCAACAGAACCTGGAGTCAGCCAAGGCCCTGAATGATCTTCGGCTTGAGATGGTGGGCATCAGAAATCAAGCCAACCGCCCTCCAAGAGACCGTGCTAATGTTGTATGCTACGAGTGCCACCAGAAGGGTCATTATCGCACAGAATGTCCCAATATTCCAAGGGTGAATCTTCTAAGTGAATCAGGCACTGAGGATTCTGACGTAAAGATCCTTGACCTTGGGAAAAGAAGTCGTACCACCTCAGACCCCTCTCCAAACTGTGGACTAGGCCGCCCCAGGAAGAAGGTGTCCTTCTCAAAGCCCTCAGATGCTGAGATGGCAGACCCACCAACCGAGAAGACTAAAAGATCCCGCAGGAGCAAGTGGTCAACCTCGGATTTTTCCATCGGCTCGGGGCAAGAAGACTATTCGGTCATTCAGGACCTTGCTCATCGTTCTTTGAGCATCACGCTCCCTCAACCAATAGCATTAAGCCCTAAGGTGAGACGTGAGCTACAGGAAGGGCTTTCAACAAGGAGGAACAAGAAAAAGGAAAAGGTAAGAGAGGTATCTTCTATCTCTGAAGAAATTGATCGGCACCCACATACAGTCGATGTCATCATAGATAATTGCCGTGTCAAAAATGTGTGTGTTGATGGGGGAGCTGCATGTAATATCATGGTGCCTGGAATCATGAAGAAATTGAATTTGAAATGTACAAGGCATTCCTCCACTCGAATCAAGGTAGCAGATGGTCGACGACTCGCCACCCTGGGAGTCATTGAGGATTTGCCCATCACTGTCAATGGGTTGACCACCACCGTCAATTTCTATGTAGTGGACATTGAAGATACAGGTAGGAGTTACCCAACCATACTCGGGAGACCATGGTTGAGAAAGAGTGATGCAGTCAGCTATTGGAAGACAGGACACATGTCTTTTGGTGCTTCTAAGGAGAAGATCCCGGTGCAACCAGGTGCCACGGAACCAAAAGAAGAAGAGGAGCAAGACAATGATACTCTCTCATCCTCGGTGTCTGAATCAATGGAAGAATCAGACGGGGGGGAGGAGTTCTTAGAGGAGGAAGTTTACATGATTGGGGTGTCTCCAACCCCGCCACCTGCAGAAAAGGTAACAACTAGTCCTCAACAGCTTGAATCTATGCTTTCCTCAGACCTCACTCCAAGTGAGAAAGACGAGTTCCTAGAAATGTTCAAAGATTTCCCTGACCTTTTCGCAACTAGCTACCGCCACCTTCGCCATGTGACTGCCATAGAACACAAGATAGAGCTGAAGCCTGATGTGAAGCCTATGGCTCAGAAGTATCGGAGATGATATGCCACTCACTTCCTCCACTTGGGCAGGTACTTTTACGAGAGGCGGTGTTCCGCTTCAGGTTTTGGCCTTTTGAGATGCACAGGAGGATGCTTTAGTTTTTAGTGTCCAGATGGTGGCAGATTGCTCAGGTCCACAAAGGACATCTTGCTTGAGTATGCTTTTCAGCCTATCAGGGTTGTAGGTCTTTTGGTGCAGGGATCAGATTCATAGTGGTTCCTAGACCCAGACCCCCGGCTACTCTCCACCAGGTCTTGGAGGCTCTGGCTCTATGGGGGAGTTCCCATCAGGTATTTGCAGTGGGACCCCGGAGAGTGGGAGTGGATTGACGCATGGCATTGAGAGAAGAGCATCCCCTTCTTTCGTTACACGGTCAGTAATGCCAGGAGATTTCAGCTCAGAAGTAGAGGTTGGAGACCTTCCAGAGTTCCTCATTGGGAGACATTTGATATCACTGCGGATCTGCAGAGGAGACTCTGGAAATCCCACAGGAATAGAAAGATCACTATCTTCTTTTGGCTCTCTATCCATGGTGGAATTGCAGTGAACCTTTGGAGGTCCAGGTTCGGAGCTGACCCTACTTGCCCTCGCTGCCTCTCTGCTTCGGAGACTATTCAACATTGCTTATGGGATTGCAGACAGGCGAGGATGATTTGGATGGGGGTAGCCA
This sequence comes from Dipteris shenzhenensis, assembly GCF_047967505.1. Lineage (NCBI taxonomy): Eukaryota > Viridiplantae > Streptophyta > Polypodiopsida > Gleicheniales > Dipteridaceae > Dipteris > Dipteris shenzhenensis. The sequence continues at coordinate 15,029,640 of NC_141608.1, read as the reverse complement.
GGATTTTCAGTCACTTTGCCCACTCCCCATTCTTTATGACATGGGGCTCAGTGGCTTGGCTTTCTCTTACAGGGCCTCAGGTATTCTATGAGAGATTTGACTCCTCTCGGGCCATTTCAGTTCGACGTTATCAAATTGAGTCCTGTTCGTTGGATGTGGTACCACACCTTCCTTTTACAGCTGTACATGCCTCTGTGGATACTTCTTGGGAGATTCTAGCGAGCATAGCATCCTGGCATATCTGGAGAGCCAGATGCACAGAGGCTTTGGAGGGTACTGAGGTTCATCCCTCGCACACATTGGCTAGTATCTGGACAGACACCGTACATACTTTTATGGCCGTATGGACGGGTATGCAGGGAGACTCCCGTGCAGCCTCAGCTAGGAGGGCTTCTTTCTTCAGGGAATGGAAGGATTCTCCTTTCTTCTCTGAGACTACTACAGGGTTGAGGTGGCACTTTCAGCCTCAGCCTTGGTTGTTTTCCACCTCACTGTGAGGGGGTTTTTAATTTATCCTCATGATTTCATGATGTATTCCGCTTTGAGCTTGCTCTCGCGGGTTTTTTCTCTTAGTCTCTTTCTTGAAAAAGAAAAAGAAAAAGTGGTAAAGCAATCATACAGGGAAGGGCTCAAAATCAGGGCCGTTGATAAGGAGATGTGATTATTGAAAGATGAGCGTGTTTTTCCGAGTCTTCCTTTGACTTGAGAGTTGCTGTTACTCTCCATCATCAGAGTGGAAACAAGGATGCAGAGGCGCAGGGACAGAGGAAAGTGAGCCAGTTCGCATTGATTTGAGAGAGCTCGCCACCTTCTCGACTGCCCACAAATGCTTTTCTTGCATCGCCTTAGTCCTCCCACTCACTTATGGCTTCCACCACCTTCCTCAATCAGTAAGATCATCGCTTCTTTGTCGCTTTTGTTTCTTTTTCATCCTTGCTTCCTTGCTCATCAGCCTTCCCCTGCTCCCTTGCAGACCCCGCAGGATTTTCTTGAGTCACTCCGGCACGCAGAAGCCCTTCGTGGAGCAGCTCGCCCTTGATCTGCAAAAAGTCCACCAGAATCCTTTCTTCGATGCCTTCGATGACAGCCTTCCAAAAGGCCAACAGTGGCCTCGCAGAATTTTAGACCAGGCGCGCTCCTGCGAGCTTGCTGTAGTTGTGGTTTCTGAAGAGTATTTCCAATCGGAGTGGCCAATGCTGGAGCTCCAAGAAATCTTTTCTGTCTCCCGCAAGAATATATTGCCTTTATTTTTCAAGCTGTCACCGAAAGATTGCAAACGAGAGCAGAACTTGATTAGATGGCGACACCAATGGGAGTTGCTTGGGTTGGACACTTCCAAATGCATGGATGCCGTTAAAAAGCTCACAGACTGGGTTGGGGAGAGTTTCCAGAAAGGCATCAACGAAACAGACTTCTCCAGCGAGGCCGCTTATCGAAAACGTATAGTGTCCTGCATTTGCAAGTGCGTGCCTTCTAGCATAGCGTACGACGAGTCCTATGTGCAAGGGCGGGAACTCCTCCGTGAGGTAATAAGTTCTCCTATTACTGCGATTCATAAGATTTAGATCTCATTTCTCTTATTTTCTGAGTTGATGCATAATTTGCAGGCAGTCGCAAGCAGATTTGCCTACGCTCAACCGTTTTGTAAGATAGTGCCTGGAAGCTGTGTCGTGGGCATGCACGGAATAGGTGGAACTGGGAAGACCACGCTTTGTAAAAGCATGGTTAATTTCTTCTATCCCATCTATGCAGGAAAATCGTGGCTAATGCAGCTTCCTACTCAATGCGACGAGGGTGAAATACTTCGACAATGCAAGGATGCCCTGCATCAGCTCACTGAAGCAAGCGACAGGATCCTAAACAAGGCATTTGACATAGATCAGGTATTCCAATTTGTGGTGCATCAAACAGTCTCCAAGCAAGCCTCCAATGTGAAATCTCTCTCTCTTGCCTCAGCTCCAACACATTGCTTGACTTTCTAGCCACATGAACTAGTGGCTTCGAAGATGGATCATGGACTTCAACTTTTGAACGTGCACTTTAAGGAGATGCCATGATTCAATCATCTTAACCTTTGTGTTCCTCGTTCAGGTTATGACCCTTTTTAAAGAGCGGATGAGGAATCATACGTTCTTCCTTGCCATTGACAATGTGTGGCCAAGATCTGAGGAATACATTCTCAGGGTTCTCGAAGCTGGTTTTGGACCAGGGAGCAAAGTACTAGTTACAGCCCGATCTCCACATCTGCTACGCAAACTTCTCAGAGGGTGTGAAGAGTCGAAATGCCTGATACACGTTCCTAGCGTGGACGCAAAGTCTGCTTTTGACATGCTGTTGTATTATGCTCAACAAGAATTACCCAACAACTCGTGCAACGATGTAGTTGTGACATGTTTATTTGATGACCACTATCATCCGTTGCTGCTGAAAGCATTTGGCTGTCAACTACGTGAAAAACGGCTGGATGTGAACCACCTCGCTGATTTTCTTAACCGCAAATATTCAAGTGCTGTAGAAGAGAGGGTTCTGGGCATCATCAAGACCAGCTACGATAATCTTCGTAATAACCTTTTGAGGGAAATTTTCCTGGATGTTGCATTATGTTTGCCAATATGTGATCTCAACTTTGTCAATGCGATAGATTGGTTGAGCCTTCTTCATGAGATGGAAGCCGAGCAAATGACTGATCACGTGAGTCTCATACTCCGAACATTTCGAGATGAATTCACTTTGTTATTAAATAAGACAAGGTTTAATTTTTGAATATTGCAGGAGTCAAAAACATGATTGACTGATTGCGGTTTTCCCTTCCTCTTGTAGATCTTCGAGATTGAGAATGCAGGTCTCTTGGTCTTCCATGGTCCTCAGCACGAACTAGAGGTCCATGATCTTTATGTTGACTTTGCCAGATGGATAGCGACCGAATGCCCTGGGTGGTTGTACTGTTCATCTGTAGCTCCAAGTTCAGAGAGGCTGTCAATGGGTACATCTTTAGAAAAGAAAAGAAAACGAGATATCAGATGGACGTCGAAGCGTGTTGGACCGGTAAAATGGGGTGAGCTAAAGAGGGTAGTTTTGTTATCAGAAAGTGAGAAATGGCTGGAAGCTATGAGCAGGAACAATTGTAGAAATGTCAATCTTGTCATAGCTCACTGGCAGCAACAGAAAGAAAAAGAATCTAGAAGAGAAGCATTGAGGAACGTAAACGTGCGAGACATGACATGTCTGCGAATTTTAGAGTTGAGAAATTCAAGTGCAAAGTCATTAGCCGTGGAGAGATTGGAGGGGCTGCAGGATGCAAGGGAAAGTCTTGGACGGTTGGTAGCAGAGGGTTGTAAATGTGAGACGTGGAAGGTTGGATGTCTATCCGCTCTGCAAACACTTATCCTTACAAGAACTGATTTGACTACTGCTGTGGATCTCACAAGTTGTACCCGGTTGGAGCACCTTGCTCTGACGATGAATGCTTGCCTCAAAGAGTTACCGAGATTTAGCTACATGCCTAAACTGAGGGTCGTCCGTTGTGTTTCATGCCGTCCGTCCTTTGTGGAAACGCTCTTCAGTTTCGATTCACTACCAGTTTTGGAGAAGCTTGAATTACATTGGTTTGATCTTCAAAAGGGTGTCGGCGGCTTGAACAGGCTTAAGTCCCTGCAAGAATTGTGCTTGAGAGGATGCACGCTCCATCGAGCAGGAGATTTCAGGATAAGTGAGCTAACGGAGTTGAGGAGACTTGACTTATCGCGTAGCAGCTCCGGGAGAGTCTCTCTAGATATGCTTGTGCTCTCTAGGCTCGAGAGTCTTAATTTGCAAGGATGGAACTTTGAAATATTTATTGTTTGGAGGCGGAAGGGCGTTGTCTTCGTATCCGAGACCCGAGTGCAAGACCTTACCTTATGCCTTGATACAAGCAAGGTGATCTATTCAGCGTTTCCAAATAAGGGTGATCTATTCACCAAAGCTGAGAAGCTTGAAATAAGCGATTGCAGGTCCTTGGAGTGGTTACCAGATCTGAGCTCTATGATGGCTTTAAAGTCTTTATGGCTGTACCGTTGTGAAGGCTTGAAAGAAATCAGAGGTCTACCCTCCAGTTTGAAGGAATTCAAAATCCAGAAGTGCATGGGATTGACGATGTTACCTGATCTGAGCTGCTTGATTCACTTGAAGATCCTGTGTTTGGATGGATGTGAAGTCTTTACAGCCTTCACTAGTTTACCACCCAATTTACAGAAGCTTGAAATCTTCGAATGCAAGTCCTTGGAAATGCTACCTGATTTGAGCTCCCTGGCTGGAGTAGGGATTCTACGCTTTTGTGAACGCTTTGAGCTTCATGCTACACTTCGGGAACACACAGACGATGAAGAAACAGTAATAGTATGGGACAGCAGCCGCTTCCAAATATTACCCGATCTCAGCTCTTTGGTCACGGTTGAGACCGTGTCGGTTGCTTGTGACTCGTTGAAAGGCTTCGTAGGTTTGCCACTGAGTTTGAAAGAGCTGGAACTCGAAAACTGTGCATCCTTGGAAGTGTTACCTGATCTGAGTTCCTTGATTGCTTTAGAGCGTCTGGTCTTGTTCAGTTGGTCAGGATTAATAGGCGTCCCAAGTCTACCACCCAATATGAAGGTTCTGGAAGTTCAAGACTGTGAGTCGTTGGAATTGTTGCCCAATCTGAGCTCCTTGATTGCCTTAGAGAATCTGATCGTTGTCGGTTGCTCACTATTGACAGGAATCCCAAATCTACCATCCAATCTGAAGGTGCTGCAAGTTCAAGATTGTGAGTCCTTGGAAGTGTTGCCCGAACTGAACTCCTTGATTGCCTTAGAGCATTTGGTGTTGTGCGATTTGCCAGCATTGACAGGCCTCCGAAGTCTTCCGCCCAATCTGAAAAAGCTCACAATCCTGCGCTGCAATGTGATACCCGATCTAACCTCTTTAGATGGGTTACTTACTCTCTCTCAGTTGGATCTCACCTTGGGCACTTGAAGCACTTTTGGCAAAGAGGACAAGAAAGGAAGTCTCTTGGCACTCCCCAAGAGACTCCGAGGGTCTTCAGAAACCCAGTATAGCTGCTTATGCTTCGGCACTGATGACCACATAAGTGTTGCTTTGCTTGCTAAGTATGTCTTCCTTTTGTTTTTCATCAAAGTTTTTGTTTACCTCTTTTTTCTTCTCTTTTATTTTCTGAGTAGATTTTTGATCTTTAGAACAACAAAAAATCTAAATTTGTATGATTGGACTTATTCTAGTCTTACAAAGGTATATATATAAAAATGATGGATGCAAATGGTCCACGGAGGTAGGCAAGGGTCGGTAGAGGAGGGGTATCCAATAGAAATGAAGAACAATGCTTCTCGAATTTCAATCTGAACATGTGCCTTGTAACTACAATAGGGAGTGACAAACTTTAGCTTGTCATGTGCCCCTGATTTCTCGACAGATTGCAGTTCGAACCACACAAGTGCCCAACCTATGTGCTTGACTTCATGGAAGTGTTGCCACATCTAAGCTTTATGGTTGGTTTAGAGAAACTGACATTGTCGAAATATTTCTATTTTCAGACACTTGGAAGGTTTGCCACCCAATCTATAGATTCTTGAGTTGCACTTTCTTAGAATTGTTGCTTGATCTCAACTCTCAACTTGGGTGACTATATTTTCTTGAGAGGCTTCAAAGGCCTACCACCCAATTTGAAGGTGCTAGAAATAGACATCTTAATAATCCCAGCCATTCTTATATCGTCGGTCTAGAGCATTATCAAGGATTAGTGTCCCAAACACTTGGTCAGGAAACATTCTTAAACCTAAGATCTTTACTCCTTTTTTGCAATGGAGCCTTACATTTATTTCTACAAATTCTAATCAAATTCGAGGTTTTACCTTGTCTTTTTACATCTTGGTTTAGATAACTAGCGATGGACTACACAAAATGATTGTTCTATGGAAGCTAAAATTCCCCCTTGTGCTCTAAACACATGCAAAGTTTCAAGCTCAGATGAATTCCATGTGTTCCAAGTACATTCACAATGTAGAACACTTGAATAGCATTAACTGAAAGCAATGGAATCGCGGCGATCAACAGAGTCGGAAACAGAGCGGATAACTAAAAAAAGGACTGCAAATACAATTTAAAATACCAAACAGGAGAGTTGAACATAAGACTCTATCTTCTTGATATTACTCTTAATAACAATTGATCGCGGATAGCTTTCTGCCTTGCTTCTTAACTACGCTTGCCAATCCATCTTTCTGCATGTGTCAATTTTGTCGGACTGATTGTCATGGCGTTGCCACTCCGTGTTGCATCTATGAGGCCATGCTCCCGATTGTCTTTGCTGCGTTTTGGGGGTGTCGGAGTTGCTGGCGACGTTCAATTGCAAGAGCTATGCAATCATCCGAGCTGTTGAGAAGGATATGGAGATTTCTTGGGCAAATGTGCTCTACTCCAGACTCATAGCTGAGGTGTCCAAGAAGGACTTGAGCACCACTAACAAGCATTCCAAGGTAGTTCCTTTTATTACTGCCTTGTTTGATTTTGCAAACAAGTCTACAACATGTCCTCCGGAGGTTATCGTGCAATACCGAGAAGAAAAAACCAAGGCCAGTCAAGACGCACAGGTTGACCCCAAAGGTAAAGCAAAAGCAGTATAACAACTAATAAATGCATACTACAGCATAGAGGAGGCAAATCTAATGATATATGGGAAGCCCCTAGTAGACACTCTATGGGATACTCCTATTGGAGGAGCAGAATTATTAGTTGGATCGTCCGATGTTAAGAAGACCAAATGAACAACACAAAAGATGCCTATCATCAAGCCCTCACAGCAGAACAACGATAGTCAAGATGACATTGAGACAACCATGTTCCAAACATGGAGCAATAACTCCAACCATAGTGAAGCAAAGTACCACAAGTGGTACATTGGGCAAGGCAAATTTATCTAGAAGAATGAATTTAAATTTCCCTCTTTTTTTAAAAAATTCAAATTTATTTGTGAGTGGGAGGAGTGGGCTAGTTTTTCTTATATATACTCTTCTTTCCATTCGTTTATTCTCATTCTCTCCTCATTTCATTAAAGCAACCAAGAGCAGAAGAGCAAGGATAAGCGGAGCCTTACTTCTTCCACTTTTTCCAAGTACTTGCAATTCTTTTTCTTTACTCGCAATTCTACAGTTCTTCTTGTAATTCTTTTTCTTTTAGAGGTCGAGTATGCAATGAACATTCTGAAGTCATTCCATGATCAACAAGAAAGTGTACATCTCCACTTGAAGAGACAAATTCAGGATCTACAAAAGGAAAGCAATACAGTCAAGCAAAAGCTCAACATGCAGCAACAACAACAAAAGCAGTCAGAGGACATCCAAGAGGAATTGGCCCTACTCAAAGAGGAATATGCAGAATATAAGGAATCTCAAGAACAACAAGTGTCCAAGCTATGGGCTCAAGTGAAGATACAGAAGGAATGTTTGCTAACAATTACAAAATGGCTTGATGAAATGAAAGAAAAGTTCTTTCGTCAACTTGAGAGACTCGCAACAAAAAATATGGACCAACAGATCGAGAATACATTGCTCAAAGAGAGGATTAAAGCCCTAGAGGGAGTAGAACAATCACTCAAAGAGATGGCTGAAGAGGTTGATGGCATATTCATGTCTTTTATTGAAATGGTCGACCTGAAAATGCAATTGATAGAAACATCTCAAACCTTATGGACTAACGGGTTACTTGTGATTACCAGAAGACCATATGAGGCCTTTGCTTCAGTAGCATATGCTTATGAAGTCATGGCCCAAGAAATGGAGAACATGCAAGCCAAACTGAAGAAGACACCATAGCAGGATACCCCAATGGATGAACTTGAAATTGAACACACCCCACAAACAGAGTTACTCAACTCTAAGGTCCTGGTGTGATAACCTATCCCTATGACCGTCGCCATAGAGCTATCCCTATGACCGTAAGGATACCTCTGGGGTAGTCCAGAATAGAAATTCCATAACTACAGTTCAACTTGAGTGTGCCTTGTTAGAGGTCTCATACATGCACTTGCGGTCCGGGAGAATTTTGTCCAAGGATCTCGCGCTGAAAGATAGTGCTTCAAGCTACGCTTAGCCCACCGTTTGCCCTAACTGGGGATCAACCTAATCCGGAAGCTCGATTCCTAGCTCCCACATGGTAATAGGACTTCAACAAGAGGATCTATCTAGCTCCGATGAGACGGAGAGCTTGGACGAGGTAATGCAAGACCCCTCGGGTCAAAGGGCTTCCAAAGTCCCCTTCACTAGTGTGGCTCTCCCAACTCTCCTGCACCTTTTGTAGCATCCAGGTTAAGAGGTACATTCTTCAACATGTTCAGACGTTTAGGCTAAACAAAGTCGACGGACATGGAGAACCCCTTTGCCGGCATGTTTGCAGGAAGGGAAGGTCAGTAACATCCAGCTCCCGAAATGCAGACCGGAATGGAAACCACCTTTGTGGACCCAGGACCCTCCTTCGCAAGGCACCCTCAATGGGAACGCATGGATGATGAAGATCCATGGATCAGGGACTTCTGAGGACAAGACCCCAGCTAAGGGGATGCGAGAGGCTTCCAAGGAGGGGCATCTTATGACCCCCCAATAGTCCATGTGCCACCAACTTTCGTCAACTATGGGGCTCCACAGGTTCCACCTTACTGCCCATTGCATGGAACCACTGTGCCCATGCCCCATGACCCACTCCCTCCTGGTGTACAACCAATTCCATCCATACATGTTGCTCCAATGAATGCAAGCCTTAGCGCATTTGTTCCAATGTCGATACCAGCAACTACATGGATACCACCACCATGGCCAGGCTTAAGGCCACCCCTGTCTCCCATTAGGCCCATAGCAGCACCACTCCACCAGCTGCCCAAACAGTCTTAACTAATGAGGCAATGTGCATCTTGGTGAATGCCCTAGGAAGGGGGCCACACCACCTCCACCCACCCCAATGTTTCCCACAGGGATCAAGGAACCGACCCATAGCCATCTCCAAGTTAATGACCAAATTCCTTGGGGAAGGAGACCCAGTCTCCCACATGGAGTGATTTGAGCAAACATGTGAAGCTTTTGGGGGCCGCTGGATCTAGAAATGGCTAATGCGTTTGGTCTTAACTTGGATGGCAAAGCAAGCCAATGGTATAAGACTCTCACCCCGGAAGAAAAAGTCAACTGGGAGACACTGAGAACGGCCTTCATTGTGGGGTTCGCCTCTAGTGGGCATAAATGGAGCCCAATTAACTGGTTGTGTGAGGTAAATAAGAATGACAAGGAATCCCTTCGAGATTACATAGCCAGAATCAAGCACCTCAATGCCCGTTTTGTGAACCATACGAGTGGATGAGCGACGAACAATTGTGTTGCCTCGCTTTCTCATCGGATTAGCAAACCCGAAGATGTACGATCACCTAATGGTGATGAATCCTACCTCCTTTGATCTATGTAGCAAGGTGGCTGTCCGTATAAGTGACAATATGATGGACAAGGCTAAATTTGCGGATAAAACCCCAATTCCATCAAAAATAGGACCATCAGTTCGGTCTTCTAGTGTGGAAACGATCAAGAAGGAGCCCAAGGGCTTGGATATGAGTGAGCTAGCCTCCAATTTGCTGAACCAAACAGGCCAATAGTGGAGGTCAGGAACCTCCAAGGAGGCACCAAGCAACCCCCACTTGTTTCCACAAAGAGAAGTGTGGGGTATGCAATAGCAACCATCACTCCAATGAGTGTCATCGCCTGAGGGCAAGGCCGGCGCTCTACTGTGCACATTGTCATAGATGGGGAAACCACGATACCTCCCAATGCCAAATTCTGAGGTCCCTACCTCAACCCATCTATCAAATAAGACCCCCATCAGCCGCCGTGACGGCTCTGCCTAATCCTATGAATGCACAAGGTGGCCCTTTGGCTAGTTCAAGCCAGTATGGGTCCCAACCGGCTCTGTTACCTCAACCTCCACTACCTCGTATAGCTACGGTCAATCAAGTATTGGTAGAGGAAGTGCCCAATGACTGGGAGGAGACGGATCCAAACCACAGACCCCTCGACTACTACCCCTATGAGGAAGGAAGTGGCACCCTAAGTCACTACCTCCTGCAAGAGGATCAGCAAGTCCCCATGTTCCAGACTGCTATACCTACTAGGGCCCCCACAGGATAAGTGAATGCCCCTACAGAGGTACTTTGAACCCTCCGGTGTCATGCTTCAAGTGTAAGGGGCTATATTTCTTGAAGGAATGCCCCTATAGGGATCTTCCCCCATCACTCCGCCCACGACCATCCCCATACCCTTGTGTGCAGGGTGTGGAATCAAGCATCTATTTAAGGATTGTCCCTTGAGAAGACCGACAACCCCAGTCACCCCACCTAAGAGCACCAGCCTTAACTTGCTTAGTATCAAACAAGGCTAGGTGGCCGTAGTACTCTTAAAAGTAATCACAAGGATGCAAGAGAAAGCAATAGGTAAGGCAATGAGGAAACTGGCAAGGAAAGATAAAGGGCTCCTACCACAAGGTCCTGAGATCCCCCAACATCCGCGCGGACCCGGTCTAAGAAGGCCATAAGGGTAGGTGATGGGTTTGACCAAGTGCTCATCCAGGATGGTTTCGATGAGGAGACATCCACTCTCGCCACCTCCTCTGCCTCCAAACGTGCTTCCACCCAGGGTGACCCAGAGGTACCTCTGAGCTCAGGAGTAAACAAGCCAGTGTAGGCCCAAGGCCTAGCACCCCCGCCCTCCTATAAGGAAACCTATCCTGACTCGATCCTAGAGAAGCAATACGTAAGAAAGTCTCTGAACTTGGTACAAGACTATCAAAAAAAGTTCGAGCATAGACTCAAGGCAAGCAGAGGGTCGGATACTATCCATCCAGCACACCTAATGGGCCACCGAGGGGCAAAAGCACTCAAAGTGTCGAAAAAGGTGGAAGAAGAGAATGTTTCAACTTCGATTGGTCAGAGGCTCTAGATGTTATGCAAAAAATGTTCCAGGAGGACCCAGTATTGCAAAACCTTTAGGAAGAAGGAGACCTTTACGGTTTTGAGGACCTATTATCTATGGAAGGAGAGTCTTCACAAGAACCCTGCAATAGTGTCGGGTTGGCTGCCTTCCTATCGACTGAGGTAAAAATGTCGATCACCTCCCTTTGCTAAGAGGGAATCCCATCCTTTCGCCCGACCTATCCAATTGGATGAACAAACCATTCCTACCCCCAGGCCTTGCCAACCCCAAGGCCAACCAATCATCGCCGGAAAAGGGGCAGAACTTACCCAAGGTTCCCATCAATAAGCTAGGCCAATACTTCGAGGGTGATGATACAAACGATGCTATCCCCGTAATCTATCAACACCAAAAGGTTTATGCCATCTTGGATGGGGGGGCAAGAGTGAGTGTCTATACCAAGGAATGTTGGGTAAAGTGGGGAAAACCTGCACTCAAGCAAACCCATCTGGTAGTGAAGTTGGCCGATGGCGGAACTGCAGAACCCTTGGGATTCCTCACTGGCATTAACATTAAATTATTCGAATTCACGTACCCCGTTAGGTTCATAGTCATGGACTTCACCTGACAACCGAGATATGAGGCTATCCTAGGATACGACGGACCAGCCCTAGTCAAGGAGGTAAACCTAGCTCCGGAAGGGCAGGACCCCCAATCTGTATTTGTTGGCCCAAGGATACAACGGGCCACCCCAGTCAAAGAGGTAAACCTAGCTCTAGAAGGGCAAGACCCCCAACCTGTATTCGTTGCCGACAATCTCACCCCCAACAAGGAGAATGCTTTGATAGCTCTCCTACGCGAATACAAGGATTGCATGGCCTGGAAATACACCGATATGAAAGGGGTGCCTACCGAAGGAGTGCAACACATGATCCCCATGCTAGACGATGCTAGGCCAGTACGTCAACGTCCCTATCCTATGAATCCCAAGTATGCACTCATAGTGAGGGAGGAAATCTAGAAACTCATAGATGCGGGATTCATCTATGAGATTGAGCATATGGACTGGGTGTCACCCATCATGATAGTCCTAAAGAAAAATGGAAAAATTAGAGTATGTGTGGATTTGAAAAAGGTTAACATTGTCTCTAGGCATGACCACTAACCCTTGCCATTCATGGAACATGTCTTGGAAAGGGTAGCCAGAAAGGAAGCCTACAGCTTCCTAGATGGATTTTTTGGTTACAACCAAGTGTTTATCACCCCACAGGATCAACATAAAACAACCTTTGCAACCAAGTGGGGTGTGTATGTGGCTAGAGTAATGATATTCGGGTTGACCAATGCGCCTGCCACCTTCCAATGGATGATGATCACGATATTCAAGGAGTACCTAAGAGACTTTGTGAAAGTCTTCTTGGATGACATATGTGTGAACTCAACATGGGATGATCACCAAAAATACCTTAGACTCGTCCTGGAGAAGTGCCTCTTATACCGCATATCCCTAAACCCTCTTAAGTGCCAATTCTGGGTCAAACATGGTTTATTTCTCGACCACATAGTGTCCCGGAATGGAATCTCTATGGACCACAACAAAATCAAACTCATCTTAGAATTACCACCCCCCACTAACGCCAAGGGAGTCCAATGATTTACTAGCCACATGAGCTACTACAAAAGGTTCATCTTGTTCTACACGAACATAGCCCACCCATTATACAAACTGCTAGTATCCTTTGAGTGGACTGAGGAATGCCAAAAATCCTTCGAAACCCTCAAACTAGCCCTAGCCACCGCACCGGTGTTGAGAGCACTCGACTGGGATCTAATATTCCACGTCCATATCAATGCTTCCAACTTTGCTATCGGTGTGTCGGTGTACTTTTCGAGCCGCCAACTAAATGAGGCCGAGGTTAACTACACAACAATCGAGAGAGAAGGTCTGCCATGGTCTATGCAGTCAAGAAGTTCAAGCACTACTTGTTAGCTAACAGCTCATCTTCTTCGTGGACCACCAAGCATTGTTATACTTGGTCAACAAGCCATGCATGATGGGACGCATCACCAGGTGGATGCTAATCCTCTTGGAATTCGACTTCATAGTCAATGTACGTAAGGGGAAAACCCGTTTCCTAGCCAACCACCTTTCAAGAATCCCAAATGGTGAAGCCTCAACGGGAATCGAAGATGACCTCCATGACGCTTCCCTCTTCTAAATCAACATCATACCTGAATGGGCCATTGAGAACGGTCACTACCTGGCCAACGGCCTACCCTTGGCCAAGCTCTTAACGAAGATAGATTCTGCAAACTCGTTAAGAACGCATCACCGTATCAGCTAATTGTAGGCCAACTATACTGCGTGGGCAAGGATGGCATCCTACGAATATGTGTGTGTGAGCACGAATACATCGAGGTGCTGAAGGAAGCCCACTCGAGAATTGCAGGAGGGCATTTTGCCCGCTGATGTTACAGCACGTAAGGTGCCCCAAGCTGGCCTTTCGTGGTCGAGACTCTTCGAAGATGCAGCCGAATTCATCAAGCCGTACGACCCCTGCCAACATTTGCAAATCCCACACAAGGTGGACATGATGCCCTTAACCAGAATCTTAACCAATCAGCCCTTCGAGAAATGGGGCATCAATTTTCTTGGACCCATAAGTCTAGCAGCTAAAGGAACTGGGGCCATATACATCATCTTGGCCACAGATTACTTCACCAAGTGGGTAGAAGGGAGATCCACCGTGAAGGCAGATGCGAGATCCATTGCCAAATTCTTATATGAAAAAGTTATCACATGGTTTGGATGTTCCTTAGAGTTAGTCAACGACCGAGGAACTCATTTCCTCAACGAAACGATAGTAATCTTGACTGGTGAATTCATGATCATACAAAGGAAGTCAATGCCATACTATCCTAGGGCGAATGGCTTGGCTGAGAGCTCCAATAAAACTTGCTGTAAGATCATAACTTATACAGTAGAGGCTAGTCGTACCAACTGGGAGCATAAGCTCATTGTAGCGTTATGAGCCTACACAGCATCCTATAAGGTGGCCACGCATTGCACCCCTTCAGCCTAGCCTTCGGGGTGGAGGTGATGATGCCAATGGAGTATGTAGTGCCTAGCCTCCATCTTACCGTTAAGGAAAGGCTTATAGAGAATGCGTTGGCACAACGGTTAGTTGACCTTGAAAGGTTAAGAGACAAGGTTGCGTGCAGCCTACTCTCTCTAGGTGGAGAAGGCCCGACACAAAAAGTGGTTCGACTGCAACCTCAAGAACAAAGAACTAGTAGAGGAAGATCTGGCACTCCTGTACAGTGTCTGCAATACCAAGCACAAGCTCAAGTACCAAGGTATGGGTCCCTACCGCATGGTTGAGATCACTCCACAAGGGGCGTGCCGAATAGCCACCCTTGATGGAATAGAAATGGATGGCTACCTTAATGGGAGTAAATTAAAAAGATACTACGGACCACTCACACTGTCTACCCGTCAAGCCATTCATAGAGAAAAAGAACTCAAGGCCAAGGTAGCCAGGATGAAATGCCAAGCCATCGAAGAAGCTAGAGCATGTAACACTAAGCTCAGATAGCATAAGCAAATGACACTACTTAAGGCAATGCTTGAACAGTCGGGACTAGTGGATGAGCTAACAATAGAACCAGCTAGGTTGCATGTTCAACTATAGGGCCCACGCATGCGCATCACAACACTCATGGATTCGGGAGTGAGCCACAACTTCATCTCTTGCAAGGTATGGGAAAATCTACAGGTACCCCTAAACCTCACCGTCGCTTCCATAAGGGCTATCAACGGCCAACTCATAAGCACCTTGGGTTTTATGAACTTAAGTCTAACAGTTGTCCGCTAGGCAGTTGAAATACTCTTTTATGTTCTCCCCACAGAAGCAACTGATGAACATATCATCTTTGGAAGGACCTGGTGTTATGCCGTGAACTGTCAAATCAACTGGCGCACCGCCCGGACAGCTCTTCTCACAAATGGGGTAGAACTTCGGTAGTCTCGCTATGTGGACCAAGTTCTGCTCCTTCAGTTTGACCCTCGCCGGCCCACGACAAAGAAGTTCTACAGGAGGGCGGGACCAGAAGCCCCATCCACCTCTAACCCCTCGAAAATAGTCCAACCCCAAAGGGAGCCGAAGGCAACCGTAGTGGCAACCTGGTGCTATTGCCCATTTCATCGCCATTGCAGTCCTCCACTCAAGAAAGTCGTGAACAACAAGTGCAAGAGGCTATCCTCTATGCTCAACAATACTTCAATCGAAACCGACGACCAGAGGGAGTCCAAGTAGCACAGGAGTCCCTAATCGCTCCAGAGACGTCTCTGTCAAAAGCATCCATGCCAAGAAGTTCACGCCACCATCGTGCACTTTAGAGTCCAGGTTCCAATCCAAGCTCCAATCCACCTCCTCAACTACAGCATCCCCCCGAATGTTGGGTCCCCATGAAGCTCTTGGAAGACCGAGGCAAGCATGTCATCTGGGTGCCGAATTTTAAGTTATAAACCGTGAAGGTTCCGAAGGTAGCAAGACAAGAACCTGTGTCGACCTGAGCTCTGAAGCGAGCAGAAGGCCAACCGCAGTGGCAACCTGATGCTATTGCCTATTTCGCCGCCATTTCTATCCTCCACTTAGGAAAGCCGTGAACAACAAGTACAAGAGGCTATCCTCTGTGCTCAACTCTATTTTAACCAAAATCGACGACGACCAAAGGGAGTCCAAGTAGCACAAGAGTCCCTAATCGCTCCAGAGACGTCTCTTTCGAAAGCATCCGTGCCAAGAAGAAGGACACACCACTATCCCGCATTTCAGACTCTAGGCTCCAATCCACCTCCTCAACTGCTGCATCCCCCCAAACATTGGGTCCCCACGAAGCTCTTGGAAGATTGAGGCAAGTAGGTCATCTAGGTGCCGAAGTTTAAGTTACAAACGGCAAAGGTTCCGAAGATAGGAACACAAGAACCTGTGTTGATCCAAGATGCAAAACCACAAGAACCTACCGACAAACCAACTGCAGCAGCAAACCAACCCCAGAATCCTGAACATGATCTATTACCACAAATCGTCCAACTCAACACGAAAATCGCCTAAGGCAGCGAAGGAGCAACACAAGAACTGACCCCTACAATGCGGGATGTTACACAAGAACCTCCCTCCAAATCCAAAGGCGAACCCTCGAGGGTAGTTGTGATCATACCATCTCCAACAGTGCCATCCAACTCACGAGAGCAAATGTATGCATCGAAGGCGGTCACACAAGAACCCACTTCTCCCGCAACAAAGGACCATTCCGCGACAACTCATCATAACGCCAATGCACCTCTAGCATCCAAGGTAAGACACAAGATGGACACAAGCTCTAAATGGCTTTTAACACACTATGCGGCAGCATGATGTCCATCTACATAGCATTCCTCATGGTCGTCAAGTCTAGGTCTAAGTGATTCAGTACGGTAGGCATATCACCCGACGCACCCACATCCCACAAGTCACTGCCTTACACATACACACATACATCCACGGTCAGCACTAGGTGATTAGGGTCAATACATCCCTTTTGCATTTTTTCACAATCTTGCACGCTGACCTCACAATCCATCGCACTCCTCACTGGTACACCCCACCACACCCGTTTTTTTCTCCCTTCCACCTTCCCACTTTTCCCCCTCTTTCCCTTTCCCTACTCTTCTCAGACAATATCCCATCGGTTGTTGCTATAGCGCTATCCCATCGATCATCGCCATCCCAAGATCTCATCGATCGTCTAAAGATCCCGTCGATCGTCGCCATCCAAAGATCTCGCCAACCGTCGCCATCCATAGATCCCGCCAATCATCCA
This sequence comes from Dipteris shenzhenensis, assembly GCF_047967505.1. NCBI lineage: Eukaryota > Viridiplantae > Streptophyta > Polypodiopsida > Gleicheniales > Dipteridaceae > Dipteris > Dipteris shenzhenensis. The sequence goes on along the minus strand of NC_141608.1, from coordinate 15,012,814 downwards.
TCCATATATCACGTCGATCGTGGCCATAACCATATCCTACCATCGAAAGATCCCGCTGACCGTCGCTATCCCCATATCCTGCCGACCGTGGGTAGAGAAAAATCTATATAAAGGATCCCTATCCCATTGGGTCATTGCCATAGTAGTTTCCCCCATACTCTACCGAAATTCTATCAGAACTCTCACAGTCCCCTGCCCTCTTCCACACAGTCATCTAGCAGTCAGTTTATGTTTTCCAACTCTTCCTCTTCCACCGATTCCCTCGTCGCTCGGTTACCCTCATTCTTCCCCATGGATCCGGAAAATAAATTCTTTGAATTCGAGACGGATCTGGGACTCCACCCTCGACCTCCTATTTTGCAGGCCACCGGTCCCTCCGACTCACAAAGCATGCCCTCGACAAGGATTACCAAAAAACGAGCGAGCCCAAAAAGCGAGTGATTAAAAATAAGAAAATATATATAATTCCCCCATTCAACAGCAAAAAATAATAACTTATTCAAAGTCCTTATGTTTCCTCAATGCTAGAAGGTTAAACATGCATATAACTTTAAAGCCACTAACACTAATTTCACATCATCCATGAGACAGTTTGTATGTTTAATTTCCAAGTCATTGTTTGTATCAAAGACAAACCCAACTACAATCAAGTTCTCTCTTTCCACTAAAGTAATCGAGATCATCAATGAAACCTTTCATACAGGGTGTTTCCAAGGGCTCCTTGCATGGATTAGTCTAGATTCCATGCATATGTAAATGCTTAGCTTTTTTAACTCTGTTCACTCTTGGGACAAAACCCATGTTTCATTGAACAAGGGCCCTGTAGTGGTGGCTGACATAAGTAAGGTACACCGACCACCACCAATCCATCGTGCTGAATATCTTGTTGCAGTTATTCGATGGATGATGATGTGATGCAAATCGCAAAGCCCGAGGAACTCAGCCCATGGGTTTGCACCCCCGAAAGTCTGCAAGCCGACATTAATTGGATGCAGACCTACGGCCGAGTCTCCGCAATACAATCTCAAGGGCATCTTGTGGCATACCAGTCCACCACCTACAACCCCCTCGGCATTATAATCCTCTTTAACCGAGTGCTACAAGCTCTTCAAGACTCACTTGAGTCCTTGGTGAGCAATTTTGAAACAATACATGTAGCATATCCCGAGGAACTAGCCGAGCAGGAAGGCCAAGAAGCCATCGCAATATTTAATTCTACCGCCCCACCTGCCCAACCCACCCAGCAAGCCACCCAACCTCCCCTTCTTCGCACAACTCTGCTTGAATATTCTTCCAACGCCTCTAACACCACCACTACACACCATGGGACCTCCCCGTCCATCTCCTCTACGGCTCTGATTGACCTCCTTGAAGAGGCTCTCAACAAGCTACTCAAAGCAGCCAATTTTATCCAGATAACCATAGATACAATGCCAACATGCACAACAGAGACGAAACCCATGCCTGTTGAAGATGACGAGGCTCCACAAGCTCCTTCCTTCTCCGCACCCGAAAATGTCCAGTGGCGCCTTGACTTGCAGTCATTCCAAGAACTACCAGATATTGCACTTATGCACCATTGAAAGTGCCAACTTGAGGGCTCCCACCTCCACCTCTACGAAATCTTAGAGGTGCACCCCCTCACACAATTCATCACCCAATCTTTCGACGACTGGCGATGCGTGCATCCAAAGCGCACAAGAGGAGGATACAACCTCGCCCCCAATGCTCTAGTCCCACGAACCGATGCATATGTCGGTCTACAGCCTCGCTGGCGCATTCCCTTCCTCAAAATGGAGCAGTTTTGGCGGTACTATCGCAGTGCCCACATCGATCGCTAGATCAACCCCCTGTACATGCCAATGGAATGACAATGGACTTGGGCAAAATTTCAAGAGCTCCAGCAAAAGGTCCCTAATATGTTGTACAATTTTTCGAAGTACAACTTCCCCAAAGAAATGACTCAGGAGGGATTTTGCTTCTGCCTCTGGTCATTTAACATGTATGGCTCGGCACCTGATCTCGGCATCATGGCAGTGGTCCACTTCAACCGCCTCCTCCTCTTACTCCTCTGCAACCTCCCCACCCACAGTCGCCCCATCAATGGCCACCTCCACAATCTAATCAATCAGATTGTCTTCAACCCCGACATCGGTCCTACGCAATTTCAAGACCTTCACCTCTACCTCCGCGTCCGCAATCTCCACGGACACCACATCTGCACGTACAAGGATATGAATGCCACCCACTTTTGGAAGTATTGCTCATACCTCACTCGGCTAACTCCACGCCAGCTGGACCGCTATGTAGTCCTACATACAGTCCCCACCACACACCTCCCCCACCGCAACTAATCTGAGGGAGGATCAACAACAGGAGGAAGGGAGGCATGTTAACATCCACAGAGTACAGTCGAATGCAGGGTAATAAATGATTAGAGATGATCAGTGGATTAGAGGTGATTAGGCTTTCCAAAAGGAGTGGTCGAGATGAAAATAAGAAAAGAAAAAACAAGTTGCCAGCTACAAGAACAAACACTCAGTTCTGGATCTCATGGCTCATCATCTATCGAGATTCCGAAATAGGAGATAGCAACCATGGAGGTGGTCTATATGCCCAACGAATACCCACGCAGAAAGGGTGTAGAATACTCCTACATTATGCTGGTAACAGTCTCTCAGACACCATCATCTGGGAGAGGTGGTGGGCATGGGAGGGAGGGCTAGACTGTGTCATGGTTCTCAATCTGAAAAACATGTTGTCCATGTAATCTATAAGCCGGCGTGACAAGGTCGATCGCAAAGGCATGGATTCCCTCCGTGAGCCAAGTTGCCATCCCCCACATGAAATCCCTGCTCATCCTTTGAGTGCCAGCAACGATCCTTGAAGGACGCCAGCCAGATCCGCTGTGCGACAGGGCAGCCCATAGACAGCACAGAATCGTCTCCAAAACACTGTCCACACAACCACCAATACATCTGTCATCTATCTACATTTGCTCTAGTCAGGGGCTAATGGGTAGGACCCCATGCACCAGCAGAGCAAGAAGTAGGAAATCTTTCACAGACACAAGCTCGTCCAAAGGCAGGGCCAAAAGCAGCCTATGACCTCTCGTAAGACATCCACTTCTACCCAATGGCGCTCCCTTATGGGGGACCATGCTCCTGCCTCAAGCTAAAGACGATGCCCGATGTGAGTAGAGTATGAGAAAAACGAGACCTCCTCCACGCGAACCGAGTATCCTATGTGGGAGGCCAAAACCACTCCCCTCAATCCCATTGTATGTCACATAAGGGTCTACACTCCCAAATCCAAAGGCGCCACACTACTCGCTCCAAGGTCGATAAGACTATGGAGGGATCGATGTACCAAGTCTTGCCCAAGCGGCCCACAATCTTGCCCCTTTGCCACTCCAGGTCCTCTAAAGCCACCTTTGTCTGTATCCTCCTCCGTCTCCGACTCTGCGTGCAATGAGCCTCTCGGGTCCTACCCGATAGAAGCGAGACGGGGGGAAGGCAAGAGACTCCTGAAACAAGCGTATCCGAAGTGGTAACCCAGTCCGCAAGGACTATCCAGACCAATAATAGGGGATCCAAGGGCTCCGTAATCCCTCCCACCAAGAGTCTGAGATCACCTCCACAATCTCCTGCATCCTGATGCCTACTCCTCAGAGATAAGAGAGAGTATGTATGCGAGCCTCTATCTCCCTAGGAAGGCGTCTCCATGTCCCAAAGGATTTGGGTGGTCCACTGTCCCACTGTGCCCAACTGATATGAATCTACTACACCAGGATGCGTCCCTCTGAGTCTCTGACCTCTAGGTGCCAAATGAGCAGTTGTCTCTCAAATTCCTCTCTACAGGATGGTGTGGCCCAAATGAGTCCTCCTGGCAATCTCTGCCACACTCTGTAGAGGCTCCGCATCAACGAAGAGCCTTCAACTGAGCCTCAGAGAAGATCCACCTGTAGGACTAGTGCCACTGTCCACCGATGCAAGGCATGTTCCCAAGAAGCCCCCACTGAAGTAAGAGCTTCCAGGGTTCCACCCCTGGGGTGAGGCCTCTCACTACCAGCTTGCCCAAGAGGGCTCTGCTCTGCATCTCTAGATCAATAATGCCAAGTCCACCCTAATCCTGGGGAAAAATCATTGTCTGCCAAGCCACTATGGCCCTAGTGTTGCATGTCCCATCCGATCCCGACCATAGAAAATTTTGAACCAAGCATCGTAGCTGCCCATGCAGCCTCAATGAAAGCACAAACAAGAAGCAATGTACTAGGATGTGGCAAGGAGTACCTAGTTCACTACAAGTGCTTGTCCTGCAAGTGAGTTTAGCAGAGCTCCAATACAAGATCTTCCGCCGAACACTCTCCAACACCAGGCTAAATTGCTGCTCTGCTGTGATGTCGATGCCTCCGTGCCTGTGAAGAAGCGAACCAATTTGGTCCAATTTATGCGAGCTCCAAAGGCCTCGCAATAAATGGACATTTGGTCCAATTTATGCAAGCTCCGGAGGCCTCGCAATAGATGGGCAATGTGTCTGACCCTCTATAGGCTAATAGTAGAACCATCAACATAGAGCGCAGTGTCATCTGCAAACTCCAAATCTAGGAGCCCCAGGAGCCAAAGGACATCCCTGTCTCGCTGAATGGGAGAGTGAAAAGATCTCGCCTGTATGGGCCTTGATGATCACTTGGCTAGAGCTGCCTGCAAAAAGAGCTAAAACCCCTTCGATCCATCTCTCTGAAAAGCCAAGTTTATGCATAGTCCCCTCCAGGAAGGACCACTCAACTCTATCATAAGCCTTCTCGAAATCGATAAGAAGGATAGTGAGAGGCTGTGCCTCCTCCCTGGCCCAGTCAACTACCTCCGAGAAGGCAAAGATGTTATCCAGGATGCTGCGCTCATGGACAAAACCAGTCTGTGTCTCATGAATGATATCTGGAAGGTGGGGTCTCAGGCGCAAACTCAAGACCTTAGGCAAGGTCAAGTTGTGTCTAGAAGGGTAACTGGTCTCCACTGTCAAATATATGCTCGATCTTCCCCCTTCAAAATCAGGCATATATAACCTCTGCTCAAGGAATGAGGAAGGGATCCTGAGTCAAAGATCTCCTGGCAGGCTAACCGGAGTGGGGTGGAGATGTGCTCCCAAAAGCAGCGAAAAAAGGTCGAGGTCAAGCCATCCTCCCCTCGGCACTTTTGGGCTAGTAAGAGCCTATAGCACCCACAACTCATCCGTGAAGGGCTGTGGGGACCTGCTCCCAAACTGTCTCTCTAGCCAGAAGAGTGGTGGCGAGGCCTCCTCTGACTGAAAAAGATGGCGATAAAAGGCTATAGTCATCTCAAGGATCTCCGATGGGTCTGAGTGCATCTACCCCTAGGAGTCTCTAAGACACTGTAGCTGGATCCCTCCTAATCGTGGTCCTTTGGTTTGGAAGAACTGTCTGATCATCCTGTCCCCTACTGGACCCATCTGGCCCTAGAGGAGTGGTAAGAGAACTCTCCTTTGCAGACCTCCAAGTCTTGTAGCTCTGAGCGTGCGCACTCTAGGCGGTCCCTAAGCCATTGAGACTCTGGGTCATGCTCCCTGATTCTCTTGATGGATGTAAGATCTCGATGCAAAGCCGGACCCTGCTCCTGAAGAGTAGCTCAACATCTCAATGCTTGGCCCTGTAGCTCGTATAGAAAATCAAGTCGAGAAAGGGAAATACCTTACTATAAACTAAGCAAGCAATAGTAGGTCCGAGCAAATGTCGTGCGTGTTTAGGCAATCCCTTCTTGCGAGTACCTCAACACAGAAACAGATAACAATTTAGAATATGAAAAAGTAAAAGTCAACAAACAAGGTGAAATTCAAAACATATATATACATATATATAATATACTTCATATAACCACACACAGTATTATACATATCGGGCAAGGTCATAAACATATGTGTCTCTCAATCAAAATCACCAATTCTGATATGAACTAATCTCTCTCGAGTCTCCACTATGTTCCATGGTTTGATGTACATGTGGAACACTCCAAACTATGCAAGTATTCCATGCCCCTTGAAATTTACAAGAGGAGGAAAGGGCCTTGTTAGTATCCTACTTTCTCTTTTGTTCTACAAGATCAGGCTCTTTTTACTCAACCTTCCTCTACATTCCTTCTTCATCTTGGTCATTTTTTTGGTCACCTCCTTCATCTTGGTCATTTTTTTCGTCACTTGTGCACCTTTCGCAACGGCGAGGATGTAAGCTCTCTAGCACATGCAACGAACTATGCCATGCCATCTTTTTAGCTATTTGGTGCAGTAATCGTTTGCGTCTAATTTGCGACTGTTTTCTGTAGATTTTCAATTGCATCTTACGTTGCTACGCAGTGCTCATTGCGCAATTCAATTGCTACCGTATAATCTGTCTTGTGAGGGGAACATCAAATACTACAAAATTCCATTCGAAAGACAATGGAGGAAACGGACTCAGAGGAAGAGTTGGATCATCTGAACTTCGGGCAAACGAAGGGAGGCAGTGTACCAGATGAAGACACGAGGAAGCCCTACCAAAATTTGTTGAATGAAACTTTCGGGCCATTCAAGGAGTTGATGTGGACCAATCACATGAAAGCGGTCAAGGAGATGAGGAAATTTGATCCATTCTCCACCCGTGCTTACATGCGATACGTTCGGGATAAGTGTCCTCAGGTACAAGACTTGCAGCATCCCTCTCCCAGGCCAGTATTCAAGAATCTGTTTGATACAAAATTGTGGGGATTTTTGGTACTTCGAATTTAAAAAAAACCATAAGTTGCTTCTGGGAAAGCTCTACAAATTACTATTTCCAAAGTTTATATGTAAGGCCCGACGCATTGAACTAAAGCTCGAACTGAAACGGTATCGACTCATAGGTGCAGGGTTCGGGAGCATCACGACGGCTTTGCCTGATGACTGGATTCGTGAGAAGCTCCATGGCTTGCGAGCACCTCTGATCTCCTCCACCTACACGCTGAATTTTTTGGACGATCCGGGCATTGCCATCGCCGCAGCCGCATTATCTTCTGTCATCGTAGGTCCGCAATCTCTCAAAGGAATTTGTAAGAGCAGCTGTGCAGCCTCGCCATAGCGATCTAGTCGAGCATCCTCTGATTGTAGCGATGCCCTTGAGGAGGCATCTTCAAGCTTTAGCAAGGAAGAATTCAAATTTTTTGATTCTTTGTTGCGATCAAGCGTGTTTGGTGAAGCAGATCCAAAGTTCGGCCCATTCGAGCTCCTCTCTCGACCGATCGTTTGTAATTTGTTCGCATTCTTTAATTGAAATTTGCTCTCATAAATCCGTCTGTTTTCCTTATTGTCAGTATAAGTTGAAATCCCGGGTTTGTTTGCTTTATTTTCGTCTACTGCCGCCTGCTCGGATTTTCTCATCATGGTATTTTGCCTGTTTGAATTACGAAGAGCGATGGTTTTCTCCTGCGAATTTCCAACTTTGACACGTCTGTTTGGGAATTGACACCATGTCAACTGCCTCTTTCGCGAGCTTGCTAGCGGCTACAATCTCTACAAGGGCGTGATGCAAAAGCGGTGCTGGAGTCGACCAACGCCTCCATTCCTCTGATGTTGATAAAACTTAAGGAATGAGTAGTGAACACGCTAAGAACAAAGGGTTGCACATCCGAGCATTCCGCTACATTCCTGAGTGAAACTTGACGCAATCTGAAGCGTATTTTCTTTGCTGCAGGGTGTTTGCGCAGATAGGTGGGGAGATCTAAGGTCACTAATGCACAATGGAGTCTTTGAACACACCTAAATATGGTGCACCTAAAGGTTGGTCCGCAGGTTTGTCATCCAGATCACGAAACCCGCGAAATTGGACAAGAAAAGCGTCGGATTTTTTGGGCTAGGAATGCATCGGAGAGAATCTTAACAAGTCGTATTGGCATGCACTGTACCTTTGTAATTTCGGTCCGTGTTTCTTCATCAGGTTGTGCAACCAGCGACGCTTTGGAGGGACATTTGCATCACCCTGATCCAAACCTCAGAGTGTGCACTGGATCTCGTGAATGCGGGCTATCTCTTTCTCTGTTCTTGACTCTCTTTGCCGCATGGCCCTTTCTCTCTAGCAAATAAATATGGGGCAATTAAAAGCAGTTGTTTTTAAGCTTTACACTAACAGAATACCTACGCTCCTTGCTTTTGGTAGAACTCTACACTCATCGTTGGATCGTTATGACAACTAAGGGCTGCGATTATGACACGCAAACTCCTCCTTACCGTAAAGAAACCTCTACACCCAAAAGTTCCGTGCACCTGTCCAATAGTGAAGCTGTGTGAAAACCGTCTCTGGTGACAAATGGATCCCATCTACGGCCAAACCTGACCCAAGCTTAACTGCAGAAAATCCAAGCTGAAAATACACGGAGCTACCATGAGCCAACCAAAGATCCATACGAGGTGCTTGTACAAGAAAGCTCAAGGATGGGAAAGGAGTATTCAAAGGAGCTGCTGATCCACTTTTCTTCCTTCAATAACAGAGCTGAGCTTGACGGGACTGGCAAAGTATTTGAAAAGGATTGGCTGGCTGGACGCTTCTCGCCAGTCCCGAAGCGGGAGGTTCGAGTAAGGTACACAAAGAAGGATTAGCACTCAGTACAAGGAGGTTGCGGGCTGATTGAAGGATGGCGAGCATGGCACTGTTGCAGCGATACTGGAGTGGGTCGCGAACAAACGGCTGGCTGGAGATTGCGCTGAGCCAACAATCGTGGAGCAGGTGATGTAGCATGTCTGCAGCCCGTGAGCTGCGTCGAGTACAAGGGTTTGTCTAGTTCCAGGCCACAGCCCATAAGCTATGGCACTAAATAGTAGCACATCGAGCAGCAGCAAAGGGTCGTGCTCGCTCCCTTGCGAGACAAAGGCATAGCAAGCGGGCCTTCTTCCCGCTCACAGTGATTGTCGGATAGTGGAGCCAAGGTCCACAACCAGGGTCGAACTCATGCACACCGTAACGACCACCAAGCTAGGACACCAAGCCCTCAAGCTTCTATTTGAACATCAAACTTCGTGGTTGCTAAGGCGCTCAATCATCTACTCTGTGCATGGAGCTCATATAAGGTCCCTTGGGCCTTAATTCATCTACATACACTTTGAATTTCAATCTTCAAGACGAGGTTGCATTCCTTGAACTCAAACAAAGCGAGAGGAAATGCCAAAGCGGACTGGTGGCAATAACTCACACACGCGGCTCCACCCCACCGAACTAACACATAGTTAAACTCACCCATCCGCTCCCAGTGTCCCAATCAAACTCTACCATAAGGTTTCCTTCCATCATGCATTCGCACGTGTCTCGTGTACTCTCCTCTTCATCAACAGTCATTCGTCCCCTTTCCCCTCATCAGCAACTCGCTCCACAATCTTCACCATGTCTGAAGCTCCGTCGTTTGAGTTATGCCCTCCACTTCCCAACGATCCCGCAATCGAAGCTCCATCATTTGCCCCCTGCTCTCCACATGCAAGCCCTCTGCAGCCGAAAGAATCCACATGCAACGCACCATCTGCAGACACACAACTCCAAGCCCCTTCTCCAACAACGACCTTCGACCCCGAACCTGACATGACAACTCCTCTGTTCCTCGACATCGACAACGAAATACCAAAAGGAGGAGAAAACCCCAGCATAATGGAGGACGAGTGGGCGCGACACAGATTCGACTACTGGAGAAAGTCCAAGGGAATAGACTCCTCAACACCGATCAAGAAAATGGAGCTACGACAGGACATTCAACGACCTCCTCAAGAAATTCTTTCTACATGTCATAAAGCTAAACCGAATGCTGTATCCAGCAGAAAGTCTTAAGGACATGTAGCGTTGCTTTGGTCGCATAATCAGGAAAGAACAGGAAATCAGAATCGCACAGACAGGAATCTGCAAGGTACCATTCAACATATGCACTAATCCTATCTTTTGAAGTAGTCAGCAAGCTCTTGTTGCTTCAATGAATCAATCGGTAAGGAACGGAAACTCAAGAAGCCGCACAAGTCCTCTGTGATCGGCATCCAAGACGAACTCCTAATACTAAAAAACATAGACTTTGTTGTGACATGTCCTTGCGGCCTGCAAAGAAGGTTCACATTCTACTGTTTATTCAGGTTCTGAATCCATGGAGGAAATAAGCTTTACAAACTACTCCGATCAGACTTCATCAGTGGCTACGACTATCTAGGAGACTTCGTTGCGTAAGAATTCCCTTTGCATAACTATTTATTCCGGTCATGCACAAGAAAAAACATACTAATGAAATCTATATTCCTGCAGGTACAACGAAAGGCTGTCAAAGAACTACAAAGTCGACATAACACACTACCATGACAGGACTTCACATCCACAACAAACACGTTACACCAGCTACTGCAAACACCAGTAACAATACAGATGGTATTGGACAAATGCTTCAGGATAACTGCCAATTCAAATTGACTCTATTCTATTCACACATTACTTTGACAAATTTGCCAATCGCAAAAACAAGAAATACAATCAGAGTCAATTCAATAAAAGTATCAGCAACTACAAATAAAGGAATGCAGAAAATTCATGAATTCGACAGTTCACACAACAGCGAAATGAAGTTCATTGAACAATGCTGGCCACAGGCAGCAAAAGCACTCAGCATTGAGAATTCCACAATCCTGAATCGATCACAACCAGTTTTCAACAACTGCATCATAAACATAATGCCGGGGGAAGCACCAGTAGACAGCAAGTGATCGCAGCAAGAAGAATACTATCTCCACACAGAAAATCATCTAGTCTCCTTATATATAGATTCTCTTTAGATATAATTTCATTGTAGAAATCCACTACGCCCGTCATGGGCTGATGCTCTAATCCGAACAAGAAAGTACACATTTTTGTTGTACAAACGAAAGCTTGCTGTATCTCATTTTTGCTGTACAAACTTCGACTTTTACTCTGCTCTCCAAACTTTTAGACTCTGCAGGAACAATGTATACACGAAGAGTAATAAATTACTCAATTCAAATTATGCGCGAACAACTCTAATCAAATTCCCGTCTAATGTTTACACATTTTCAACTGTTTCCGTCATGAAACTTCTGCTTATTGTTTACGCGGGAAAACTTTCCGTCTATTTCTTTCTGTCAATTTCCGTCCAATGCCGTCTAAAACTTTCCATGTAATGTTACATTTCCGTCCGTCAACTTTCGTCTAACATTTCCGTTGATTCCCGTGTTACCATTCGTCTAACGTCAGCAGATAACTAAACTATAGTCAGTAGTTACGTTACAACCTTCAGTTAGGTTAGTAGTTAGGTTAGTTTATTGGTAAACTACAGTCAAATTCTAGGTCGAAACGGGACCCTCCATCTGCCCTCCACATGGGGGAAGGGGCAGCAGTCGGGAAAGTCCCGGAATATGGCTTGCGGCCCAAGGCTGCTCACGATATTCTGGGACTTTCCTTCCAGGAAAGTCCTCCTGCAGCCCCTTCCCCTATACAAGACGAGCCAAGGAGCGGAAAGATTTGGGCGAATGAAGGAGAACGGAGAGGCTATGAGGCAGTGATGCGACGGACGGAGGAGTGAAATAAAGGAGGCAGAATGGCAGAGACTAGGGAAGCTGAAGAAACGATCTGAGGACAACAAGCAGAGGAACATAGAAGGTGAGGGAAATGTAAATCTAGCAGGGGGCAGGCTAGAAAGGGCTGAGGAAGGAGGGACAAAGGGCTGGAGGATGGAGTAGAGGCCAGCAGCGAGTTCTTCAATCTTCTAGACTTCATTGGGACTCAACCTGAGAAGGATTTGCAAATTCTTCAGACAAACAATTCAAAAAAACCAAAGATTGGCTGCATTATACTTCAGCGTTCTAGACATCATCACCTTGTCCTCACCAGATTGATGACACTAGCGTCATCACTCACATGTAGTTATAGAAAATTACCTTGCAGCAGATTGTTGAAGCAATTAAAATTTCCTTCTACTCAACATTGCCGCATACCTGGTGTAAGAGGAATACACTGTCCAACCTGTCAACACTATGACACTCATGCACGACGAACAACATATTATTTTAACTAGGAACATTTTTTGTTTCAATTTCAATCACCTCTCACTAATCTATCACTACTTGGGGTGTTGTTTTATGGGGGGTTCCACAATCATCCATTCATTGCTCTTTGAGGCCTAGCCATTCTGTTGGACTGTTTTGGCTCCTAGTCGATTGACAGCCACCATTAAGGTGTCTTCCTTTTCAGTAACATTCTACTCTTGATTGACTTTACGGATATTATTAATGGGAGTAAACAGTTGCTTCTTTTTTTCAAAGCTTGCCTTGAAAGTCATCGATTTTGGTATTGTAATGTTTATTGTAGTAGTCAGTGACCAAGCGCTTTTTTAAAAATAGGATATGTTTATTTGCGCTATTCAAGAGTACAATAATGCCAACCTTCTATTTAGGATTCTTCTGAATTTTTCATTAGTATCTAAGTCTGCAAGGTTGTATATGAGATCACCAGATACTGCATGTTCATGCCAAATGACAATGTCTTCTTGATTTGTTATTAGAAGGAAAGCATAGATGTAGTTCTAAGTATATGAAGTTGCACCAAACTCAATGCACACCAAATCGAAATAGACCGCACATCACGCATCACTCTTAGACCCTTAAAAACCTTAATTATGTCCCTGTAATATCTTTGCTGAAATTATTTTTGGATTGCTAGCTAAAAATAAACATGATCCATAAACTTCACACGAGATCGTAACCCCCATGAGCATGGTGTTTAAGGTACTGTAAGCTTTGTAGGATGCTAGCTGAAATAGCCAAGATCCTTAAACATCTTGAGAGACCATAATCCCATTAGCATAATCTCTAACTGTAAGCTTTGTAGGAAGTAGCATGTGAATGTCAAATCTATTTAACTCCCAATCTGAACAACTATTCCAGAAACAATACACCCTACATAAAAGGTAGTAAAGGATCTCTATTGACATCTTTGTAAAGTAAATACCGGGTTTTTGCCCGACCAAGTGCTCCATACCTGTATATAGTAATGCTATCAAGTCAGGGATTATAAAGGTAAGGAGAATGTGTTCCTAAACATTAATCATCATGTCCAAATTCACCAACAGATCCTTATACTCTTTCCTTTCTTTTTCCTTTTTTTTTCGGGGGGCGGGGGCATTAGCAAAGACAAGCGTTGATGACTTGTATGTGCAAAATAAAGCACAGCAGTAGAAGGTCCGTATGTCGTTAAGGACAATGGAAAAGTCAATGCCATACTCTCATTATGTAAACACCAAATTCTTGTTTATATGAAGACCAAATGATGATGTGTAAATTCATACATTCTCCTTTAATCCATAAAGCAAACTCACGAACAGTACTTGGCAAATTGTAGGGAAAAATGAGGCAACAATGTATACATTATCGTGGACTGATAATGAAGGGAAGAACTTCAAACCAGCGATCGCAATCAATAAACATGTAATATATGCATAATACAAATACAATGGTATTTCAATGTAGCATTACAAATAAGGTAAGCACATAACCCTGACTATACTTTCTGCAGAACATATTCAGTCTCAATCTCAGTCAACACTTTCCATAATAGCTAAAGAGTGAGTTTGATTGTAGTTTTGGCAAGCATATCCAGTCCTCAATTTCTTTTCATTTCCAAATTGCACCTAGAACTCTGTGGCCGAGAACCCAGTCCTTGGTCTCTCATTTGTAAGTTCAGGGTCAATTAGCATCATGCCTCTACTTCTTCCCTACTAATCCTAACCAGGCTGTCAGATCTCTAAGCTTGGTTCGTGTGGCTTATTTCGCAACAAAGAGCAAACTGGTCAAATATAGAAAATGGTCAGTCATTTGAGACCTTCCTTTCTTTAGCATTGTGCGTCCTCTATATTCCTCTTGAGAAAAATCACCTTGAACTAAGCATACAAAATAGTCGATCTGCCACATATATAGAATTGATAGCGCCGTGAGAAAGGTTAGCTGCGCTTCACAACAAGAATCTGAAGAGAAAGTAGATCTTCATCGATCTCTACCTTTACCTTGTTTGAAAATTCACCTCCCCATCTGGAAGCCCCCATATGAGAAGAGCTTGGGGAGGTGCACTTAGGAACAGTAAAGAAAAGCAAAGAGAGGGGGCTGCCACATGGGCAGCATACATAGGGCAGACCTGGCAGTTTGGAGCCACCATGGTGGACAGCAGAGGTACGGATGTGCCACATGTCTGTCAGTGATTGGATGAAGCATGATTGCGCAGCGTGACAGCTGACATCATCAGTACGGATGGAAGGAAGGTGCTGTACGGCGATCTATAGGAGCCAGGATGGAGCTTTGGCAAGGCTTATAGGGCCTGGTCAGGGCCACATAGATAACGGGACTGCTGGAGCAGAAAGACGCCTATTGGCAGCAGGTCTAGGGCCTACAAAAGACCCCGGTTTGGGGCAGGTAAGGGCCTGGGCCACTGAATGCTTGCAACGTGGCCAGGCAGGACTGATAGGGTAGCAAATAGGCTGCCTACCAGGTCGGTTCACAGACAAGACTGGCCAGCCATTTTGGGGCCTGCTGGTCGGTCCATTTTGGGGCCCTTCAGGGCCTGTAAAAGGAGCCCCTCAAGGGGGCATCCACTGCAGCAGAAAACACAGCAGAGATTGGAGCAGCAGAGATCTGGGCCCTCATCCAGGGGATCCAATGGGGGCTGGAAGAGCTGCAGACATAGCTCAGAAAAGGCCTGCACCCTTGGCTGTCTTCCATGGCAGCAAGGAGCAGGGATCAAGGCACGGTGAGAAAGTCTACTAAAGCTTAGGGATCTAGAAGTGGCACGGAGGTAGTAGGAAAGCATCCTTGTGGTAAGGACAGAAGTGCCACGGAGGTAGTAGGACAGCATCCTTCTGGGAAGGACAGAGGGCCACACTTGGTGGGACTTTGGACTCCTTTTGTATTCTAGTACATTGGACGGAAATATTATTTGTTGGTTCTATATCTCTGTTGAAGCATTGTCTATTTACTGGCTCACACATTTATGCTGAGCACACAAAGTAAAGAAGTTTTGGATTCGACCCCCAACACCATTGTGTGAGCTCTTGGGCTATCTATCTTCCGCTGCATGTACCCTCTATTCTAGTTATTTCTAACATCCCTTGCATGGTCTCTAATCTTTTTCATCACGTGTGTGTGTGTGTGTGTGTGCAGGAGCCTCGACGTTTGTATTTTCTGAGTCTCAAGGGGATTCGTTTGGTTCGGGATGTTGTTGATGATGCTGGAATTCCCCTTACTTTTCCTTTGGCTGTTGCCAAATTTGGCCTTAGAATGCATTATTGTCCACTTTGGCATAAGATTACTTTGACTCTCCAGCCTTTTCAGCCGGTTCCTCCATTGCATCTACAAGATCGTCTTCAAGACTGGACACTTTCTTTTGTGGGCTTGTCATACCGTCCTCTACAGCTTGCACATATTACTATCTCTTCTCTTTATAAAGTTATACTTCCTCTGCCATTTATCTCACAAAAGGCAAATCAGCTTTGGCATCTTAATCGTCCTATGAAATGGTGGCGGAAACGTTTGAGACAGATTTGGCATTTTAAGATTCCTCTCCATCAGCAGGTTTTCTTGTGGAGAGCTTTGTTGGGTGTTCTTCCTCATGGACAGCTCTTGGCACGATGACATGTTGCTTCCTCTATTTGTCGCAGATGTCTAGCTCCGAGAGAGACTGTGCCTCATCTCTTTTGGCATTGTCCTTCCTCTCGTGCTTTCTTGGACTTCCTTGGCCAGATTTTGAGAGCTCGGTTTCCTCAGATTGCTTTTAGCAAGTTCTTCTGGCTTTTTGGTGTACATCCACCCAGACAGGAGTTTGATTTCTTTTTGGTTTGGGTTCGGTACTGGGCACTCTGGACTCTCTGGAAGGATCATAATCATAGGGTCTTTGGTGATCCTATTTTTTCCACTCTCTCTTCTTCAGACTTTCTTTGCAGCAATCGCTTTTTGATTGCTTGCAATCTCATGTCTTTGATCATGATGTATATTTGTCCTACCGTGAGATTTTCTCTTGATGTATTATAGCTTTCCCTGTCTGGGATAGCTTTTTTTTTAATATAATGACTCAAAGATTCCACCCAAAAAAAAAAAAAAAAGTGTGTGTGTGTGCACGCGCACGCGCACGCATAGATCATGATGTATACTTAGCATACACTGAGATTTTCAGTGGATGTACTTTTGGCTATCTCGTTTTGAGGTTGCTACTCTTGTAATATAATCAATCAAAAGTTATCGCTTTTAAAAAAAAGTGTGTGTGTGTGTGTGTGTGTGTGTGTGCATCGGCCAGCTAAGTGGTGGAGGAAAAGACTGCAGCAACTTTGGGCATACAAGGTTCCACTTCGGCAACATGTTTTTTTATGGCGAGTGCTTCTGGGAATTTTTCCATCGGAACAGTTACTGGCCCGTAGGCACATTGCTCCTGCTTTATGTCATCAGTGTCTCGCTTCTCAGGAGACTATGCCTCGTTTATTCTGGCATTGCCGATCTTCTTGGCAGTTTCTGGATTCTCTTCGACAACGGCTACGAGCGAGATTCCCGACTCTTCTCTTCGGGAAATTTTTATGGCTCTTTGTTTTTTATCCATAGCGACTAGAGTTTCATCTTTTGTTTGTTTGGGCTCGCTATTGGGCACTTCGGACTTTATGGACAGACTGCAATTGTAAAGTCTTTAGTGATCCCAATTTTTCTTTGTTTACTTTCTTTACGCATTCTCTACAACAATCTTTCTTTGATTGCTTGCAGACTCGCTAGATAGATCAGGATATATATTTGGCTTATACTAAGATCTTCAGTTGATGTATTTTCTAGCACCTCTTTTTTGAGGTGACTATTCTTGTAATATAATCAATCAAAGTTTTCACTTTTTCTATATATAAAGAAGTGTGTGTCTGTGTGTGTGTGTGTGTGTGTGTGTGTGTGTGCTGTCCGTATTTTTCTGTTAGGCCATACGTTTTCTATCAAATACGTCAGGTCGTCCGTACATTTTCTGTCAAGATGTCCGTACTGTACGTATTGTCAGGTTGTCCGTACTGTACGGCTGTCCCTACTGTCTTTCCGTACTGTTTTGTTTTTGTACTGTACTTTGTCCTTTCTTTTCTCCGTACAGTTTTTCCTTTCCAGTTATCCTCCTTTCTTCTCTTGTCCTGCTTTCTGTTCCTTCTCTTCCTCTGCTACAATGGCGGACTATCCTTATGAGAAGACCTTTCACAAAAAAAGATCGATTCAAAGCAAAAAACAAAAGCAAGCAATGGGTCAGGATGACCCCTTACATGCCTCTGCAGAGGCTCAGCTGGTTTATGAAGTAATGCATGAGGGTTTTCTTCAACCCAGTGAAGAATTATGCCAAACATGCCATCATTATTTTCTTTCCGGAACGGATGCCTACTACTACAGATGTTGGCAATTGGTTGACTAGAACCCTGAGTGGTTGTTATGTCAAGAAAGTGATAATGGCTGATGAAGAGCACAAACAGATTTTGAAGGAACACTCCCCGCTCTTCTATGGCCAACAGATGGTCCATGTATTGCCCTGGTCTCCTACCAGGGATTCTCAGGCATTGATTCTGGAACTAGATGAAAATCGCAGCATGATTGCTTAGGCTTATGTTGATGATTCTTTCTTTACTCCAAGGAATACTCCGCCTGATCTTTCGGCTTTGATGCAAGCTCTTTCAGTTTATGGTTTGGTAGCTGACCTTCATGTTAACTTTCAAAAGTCTAAGCTGCTCCCATTGCATCTTCAAGACTGGCACAGTCTCTTATGGCCAGGGGAGATCATCCCACCCACACAGTTGGTTCGTCACCTTGGTTATCCTTTGGGCTGGGGACTTACTCGTCGACAGCAAATTGATTGGGTTCTAATCAAGCTCTGAAAAAAGCTTGAATATTGGAAATTGGCAACCTGGCCTTTACATGTTCGCCTCCGAATAGTGTAGTCCATACTTGTTGCATATATTCAATTCTATTTGCCTATGATCATGTTCACAAAGGTAGATCTTGATTCCTTTATGTCTATCATTATGGAGATCTTTTGGCGTTCTAAACATGGCAGAAAAAATCTCAAACTGCTTTTGGTGCATAGAATTTGTTCCCCTAAGATGCATGGTGGTTTGAATAACACTAATATCTAGGTGCACATCCTTGCTCACAGGGGGAAAATGTTGCTGCAATTTCTGAAAGGTGATCAGTCCTGGCCTTTCATGATTCAATCATTGCTCACACATATCAGTACTCCTACTTTTGGTCATTGGCAACCCACTCAATGGGATTTCTTGTTTGGGTGCATTGATGGCATTTTGCATGGCTGCCCTATGGCCTCCAAATTGCTTCTTGACTGGAAGCATATTATGTCTCACTTGGAATGGCATGGTCGATAGTCTCTGATGGGTAATTCTTTGGGAGCTGAAAGCATTCACTGGTCAAAAGTTTTTCAGCCTCCGCTTGCTTTACAAGAGCCTCGCCATTCTTACTTTATTTCTTTTAAAGGGATCAATACTGTCGCTGATGTTATTCATGATAATGGCTCTATGCTAAGGTGATCAGTCCTGGCCTTTCATGATTCAATCACTGCTCACACATATCAGTACTCCTGCTTTTGGTCATTGGCAACCCACTCAATGGGATTTCTTGTTTGGGTGCATTGATGGCATTTTGCATGGCTGCCCTATGGTCTCCAAATTGCTTCTTGACTAGAAGCATATTCTGCCTCACTTGGAATGGCATGGTCGATAGTCTCTGATGGGTAATTCTTTGTGAGCTGAAAGCATTCACTGGTCAAAAGTTTTTCAGCCTCCGCTTGCTTTACAAGAGCCTCGCCGTTCTTATTTTATTTCTTTTAAAGGGATCAATACTGTTGCTAATGTTATTCATGATAATGGCTCTATGCTTCCCTTTTCTTTGGCAGCCACACAGTATGGTTTGTGTTCTCATTATCGTACTTTGTGGCAGCAAATCACTTGTGTGCTTTCACCTTTGGTCCCAATTCCCCCTTTGGAACTCCAAGATCGATTAGAGGATTGGACTCTGATTTCCCTTGGGTCCTCCTCTCATCCTTTGAGGCTATCTCATATTACTGTGCCTACATTATACAAAATGCTTTTGCCTCAATCCTGGGTTTCGGAAAAGGGTAATTCTATTTGGCGATTGAATCGGCCAGCTAAATGGTGGAGGAAAAGACTGCGGGAACTTTGGGCATACAAGGTTCCACTTCGGCAACAGGTTTTTTTATGGTGAGTGCTTCTGGAAATTTTTCCATCTGGACAGTTGTTGACCCGTAGGCACATTGCTCCTGCTTTATGTCATCAGTGTCTGACTTCTCAAGAGACTGTGCCTCGTTTATTCTGGCATTTCCCGTCTTCTCAGCAGTTTCTGGATTCTCTTCGACAACGGCTACGAGCAAGATTCTCGACTCTTCTCTTCGGGAAATTTTTCTGGCTTTTTGGCTTTCATCCACCACAGCGACCAGAGTTCCATCTTTTCTTTGTTTGGACTCGCTATTGGGCACTTTGGACTTTATGGACAGACCGTAATTGTAAAGTCTTCAATAATCCCAACTTTTCTTTGTTTGCTTTCTTTAAGCTTTCTTTGCAGCAATCTTTTTTGATTGCTTGTAGACTTGCC